>NC_059341.1:133419819-134021694 GCF_018350155.1 Leopardus geoffroyi
GAAAACTTAAATTCCCTTACTGCCTCCAGCCCATTGCCAAGTCCTTGAAACCAGCAGAGAGTGACCTCCTTCTAGGAGCTCAGCTGCCTCCATGATGACGCTTTATAGACAACTTCCCTAGGAAATGATCCCCGGTTGGGTCTTAATTCAATCAGGTGCTGGTTTCCACCAGCTCTCGGTGGAGGTCTCCCTGCCAGAAGTGGCTAGACCAGAGATGAGGGGATCATGTTAGATCAGTGAGGAGGAAACCTCACACGGGAGTCTTAAGATTGGCAGACGTCCTGGTGGCTTAGGTGGCTGTCCCGTGCCCAAGACAGACAACTTTGAAGACGGACAGGAATAAAGAGAGGGCATCAGGTTTCTGGGTCTTATTACCATCCTGGCCAGGGTACTGACTTGCAGCCAAAAGGCAGGATTTCTCCTCCCAGAAGAGTTGCCACGGGCTAGAGGATTGCAGCCTGAGCAATCGACATGAAAGTGACCCAATAGGACCACCCTCCTCAAAAGGCCCCTGAAATGAGAGGAAAGGAAGAAAAGAGAAGGTATACTCACCAAATGTGCACCGAAGCTCAGAGTCCAGATGAAAAGACTCTAGTCCGACAAACTGGGCGGCATATGATGAAGGTTTGGGGTGATGGTGGGGTGGTCTGGAGCCGCCGGCCAAGAAAGAATTCTTGAAGACGCCTTTGGTGCAAAAAGGTCATTTTATTAAAGCACGAGGACAGGACCCGTGGGCTGGAAGAGCTGCCCTGGGGTCGTGATGGGAACTCATTACACACCCTCGGGTTGGGAGGGGCTCAGGGATAGAGTGTCTCTAAGGTATTTTGGAAGCAAGGTTTCCAGGACCTTGGGGGGTTAGCTGTTAACTGTTTAATAACACCTCAGTCGTGAGAGCCTTCAGATGCTTATCGGGGGCCATAGGCTTGGAGTAGGATTGCCAGCATAGGTCCTGGGGCAGTTGACATAATTTCATTTTTCATTTGCCTCAGTTTCCCACATCACCATGGCAAGCACTTTAACCCCTTTCCTTTGTTCTTGGGTAGCCGGGAGTGTCTGAGGAATACCACACATATCCCACCCTGGGGGTGGGGTGGGGGTGGGGGTGGGGTCGCTGGTGTTAGCTCTACTTTGCCCTCAGCTTTCCCCACACTCCTCATCAATGTGACCTTCCGGCTGGAGGCAGAGGGGACAGACGAGGCTGGCTTCGTGGCTCACAGACACTCCCTGCTCTGAGTTGGGTGCCAGAGGAAACGGCAGGAAAGCAGGAGACCTGAAGTTCAGGGCTGGCTCCATATTTGCCAGCTCTGGGTGTTCCAAACCTCTCTGCGCCTCAGTTTCCACACTACAGTAGAGGTGGTCCCTCCAAAGGGGGTAGGAAGAGCAGATCACGGTGGGTAAACCGTCCTCTACTGGGCACGAGTATTTTCCAGTTGGTGATAGTCTTGGAGGCCGAGGAGCCGTGGCCACTGGAAACAGGGGGTGGGTGGTGGGGGTCACCTCACATGCCTCGCTAAGCTCCAGAGGAGCCATTTGTTGTGAGTTGCTGAGAATGTGGTCCGGAAGCAGCTTTGGGGGGCGGGGTGCAGCTGGACAGGATTCTGGGCTCAGCTCCATCCCCCTCACTGTGTGGCGTGAACCCGTCACTCCCGTCTCTGGGCCTCTGCTTCCTCCTTGGGGTCTGGTTGCAAAGATAGCTCGGGGACCGGGCCCCCCGGGGGCTAGCCCGAGGACCCAGTTGCTTTGAACCACCCACCGCCCTGGGGTGAGTGACATAATCTACTTAGGCAGCCCTGGCACCCACCCAGGCTCCTTCCTGTGCAGAGATGACCAACAAGATAAAGGCAAGGCCAGCATTTGGGGACAAGGCTTCCAGGAGACGTCAAGCAGTGAGCAATGCGTGTGTCCAGGCCAACAGGAAGGAGGGAGGGGTGGGGGAGAGGGAGGGCAAAGCTGAGGCCAGGTTGATGGGGACCCCCCACTGTGGACAGGCATCTGTGGACAGCAGTCTTAATGGCACCAGGGTGGGGGCACCTGGGTGGCGCAGTCAGTTAACCGTCTGACTTCAGCCAGGTCACGATCTTGCGGTCTGTGAGTTCGAGCCCCGCGTCGGGCTCTGGGCTGATGGCTCGGAGCCTGGAGCCTGTTTCCGATTCTGCGTCTCCCTCTCTCTGCCCCTCCCCCGTTCATGCTCTGTCTCTCTCTGTCCCAAAAATAAACGTTGAAAAAAAAAAAAAAATTTAATGGTACCAGGGTGGTCTTCAGGGGGTCTGGGTAACCCCCGTCTCCATCAACCTCAAGAGACTTGCTTGCTATGAGGGCAGCTTAAGATGCATTTCTTCCTGGGGCGCCTGGCTGGCTTAGTCAGGAGACCATGTGGCTCTTGATCACGGGGTCATGAGTTCGAGCCCCATGCTGGGCATAGAGCTTACTTCAAAACCAAACAAAACATCCCTTCCTTAAGATCACCCCACCCTGCACAAGCCCTTCCTGTGTAGAAATTTGGCCCCACAGTCCCTTGGGAGTAGCTGCACACCACCCCCCCCCCCCACTTTCTGGCAGTTTCTCCAAAGGAGAGCCAAAAATGGGCCAGTAGGGGAAGGGGAAGGTGCCCCTTGAGAAGCTGGGGGCTGGGGGCTGGATGCCACTCTGCTCTGGGCTGGTGGGCTCCCACTGCCCCTGGGTTCTATGGACTTCCTGAGCCTGTCCACACCTGGCCCAGTGAGCCCAGTGGGGGACAGGTGGGCAGCGGGGGTCTGGTGGCACTGGCAGAGGTATGACAGTGGATGGCCTATGTGACCCCTGTAGTTGGCCTCTTAGCCTTGGCTGGTGGCCACTCGCTCATCGGTGGCTGTCCCAGAGCAGGAAAGGACCGAGGTGGAGGGGGGTGGGGAGGAGGACATATGTGCAGCCACCAGGTCCAGGGTAAGTCACAAGCTCCGTGATCGTGGGGAAGTCACTTGTCTCTGGGCCTCAACCTTCTATTCTGTCAGTTGGGGCCATAAGCATCTGCCTCACTAGACGGCTGGAGGTTCAGCAATGATATCGTTCATGTGTAGACACAGTGCTCGTGAAGTTCGGTGTCTCCATTCCCTAGAAATTTGGGCCAGTTGGGGAGGGGTCTGCTTGATTCGGTCCTGGAGCGCTTTTCAACTCAAAAAACCCAAACTCCCGGGGCGCCTGGGTGGCGCAGTCGGTTAAGCGTCCGACTTCAGCCAGGTCACGATCTCGCGGTCCGTGAGTTCGAGCCCCGCGTCGGGCTCTGGGCTGATGGCTCAGAGCCTGGAGCCTGTTTCCAATTCTGTGTCTCCCTCTCTCTCTGCCCTTCCCCCGTTCATGCTCTGTCTCTCTCTGTCCCAAAAATAAATAAACGTTGAAAAAAAAAAACAAAAAAAACCCAAACTCCTGGAGTCTGATGACTTCCCTGAGATGGGGGAGAAAAATGACCCACTTTGCCGTCCCCCGCCCCGCTCCCCCCCCCCCCCCCCCCCCCCCGCTCCATCCACCACCTCAGCAGGTGGCGTGGAAAGCAGTCGGACCAGCGACGGTTCCAGTCAGGAAGAGGCCATCATTCTGTGGGGCAGGGCTGCTGGCCCAGGGAGCCAGAGAGGCCGGGCCTCCATACCGGGCTCTCGCTTCTCAAGCACAACCTCCAGGCCGGTCGGCGCTCCCTTCGCCACATGTACTCGCTCTGCGCCCTCACCCCAAGCCAGGTGGTGCCTGTCGGTATCGCTGTTTGGGGGGTAACCAAGTCCCAGAGAGGTGATGTGACTTGCCCAGATCGGCAGTGGAAGTGAGACTTGAACTTGGTCTCGTAAGGGTTAAATTGTAGTGTAGGGCTAACCTATAGGCTTGAGAAATAACAGCTTTGTTTTAACACTGTAGATTAAGAGATAACAGCCTTGTCCTATCAATCAAGGGAACAAAAGTTCAAGGAAAATCAACTGGATTAGTGTTTGATTGGATTGGGGCAAGGGCAAGTCAGAACTGTGTCCACCCCCATCTGGGAACTATTTCTTTGTTCTGTTCCCAGGTGATGATAAGACGATGTGGTCAGCTCTCAAAACTCGGCTGTTCGAGACAGCTCTCTGGTCAAGAGCGTCAGTCCCGATCGGTTGGCCTTGCCTCTCATGGCAATAAACTTTGTTGGGACTGTCATTGGTGCCCACAGCATTGTTTCAGGAGTCGGGTGGATGCAACAGTCTGTCATGTTGCTGTGATCCTGAGACTTGAGAAACAAGACTTCATGACTTGAAGTGTATCAGCTATCTAATGCCGTGTAACAAACACACCCCAGGCATCGTGGCCCCGAGCAACCAGCAGTATGGGTTTGCTCATGATTCTGCAGTCTGGGCGGGGCTCGGGAGGGACCCCTCATCCCTACTGCGTGCTTCGTCATATGGGGCGCCCGACCAGCCTCCCTCATGTGTCTGGGGCTGCAGTGGGGGTGGCTCAGCGACCAGGGACGGGCTGGGCCTCTCTCCTCCCTTCATGGTTTCTAGGACCCCTCCCTCCATGCAAGCCTTTCTCTAATGGGGTCACCCTATTTCCTTACACGGCCTCTGGCTTCAAAGTTGGAGAAAATGGATGCTGTAAAGCTTCTTAAGGCCTAGGCCTGAAACCTCTCAGTCACTTCCAAGTATCCTAGTGATCAGAGTCGCGCACAGGCCACCCAGACCCTGGGGAGGCGAGATCGTGGACTGTGTGGCCGAGCCACAGCGACGGGAGGAGTTGTTGGCAGTCGTTCGGGCAGCCATTTTTCCACCCAAGGATCCTGCCCTGAGAGCGGGCCACTACCTGCCGACAGACTCCTGTGTCACAAGAGCGGGAGAGTGTTGGTGGTGACCCATGGGAATGCCGAGGAGGGAGGGCCCAGGACGTTCCGCAGTGGGACAGAAGGCCTCTCTCCTCAGACTTCTGGGTCTTTCCTTCCCTGGGCCCAGCTGCCCTGCTCCCAGCCCCCAAGGGGTAAGGAGGCTGAGCCCTGGTGAGGAATGAGGGCCGGGCTGCTCATCCTGTTGGTGACAACCCTCTAAGGACCCTGCCTCTGCTTTGCAGGGAACAAATGCTGTGGCCCTTGCCCTCCACCTGCCCTGCCCTGCCCTGCCCTGCCCTGCCCTGGTCCTCCCACCCCAGCCTCACAAGTTCTGAAAAAACGTTGGTGGGGAGGAGACCATGCCTTCCCCACCCTCCGCCCTCCGAAGACCTCAGGAACTTCCCAGTGGCCACCCAGCCCAGGCTCTGGAGTTCAACCCTTGTCCTGCCACTCTTCAGCTGTGTGATCTTGGAAAGGTTTACTTACCTCTCTGTGCCTCAGTTTCCTCATCTGAAAAAAAAGAGAAAAGAGAAGGGCAACCGTGACCACTCTGTGCAGGCGCGTTCTAAGCACTTGGCAGCGAGCAGCTCCTATAATCCTGCCAACAACAAGGGCCAGGGCGTGTGTGCATGTGTCTGTTGTTCATTTCACTTTTACAGCTAAGGACATGAAGGCACAGAAAGGTCCAGTAACTTGCCTGAGGTCACACAGTTCATCATCACTCCAGAGCCCATGCTCTGTCCAACCCCCCGGCGCCTGCTCCCCACCTCCTAATTCCTTTTTTTTTTTTTTTTTAATCATTACGGTAAAATATGCCTACCAGAACCTTGACCGTGTACGGTGCGACTTTCACCGCCATCCCTCTCCAGGACCCTTCGTCTTCCCCAACTGGAACCACGCCCGTTCAACAATCATCTCCCATCTCCCGGCAATCACCACTCTTTGTGTCTCTATGAACTTGACTCTGCCAGAGACCCCGTGTAAGTGGGATGAATCATACAGCATTTGGTCCTTTCGTGACTGGCTTATTTCACTCTGTATAACGTCTTCAAGGTTCACCCATGTAGGAGCACACGTCAGTATTTCCTTTCTTTTTAAGGCTGAATGGTATTCCCAAGTATGTACGGACAGTTCATCCATCAGTGGACCCTTGGGCTGCTTCTGCCTTTGGGGTATTGTGGATACTGACGCTATGAACGCGGGGGCATAAATATTTGTTCCAAAACCCTGCTTGCAGGGGCACCTGGGTGGCCCCGTCGGTTAAGCGACGGACTCTTGGTTTTGGCTCAGGTCATGATGTCACAGTTCGTGGGATCGAAGCCCCGCATTGGGCTCGGCGCTGGCCGCAAGGAGCCTGCTTGGGATTCTCTCTCTCTCTCCCTCTCTCTGCCCTTCCCGGGCTCATGTGCGCTGTCTCTCAAAATAAATGAATAAGGGGCGCCTGGGTGGCGCAGTCGGTTGAGCGTCCGACTTCAGCCAGGTCACGATCTCGCGGTCCGTGAGTTCGAGCCCCGCGTCGGGCTCTGGGCTGATGGCTCGGAGCCTGGAGCCTGTTTCCGATTCTGTGTCTCCCTCTCTCTCTGCCCCTCCCCCGTTCATGCTCTGTCTCTCTCTGTCCCAAAGATAAGTAAACGTTGAAAAAAAAAAAATTTAAAAATAAATGAATAAACCTTAAAAAAAAAAAAAAAAAGACCCAGCTTTCAATTTGGGGGTGTATTGTACCCAGAAGTGGGATTGCTGAACCATGTGGAAATTCCATGTTTAAAGTTTTGAGGAGCTGCCTTACTGTTTTCCACACTGGCTGCGATATTTTGCCTTCCCACCGGCAGTGCACAAGGGTTCTTGACTCTGGTGTGACCGCAAGCCCTAGGTGAATGCTGGCAGCCCGGGTGGGCGCCTGGAGGGCCCGGTAAAGAGCTGGCAGAGGTGGTCCGGTGGCTCCCGAGGGGCGTGCCAGAAATCCTGGCGGGCACCCAGACAGCCTGGCCTGCGGTGTTCCCTCCCATGGACACTGAGCCTTGGACTCAGTCCCTGGGCTCTGACCTTCCCCAACCCCACTCTGCCAGGACAGGCCACCCTGGGGCAGAAGGGATGAGGGGGCCAGGGTGGGGCACACGTCTGCACCTGCAGGCTTACGGCCATAGATAGGATGGTTAGACCCTTGGCAGGAGGCTCCCTGCTCAGCCAGGCCTCACCTTGACCTGCTGCATGGCCTCCCCTATCCTCCACCTTCCCCAGCCTCAGTTACTTCCTCCTCTCCCCAGGTGACATGCCTTGTGGGGGACAAGTTCTAGATACTGGCTTTGTGACCTGGGAGGTGCCAGTCTCCTTTGAGGAATTCCCAGGGCCGAGCCCCTCATTGTGCCAGCGACTCTTAATGAGTCAAGGGGTGTGGACTCTTCTAGAACTCTGGCTCCTGACTCCTTCCCCAGCTTTCTCCATAGCTCGCCCAGGCCACCAGCTTCCCTGCCAGAAGGCGTAGGGCCAGTAGGCCCCAGAAAGTCTGGATTCATTGAAGTTCCTGGTCCCGGGCTGAGGGGGGGGGGGTGCTCTGCTCTCCAGAGAAGGTACCAGAAGTAGGATGTCTCTTCTGCATAAGCTCCAGCCCCTGGCAGGGCCTCTTTAGGTTGTGGGGGCCCCAGCCTCTGCAGCTCTGGTCCTGGCTGGGGGCAGGGCCCAGACCCTCTGACGAGCATCAGTGCAGAGCCTAGGCACGTGGTCTGGGCCTCAGGACCTTGGGCCCCGTGCACTGCCATGGATCGAAGGCCATGGTGATGGGGTCTTATCCTAGCAGCTAGATTCTTTTGGCCCTGGGCAGGCCCCAGCCTCTCTCCGATCCCTGTTTCCTCACTGGTGCAATGGAGCAGGCTGGAACTCAAAGGCCTTCCCAACTAGAAGATTCCAGAAGGAAAGAATTCACTGAGGGAAGATTCTGAGCACGGACCACCTACGAGCAGTAGCAGTGGTGGCCCTCGCTGTGGCCTAAGCACTGGACATGCCTAAACTAACCTATTCCCGACAACAGCCCTCCTCAGTAGATATGGTTCTTATTCCCATGTTACAAAAGAGGAAACTGAGGCACAGAGAGACGAAAATGGCCTAAAGCTGCAACCGTAGCCGAACTCGAGCCCTGCCTTCTTCCTCCACGTTCTAATCCGCAGTCCTACACCACAATGTGGCTGAGGTCTCTTTAAACCCGAATTTTGTGGGCACCTACACCCGAGCCTTCCACCTCGCAGAAAGGGCACAGAAGTGGCCAGAAACCCTACCACCAAAGCAGGTTGTGTAAACCAGAGGACAGGCCGGTCAGGGGACGTGAGAGGCCCTCTGTGTGTCTGTGCCAGTCAGACCCTGTCTGGGGGAGGGCGGGGGCAGAAGGGAGAGTGGCTGGCCCGGAAAGGTCTGGAAACCCTGTCACAGGAGGCGTCGCTAAAGAACCTGGGGGCAGAAGTGACTCTCGGCCAGCGACTCTCGGCCGAATTTTTGAAGGACTGGCTTTGCTCCGACCGGCCCCAGGCGGTGGCATCTGGGATTCCTCAGAGCCAAAGCTGTCCCACAATAAAGAGCTGCGGTGACGGAGAGTGAGTGTCTCCTGTCACTCCGCGGGGCCAGGGCGCCGGAGGAGGTGCCCTTGGGGCCCCGCCCAGGTCACAGGTGTGAGGCTCAATCCGCCATATCTGGGCAGTTCTAGCGGCCTCAGAAGTTGAGGGCACCTACATTTCGTGGGTGAATTTCTCTCCTCTTCCAGCCCCACCCATCAGCCTGGCTCCAGCCAGACGGCCTGGACCCTGACCAAGGGGCTATTACCATTCGTGGTCGTCAAAAGGACAAGACCTACCGGCCTCGTGGATCGCCTCTGGGCCTGGGGCTTTCAGGCTCTGACAAGTGACTTCAGACCGGCTGTTCCAAGGGTCACTCACCATCTGGGCCTGGGAGATGTGGCCGCGGGGCCGCGGGCAGGGACTCGGCCCGGCAGCCGTGAGGACGGGACCCCACCGATGGGGCCCAGGAGCCAGAACTGCCGTCGGACAGACAGGCCGTGAGTCAGCGTCGCTGTGCTGGGGCCTCACCTCTGTGGGGCCCCACCTCGTGGGACCCAGCCCCCCGAGGCTCACGCCAGCGGGCCACCCTCCCGGGTTGGCCGTGTGCTTCAGTGGGTGTCACCTGCTCGGCTCCCACCTGCTGACTCAATCCATCCCTCAGCACCCGTGGTGTCCTTGGAGCTTGTGGGGGTCCTTAGGCTGAATCGCTCGCTCCAACCCCCCCCCCCGCCCCGCGCACACTTTCCAGCTACGACTAGTCCCTTCCCCATCCGTGTGCAGCCTGGATGCCCTTTCCCCTCTTTTGCTGGGTTTCTAAATCTGCCCCAACCTTCGAGGTCTGGCCGATGCCTCCTCTACTCTCCCAGTCCCCCAGGTGGACCATGTGGCCGCCTCTCTGCCGAATTTCTGTCTCATCCACTGGCCTGGGTTCTCCTGGGGGCAGGGGTGAGTCTGAGTCCCCTCTGCCTCTGCTGCAGCCTGGAGCCCAGAGCCCGGCATACAGTAGGCTCTCAATCAATGAGTGGATATAACCTCCCCACACCATATGCTCGCCTTCCGCTCTCTCTGTGGGGTTGGCCGCCGCGAGGGAGAAGACCTGGCGCCTGGTGGCCAAAGCCCTGGCTCTGGAGTCCGGGTCCCGGCTCTGCCTCTCGGCCATCGAGTGGGCTCTGTCAGTTTCCTCGCATGGGGAGCCAGCAGCACGTGAGGCCCGCAGGGGCTTCTGGAGTCGGGGGAGGGGGGGCGGGGCGGGGAGGCAGAGGGCTTGGAGACAGAGCAGGTTCCTGAGTTTCTAGGAGTGGTTGCCAGGGCCCAGCTAAGTGTGCGGCTCATGGTACCAAAGGTGATGGGCATCGTGGGTTACACCCGTTTGCAACCACACAGCGGCCCTGGCCCGAATAAAAGGGCTGTTTCGGTCTCAAGGCCTCCCCTGCTGGAAGGCTGGTGCTTTTTTCTCTGGGTTCCCACCAGCCCTCACGCCTCTGATGCTTCTTCCCTATGCAGTGGTATTTACTGAGCACCTACTACGTACTGGGCTGGGCTGCGCCAGGTGCTGGGCCAACAGCAGCGGGGGCAGGACAGACAGAGCCCTGCCCTGGTGGGGGTTATGTTTGGTGGGGGAGACCAGCAAAAGAAGAAGCGTAGGAATTTACCTAGTAAACTAGATGGAGAAAAGTGCTATGGAGATGGAAGGGGGTCAGGCGAAGGGACGGGGGAGCTGCACCTAACTGGGGTGCTTGGGGAGCGCCCGCATTTGGGTGGAGACTGGAAAAGGAGGAGCCCCACGGGTCCCTGGGGGAAAAGAGGTCCAGAGGGAGGCAACAGGCAGCACAGTAGGTTGATGAGCTCGGGGAGTGTGGAGGGAGGGGGCCAGGGAGGCTCCAGCCTAGACCAGGCGGGGACTCGTGACCCCCGAAGCACCCTGGCCTCACTTTGGGAGAGATGGGAGCCACAGCATGATTTGAGCAGCAGAGGGAGGTGGTCTGACTTGTGCTTTGCGGAGTCACGCTGACTGTTCCGCGGGGAGAGGAACAGGCATGGGGAAGCTATGACAAGGACGCAGGCCAGGGCCCTGGAGGACCGATGGGCAATTCCGGAGCCCACAGGAGCCCCTTCGGAGGGAGGAGCACCAAGGAATTGTGGGGGAGAGCCCGGGAGTCCCTCACCCAGGTCCTGAACCCTTTGAGAATCCAGTAACCGTAGACCCTCTCCCAGAAAAACGGGCGTGTGTGAACACACACACATTCCCACAAGCAAGCACACAATCACATCCACGCATGCGTATACTGACACTGATGTTTCTATGTGTGCACGTACACTCCCACGTGCTCACAAACACACACGCCACACGCCTGGGAATTTTCGGAGATTCCTGGCCCCTTGTCTAGTCCATCCCCTCTACTTAACTGAGGCTTGCAGAGAGAAGGAGACTTATCCAAGGTCCCGGAGGCAGAGAGGACTTGACCCGCAGGACCTGGCCCAGACAAGCCTGGAGCATCAGGAGACCCCGGCCTTACAGCCCTCCGTCTCCCGGCACTGAGCTAGGTGCCAGAGCAAACCCCATCTCATCGTTGGGCCAAAAGGGCCAGGCAGGGAGGCTGGGATCCTGAGCACTTCCTGTCTGGTATCCTGGCCTCCCTGCAGGGCTTTCCGTAAGCACTTTGGCAAGGGAGGAGAGGAGGTTAGCCCTGGAGTCTGAGATGGGTGGAATGTATACTTAGAGATGGGCTGGGAAGGTCCCTGCGGGCAAAGTCCGGGAGCAGCAAAGACCTTGAGGTGGGAACTCTCCAAATGGAGCTTGAGCGAGCCCTGTGGGAACCAGAAGTCGGAGTGGCCTCTGAGGGGAGGACACGCCTGGGTGGGGTCCTGAAGGATGAGTAGATTTGCCAGAAAGGTTTCCTAGGCAGGAAGACTGATACACGCTAAGGTGCAGGGCTGAGAAAGGTCAGAGAAACTTACAAGCATTTGGGAGAGCTGCCTGAGGGTGCTTTTGGGAAGGGCTCATTTATGGGGGGCGGGGGATGGAGTGCGGGTAGGTGAGGGGTAGGTGAGGGCGGGACAGGAGGGCTCTGCACTTTGGACAGCAGGTGATAGAGAGGGGAGGGAACCGAGCCTGCATTGAATACCTCTGCTGATGACCCGCATGTAATCGGGCGGCCACCCTCCAGCCCATTCTGCAGATGAAGAAGCCAAAGGCTTTGAGCCAGCTCACTCTGCCAGCCAGGAACCTTGGCGAGGGCCGGTGCTTGGCCCTCGGCAGGGGTCAGGGACTCCTCACCTCGGGCACCCAGGGCCAGGAGTGAGATGACCCGGGGAGGGAAGAATGTGGCTCCCGTGGGCCAGGCAGCAGCTGCCGAGAGGGATAACAGACCTAGCGATTGTTCACAGAGCCAAATCGGCCCCAGGTGAAGGGACTGCGGAGCTGTAAGGTGACACCGCCTCGGACTGGCTAATCTTGTATCTGAGCTTCTTTAGCTCCAGGGGCCCACAGCTTCCCTGTCTACTCTGGGGGAGGGGGTGGGGAAGGAGGACCACCTAGCAAGCCCCCCCACCCCTCCAGGGCCCTTTCTGTGGCTTTACGGATAGACCAGAAGTGAGCGAGGAGGGAGAGGAGGGTGGGGTCCAGATTCCACTGATATCAGTGTGATGGTGGGTGGTGATTATTCCCATTTTACAGATAAGGAAAGTGAGGTTTAGGGCATTGAAATGACTGGGACACACAGCAGAGCTGGATTAATCACGCCAGTATCCTGCCTCTCCACTTGCTAAGCACCTCCTGTGTGCCAGTTCTCTCTCAATGCTGAAGAAACAGAGGGGTGTCTCCCCTCCTAGCCAGCCAGCTCTCTCAGCGATGGGCTCCTGGTACAGGGAGGGTGAAGAGGTGGGGCCTGGTTGGCGGGCCTTGCCTTTTGGCCAGTTGTGTGTGGCTGAGCCGGTCAGTTGTCATTTCTGTTGGGCTGGGAGGGCAGGTTGGCCACCCACAATCCCCAACACGGTGAGACTGCCAGAGTGCGTTGGGCAGACGGGGGCTGACTTTGGTATGGCCCCGCCAAGGCCGACTCCCTTGCGGCCTCACCAGAAGCTTGGAATCTAGAAAGGTCAGGAGAACAAAGACGGAGCTGGGGGGAGGATGGGACCCAGGGAGCGGGCCCCCAGAGTTGACCTGGCCAGCTCCAGGCCGCGCAGGGCAATCCCACACTGGTTCTACAGAAGTGTTCTGGGGGGGGGGGGGTCACCTACCCCTGCACAGGCTTGAGAGCACCCACGTGTGGATGGGGGTGCCCTCGTGAAGGATACAGGGTATAGCCCACTGAAGCAGGGCCTGGGGGACATAGCTTTCCTAAAGTAGCCATTTCAGACAGGTCCAAATGAACAGCGACTGTTTTTTTTTAAGCACAGCTGATATGCACACAGATGGCATTCATTCATTCATTTTTTTTTTTTTTTTCTGGCAAATGTTTATTGAGTGCCTCCCGTGGACCCAGCCTGACACTGGGTGCTCTGGAGACAGTGGCCCGGCGGTCACGGTGCCAGCGAAGACAGTCTGGCTGGCGGACCCTGAGGAGGGCACCTTGCGTACAGAGACCCATCTCACCCTCTAAGCAGCTTTAGAAGGGAGGCTTCCTTATCCCCATTTCACAGATGAGGAAACTGAGAGCTAAACCGCTTGCACAAGAAGACCCAGACCCAAGCCAGACCTCTCTGGTTCCTGAACCCGGTTACACCGGAGCCGTGGGACCCTCCCCACGGATTTACTTCTCACGCCATACCACGGGCAGGGCATGGAGGTTCAAGGACAGGAGGAAACATCTGGTTCACACCTTATTTTAAAAAAACAAAAGGGAGGGGCGCCTGGGTGGCTCAGTCGGTTAAGCGTCCGACTTCAGCTCAGGTCACGATCTCGCGGTCCGTGAGTTCGAGCCCCGCGTCGGGCTCTGGGCTGACGGCTCAGAGCCTGGAGCCTGTTTCCGATTCTGTGTCTCCCTCTCTCTCTGCCCCTCCCCCGTTCATGCTCTGTCTCTCTCTGTCTCAAAAATAAATAAACGTTAAAAAAAAAATTAAAAAAAAAATAAAAAAACAAAAGGGAGACAAGCTATATATGTAATGGATTCGTTTTTAGGTCACAAATGGCTTCACATCAAACGAACTGCATCAAAAAAAAAAAAAAAAAAGTCATGAGGGAAAATGAGAGGCCGGGGCCGAGGCTGGAATCTTACTTTCCACTGGACATCTTTCAATAATTTTCAAATTTGCACTGTGTACAGCTATTACCTATTCACCCAAATCAATGACAAAATGTCAAGGGACAAAAAGGCATATTTGTGGCTCAGGCCTTGATCAGGATCTTTCCTGCTCATAGGGCTGGGGGGAGCCCCTGCTCATCACGGGGAGAAAGAACACATACTAGGCGACAAATGAATGCTACCGACTGCTCGCTGTGCGTACCCTGGCCAACCTGGGTGTGATTCCAGGCTCCAGGGCCTCCCAGTCTCATTACCCTGGGCGTCCTTGGATGGCAGCTGTGAAAATTGAGGGCTACGGTGTTTTTTTTTTTCCCAGCTTGGTGCTCATGGGCCAGCGTCGAGGTTTCTGAGACGCCCAGAGCAAGCCAGACCTGAAACTGTGCTTCTCTCGTGGGCCAGGAGGGATGCCCAAGTTGCTGCAGGAGGAAGAGCAGATCCTCCCGGGAAGTCAAGGGCAAGGAAAGCATCTTTGAGATGGTCCTTTCCAGATGACAAGATTCCCCAGGCAGAGGCACGGGGAGAGGCATGGAGAGGTGGAGGTAAGCCTGTGTGAGCGGTAGTGAGGGCTCCGTTGGAGATGGAAAGAAAAGGGCAGAGAGCTGGCTGGAGGAGCAGGTAGGGAAGAAGATGCTGACATTTGGGGGCAGAATAGATGGCATTTGCAGGCAGTGACACAACACCTGAAACAAGTGAGTCATACGGATGGTACAAAGGGTAAGGGATGTACTTAGAGCGGTGCCAGCTAGGAGTGATTTTTACATTTTCAAATGATTAGGGGGGGGGAACAAAAGAAGAATAATTCAGAACACAGGGAAATTACATGAAATTCACATTTTAGTGTCGTTAAAATAAAGTTTTATTGGGACACCACCATGCTCATTCTTTCAGCTACGGTCTATGGTTGATTTTCTATTACAGTGGCTGAGTTGAGTAGTTGAGACAGAAACTCTGCCGGCAGAAAAGCCTAAAATATTGACTAGCTGGTCCTTACAGAAAATAGTTTGCCTACTCTTGGTTTAGAGGGAATCTCCAGGGAGAGGAGGGGTGGGGATGAGGCTGGCGAAGGGACAGAACCAGGTCACCAGGGCCTCCTTCTGCCCTGCCCAGGCACTGAGCTTAAGCTGAGGGCACGTGGGAACCATTGAGGGGTCGGGGGGAATGCGACCTGCTCAGATGAACGCTGGAGAGGAGTCATACCGACTGCTTGCCAAGGATAGATGGTGGGCAGGGGGCTCGCGGGGCAGGAAGCCCAGCCAGAGGCAGCTCCAAAGGCCTAGCAAAGACCAGTGGGACCACCCTTGAGGACATTTGCCGGGACCTAGCTTTGAGGCGTCTCCCTGCCTTCCCCATGCACCTTCGCCTACGGTTCAGAGGCCTGTTCGCTGTATACCCAGGGTACCCCGCACGGGGGCCGGAAGTGACTGCTTCAGGCCGGAGTCCCTGGGCGGAAGGAACTTCCAGAAGGGCGGGAAGCGCGTGGAGGCCGCCTGGGAGCCCGGAGCAAGATCAGGAGGAGCCAGAGTGCGAAGTGGTGGGCGCTTGGAGAACCAATGGTGTTCAGATGGCAGGAGAGGAGACCCAAGAGGTGGGCAGGCGACGGACCATGGGACTTTTAGTGCCCGCTGAGGGGAGCGAGGGAGGGGGAGGTTTACTCCCTGGAGTTCCAGGGCGAGGAGTCACGGGGCCACGATGACTCTGGGCATATACAGCGATGGAGGGAGTCGGAAGGATACGGGCGGACAAAGCCCGTGGACGCCCGGCGGTATACTCTGGCCACCTGCACTGACACAGACCTGTGTGGACTCGGGAAAAGGCCTAGCGCCGTGCACGCACCACAACAGAAGACCAGGCCTCTGCACACGACCATAGATGGGTGTACACATAAGCACAGCTGCCCAGAGCCACACACGCACACAGGCCCCAGAGGCCTCTCCACGCGGTCACGGATGTGTGCACACAATCACGGCTCAGGTACACGCAGGAAGGGCCGCCGGATCCGGGCACACACCATAACACAGATGTACACGCCCATGCACTCCCGGGAGCTGTAGGTCACACAGTCCCATGCACACAGCAGAACACGGGCGCACACATCCACGCACACACCAGAACCGGACACGCGGACCCTTGCGCACGCCAGACACACACACACACACACACACACACACACACACACACACACACTCTGACCCGCCCCGCCCCCCATCGCACACACAGCCGCCCAGGACGCACCGGGCCGTGGGCCGGCGCACGCACGGTCACAGGCAGGGGCGCGCGCACACACACACACACACACACACACACACACACACAGTCGATCGCACACGCGGGAGGCGCGGAGCGGCGGCGGCGGCGGCCGGAGACTGCGGCCCGAGGCGCCCCCCGGCCCAGCGCGGCGCGGCGAGCGGAGGGGAGGGGGCTCCGGTGGGGGTGGGGCGGGGGCCGGAGCCGCCGAGCCCGGCGGGAGCGGGCACCTCTGCGCGCCGCGCTCGGGCCTCGCCTCCGCACCCCTCCCCCCCCCCCACGCGCGCCTCCCGGGGGGGCCCCTCCCCCGCGCCCGTCCGCTCGCCGGCCCCCCGCCGCGGCCCCGGGGTGCAGCCAGGCGGCCGCGCCTGGCCCGCGGGACGGGGTGGAGGTGGGGGCGGGGGGCGGGGATCGGGGCCGGGCCGGGGCCGCGCCGCCCGCGATGCCGGGCGCCCGCCGCAGCCGCCGCCGGAGCCCGGGATGGGGCGAGAGGCTGCGGCGGACGCCAGCATCTCCCCGCCGGGGGCCCCGGGGGCCGCGGAGCCGCCGCCGCCGCTGCTGCCGCCGCTGCTGAGACCCGGCGGGCGATGGGTGAGTTGACCCTGGCGTCCCGGGGGGCCCGCGCCGCAGCCCCTCCATCCCCGCACTCCGGGCCCTCCGCCTCCATCTCCGCGCCGCCTCCTCCGCGCTCGCGGCGCCCCCCACCCCGTCACGGCTCCCACAGCCCCCTCCCTCCCTGAGCGTGACCCTAGGGGCGGGGGCGGGAGCGCCGGGCCCGGGGGTTGGGGGCGTCGAGACGGGGTGGGGAGGGGGGCGGGATGCCGGGGAGGCTACTCGGCCCCGACGCCCCCTCCCCCAACCCGGCTGCTCCGCGGAGCTTTCCCCGGCCCCGGAGGGCAAAGCCTCATCCCTTCGATCCCCTCCCTCGGCCTGGGCGGGGGGCGTCCCCGAGGCGCGGGGCTCGAGCGGCGCTTTGTGCGCTGTGCCCCCACCCCCCCCCCAAGCCTCCGGCGCGGCGCGGGGCTGGGGGTGGGAGGCCTCAGCGCCCGCCTTCCCCCCCCCCCCCACCCCGACCCCGGGCTGCGGCGGCGGAGGCCCAGGCGCGGTCCCGGAGCAGGGCGGGTGCGGAGGCTGGGACTGTGGCTGCTTGTGGGGACCAGGCGGAGGGGCGTGGGGAGAGCACCCCTAGTCCTTTCGGCGGGGTTGGGGCGGGGGGGGGGTGGCGAGGCTCCCGCTCTTTTCACTGCACTGCCCGGGGCGGGGGAGGGAACCTGGCTGGGGGAGGGCGCTATAAATATCTGCAAATAGTGAGTTCTGGAAGCGGGGGTGGGGAGGGGAGCTTGGGCGTAAGTGGGAACGGTGGAGCCTGAGCTGGGGTGCCACGAGAAGCAGAGGTGGGTCTCAGCCAGCCCTGGTAGCGGGAGGTCAGGTGACTCTCCTGGCTCTGGACTCCCGAGAAGGCGAGAAGGCTTGTGGGCGGGAATACTACCCCAGAGAGACCCCTCCATGGCCCCCCAGCATTGGCCCTGCCCCCATCCCCCTAACACTCCTTGCCACTCCTGGGACACCAGTCCAGACCTGCCTTGATGGGGAGCTGTGGATACCGGCGGGTCAGCTCCCCGGGGAAGGTCCTGAAGATCCAGGCCTCCGGGTGCTGAGGAGTTAGGCACAGGGTCTTTGGAAAGTTTGGAAGAGGTTCTGCCAGCCCAGGGAGGAGAGAGAACTTGCTGGAACAGTTCGCTTGCTCAGTACTGAAGGGAAGGGCACTCTAGGTAGAGGGAATGGCGCGAGCAGAGGCTCTGAGGTGTGAGCGCCTGGTGGGGGTGGAGAGTTGTGGAAGTGGAGGCTGGTCAGGCACGGGAGTGACCCACGTGAACGAAGCGAAGGAGGACCAGGTGGAGGTGAAGTGTCGGGTCATCCCAGGGAGCTGGCACAAGCGAGCTCCCGAGGACAGCGAGGAGCTGATGGGGCCGGGAGTGCTGCCATCTGGCTCAGCAGCCCCTCCGGAGTCTGCCCAGGGCCTCTGCTGTGGTCAGGGCTGCCTGGCCCACATCTGCTGGTGGCTGGACCGCCCCAAGCCAAGTCCGCTTTCCGAGTCTCAGTGTTCGCATCTGTCAAATGGGGAGACTCCTCCACAGGGTTGTGGGGAGGTCTGCGTGAGGTGATGAGCGCAGGGAGCCCAGCACCTGAGAAGGCCTCGGGAGATCCTTGGCCGCTGCCAGTATGTTTACCTGGAAAACGGGGGGGGGGTGTTGATGTCAGCTGGTGGGCCAGGCTCACTTTACCCGGTGGCGATGAGGATCCTGTGAGGGCTGGATGTGACCCGGGGAAGCCAGGGGCTGGGGGAACTGCAAGTCCGTGTGCTTACGCTATTCTGGAAGAAGAGAGAAGCAGTGGGCAGTGGCTGGGGCGGGGTGGTCCTCCTTGTGCCCCTACGGACACCTTAGCCATGGCATTCAACGGACCCTGCTGTGTTCCCCAAGGCCAAAGCCTCTTTGTTCTCCATGCTGCACGATGCACCCCTTCCTCCTAGTCAGCTCTAGCCCAGCACATGGGGGACCAGGGCTCCCTTCTAGAAGGTTCTTCAGACACTGAGACCAACAAACACAATATTCTCCTGTAAGGGGCACTGTCATGGGCAGCCGGGTGGAGAGGACACAGACCTTACCCCCAGGAGAATGGAATCTAGTTGGGCAGCAAAACCAGTCGGGCACCCATGGTCTTGCTTAACCCTGTGCTGGCTGCTTAGGGGTGGGGGAGGGGAGGGGAGGAGAGTTGCAATAATTGCAGCATGGGACAGTCAAGGGCAGAAGTTAAAAGCAAAGATTCCAGATCCAGTGTCCCACGTTCAAATCTCAACTCTGCCACTTCTTACCGTGTGACTGTGGACTGGTGACTCTGCCTCTCTGTGCCTCTGTTTCCTTGCCTCTAAAATGGGAACGAGGCACACTAGTGCTATTTGAACAGCTTGGTTCAGTTTCTAGTGGGCATTTACGCCCCCTTTTCCAGAATGGGTCTCCCAGGTCACCCCTGCCTCCTAGAAGACTACACAGCCTGCTCCAGTAGGCTATCGTCTTCCTTTTGTCTGTGAGTCCCTATAGGCGGGGGCTTGCCTTTCTGTGTCCATTGCTCGGGCAGGGGGCAATGGTGTGCTGGCAACAGGCCCCCTGGGAGAAAAAGGTACTTGATAAACAGCGTTGGCAGGTTTCCGTGGTGTAAATCTTCCAGCAAGGCCCATTTGAGGCTACCAACAGCGTCACCATCTCGCAGTGGGAGCTGGACCATGCCAGCTTCAGCACCCAGGCATTCAGTAGGTGCTTAATAAATGATGGGTGAATAAGGAGAGAAGGCTCCGGAGACTTGGGGAGCTGCCAGGCCATACTGTAGCTGAGAGAGGGAGGCATCAGACAGGCTGAGGCCAGGACAAGAGACCACTCTGAATAAGTAACCCGTGGTGAGATGGCGGGCAGAGGGGAAGGAGGACTGGTGTCCTCCCTTCCTGGGAACCTCTGCACCTCTGACCCTGCGTCACTTCTGCTCTGGATCCTCTTGACCTTGGCCTGGTTTGGGCTGTCTGCACAGAATGACCTAGCTGGATCCCAAGCATTAACCTGACAGAGCTCTGAGAAATGGTCCAGACGGGTCTCAAACGTCAGATTCTATTCCCTTGCTTGTGCTGTTCCCTCTGCCTGAATGTCTGTTCCACCCACCTCTTCCTATGTCCCCTGAAACTCTGTCATCCTTCAAAAGCCTCCTCCACCCCAAATCCCACAGACCCTTCTCCCCTTCTGCTCTTCCTCTGGCCTCACAGCCCCTCTCGTGTGCACCCTGCCTGCCCATAAAAATATTAGTAGCTAACATTGCATCTGTACAGCAACCCGTGATAGAGGTACCGTGATAATCCCTTTCGCAGACGGGGAAATGGAGGCTCTGTCTTGTTAACGACAACCCCTCCTTGGCCTCTCGGCTTGAGCATCCGTTCGATGTGCAGGGAGGCTCCTTGCTGTGGGCTGGGCAGAGAACCACTTCTCTTTCTTGAACGTGTATGCTGTGGCGTGTTCCGCTAGGCCGTGAGTTCCCTATGCTATAGGAGCTCGAATGAATGAATGAATGAATGAATGAATGAGTGAATGACTTTCAGCCCCAGGGAGCATCCCTGTTCTTTTACCCATTCCTCCTCCCTTTCCATCCCTGTGGGAGGAGACTGACCCTCCAGAGGGCAGCCTCACACCATGGAGGGATGGTCACAGGGACCCTGCTTAGCCACACCTGCCCGAAGGGGAAGTGAGGCTGTGGGCGGGGCCGAAAGCAGGCTTGGTAGAAGGGTACTGGACCAGCCTCCTGTGGTCTAGAGCGGGGCTGACATGGGCCCACAGCCCTGCCTGTAACCCAGGAAGTTAACGGGGTCCCAAAATACGTTTTCTCGCACCGCCCCAAGTGGAAATTCCCCTGTTGGCCCACTTATTTTCGTTTTATCTAGAAAAATAAAGTTGGAAATAAGAATCATTCACACACCTAATTACTCCGTGGCTTTATGAATTTAGAGCCTGTTTGGCTCTAGACTTTGGTTCCCACTGAAGTAGGAATCCCCTGGGAGGGGCAGGGTGAGGGTCAAGGCAGGAGGCCAGAGTCTGCGCTGACACTGGGGCCTCCTCCGGGTCTGCCCTCCCGTTGCCCTCTCCTGGCCGTCTGAGAACTTCCCAGAAGCAGCAGCCCAGATGGGGGTCTGAGCGAGGGAGGGTGGCCAGAGGCAGTCTCCAGGATTCCGGTTGACAGAGACCCATAATGGATGACTTCCCAGGCTGTTCTACCCCACCTCGACCTCTGAGTCATAATAATTTGCTGCTATTTATCGAGCACTTACTATGTGCCGGGCGCTGGGCCAAGCACTTTGTCTGCATTATCCCAGCGACGCCTGCTAACTTCCCTCGAAGTAGGTACTATTATTATCCCCATTTGGCAGTTTGAGGGTGCCTGGGGCTCAGGGCCAGGAAGTGGCAGGGCTGGGATTGTATCCAGCCCGTAGGACCCCCAGAGCCCGATGGGGCCCCTCGGATAGGCCCCTCAGTCACTCAGAAGGGAACGGTCTCTGAAGCCTGGACGCCCGAGACAGCCACGTCACTGGTGTC
The DNA here is from genome assembly GCF_018350155.1 of Leopardus geoffroyi. Classification (NCBI taxonomy): domain Eukaryota; kingdom Metazoa; phylum Chordata; class Mammalia; order Carnivora; family Felidae; genus Leopardus; species Leopardus geoffroyi. The sequence goes on from NC_059341.1 coordinate 133,440,791, forward strand.
CTGGCCTCCAGGCCACCCTCCTTGTGGCCCTGATTGCCACTTCCTTCTTTCCCGTAGTCCTGGGGCACTGTCTCTGGAAGGCCCCGTGTAGCCTCACCTGGGCGGCTTGGGGAAAATCCAGATTTCCCAGGCCCCACCACACCCCGCTGAGTCAGAATCCCACTGCGGGAGAGGGGGCTGGAAACCCAATTTTTAAAATGTTGTCCTGGGGATAGAGAGGCCTGCGGACTCCCAGAACCACTGCCCGGCCCAGTGGAGTCCAGGCTGCTTTAAGAGACTCCCTTGCCCTTAACCCAGATCCCTGTGACCCTGCCCCCGCTTGTGTTCCCAGCCTCTGCCCCCTGCTACCCTAACCCAGCTCTGCACACACACCACACTGACCCCCCACGCCCCATTTTGCCTTTATCCAGGCACCTGCTGCTGCTGTTTCCTTCTGGAAACAGGTCCCAGCTGGCCACAGACCCCACAGAGCTTGTGTAATACTCTGGACCAGTCGTTCGTGGCCTCACTCTTGCTAGCCCGGGCCTGGCACACAGCCTGGGCGAATCGTGGTGGGTGAGTGATGGTGGCCGGGGAAGGGGGAACAAGGGAGGGCTGCCGATGACAGGTGAGGCTTCTAGCCTGGGTGCACAGGCACTCTCTGGGGCTGGCACCTTGCCTAACATGGAAAAGGCATTTGATGACTGTTTCTTAACTGCTTGTTGAATGGTGATCTGTCGTGTGACGGGGTGAGGGCCACTTCCGGAAGCAGTGCAGATTGGCGGGTTTAGGTGAAAGATTGAGAAGTCGCCTTCCCGGCCATCTCTGAGGACCGTGACTATTAATGGTCCGAACTCATTTATGGCTCGGATGGGAGTGAGGGGCTGGTGCTTTCTTGCTCGATTTCATTTCAGTATCTCAGGAGCCCTGGGAAGGGGGTGCTGATGTAATCCTTATTTCGTTCAATGGAAACTGAGCCCTAGACAGGTGACTTGGTGGGGTCACACAGCTGGGAGGGGGTCCTGCAGGACGGAGCCTTGCCCATTGTGCGAAAAAAAATAAATGAGTCTGCACTCTACAGTTTATGAAGCGGTAACACATCATCTGAGTTGGTTCTAGCTGTGGCTTGGAGGTTTGGCTCTACGTTTTCACCTATGCCCACATCCCGGGGTCAGAAAACCTGCCTCCAGGGGCCTTCTGTGTCTGTGAGGGGCAGTGGTGGGAAGAGATCCCGCCTCCGGGCTGGCGGGAGAGAGAAACAAAGAGGCAGTGTTGGGGGCTCTGGCACATAGTAGGTGTTTGGGAACCCCTGTGGTCAGTTCAGGCAGAGCCAGCTCTGGTCCCACCTGGACCTTGGAACAGCCCAGATCAGTCTTCAGTCTTTGAGCCAAGGCCCACAGGGTGTGGGTGACGGGTCCAAGGTCATACCTGCCATAAGGACTAGAGCAGAGGGTGTGAGGCTCCACCACGGCCGAGAGGTCCAGGGAATGGGGCAGGGGGATTCTGTCTGTGCGGGATGACCTCTGTCACAGCCATGAAACCACAGAGCCTGGCCCCAAAGGGCCCCCAGGCAAACCGCCTCTCAGCGGTGTCCAGGACTGCTGCGAGGCCTGGCGTGTTACTGCTGTCACAGATGTTCGGGGCCATACCTGAGTACGGGCAGTGGTCCTGCAGCCACCAGGGGGGGATGTAACAGACTCTGTGGTCTGCCTCCAGGTACTGGCATGTGGGGAGGGCGAAATGCACCAGCACCCCACCCAGACTAGACATCCAGATGCTGGCTTCCCCCCTACACCCCCAGGGCCTTTGCAGATGCTATCCCTCTGTCTGCAGTGGCCTCCCCTCCTCTCCTGGCAGGTGCTGGCTCATCCTTTAAGACCCCTCCAGGAAGCCCTGCCTGACTCCCAGCCCAAGGGCCCGGCTGATCCGCCCTGCCAGGATTTCCATCTGGCTGCTCCACAGGATGCTGAGAACCTTGAGGACCTGGTTATAATCCAGGGCCTGGTCAGAGATGCCAGTGGAGTGGACAGGGAAAGCAGCTGTAAGGTGCAGCCCAGTTCAGGTGACTGTCCCCGCAGCCCAGAGAGGAGACCAGGCTGGGGAGCCTTGAGGCCAGATAGCTAGCCACACATGCCCATTTCACAGAGGGAACGTTGAGGCCCGAGGTGCTCGGGACTGACCTAGAGCACCCTGGAGAGGGGTTGGTAGTCCCTTTGTGGCTTGTAGGAGGAGAGCCCAGGGCTATGTGGCCGTACCCCTCCCCCACTCCGGTCCCCAGCTGGAGCATTTCTCTGCAGGATCCAGGTCAGGTCTGGGGGGGATGGGAAGAAGCCCAGGAGAGCAAAGTCCCCAGGGCTCAGGTCTGCACTCGGTCTTCCCATGTGGAGGACAAAGCTCCTTAGAGAAAATGCTTGCTGTCCAAAAGCTGGCAGGAAGTCCACATCGATAGCTCATTCCTGCAAAAAGGTGCGCAGGAAAAAAAGCCTGTGAGAACTTAGGCCAAAATGTTAGCCCCAGGGATGGTGGGCGATATTACCCTTCTTTCGCTGGGATTTTCACATTTCCTAGGTTGTAGGTGAAACCTTTATAACCAGAAAAATGAAGTTACCATGGAAAGGAGAGAAGTCCAAGAAAAGGTGCCCTGAGAACAGCCAGCTCCCCATTCATGAGACTCTGGGGTCACCATGTGTGAGTGAGTGGCTTCCAGAGGGACCCTGGCCCCAGGCACATCCTCCAAAACAGGTGCGCCTGTAGCAGACAGCTCAGCCTGTGTGTCTCTCTTGGAAATTGGGTCAGCGAAGAGTCCAGACCTGGGGCCTACTGGGACGCAGCACACCCAGAATTCTGTTCAAGCCTCTGATGTCCTTCCTGTCGTGTGGGTTAGGCCTCAGGGCCCTCGCCTTCCCACCTCCACCTGGAAAGCCACCCCACCCCACCCCAGGCTGCCCTCTGCCCCTCCCAGCCAGAGGTGGCCCTAGGGCTATTTGCTTCACCTCCATCCGGGTACCCAGGTGGGTGCGTAGCACTATTGACTGCCTTCCTTACCGACTCCGGCCCCGAAGCGCCTTTCCAGGGGGTCCTCCTACGATGTAGTCAAGTTCGACCTCGTGGAAATGGTCTTTGGAATCACAGCTGAGCCTTGATCCTGGGTGAGGATGCGATCTCCGTCTCCCCCATGTACCTAGTACAGAGCACCCATTCATTCGGTCAGCTGTTGTTCAGCAAGTGCCAGGGCCCAGGCTAGGTGCCAGGGGCACAGATCTGCTGATTTTAGGGTGTGACGTGTCTGTGTGTTTGAGCACATGTTTTGTGCACATCACCTGCACGCACACACAGCGTGAGCGTCTCCGTCATATGTGAACTCTGGTCTTTGAGGCTGTGACAATGTGTAATCCTGCCGGGACCCCGGGCACACCTGGTTAATTCATTCTGCAAGTGTTTAACAGACAGCCAGTAAGGAAGTACCAGGCTCTGACCCCAAAGAAAAATGACCCAAGGTCTCTCTCCTCGGGAAGTGCCGTCTCGGGGGCTGTCGCGGTGTGGACTGGTGGGGGCAGAGGCCGGCAGGGCTGGGGGTGGTCAGAAACGTGGTCCTGGAGACACGGGGAAGAGTGGGGAAGGGTGTTCCTGCCCAGCTGTGAGATGATCTCCAGCATCCCCTTCAGCCCAGCGACCCAGGGCCTGGGACTGCCCTCCCTGCCCATTTTAATGCCCTAAAGCAGCCCCAAGGGCCGACGGAACTGGAGCTCTGGGTGGTGACCTGTGGGCCCCGACTGCTGGGGGCTGGGAGAGAATACAGGGAATGAAAATGAAGCATGTGGGCTGGAGAACCTGCCTGGGCTGCAGACCTTTCTGAGAGGCGAACTTGGGGACCAGGCACGAGAACACAGCACCTGGAAAGTAGAACCCCGTGATCCAGACCAGAGAAGCGGGATCATGGAACTCAGAGGAGGAAAATGGAGCAGCAGACCTAGAATGTGGGCCTTCCGGAACCTGAAACACTCAAGTCGGCCGGAAGCTGGAAGATCCAGTCTCTGCCCCCGGTGGTCAGTGGGGGAAACTGAGGTCTGGCAGGAACGGGGAGGCCTTGAGCATTGGTGAGCTGCAGTGGCACGCATGTGGTCTCTGCTGAGCCAGGCCCTCCCCACAGCTCGCTGCTGCCTGACCTCGGGCGCGTCCTGTCCCCTCTCCAGACCTCAGTTTCCCCGTCTGTGAAGTGGCCACGTGACGGTCAGACAAGATGGAGCACTTCACCTGGTGCTCAGGCTCTCCCCGGAAGCTAGTGGCATGGCTAAGGCCTGGACCCTGGCCACCTGACTCCTGAATGATTCTGGCCCCTTGTGGTGATGGTCTGGTCACTGCTGTTCCTTTCTTTTCTTTCTCACCCTCAGTGGGACGTTTGGGCACTTGTGGCCTTTTTCCGGAATGCTCTCGGGATCTAGCAGGGGGAAAAGACTGACTAATCAGAGGACCGAGAACAGACTGGCGGCTCCATAGGAAGGAGCAGGGGCCCAGTGCCTAAAGCCCTGCATGGTGCCCTGTGCCATTTGGTGAGGGCTTCTTGAGTGTCCCCCGGTGGAGACAGTCGGGTCCTGAGCCGAGGGTGCTGCGGCCCCTTGAAGGCAGGGGTGGGCAGAGGTGGATTGGGAAGGAAAAAGAAAAGGGCTCATTGTTCCAGCTCCACGGAGGCTCCCCAGGTGCATCTGCTCCAGGCCACCTCTCCTGAAGGAGGTGGACGACCTTGCTCGGGCTCCCAGAGAGCTGGAGCTGTAGGTTCTGGGCCAGGAGCAGCCTCGTCACTTCCCCAGATCCCTGTGAGGCGGCGTTACCGGCCCCCGCTTTTCTGCCTCCGAGAGAGTAGGATTCCAGAGTTGGGGGCGGGGGGCAGGGCCAGGGTTCCAGCCCATCCTTTGAGCCAGCAGCAGCCGGGCATGGTGCCAGGCACTGAGCACCCAGGGGTGAACCGAGATCACTTCCTGTTTCCCCTTCTTCCTTGCCGCGTCTCCTCCGGACCATCAGCCATCCTGCTCAGAGCACTTTGAAGGCTGGAGTCCTTCCCCGTGTCTCCGCTCTCCACCGCTCCCCTCCCATTGCAGGGGACCCGTCGAGTTCACGTACATAAGCCACCTCGTTGGGGTGTGCCTTGCCCAGGCAGGACTAGACTTTTCCAAACCCCAGACCAGTTCTGAGAGCCCAGCAGCACTGACTGAAGGTGCGGGTGTGTGGATTTGGGGGCGGGGGGGGGGGGGCTGTCCTTTATTCCTTCCACAGGCCAAGGTCAGCACCTCCTTTGCATCAGGCTCTGTGCTGGGGCCCCAGGAGAGTTGGGCAGCACCACCCAGTGTCGGGTGAGGAGCCCTGGGGGGCAGGCCAGGGGTGAGGCGGCTCAGTCCTTCCTCAGCCTGGGGGAATTGCAGTTCAGCTGAGCCTCCCTGGGCAGGGAGTGAAAGATTACACAGAAACTTGGAGTCTCCTAGAGGATTTGGACTTTATCCCGGGGGCAGGTGTTCCAAGCATCGGATGTGGCTTTTGCTTGGCTCGTGGGGCGCAAGCCAGGAGCCCCTTCCCTGGCAAGGCTGCTGCTGTTGTCCAGGTGAGCGTGGATGGTGGCACAGGCAGCGTGGGACAGTGGCGCAGGGGGCTGGGCGGGACGACAAGTACCGGGGCGTGGAAGAGACGGGCCTGGCGATGGGGAGCGCGAGGTCAGCGAGAAGCCAGATTCAGGATGACTGCCGGGCTCCTGGCCTGGGAGACTGGGTGGATGGTCACATCTCGGGTTATCAGCTCAGGTTTCCGGAACCACTATTTGAGCGAGTTCTTTGTGCCTGGTTTTGCGGCGGAGGGTCCCAGGCAGGATGGGAGCCGACTCTGAGCCCAGGCCTCTGCCCTCCAGCCTGGCCCAGACCCTGCCGGGTCTGCTCCTCTCTCTCCCTTAACCCCGCGCGGGCACTTTAGCCTCTTGAGTGCCCGGCTGCACCTCGCAACTGTGCCCTGCCCACGTGGGGGAGCGCCACTCCACTCCTGCTGCCTGGGTCCACGGGGACCGCCCTCCGCCCGGGCACGCCAACCCCGTGCATTGATGTGTCTCATCCCCGCGCTGTGCAAGGGCATCTCCCCCACGCCTCAAGGCGCAGCTCCTGGAACAAAGCCTCTCCGCGCTACAGCTTGAATCTGTCACCCTCCTGGCCCTGTGCTAGAGCAGGCTCCATGAGGACAGCCTCATGAGGGCTGGGGCACGCCCTCCCCTCCCCTCCCCCACCTCAGGCCTGTGGGCTAGAGACGCAGCTCCGTGCTGAAGTGGCCCTTTGTACATTGTCCCCCTGGGGGAGGGGGGAGCCTGGTGGGAGGGGCTGGCACTGCCCGACACCCTGTGCTGATCTCAGCAGCACTGAGGATCCAGGTGGGGGGGGGGGGGCGGGGGGCGGGGGGGGGGGTTCTCTGGGCCTGGGATCAGGGGAGAACACCCTGCCGGGTATGGGCTCGCACTGGCCGGGCCTGCCGCCCCACACTAGATGGTACTTGTCACTCAGAGTCTGTCATCGCTTCTCAGGCAAGGTCCGTCGTCGCGCACCAGTTGTTTATGGAGCGTCTGCTCCGGGCCAGGCTTTGTCCTAGGGGGTGGGGAGCAGCCGTGACCGGTGACCGAGGCTTACAGGCTTACGATGACCCTGCTCTCCTGTTGACATTCTGAGCCCCGGGGTGTGGGTGGGGGAGACAGGCCACGAACACGTAAACAAGGGGCCGGCTAGCTTCCGCTGTGAGTGCTGGGGAGCAGACGACCTGGGCAGGGGACAGCCGCTCTGGCTGGAGGGCCAGGAGGGCCCCTCTGAGCAGGCAGCCACATTCCAGGCCGAGGAGCAGCCAGTGGGAGGACCCTGAGACGGAAAGGTGGGGACTGTGACTGGAGCCGAGTGGACGAGGGAGGCGAGGGCAGCAAAGATTCGGGGACCAGATTGGCGGGGCCTGTGGGCCCAGAGAGGAGTTTGGATTTCATTCTGAGCGAGACCGGTGTGCGGGTGGGGTCGGGGGGGGGGAGGGTCTTGTGGGAGGAGGTTGAGTGGGGTGCGGGGAGGGGGGACATGGCCTGGTGGGGACTTTGCAGTGACAGAATTTGTGGGGCCCAGTGCCAAATGAAAATGTGGGGCCCCGAGGGGTGCCTGGGTGGCTCAGTGAGTTAAGCCTACAACTCTTGATTTCTGCTCAGGTCAGGAGTCCAGGGTTATGGGATTGAGCCCTGCATCTGGCCCGAAGCTTGCTTAAGATTCTCTTCTCTCTCTCCCTCTGCTCCACCCCCCCCCCACTCTTGTGTGCTCTCTTTCTCTCTCTCTCTCTCTCTGTCTCAAATAAAATAAAATAGGGGCACTTGGGTGGCTCACTTGGTTGACCACTTCGGCTCAGGTCACGATCTCCAAGTTCGTGAGTTCGAGCCCCCCGTCGGGCTCTGTGCTGACAGCTCAGAGCCTGGAGCCTGCTTCGGATTCCGCGTTTCCCTCTCTCTCTCTGCCCCTCCCCTGCTCACGCTCGGTCTCTCTCTCTCTCAAAAATAAACATTAAAAAAAAATAAAAATAATGGAAAGAAAATGTAGGGCCCCTTGTTCAAAAATAATTTCAAGACGGAGAAAAAAGGGGGCAGGAGGGAGGCCAGTGAGGAGGAGGAGTGGGGCTGGAAGGACACTCCAGCGGGCCTTGCCCATGACACCAGGCACATGGTGAGGCCATGGTTGGGTGGCACAGGGTGAACTTTTCAGCTCAGGAGGAGCTCAGAGGACTGGTCGGTGCTGAGGCTCTTTGGATGTGACCCTGTTAAGTCATTCGTCATCGGGTGAGGGGCTGGGATGGTCCCACAGTGCAGATGGGGACTCGGAGGCCTAGGGATATTAAGCTACCTGCCCAAGATCACATGGGGCGGGGGCACAGGCAGGATTTGAGTCCAGATTCCAGGGAGTTGCTGCCCATTGTGGTGCCCTGAGAGGTGGGGCTGGGGACTCTTGAACAGCATCTCCGGGCCTTCGAGGGAGTTTCCTTTCTCGGGGAGGCCCGCCCCAGCCTCGCGGGCCTCGCTTTTCTCACGGTGATCGCCAATCCACAGACGTGGCAGGGGAGGAGGCGGGCTGAGCCGCTCACCGCCCCTGCCTCCCGGGCTTGTCTGCTCTCCCCCAGTGGGTGGGTTATTTGGGTCTCAGAGGCTGAGAGGCCAGGAGCTGGGCAGGGAGCCGCAGGCAGAAGTACAGAAGCCTCAGCAGGCCCCACAGGGGTGTGAGCAATGAGCCTGCGTGGGGTCTGGGTCAGTGAACTTTGTGGAAGGACTGGCACCACGTTCCGTTCATGGATTAGAAGAAGCTGGGTTTTTGACTTTCCTCTAATTGGCTGCTCCGTGCGTGTTAATGATCTGCCCAATGAGTGGTTATAGGCTCGTGCCCCCTCCCCCCCCCCCCCCCCCCCCCCCCCGCTTCCTTGGCCTCACCCTGGCTGGACCCTGCGCTTCTCTTTTTCTCATTCCTTCCCCCTCCTGGCACCCAGGACCCACCCCTGCCCCACCCAGCCGGCCCGCACCGCGGAGATGACAGGGCAGTCCTCCCACGCTGGCATCCTCTCAGCTGACGTTCACTGTCAGGCACCGAGAGCGGGACTCAGGCCCTCTCAGCCCGCACGGCCGGCCAACGGGAAGTTTCTCTGCAGGCTGATGGCGGGCTTCTGAGTTTGCTGGGCTTGAGGGCAGCTCCCCAGGGGAGGCAAGGGCTAAGCTGGGTGTGAAGGAGGAGGAGTCCCCCAGAGCTCTTCTCGGCCAGGCTCTGATTTCTGTCTTCTCCCTCTTCAGAAGGAGCCCGGAGAGGGTCATCCCCACCGCCAGGAATGAACGCCTTGCAATGCTGGACTTGGGCCCGGGGCCAGGCTGGACAGTTGGTCTCTCTCCTCTGGGCCCCCAGTGTCTCATCCGTGGCCCGGATGAGAGTCCGCCTCTGCTCCCACTCCCAGAGAACCCTTCACCTCCAACTGCCCCCCACCCCCAGGGCGGTTGAGTACTAAGCCCACTCGCAGGTGAACGGTGCAGGGTTTCTGGGGGACAGTCAGGATTCAGGCTCCGCGTCTGGCCCCCCGACGCCCACACTGGGTTTGGGACACCGGGTTCCCCCTGGTAGAGAGCACGTCCAACGTTTTCCACCTGTACCCCACTCCTCCACTGCCCATCAGTGCCCTACCAAAAATGCCCAGCAGTGCCTTGGGAGTATGGGAACCGTTCAGGGTGACCTGCCACCCAGAGGGAGCACGCGAGGCTCCTAGAGGAGACAGGCACGTGGTTTACCAGGCCCCTCATCCTGTAAGTAAGGTGGAGACTGAGAGCGCGCCCACGCCCCGGCACCCGGCACTTTAGAGCAGCTCCAGCGGGGTGGGGCTGCCCTCACTGCCACTGGGCCACCTGTTTCTACCTTGTACAGATGAGGGGACTGGAGCCCTGAGCGAGGTGACCCAGCTGGGGAGAGGTGGGGCCGGGAAACCTGCCCAGGTGAAGGCCAGAGCTGAGGCCGCGCCAAGTTTGGCTGTCCCCGGGACATGGCCACCTAACTGCCGCTTGTGCTCAGCCTGGGGGCAGGAGACAGCCTCCAGCGAGGAAACCGCTGTCATCGAGCCACAGCGGCCCGGCACGGGTTGTGGCAGCTGGAACGGGACACTGTGCAGCACGGGTTGTGGCAGCTGGAACGGGACCCTGTGGTGTGCCACCTCGGGGACCCGAGGCAGGTACCGGGTCAGGGGAGGGCAAGATGGGCCCCGGCAGGGAGAGGCCAGGCGGGTACCGAGGCAGGGTGGCGTGGTGGGGAGCGGGAGGCCCTAGGGTTGGGTCAGACACACTGCTGCCACTCACAGGGCGAGCCAGGCTGGTCACTCAGGCCCTCTGAACCTGTTTCCTGTCTGTAACAGCCAAGGGGCTGATATAGGGATGGAATTCGAGAAGGGAGCTGAAGCAATTAGCATTCTGCCAGAGGGCAGCGCGGGGACAGGCCTCAGGCATGCCCTCTCTTTCCCCCTGTGTGGTGACAGGCCGCTGAGGGGTCGGGCAAACAGCAAGTAGACAGAAACCCCCGGAGTATGGGTGCGGCTGGTATGGGACCCTCCCAAGATGAGAATTCCAGAAGTTCCAGGCCAGCAGGACTAGGGAAAACATAGTGAGTCTTAGGAGGACAGTACTCATGGGCGGGGGGTCTGCAGTACAGGCATGAGCCGGGTTCCCTGAGGGACTTCAGGCCCCCTGGAACCTTCTGAAGTCCACGCCTCACCAGGGAGGTCTCCTGACTGTTTAGAGCACCAGAAGCTCTGGTACTGGAGATCCCTACACCGGACCCTGTCCAGGGTGATCTGTTTCTGCTGTCACCAGGTGGGGAGAGGGAAGGGGCCCTGGGGCTCCTGCGGCCTTTCAGGAAACCCTGGGCTTTGTGAACCCCTGGGCTTTTACGTCACTGTTCTGGGCTTTTACGTCACTGGGGTTTTACGTCACTGTTCTGCAGCCAGAGCGCTGCCCTGGGGGGGCCCCAGGTGGAGGGGAGCCTCAGACAGAAAGGATTTTGGCGATGCGGCCCTCCTGGGCCCAGCGCTCTCGTAACAGATCCAGTCACCTGCTGGAACCAGGGAGGCTGGGGACTCACAAATGGCAGGCCTGCGGGCTCCCGCCGGGGGCTAAGGTGGAGGTGAGAGGGCTCCTTGCTCTGGGCAAGGCTGAAGGCAGCGGCCTAGACCTTGCCTCCTGAGCGAGGACCCCCAGAGGTGGTGAGTGGGCGCGAGTCCTGCTGCTCCCGGTTGTGAGTCTCAGGCAGGTCCCTCAACCCCTGTGCCTGTCTCCTCACCACCCGGTGGCTGTGAGGACAAATGGAGGAAGGCACCTAGGCCACTCAGAACGTGCCAGCTGCCACGAAGGCGATGATGATGGAGGCGCCATCTTCTGGAAGGAATGTTCCGGGCCAACTGCTCCCCAGACCTGTCCAGCCCTGCCCAGTTAGAGGGTTTAGCTGCATCCAGATTACTGACTCAAGAGGGGTGAGAAGGGGTGCCCAGCTTCTGCCCAAGCAGTCCCCGAAGCGCGGGGGGTCCTTGTCACCCCCTTGGGCTTCACGTGCTCTTCAAGGACTCAAACACCGCCCCCCCCCCCACCTTTGCTGTCACTCACTGGGAGTTTCCAGCCCACCGTCCTTTGTCAGCCTTCTGCCTGACATGCTGTTCCCACTCTGTGAGGTGGCTCCTTCTTGGGTCTCAGCTGAAACGTCCTGTCTTCGGGAGGTCCCCCCTGACACCTGGCATCTGTCGTTCGTTTTCGTCATTCGTCCTCTGTCCTGCCACCGGACTGAGCTCTAGGGGCGGGACTTCATCTGTGTATCCCAAGCCCCGCTGCAACCCCAACTCCAAAAGCCGGGACCGATCTGCTCTCTCCACCGACCCTAGGGAAGGACAGAAGGGTCGTGATTGACTGTGGTCCTCCCAGCCCCTGGGCGCCTTCCCTCCGCCCCGGCCCAGCCCCCACCAGGGTAGCTATGCCCCTTGATTCTTCACCAGGCAAGCCCGTGACTGGACGTGGCCCTGCTGACGGGGACACAGCCAGATCTCTGTTCTACCTTAGTGCTCACCCCTCTGGCTTGTCCCAAACATCCACTGAATGTCTGGGCTGGGCCCCGTGCTGGGTGCCGGGAACACAGGGTCAGCCTGACTTGGAGCGCACACAGTGTGGGAATGGAATGAACAAACAGGGCAGGGGACAAGACCGATCACTGCTGAGGTTTGCTGTGACGGGGCAGAAGCAGGGGTTGGCGGAGACATGGCCCCTGGCTCAGTGGCTGGCGGTCATACTTGGGTGGCCGCCTCCTGCTCCTCCTACCCCAGCCCGACAGTGCCTGCAGTCCTGCTGGGACCCGTCCACCTTCCCTCCCTGGACCGCTAAAGGGACTCGGGCAAAACCACTCCCCACTCCTGGGATGGCTGTTCCTCCAGGCCCAATTGATGACTTTCCTTTGCAGGCTGTGTGTGTGAGGCCATCAGAGTCCCCCGGGGCAGGGGCGGGGAGGGGGCTTCTGAAATGCACGCCCACCACCACCGTGGGTGGGCATTCATCAGTGCTCTGCCCTTTGAGGTTCACACGGTTCCTTCTCTGCCTGGCTGGGGTTTTCAGACCGGTTTTTGGTGTAGAAAAGTTTTCCACAAACAAAATCTTACGAGGAACGCCAATGTATGAAATTGAGAAGTTGAGAGAGCATCTTTTTGATGTTTTTTTTTGGGGGGGGGGGTTGTCCCTGGCTTTGTTACCTCTCTCCTCTCCCCACCCCCACCTCATTCTCTGGTCCCAGGAGGACCCCGTGAGGTTCCACGGAACCTGATTTGGGAACACCTGTTCTCAGTGCCCACATCGCCCTTTACGTGCGATGTTTGTGTATGTCTGTGTCTATTCCCATCTCCTCCTCCCCAAAGCCACCCACCAAGAGTCTGCTTCCCAGAGACAGATGCCTCAGTCTCCCTCCTGTGACATTCATCACATGCCCCTCAACAGATGTTGTTTCACAAGCACCTACCTGGCGGTCTCTCTTCCAGGCAGTGCTGCAGGCACTTGTATTTAAAATCCTGGGGCGCCTGGGTGGTGCAGTCATTTCAGCGTCCCACTCTTGATTTTGGCCCGGGTCATGATCAGTTCGTGTGTTCGAGCCCCACGTCAGGCTCTGCACGGACAGCAGGGAGCTTGCTCGGGATTCTCACTCTCTGCCCCTCCCCCACTCACATATGCAGGCTCTCTCTGTCTCTCTCTCTCTCTCTCAAAATAAATAAGCTTTACAAAATAAAGTGAAATCTTCACCACAGCCTTGTGACCTGAACACCACAGCTCTGTCGCAGTGCCTCCAGCTGCCTCGCGCCCAGCCCCCTCCCTCCCATCCCTCCACCCCCAGGCACTGTGGCTCTCTTACTCCCTTTCCTCCTTCCCAGACTTTCCCCAGGTCCTACCTCCGGCTGACCTCTTGCCCGTGAGGCCGTGACCCTCCTGCTGCTCATTCCCTCTGTCACTTTGTCACGGCAGCTCGCTACCCCTCCCCACCCTGGTCCTGTGTCCCAGGCCGGAGGCCACAGGCTGCGTCCTCGCCTCCTGCACCGCAGCTGTCCCGAGGAGCATCCTCTCCTCCGATCACGCTGCCCCCTCCCGTGGCCAGTCCCCCATTCCCACAGGGCTGGTGCTGTCATCCCATCTCCCTGCCCTGTTCTCCCCAGTCTGGTCCCAACCTGTGGGCTCCAATGCAGTAGCTGTTAGCACACGCGGCTATTAACCTAAAATTCAAATTAAGTTACGTTGTAAATTAGCTCCTCACTCTCCCAGTCAATTTCAAGTGCTCGGCAGCCACATGGGGCTAATGGCGGGTGTGTTGGACAGCGCAGAGTGTGCTCTTGGATGGCTCTGGAAGCTGACATGGGCCACCCTCAGGCACAGGCTTAAGGGGTTGCCCCACTCAGAGCCTTCAGTGGCCTGGGGATGAGGCCAACATCTCCACCCCCACCCCTCCCCCCCACTGTAAGTGGAGGCTGTGTGGCTCTCAGGCCCTACAGAGCAGTGGATGTGTACAGGTGGGCAGAGGAATGTTCTGCAGGTGGCTTTGCCCTCTGAGCTCCAGTTTCTTCCTGGGTAAAGCGGGGATAATAAGTCCTACCCCCATGATGGCTGGGAGGGTCAAGTATGTGTAAAACCCCCAGCTGACAGCTGGCACGTTATTTAAGCACGTGATAAGTGGTGACCACCATGTTAACATGAATGAGGGAAGGTAGGGGCAGATCTCAAGAGGCAGGGGTCCCAACAGCCACAAGCCTCAGTGCTGGGCACTGGGAACCACTGCAGGCTTCTGAGCAAAGCCACCCCATTGGCTGATGCCTGAGGATGACTGATCTGTTTAGCCTCGGTGCTATCCAATAGAACATTCCGCGATGGTGGAAATGTTCTATATCTTCACTACCCATGGGCCTCTGGGGAGCAGACACTGATATCCTCGGTGGGCCAATGACCAGTGGGGAAAGAGGAGGCCCCAGGTCGCTGAGGGCAGGTCCCAGCCTTGGGAGCTAACTTTCTCAGGCACATGCTAACCACACCGTGGGAAAGTTCTCCAGCAGCTGGCAGGGGGCTGGGACCAGGCGGAGTTCTGGAGGGGAGGGGTTTGGAGGAAGAAGAGAGGCCCAGGGCACGCTGGCTCATTGTGGAGTATGGGGAGGGAGAGGGTTCATCACGGAAAGAGCTCCTGGGCATGGGCATTGGCTGAGCCTTCAGCCGGGCCCCTGCCCTGGAGCTGTACCAGCAGAAAGAGTAGGGCCCGGATCTTTGTGCCCAGGGGAATGGCCTGGGTGCCCCATCTGGCTGGTCAAGAACTGGCTCCCATCGTAGCTGTGCATCTCCTTCGGGCCTTGGTTTCCTTATCTGTGGATAGGAGCAGCAGCTCTCCCACCTGCCCCATGGTGAACAAGGTTTGCCAGGACTTTCTAGTTGCTGGGCAGATGGGGTCCTTGGTCAGGGCTGGCCCTTTAAGCTGACTTCTCTCTGGAGAGACCGGGGAGGAGAAGTCCTGGGGACTGGGCGTCATGATACACCAGACCCTCCCTCAGCCAAGCCATTTGTGTTTAGCCTGGGGCAGAATCCCCAAATCTGCAGCCCCACTGGGTCCCAGGTCTGCCTGTCAGCAGGTGCAGGAGGCTTGGGGAATCTTGGTTTCCATCTGCTTCATCCCCACCAGCCTTGTGTACCTGAGCGAGTAGCTTAACCTCCTGAAGCATCCATTTCCTCATTTATAAAGTGAAGACTCACGTACCTTCCTCCAGGGTTGGCCCCAGGAATCGGGCCGCAATTTCTCCAGCCATTGCAGAGGCAGTGCCCGGCACACTGCAAGGTCTTGGTAAATGCTCACCAGTGGCCTGGATGATGTGCTGGCTGTAGGGTGACCCTCGCGTGTCGGCTTGATCCTTATGGAGCTTTGCCTGATGGACATGAGCCGAAGAAATGGATAAAATGAGGGGTAAAGAAATAGATACAGCGTCAGCCGTTTCTCACATCTTGCCAGGAACTCTGGAAGTTGTCGTACTCCGTAGCTGCCTCCTCTGCCCGTCTCCCTATGTGGGATCATGGAACCTCATACTGGAAGGACACTTATTTAGTCCCGGAGTCTTCTGATCCCTGCGGCACTGACTTGCTCTGCTTAACCCCAAGGAAGGACCCGGAAGCAGTAGCAGCAGCTCCAGGGAAGCTGATTTAGGTCAACAGAAGGAAGATTTCTAGCAGCCCAACGTGCTTGGAATGGGTGGTGCTAAGAATTGGACAAGCAGAGGCCAGATGGGCACTTGGCATGGGCCTCGGGTGAGGGTGTGGCCAATATTCTTACACCAGGACCCTTCCGACCCTGGGAGAGGAGTCTGGACTTCTGTGGGCTCCACATTCCCTGGGTTCTGAAAGCCAGATGAGTCACTGAGAATGCCTTGTAGGGTGTTGGGTGCCAGTCAGTAGTAAGAGGCCTTCCAATTGGCCCAGTCCTTTAACAAAGCTGGCCAGGAGCAAGGCCTGGCATGTTCAGTTGTATCATCTACATTTGGTTGTCTGGCAGGAAAGCCAAACTGAAGAAAAGAGACAGGCATTTTTAGAGCATCTACCAGTTGCTAGGCTCCTTGCAGGATGCTTGGACACCATGGCTCATCCAGATCTCCCACAGGACTGCATGGGAGAGGATATCTTCCTTCTTCATCTAAGACTGAGGCTCAGAGAAGCTAAGTAACCTGCTTAAGAGCACACAGGAAATTACAGCTTTGGGATTCAAATGAAATCTTTCTGACTTCCAGTAACAATGGAGGCCACTGCTCACTGAGCACTAACTGTATGCTTAGGCACAGTTACTAGTCCTTTGCATGGATTAACTCATTTGATTCTCAAAACAACCTTATGAGGTAGGGAGTATTACACCTCCGTTTTACAGAGAAGGGGAACTGAGGCAGGGAGAGGTAAGATAACTTGTCAAAATCATAGGCAGTGTTCAGATCTGACATCACAACCGCTGTGCCTACTCTGTGTCTTAGGCAGTTTGATGCAAAGATACACCTCCTGCCTCCCCCATGGAGATGGGCGGAGCCCTTGGGTCACGTGGGGTAGGACTAGAATGTAGGGTAGAGGTGAGCACAGGGAGGCAGACTTCAGCGCAAAATCAAGATGCCCTTTCAAGCAGATGGACTAATTCCTGGAGAGGCCGTGAGGTTGCATTCAAAGGTGCTCCCAGGCCGGGGGTTTTAGATGGGCCAGTTCCTGCCCAAGAGTGGAGACAAGGTGGGCTGTGGAACCTCCAAGATTTCCCCAGTGGACATTTCCCAGAGCGTCCTGAACACCTACTAGGTGTCAGATCTCTCTGCTGCTGGACATAGAGTGCAGCTGGTCCCTTCTTCCAGTTGTAGGAGTTGAGTGCCCCATGGCTGTTCCAGAACTGAGGACACCAGGGATCAGGTGTCATGAGGCAGGCAGGGAAGGGGGTCAGAGGATGGTGGGCAAGGCAAGTGGCCATTAGGACGTGAGCCACCGAACCACAGAGGAGGCTGGCAGGGGCCAGTGAGAGGCTGGCAGAGGGCATTCCCAGGGCTGAGCTAGGACCCTGGTCAGCGCAGGCAAGCTCAGGACCATGGAGAGCTCCATGGGAACCTCTCATCACCCAATGACAGTTGTCAGGGTGTGTCTGCACCCAGGAGGCTGCTGCCAGCCTGGTAAGGCCCACAGATGTAGCTTGTGGTCTCCAGGGAGCACCTGTCTTCTCTCTGGCCAAGAGCCCCCACTGGACTCAGCCTGAGCCCTGACCCTGAGGTCATTGCTGGGTTGTGGGGTTTGAGTTCATCTGATTCCCTCCCTCACCCAATCAACCTTCTAAGCAGAGCCCAAAGAAAGAGGGCACAAGGAGGAGAAGGAAGACGTGGGAAGAGGGAGGGAAAGAAGAAAACCTGCCCAGGGGTACCTTCTGGGGCATGGCTACAGCCACAAGTCAGCACAAGAAGAGGAGGCCCAGGTTGGGCCGATCCTGTCACCGTCCTGGGTCAGGATCAGCCTTAGCCTCCCCTGTCCCTGATTATCTGGCTACCAGGAAGCATCCAGCCCATCCCCTGCCAACTTCATGCAGGAGACCCAGGCTCCTGGGGCTGGGTACAACTCACAGAGTATGTGTGTATGGGGTTGGGGGTGGGGGGCGGCCTGGGGAAGCTCCTAGAGAGCCTGACAGTTCTTTCTTCCTCCTTTCCCCAGCATCCCGGGAAGTGGGGAGCTGCTTCTCAGTCCCTCCACTGTCAGGCTCAGGTTCAGCCTAGGCTTCACTTACTGAGCCCCTGCTCTGCTCCGTTCCCCTCTGGGACAGGACAGCACCCACCAGGGCCCAGGCTTTGCCAGAGGCTCACCTCCAAGCCTTTGCTCCAGCCCTGCCCTTACCCGAAGGTTCTCTCTGCTCTCTGCCAGGCTGGGGCATAGCAATGGGGGTAAGAAGAGTTCAAGTTTATTTAGCACTCACTATGTGCCAAGTGCTTTACATGGAGTATTACTGAACCCTCACTTTATAGATGAAAAAGGAGGAAAGTTGTGAACTTGCCCAAGGCTGCACAGATAGGAGATGGCAGAGGCAGGATTTGGACCAGGCAGTCTGGTTCCAGAGTCTGTGTGCCCGGAAGTGATGGTGAACACACTGAGGAGACCTCAGTGCAGGGTGCTTTTTGTTTGAGCTTTTTGTACAGCTCCCTGCCCCAGGGAGCTGGTAGTCCCGCTGGGGAGACAGATGTCAGGGGAGGTGAGCCCAGCATGGTGAGCGTTGCAAACAGGACGGGGCTATGGATTGGTCTCCCCGATTTGGTGTCTCATTTGAAGTGGGCAGGACAGAAATGGGTTCAGTACAGCTGTAATTAGTCGAATTAAGATGAGGTCATATTAGAGTGGAGTGGGCCCCTAATCCAATATGACTAGTGTCCTGATAGGAGAAATTTGTGCACATTGACGTGCACACAGGGAGGATACCATGGGACGGTGAAGGCAGAGATGGGGTGATGCTTCTACAAGCTAAGGATGCCAGAGACGGCCAGCAAAACCATCAGACGCTAGAGGAGAGGCATGAAGCAGATTCTCCCTCTTCAGGAGGAATCAAGTCTGCTGACACTTTGGTCTCAGACTTCTGGCCTCAAGAACTGAAAATAAATTTCTGTTGCTTAAGCCGCAAACAAACAGAAAAGTGGGCAGGACAGGAATGCTTATATCTATTTCGTAGATCAGGGAGTTGAGGCTCGGGTTCACAGTGGCTTTATGAGCCCAGAGGCTGAGGCAGGGAGTCGGGAAGAGGGTTGGGAGAGCTCGGGATGGTTCCTCCAGGTTCTGACCTGGGACAGGAGGCACTTGGTTTCAAGGGAGGCCAGCCCTGACACACAGCAAGCACCTGAGAAGTCTTGGGTGAATTTCACTGAGATGAGTAAGGGCCTAAGTTGTGGCCTCTGAGTTGCCTACGATCATTCTCTGTAGGAGGAGGGACTCAGACAGGGGTTTTGTCCTCAGGGAGCTGTGTGCCCAGGGCCTTGGAGGGCCATGGGCGAGCCCATTAGAGACCCCAAGTCCTTCCTCAGTTAAACTTGTTTCTCCAGACAGGTCCTGACCACCACACCCCTCTTGGAGTCCTGAGTTGTTAGAGGGACTCAAACATGCCAGGAGGCAGGAGTAGAGGTTGGAGAGCGGTGAGCTGGACAGTGCCCCCCAGCCCAGCTCCTACTCCCAGATCCAAAGTATTGCTCACCTCCACTCCCATCCAAACTGTGAAGCTTCTAGACCAAGCATACTATGGAAAGGACATGAGATTTGGGTCCAGAGACCAAGGTCAACAGCCAGACTCTGCCATTAGCCAGCTGTGTGACTGGCCACGCCCCTCACTCAGCCTCCATGTTTGCATCTGCTGGGCAGGATGCCGTGGTGAGGGTTAGAGCGAGAGGACCCTGCGGGGACAGCCCGTCTCAAAGCCCAGCTCTGCCGTTTACCATCTCCATGAAGGCTGTTGAGGGGTGGCCCCCACCCCAGTCAAAGACTATCCCATCCTTCTAGGTCCTGACCCCTTGCTCACACTTCACATCCAGGTCTTTGGCACATCCAGCAGAATCTGAGCACTTTCTGCAGCCCTCTCCCCCACCCTGGTGAAAGCCACGCTTGTCTTGCCTGGACAGTGCTGGGGCCTCTTCATTATTCTCCCCGCTCCATTCTTCAGGCAACAGCGTGTTCTCAAAAGAGCAGCCCGAGTGAGCCTCCTCAGACCCAAGTCGGGTCATGTTCCTCCTCTGATCAGAATCCTTTCGTGAAAGCGACATTTCCTGCTGTGGCCCCAGGCTGTGTGTGATCTGGGCGCATCCCTCCCTCCTGAGCACCGGCTGTTCCTTCTGCCCAGAACCTTCATCCCCTGCTCTCTTGTCATCTTCAAGGCTTTCTCTTCCTTAAGTGTCCTCTTCTCAGTGAAGCCTGCCCTGGCCCCCGTTTGTCAGTGAAGCCATGTGACCTCCTAATCCTTTACCCTGCTTTTTCTCCAGAGCACTACTCTTGCTAAAGTTATTACCTGACTCGTTGATTTCTAGTTTATTGCAGTCCCTTGCCTTACTCACCCCCATGTGTGCTGCATGGAGGTGGGGGTCCTCGTCTGCCTTGTCCCCTGTGTTCCCAGGGCCTTGCACAGTGCCTGGGACATAGCGGGCTCTTGATAAGCAGTTGCTGAGTGAATGGAAGGTATGGGTTGGGTGAGCAGCCCGTGGGGTAGCGTGTGGGTCAGATGCGACGGTGCCTGTTCCATCCACTGGGTTGTCCTCACTGGTCACCAGTAGACTCTTCATGAGTGTCACCCTACTTGGGTTGAGTGCGGCAGATGGAGGGGGCTCAGGACAGGTTTACCATAGCTGATCCCACAGAGCCTGACCCTGCCTAATTGTGTGACAGTGGGCAAAGTATATCATCTCTCTGTCCCCAGTCTCTTCATCTGTAAAATGGGGATGGCAATAGCATAGCACCTGCTTCCTGTTGAGAGGAGCCAGTGAGGTCAAGTGTGTAATGTGCTCGGGACAATCGCTGGCTTGTAAGCGTCAGCGACCATCAGCTTTATTGTTACCGCTGGGTGTTTCTCGAGGAGGCGTTCGGACAGAGGTAGAAATGCTGTCAGCTGGGGCCTAGTTTGGTTCCATGGATTTCGCTCACAGCTGGGCCACCTGGAGGGATCTAGCCTTGGCTGTAAGGAGGGAGAGAGGTGCTGGCATGAGAGCGGAAGTGGGTTCGGGTCCTGACGTCGCCACCTCCTTAATGTCCTTTGGGAAAAGTCTCGTCACCTTTCCGAGTCTGTTTCCCCATCTGTGAAATGGGTGGTTACAGTAGCTTCCCAGGGTGGATGAGACAGGAGACCACAGGTGCCGATGCTTTATTTATTCAGTTGCCTATTTATAAGCCACTCAGTCAAAAAAAAAAAAATGTATTTGGAGCACTTATCAAAATACATGAAGATAAGATAAGAAGTGATCAGGACAAGAAGAGTGAAGCCAGAAGCGAAGGCGCCGCAGGAAGTCTGGTCTGTGAGGCACTGACTTGCTCCAGGCCGACCACCTGAGTCTCCTCAGCCGCCGGAGCAACACGGGAGCCCCACTCGGCTCCTTCATGCAGTAAGCCAGGCCCGGGCCTCATCAGGGGGCCGCCCGCTGAAAGCCCCCGTGAAAGGGGGATCCCAGGCACAGGTGAGTCTGTTTTCCGCAGGGCACATCTGGCCAGGCGTAATGAGATCCTGAAAGCCAGCTTGGCCCGGGAACCGAGGGGCAGCTGGGTCAGTGTGACCTCGGCTACAGGAATTAGTCTGAGTGGCAGCCTGACCCTGCCCTCCACGGCTCATGGGCCAGCTCAGTCCAGCGGGGGCCAGGATTGGGGTGTGCTCCACGGAGGCAGGTTCCAAGGCGGGGGTGGAAATAGCCTGCCAGAAGGATCAGGGCTGCCTGAGTAGGTCCCCAAAACCCTCTGGCGGGTCACCGTGGAGGCTTCCGCTGTGCTGACATCAGTCTTCAGTGTTGCCTTCTGCCCGGTGTCCGCCACAGCAAGAACTCCTGTCTACCCGCCTGTATCGGGCCTCACCCCTCTGCCCCTGCACCCACCCTGCTGGCCTGGTCTACCTGGTCTCACTTTGCCAGAGTAGGGCTGGAATCCCTGCTAGAGAGAGGAGCCCAGACGACCTGCTTCAGAAGGTTGCCAAGGGGCAGCCCCTCCCTCCTGTCTTCCCAAAAGCCAGTGGAGACCGGCCCCTCCCACCCTGGCCCTAGGGCCAGCTGACATTTAGCAGAGGTCAGGCCCCCACCCCCAATTGTCCTGCCTGTCTGCAGTCAGCTGTGCAGGCCACCCTTGGGCAGGCTCCAGGAGCGCCCAGGCATTCAAACTAGAGGAGGTGGGTCCCCTTGGACCCGACAGCACAAGTACCCTGGCCAGTGGGATTGGCGACCCCACCGTTCTCACTAGCTTGCTCAGGACTCCTCAGCAAGGTGAGGCCGGGAAGGGGGTGTAGCACAGGAGTCAAGCCACCTGGGTTCCTGCCCCTGCTTTGCAACCTCAGGCAGGTCCCTGAAGCCCCCTAGGTCCTGGTTTCCTCCTCTGGAAAATTAAAGGATTGAAGGAGGTGATTCTTAAAATGTTTTCTAGGTCGAACATGTTATGATTCTGTGCGTTATGACCACGCAGCTTAGAGAAAATTAACGTTGGAATCTTCCAGCATTGAAAGCATGGAAGTTTATTGAGCACCTGCTGCCCACCAGGAACACTGTACCCGTTTCACAGGTGTAGAAACTGACGTTTAGGATGGTGAGCTGTTCTTGAGGTCACAGAAGTTTGAAGACAAGTGTGCCTCTTTCTACCCCGCTGTCTTCAGAGTTAGGAAGTGGAGGGCAGAGTATGGCAGGAAGGCGCCCAAATGACCCGGAGAAGGGAAGAGAAGCCACAGAAAGGAACATTTTAAGGGAAAGAACGTTCTAGGTGGAAGGGCAGTGTCTCACTCATAGGGATCTACGGAAAACACCAGATGCCAAAGCCCGGTTTCTGTCCTAGCCCCTCCAGCGACCCTGTAGGTCATCCAACCGAGTCGTTGGTCCTACTCGGCCAAATGGGTGTAGCCTCCAGCCTGCCTGCCCGCCTCCCGGGGCCCCGGGGACAAAGTGAGCTGGACGCTTACAGTCAGAAGTGCCGTCTCGCTACACAGGCTCATTCACGAGATAAGTAGCACATCTGAATAAAGTGTGGACTTTAGTTCATAGTAACGTGGCCATTTCCATGTTTTAGTTATGACAAATGTACCATGGTGATATATAAGACATTAGCCCTAGGGGAGACCGAGTGAGGAGTGTCTGGAACATTTACTTAAACTGTAAAAGACAATATACAAGGCTGTCCATTCCACAGCCATCAACTAAGTGATAAAATTGGGGCACCCGGGTGGCCCAGTCCGTTGACCGTCCCACTCTTGATTTAGGCCCAGGTCACGATCCCAGGGTCATGGGATCGAGCCCCGACTGAAGGAGGAGCCTGCTTAAGATTCTCTTTCTTTCTTTCTCCCCCCACTGCCCCTCTGCCCCTCTTCCCTGCTGGCTCTCTCTCTCTCTCTCTCCAAAATAAATAAATAAATAAATAAAAGCAAACGAATCGATAAATCACACTGCATAAATGAATAGAGAATGGTTGTAGTCATGACTCACTCATGAATAGACAGTGATTCATTCAAAATAACCGTGGAATATTATGTGGGATTTAAAAGGAAATGGCAGATTTATTACTACTGATACGAAAGTCTGTTTCATCTGTCATTGATTGGGGAAAACAACTCGAGTGCGCTTAGTGTCCAGTATGACACTATTTACGAAAAATAGGAAACCAAGCACAGGAATGTTGCCTATAAAACCCAGCAACACACGTCAGACAGGTCAAGCTGTGCGGGGAGACCGGTCTGGAGAGCGGGGAGTGAAAGGGGCACCCGTACTTACTTTTAAGTGTGTTAGAGTTCAATGTGTTTCCTTGAGGCCTGTGAATATTTTTCAGTGAAAAGGAACTAGATCCACACCAACGGAAAAAAGAACAGCACCCTGGGCGGTTCCGGGGCAGGGCGGGGTGGGGGGCAAGTCGGCGGAGGCCGCGCTCCCTCCCTTGGGGCCTGGGAGCCCCCCCCCCCCCCCCGGGGCAAGTTCAGCCCTGCCGGGTGTTGTTGCTGCTGGAGCAAAGCCTAGCGGTGCAGCTGGTCGGGTCAGGGTGGGCAGGCGGAGTAGAAGATCAGACTGCAGGGGAGGAGGGGGGGTGTTTGACCTGGCAGTCTCTGGGGGGGCAGGGCTGAGCCAACCGGGAGGAGGTCCTGAGCCAGGAGGGGAATTTCCTTGACGGGTGGGGCTGGGGGGCTTCCAGGGGGTACTTGGTACAGCGAGTGGGACTCCCAGGCTAGACTTCTGGGGGACAGGAAGCGACCTCAGGCAAGGGCGCCAGGCACTGGCCAGGACGTTCACAGGCACGGTGGCGGCAAAGGCTTCCTCAGGCTCCCTTCCTTAGGAGAGGGGCCTCGGGCTCTGGTCACCCGGGTCTGCAGACCCCCTGACCCGTCTGCTGTCTCCCTCTTTACTGCAGAATGAAGATGAGACGCTACAAGCTCTTTCTCGTGTTCTGTATGGCCGGCCTGTGCCTCATCTCCTTCCTGCACTTCTTTAAGACCCTGTCCTATGTCACCTTCCCCCGGGAACTGGCCTCCCTCAGCCCGAACCTCGTGTCCAGCTTCTTCTGGAACAATGCCCCCGTCACGCCCCAGGCCAGCCCGGAGCCGGGTAGCCCCGGCCTGCTGCGAACGCCGCTCTATTCCCACTCGCCCCTGCTCCAGCCCCTGTCGCCGAGCAAGGCCACCGAGGAGCTCCACCGGGTGGACTTCGCGCTGCCCGAGGACACCACCGAGTACTTCGTCCGCACCAAGGCCGGCGGCGTCTGCTTCAAACCGGGCACCAAGATGCTGGAGAAGCCCCCCTCGGGGCGGCCCGACGAGAAGGCCGAGGGCGCCGACGGCTCCTCGGCCCGGGGCCCCGCGCGGCACCTGCTGAGCACCCGCGAGCGCCCGGGGGCCCGCGGCGCGCGGCGCAAGTGGGTGGAGTGCGTGTGCCTCCCGGGCTGGCACGGGCCCAGCTGCGGCGTGCCCACCGTGGTGCAGTACTCCAACCTGCCCACCAAGGAGCGCCTGGTGCCCCGGGAGGTGCCGCGGCGGGTCATCAACGCCATCAACGTCAACCACGAGTTCGACCTGCTGGACGTGCGCTTCCACGAGCTGGGCGACGTGGTGGACGCGTTCGTGGTGTGCGAGTCCAACTTCACGGCGTACGGGGAGCCGCGGCCGCTCAAGTTCCGCGAGATGCTGACCAACGGCACCTTCGAGTACATCCGGCACAAGGTGCTCTACGTCTTCCTGGACCACTTCCCGCCGGGCGGGCGGCAGGACGGCTGGATCGCCGACGACTACCTGCGCACCTTCCTGACGCAGGACGGCGTGTCGCGGCTGCGCAACCTGCGGCCCGACGACGTCTTCATCATCGACGACGCCGACGAGATCCCCGCGCGCGACGGCGTGCTCTTCCTCAAGCTGTACGACGGCTGGACGGAGCCCTTCGCCTTCCACATGCGCAAGTCGCTCTACGGCTTCTTCTGGAAGCAGCCGGGCACCCTGGAGGTGGTGTCGGGCTGCACCGTGGACATGCTGCAGACGGTGTACGGGCTGGACGGCATCCGCCTGCGCCGCCGCCAGTACTACACCATGCCCAACTTCCGCCAGTACGAGAACCGCACCGGCCACATCCTGGTGCAGTGGTCGCTGGGCAGCCCCCTGCACTTCGCCGGCTGGCACTGCTCCTGGTGCTTCACGCCCGAGGGCATCTACTTCAAGCTCGTGTCCGCCCAGAACGGCGACTTCCCCCGCTGGGGCGACTACGAGGACAAGCGGGACCTCAATTACATCCGGAGCCTGATCCGCACGGGCGGCTGGTTCGACGGCACGCGGCAGGAGTACCCGCCGGCCGACCCCAGCGAACACATGTACGCCCCTAAGTACCTGCTCAGCAACTACGCCCAGTTCCGCTACCTGCTGGATAACCCCTACCGGGAGCCCAAGGGCACAGCGGAAGGTGGGCGGCGGAACAGGGGGCCCGAGGGAAGGCCGCCCGCCAGGGGCAGATCGGATGTGGTCGAAGGCTAAGGCTGCGAGATCTTCAAAGAGCCGGCGGGCGGGGTGGGGGGGTGGGGGGGTGGCGGCAGCCCCTCCCGCTGTTTCCCTGCCTCCCTCTGCCGGCTGCCTGGTTCCCGAGAGGACCGAGCCCTTGGGAACCCAGGGCCAGGCCTGTGAGCTCACAAAGCATCCTTCCTCGTCGGGAGAAGGGAGTCCAGCCCTTGCGTCCACCCAGAGTGCTGTGGCCAGGAGGTGCCAACGGAGAGTGCATGACGGTTACTGGGTAGCCAGGGAGGGCGGGCAGGGTCGGGGGAGGGGACCCGCAGGAGAAGGTCCCCAGGCCAGCCACGTGGGAGCTGCGGCCCCGGCCGGGGAGAAACCTGCCGTTGGGCCTCCTGGGGCTTTGGACCTGCAGCGGGAAGGTGGGCAGGCCGGGAGGTCCTGGGGCTCTGTAAATGGGTGCATTCGGGTGCAGGAGGAAGAGGGGACAGCAAGGTGGGAGGGATGTAAAGGAGCATCCAGCTGGGAGGAAGCGCAGTGTCCTCGGAAGGGCTGAGCCGGAGGGAGCAGAGAGCTCCGCCCGCAGGACACCCCTGCGCTGGAGAGCACCCGTGGGGTAGGGCCCGGAGTCTGCCGAAGCCCGGGGAGTCTTGCTTTTGGTTCCAAACCTGGCCTTGACATTCCGTCTTTCTTTTTATACTGTCGTCTTATGGGCTGCCCGCTCAGCCCTCGCAAGGCCAAGACTCCAGTTCCCGGGGTGGGATGGGAGCCGGAGGCTGGACCGTCAAGCCGGCCTGGGAGGGGGCCTAGGGGAGGCAGAGGTTCCCCATCACCCCTTCCCACGGGGACCCACAGCCCCAGCCCTCCACCGTCTCTGATAGAGTCACCCTTGTGCCCCTGCTCGGGGCTGGCTAGAGCCAGGAAGGGCCCACAGGCTGCCTGGGACCAGGAAGGACTTTGAGGTCAGTCATGTCATCTCATTCCCCTCAGTTTATCTCATGGGGGCAGGGGATGTATCGGTTAGATTCTAAGCTGCTGCCATTAAGAGGCCCCCAAACACAATGGTTTAAGCAAGACAAGCTTGTTTCTAGCTTGACTGTCCAGAGGGAGATGGTCCAGATCCAGTAGGGCAGCTCTGCTTTTTCCCACATACACACCTTCCAGTTCTGGACAGAGCGGTGGCTTCAGCTCCCACCATCACATGTGCATCCCAGCCTGGGAGAAGCAGGGAAGGGCAAGAGAAGCACATGTCCTTTCCTGTTAAGGGCATGAGCCAGCATGGCGTGGTCACTTCCGATGGCATCTCACTGGCCGGGTCTTAGTCACGTGGTCACAAGCAGCTGCAAGGGAAGCTGGGAAAGGGAGTCTTCGGCCACATGCCCAGCCTCCGCTTGAGAGTCCTCTTAGTAAAGGAAGGAGGAGAGCACGGAGACCAGGAGCATCTTTGGCACAGAGGGAGGGGCATAGGGAGAGAGCGTCAGAATGACTAACACAGTCCTAGGATCCTCCTCTCAAGTTCAGAGCTCTTAGACGCACCTGCTCCTGCCCCCATTCACTGCCAGTCCAGAGCTGGGGGGGGCGGGCAGTGAGAGCCTGCAGTTGAAGGAGGGGTGAGACACCGCCCTCCTGAGGCCCCCACAGATGTTCACCCAGCCATGCCAGGATGCAGAGCCTGCCTGTGGAGCGGGACATGTTTGTGTGTGCGTGTGTGTATTTATGGGCATGTGTGCATGTTTGGTGTGTACTTGTGTGTGTCTGTATTGGGGTGTCCCTGTAAATAGATGCTTCTGTATGGATGTGGGGGCAGGGCCCAGGCCTCCCCTTCCCCGGGACCTGGAGCCTGTGGCCACAGCCCCTCACAGCTCCCCCAAAGTGACTGAGGCGCAAAGCCCTCGGGGAGCCTAGCAAGCAAGGCTAAAGGGGGATGCGGGGTCTGTCTGTCTGTCTGTCTTTCAGTCCAAGGAATGAGAATCCTCCGGGCCCGAGGGCTGAACAGCTGAGAGCTCACTACCTCCCCGGCCTGTTTTGGTCCCCACCATATCCTTCCATCCCATCCCACCCAGCCTCCAGCCAGGACTGTCTCTGGGGGGTCTTGTTGGGGTTTCCTGACGGGCCAGAAGGGGAGGGGGTCTCCTCTGCCTCAGCTCTGTCCAGAGAACTGTATGGCATGGGTGTGGTCTGGGGAGCTGGCCGCAGAGCAGCGTCCGGCCGGCAGGCATGAATCAGGTGGCAGGGCCCTATGGCCTCCAGTCTCCCACCCCAAGCAAGTCTTTAGGGTGCCCTGAGGGAACCCCTCCCTTGGAGTTACAGCAGTCCCCCTAGTCCCTCTTGGATCTGAGAAGTGGCAAAAGAAATCAGGATGTCCCTGTGGCTCTGGGCCAACCCAGACCGGGGCCTGCCTTCCCAGCCACCTCTGCTCACCCCCTGGACAGGCAGTCTCTGGGGGCTCCTGAATCGTGCCTGAGTCCCAGCCCAGGGCCTCCCTCCTGAGGGCTTCCTCACCTCGTGCCCCTGGCACCCTCGGCTGCTATGGGCATGCCCCCTCCCCAGGCTGGCAGGGGTCCCTGGCCTCCAGTTCACCAGCTCCGGGGCAGGGGAAGGAAGAGGGGAGGAGCTCAGATGTGCCAGGACCCACCTTCCCTCTCAGACCCAGAACCCTGTTCACGGTCACTGCCGAGTGGAGACCTGGCCATTGGGTGGAGACAGCAGCCATCAGAGGAGTGGGGGTGGGGGCGGGGGGCAAGGCGTGGGGTTGAAGAGTTTCACATATACTCACATTCATACACTGGGAATTCTGGGGGGTGGGGGGTGGGGGGGGCGGGCAGGGGAGCCCCGGGCCACTCCCCCAGTATGAAAGGAAACCAAACTGTGAATGTGTGAGGGCGGGCACACTGCTGGCCCTGTCGCCATAACCAGGTGTCTTTCCCTGGGAACCACTGGCCCTATGACCTCTAGACTCAGGAGGCTCAGCCGGCCCACAGGTCATGTCCATTCCCAGGGGCGGATGTGGGAGAGCTTTGGGGGCAAAGGTGACGGTTGGGGAGGGGATACAGGACTTCCCCAAGCAGAAGGCAGGGCCCTGGGAAATGTATAATTTAAGGACGCCAATGATAATAGTATTATTTTTTTTGTAAGGGAAAATCAATATGTACATTCTGAAATCATTTTCTCTGTAAATGGTTGGATTTCATTTCACCCTTAAAGGGATGCTTAAAGGAAAAGATAATATTAATAATAAAAACAGCTACAAAGTCTGAAAGGTGCGCGTGCGGGGCCAGTTTGGGGGTGCTCTGGGTCAGGGAGGGGTGCGAGGGGGTGGCTCAGGTCTTCCTAAAAACCTCCTCCCCGCCAGCGCCGGGCCCACGGGGTGTGAGCCTCCTCACAGACTGACGGACGCTGGGCAGGAGGGGGGCGTGCCGAGCCCCTCACCAAGGAGTGCACGCACCCACGCACAACCAGGGGCGCGTCCTCCCCTTCCCCACCCCACCTGGTGGAACCAGCTGGAAGGAGGGGCGCAGAAAGACGAGGTAGGTCCAGGACTGGCCACACACACCTCCCCACTCCGGGGCGGACCTGTACCTCGCCGGAGTGCCAGATGAAGGTTCTGGTGTCTACCCCCAAAGGAGAGCAGTTCTCAGTCCTGACCTCAGGGCGTCCGGACAAACCCTCCCGCTTCAGTGTTCTTCCCCTCTTTGCCTGTCACAGGTTTTCTTTCTTTCTCTTTCTTTCTTTCTTTCTTTCTTTTCTTTCTTTCATTTTTCTTCCTTCCTTCCTTTTTCTTTTTCTCTTTCTTTTCTTCCTTCCTTCCTTCTTTTCCTTCCCTTCCTTCCCTTTCTTTCTTTCTTTCTTTCTTTCTTCTTTTTCTTTCAGGGTTTTTAAAAAAGTAATCTACACCCAATGTGGGGCTCGAACCTACCACCCCAAGATCAAGATTCGCAAGTTCCACCCACTAAGCCATTCAGGTGCTCCCTGTCACAGGTTCTAAGGTCACACAGCCACTTGGTGGCAGAAGAGGGACCACACGTGGATTCCCGGCACTGGTCCTGTCGCCAGCCCTTTGGAGCACGTGAAGACGGCACTGTCTCTCCCATGGACTTGTGCTCAGATGGTGCCTGGAGCAGGGAATGCGGGGGCCTTCCCGGAGGCTTCCATCAAGCCCACGGACAATGGTATCGTCCTCGGGAAGGAACCCTCTGGGCATTTTCCAAGGAGAGTCTCAGAGATGGTGAAAGCAGGCACATTTTTTGAACTCTGCCTCAGTCCCCCATGGGGTGGCTGTGCGGCCTCCCTGTTCGATGGGGAGACGGAGGCTGGAGACAGGGAGGAGAGACAGAAGTGTCGGTGGCCACAGCAGGGGCTGATGTCCCCTGAGCAGCCACAAGGTGCGCAGGGTGTCACATGCATAACTCAGATACGTGGCCTCCGGCCGTGCTGCCAATGCCCAGGAAGGCACCTGCTGCAGGTGCTTGCGGGGTTGGGGGGGGGGAGTGTAATTCCACAGGCTTGGGGGAGAGTGGAGGAGATACGGACATCCCACCTAGCCAAAAGGGGGTGACGGTAACCCCTCTCCACTTGAGATCAAGTGTATAACCCTTAAATCATGTCCCAGAATGAATCGTCCTCCTCATAGACTTTTACAGACGTTATTTATTAAGTGCCTATTCTGTGCCAGGCTCTGGGCTAAGAGATCTCCCTCCCCATCATTCCCATTTTACAGCTGTGGGGAGGGAGGCTTGGGTACATTAAGGCAGTGAATGCCACGCGCCCCTCCCTGTGTCAGCGTCCGTGGCGGGGGCGGGGGGGGGGAGGGAGATGAAGGCAGGAGGCGTGAGGATGTTAGTGATGTTCACACACCATCCGAGCTCCTAATCAAGCCAGGCGTGGTGCCGGGTGAGGGGACACCGAGTGAAGGCAGTCCCTGCTGTCAGGAGGATTACGGACAGTGGGAAACACCAACAGGTAAGCGCCACGTCAGTGCGGTGAGGTGAGGGCTGGCGTGAAGTCGTCAGAGCCGAGGAAGCCGGCTGTGAGCGGCTGTGAACGTCAGATACGACTGTCTTCCTCCACTGGCCATCCAGGGAGCTGGAGGTACCGTACTGGCGGGCTCCGCGGCCTTGGGGGGGACGCCTATTCTCTCCAGACGCAATCTGCCTATAAAAATGGTCCATAGAGAGCTTTACTGCATCTAGAGGACAACGTAAAAGACAGGGAAATGGTTTACAACCTGTAAAGCTCCATCAGGATGGGGGAGACCAGAGCAAGCCCGGTGACTGGGTAACAGCAACCACTGAAGTGCTTCTAGAGTTGCCCTCCAGCTCGGGGCTTGAGCTGTGGGCGGTTGAAACTCCCAAGCCCTGGGGCACCTGGGTGGTTCAGTCCAACTTGACTTCGACTCAGGTTATGATCTCAGGGTTTGTGGGTTTGAGCCCTACGTCGGGCTCTGTGCTGACAGCGTGGAGCCTGCTTGGGATTCTCCCTCCTTCTCTCTTCCCTTCCCGCCCTCCCCATCAAAATAAGTAAATAAACTTAAAAAAAACAAAAACAGGGGCGCCTGGGTGGCTCAATTGGTTAAGTGTCTGACTCTGGCTCCGGTCATGATCTTGTGGTTTGTGAGTTCGAGCCCCGTGTCGGGCTCGGTGCTGACAGCTCGGGGCCTGGAGCCTGCTTCGGATTCTGTGTCTCCCTCACTCTCTGCCCCTCCCCTACTCACAATCTGCCTCTCTCTCTCTCTCTCAAATAAATAAACATTAAAAAACAAAAACAAACCCTGAAGGCCTGACATCCTGGAGCCCACTGGGAGTCCCCACCTGGGCACCCCACATCATGGAACATCCACGCATCTGTGGTTACCATTCAAAGCAGTGAAAAGCCTTCCCCTGGGGCCAGCTCTCTGGCCAGCATCCTCGACCCCTCCTGTGCTGTTCTAGTGAATTCCCAGACACTCAGTTATAGCAGGAAACTAATGCTTTTAAATTACAATAATTTTTTTAAGTTTCATTTTGTAGTTTACTCCATCAAATATTTACTGCTTCAACACAAACCACCCTGAAATCTAACACAACAATTGATTTGCTGACGGTTCCACAATTCGATCTAGGCTCAACTGAATGGTTCTTCTGCCTGGCAGCGCGTGGGCAGCTGCTTCAAGGATGTGCCCACCTGCTCAGGCCTGACCTGGATTACTGGTGACAGGAAGGGATAATTCACAAAAGAATGAGCCTGTCAGCCAGTCAGTGCTTATGCAGGAGACACACAGGGCTTAACACAAACAGGCCCCCTGCCTCCTGCCATAAAAACATTGCTTGAATCTCACCTCAAGGAAGCATCACACAAATTCAAGTGGAGGGACAATCCGCCCGCAAACCTGACCTCTCGTATGCTCCTCGTTTCCTGCGTTTGTAGGAAAAGTCCGACCCTACATCGGTACCACAAACCACCTCTTAGACACCTATCCTAGCTACTGCGGCAAACCATCAACAGTGGCACAAGTCCTTCCACCGGGGCCTCGGCGTGTGGCCTCATTGTTCCCGTCATCCCGGCCGCCCAACGTGTTGTGTGAGCCCAGCCAAGACCAGAAGAGCTTCCCAGCCCAGTTCAACCTAAACATAAATCCAGTCTCGTGAGCTCAATTGCTTTAGCCACCAGGGGTGGTTTGTTACGCAGCCTGATTGTGGCCATAGGTGACTGACACAGTTGGCTTTCAGTTAATGACAAAAGCCTGACCCAAACGAGGCAAGCAGCGGAGTTTATCGGCTCGCTGACATGTTAGTTTAGTAACAAGAAAGGCTTCAGGTACAGCTGGAGGTGGAGCTCACTCCCACACTGTCGTCCAGCTCTCTCTGTGGCTCGGCTCAGCTCCACTTCCCATCCTGTGTTGTCCCTATTCTCCGACAGCCTTAAAACCCTCATGCCTGCAAGATGGCTGCAGCAGCTCCAGGCCTCGCGGCATCCCATCTTGGGTACTTAGCACAGAAGAAATAGAGCTCCTCTCCCCTAAAAGTCCCGGGCCTGCAGGCCATTGACTTGGATAAAGTCATGTGATCATCCCTGGGCCAATCGGTGAGACTGGAGAGGGGCTGGGCGGGCTATGCTCATTAGCCTTCTTCGACCAGAGGAAGGAGGATGCCCAAAAGAAATGGGGGGCATCAAGGTCACCACTGGCACAACCTTAGTTGCCTCCATCAAGTCTTTCACCGGCCCCTGGCCAAGTCGGTCTCCCGCATCCTCGTCTGTGAAATAAAGACCTTCATGGGACAGACTCTAGAGCGGTTGTGAGGGCACTCAGAACTTGGAACAGAGCCTGGAGAATCGGGAGAGCTTCAAAAGTGGGAGCGGTCATCATCAGGACTCTGGCCGCACCCCCCATTTCCTCACATGGTGCACCTGACACACGGGTCACGCATCCCTTCTCCACACCCCCTTCCTCAGCCGCTGTGACTTCCTCTACCTCCTTCTTGATGTTCCTTCTCGGGTGCCTTCCTGGCATCCTTTTACCCCATGCGCCCCTTCAATAAGGGGGCTCCCCAGGGCCTCATCCTGGGCCCACTGCTCTGCCTACTGTTCTGGACTCCTGCAGAGGTAGGGCTGGCCCAGCCTCTCCAGAGTCCTCCCCAGTGAGCATCCAGCCCATGGATCCAACTGCTCGTTAGATGAGTCCCCAAGGTGTCAAGGTCACCGCAAACGAAAAGCAGCTCCAGAGAGCTGGGCACACAGTAGGCACTCAGTAAATGCTGGCTGCAGTGGACATTTACGGTTCCTCTTCTCGGCATCTCTTCCTACCAGAATTTCTCGATCGTGTGCTTTGGTGGGGATTGACACGGACACACGTGCACACTCACACATGCACACACCCAGGTCCTAAGGTAGCCCTGAAAGGCTCCGCCAGTTTGTACAACCCACTGCCTGGTCAGGGCAATTACTTTAGGGATGGACGAGTGGCCCAATCCAGACTAGTGATACAGAAGAAAAAACACTGCTGGAAGCTTCTGGAAAAGAAGTTCTTGGGGCGCCTGGGTGGCGCAGTCGGTTAGGCGTCCGACTTCAGCCAGGTCACGATCTCGCGGTCCGTGGGTTCGAGCCCCGCATCGGGCCCTGGGCTGATGGCTCAGAGCCTGGAGCCTGTTTCCGATTCTGTGTCTCCCTCTCTCTCTGCCCCTCCCCCGTTCATGCTCTGTCTCTCTCTGTCCCAAAAATGAATAAACGTTGAAAAAAGAAAAAAAAAAAATTAAAAAAAAAAAAAAAAAAAAAGAAAAGAAGTTCTTTTCTTCAAGAATGATGGGGAGGGGCGCCTGCGTGGCTCCGTCGGTTGAGCGTCCGACTTCGGCTCAGGTCATGTTCTCATGGTTTGTGAGTTCGAGCCCTGCATCGGGCTGGCCGCTGTCAGCACAGAGCCCGCTTCGGATCCTCTGTCCCCGTCCCTCTGCCTGTCCCCCTCTCTCCGCCCATCCCCCGCTTGCGCTCTCCCCCAAATAAATAAATATTTTTTTAAAAAATTTGATGAGGAAAGGGGAAAGAGCCCTCACCACCAGAAATAAAAGGAGAGGGAGGAGCATACAGCTGATAGCACTGGCTGGTGTGTGGAACCTTCCCTAAAAGCCACACTGTGAGGACTTCTCAATTACCTGAGCCAACACATTCCCTTTGTGAAAGACACTTTGAGCTGGGCTTTCTGCTATTTACAGCGGAAAACATTCTAACTCCTCTCAAGAAAACCTCTTCTCTGAGTTCAGGCACACTGTTCTCTTAGCCCAGAACCTTCTGCCGCCATTTTGTTTCTAACGCTTGCTCACTCGTTCAGGCTCAGGTGTCAGGTTCTCCAGGAGGCCTTGCTAGGACGGCCCCACCTCTACCTCCCCACACCCAGATTAGGTGCTGATCCTCTGGGCTCCCATGATGCCTCGGACGTCTCCAGTGCTGCCCTTTCCATATGGTCTTAGGATTGCCTGCTTTTGGGTGTGGTCTCCCACGCTTGGGAGCAAACAGTTCCTAGCACGACTCAACATCTATTTGGGGAATGAGCAACTAACAGGCGAATGCCACTAATAAGTGGAAGCACTGGGGTTTGAACCCAGGACTGTCTCCTATGCTGTCCAACACCCACCAGAGACCCTGCTCCCTGAACACCCCACTCTGCCTGCCCAAGCACTGGGGTCCTGTCACATACAACCTGCCATCTGAGGGCAGTAGGTGTTCTATGGCCCAAGCTTCCTCCCCGGAAGGCCCTTGCCCACAGGATTAGCTGTGACCACGCCTCTTGGCCAAGAGTTGCCACTTCCTTTGATATCACACTGGATCAGTCCCCATGCCATAATGAGAACATTCAGCATGTCCCATGCAGCGACCTTTCCGAAGACCCAGGATGCCTCATGCCAGGCCCCAGTTTGGATTGCTCTGCCTTCTAGAAGTTCACATGGGACACGGCCAGGCCCTTATCCACGTGACCGCCCATCAACTAGTCAAAAATAGCTGTCTCCGCTCCCTGATCTGCTCTGCCAGCCAGTCCACTGCTGTCCAGTAATGAGACTTTTAGACTCTTTGCCATTTGGTTCTGTAAATATTGGCCAGGGTCTGGGGTGCAGGTTGGTGGTGGGAAACAGAAACAACATTCTTGAGATTTGTAGGAGGCAGAAAACCTGACTCTGTCATTCCAGCCCATTGTGACAGTGTCCTGGGGCAGAGGCTCCAAACGGGGTCGCTCAGTTCTAGAACGCTCTTGAGGGACACCTGGGTGGCTCAGTCGGTTAAGCATCCAACTTCGGCTCAGGTTGTGATCTCGCAGTTCGTGAGTTCGAGCCCTGTGCCGACAGCTCAGAGCCTGGAGCCTGTTTCAGATTCTGTGTCTCCCTCTCTCTCTGCCCCTCTCCTGCTCTCTCTCTCTCTCTCTCTCTCAAAAATAAATAAACATTAAAAAAAATTAGAAAGTTCTCGAAGGGTCCCCTTGATCGCCAGCATTTAAAACAACCTGATTAGGATGCTTAGAACCAATTTCATTTTTGCAAATCAGACTCATCTCTCAGGAAGCCGCCATGCTAATGCAGTTAGGTGTGCAACCCCACTCCATGCCAGTGAGTTTTTCTAGTCGGTCACCCCTCTTCCTACCCACTGTACCCATGCCACCTCTTCTGCCAGTACTTAACCTTTCAGCTCAATCCTGCACTCGCTCACTGACTGCACGCTGTATGACAGGCCCCAAGGAAGACACAGAAACGGAGAAGACACACTTGCTGCCCTCTAGGAGCTCAAAATCGACTTGCAAGTAAGGCCACGGTTTCTCGACCTCGGCGCTAGTGACCTCGTGGCCAGATGATTCTGTGTTGGGGGGCCTGTCCCGATGCACTGCAGGGTGTTAGCAGCATCCCTGGCCCCTACTTACCGGATGAATCCGCTCCCCCGAGTGTGACAACCACGCGTGTCTCCAGACATCGTTAAATGTCCCCTGGAAGCGGAATCAGGCACTTTCCATACGTTACTTCATATAATCTACATGGTATCTAGGGGGGTTACGCCTTACCAGCCTGCAAGGTTGTAGGGGTGGGGAGGCTAGGATCCGGGGAGATTACGGGTATAAATTGCTGAAAGCCACACAGCTCCCCATGGGACTTAGAGGACCAGGGCCTCCACCACCCTTCGCACGGTGCTGTGCTGCCTCCTAGTGGGAGAGCCAGGCATGTCCACAACCGGCGGTGCGGGCCGGCCTTCCCTCCTTTCCTTCCTTTCTTTTACCCAACTGGACGCCAGGTGGGATTTCAGAGGGCGTATAAAGCAGACGCCGCAGATGGAAGGACGTTTATGCACATATATGTGTGTGTATATATAATAGAATCACAGAGCATTATGAAGAGAAAGGACAACCGAGACCAGGAAATACACAAAATGATGAAGGCCACGCGAGGGGGACATCCGTGTGGTGAAGGCATGTGGCGCAAAGGGCGACGTGCTCTTCTCCCCCTTCGGCAGACGAGGAAAGGAAGGTTCCAGAGCCTGCACAGGACGTGGCGGAGCCCAGAAGGTGAACACCTCTGGAGCGTCTGTTCCCTACCCGGCGGGGCTGGGTGTGGCTTCCGCCGGGGCCCCCGTGGTGCTCACCGGATCCTGCTGAGCTGTACTGACACGGTGGGCGCGTAACAGCGCATCCCTCCTCGGGCGGCCGGCTCCCAGCCCCACTTGCGTCAGTAGTGGTGGCTGACATTGATATCCACCCACCGGCACGTCCCCAGTCAGGCCCCAGAGACCCTCGCACTCTGGCAGACCAGGGCCACCACCTTCCTTAGGATCCATTCGTCCCCCTCGGAGTCACTGAGGGCAGAGGCCCACCGCGCTGCGTCAGTGGGAGGCTTTGCCGGGTGGCGTCGTCAACACTCTTGGAAGTTCCTGAGCATGTTCTTGGTTTCAGCTCATGTCAGGATCTCACAGGTTCGTGGGATCGAGCCGCGTGTCGGGCTCTGCGCTGACAGCAGGGAGCCTGCTTGGGATTCTCTGTCTCCCTCCCTCTGCCCCTTCCCCACTCCCCCATGCACTCTCTCTCTCTCTCTCTCAAAATAATAAGAAAACATAAAAAAAAAAAAAAAAGGGGGGGGTGCCGAGGTGGCTCAGTCAGTTAAGCATCCAATTTCAGCTTTGGTCATGATCTCACGGTTCGTGGGTTCGAGCCCCGTGTTGCGCTTTGTGCTGACAGCTCGGAGCCTGGAGCCTGCTTCAGATCCCGTGTCTCTCTCTGCCCCTCCCCTGCTCGCACTCTTTCTCTCTCTCTGAAAAATAGACATTAAAGAACAGTGTTAAAGAAAAAGAACAGGACCAGGCTGTCCTGGGTTTCACCAATCTGGTCCTGGGTTTCACCTCACTGATCTGAGAAGAGGGGCCTCGGGCCTGCCTGTTTCTGCCTGCTCTCCTGGCCGGTTTCCTCCTCTGACCATCCTCGGATGTGAGAATGGCTTTCCCATCATGGCGCTGTATTTAGAGAGGGTCCTCCCATCCTCCCGCCCGTACCAGCTGTGGAATTGCCGAGACACCTGGGGGAGGAAAGGCTGTTCTGCCAATCAGCCCAGCCCAAGGACATCGGCGGGTCAAGTTCTAAGACTCAAAGGACCAAGAGCATGTGCAAACATCACGACTCCTCCAAACCACACTCAGGGTCATCCCAAGCTCTGCGCAACCTCTGGAGTAGATCTTCTCTTAATTACTGTGTTGCCGTACGTCCCAGACTCTGACCTGGAAATCATACCTTGCTCTCCCTCCTCCCTCTTCCGGCCTCCCCCGCCAATCCACCCTCCGGGCAGGGCCACGGCACTGCCAGCCCACACAGGCTGCTGTGCAAACTGTCCAAAGGGATTAGCTGCTCCTTAGCAGAAGAGGGGGCTGGGGAGCCCAACGCTGCCAGATGTCTTAAGCATTTAAGCAAATGTGGAAAGCTCTTATAATTTTCTGGGTCTTACAAAGCTCTTTGCGGGGCGAGAACAGTCCTGCACGTACACCTGTTTGCCCCTGGAGGAGACAGAGGCTGTAATCAGCCTGAGTGGTGCTGCCTCATCTGTAAAGTGGGTCACTGGTATCCAGTGGGTCAATGGGTAGAAAGGATGTAAAGGGACACTGGCTGGGATTCACTGAGCGACTGCCCTGGGCTGGACACTGTACTCGGCCTCCCCACCCTTCTCCTACGTTCTGAACCTCACAGAGGTGGTACACGTGGCAAGTGGGGGAGCTGGGAGCTGGGCTCTAAGCCTGCCCATCTGCCAGTCCTGGCCCCCACTCCTGCTGCCTGCCAAGGGGAGGGTATTCCGTGAATGAGCTTACAGTCTCTGTGCCCTTCTCGACACCACCTGGCACTATGTGGGCAGCAAAGATTTCACAGGCTAATGGGGGAATCTCACTCCTGGCCAGGGATATCAGGTTTTGGTCTGGTGAATACAGGATCGATGACATGCGATGACAGCAAACTCCATCGGGAGGGAGGCGGCTCTCTCTGAGAGATTTCCAGGTCCCTGGCAGGCTCACGTCCCGGAGCTTCGCTGAACCGTTACGGTTACTGCCAACTCCTCCATTACTCCAGCAGGGTGGGTAAAAGGAGTGTCTGCACCCTTACTCCACCCTGGGTCCTCCCCTGGCAAGGTTGGGAGGTGGGGGGTGGGGGGTGGGCTGGGGTGAGCTTTCTGTCTTGTCGTTCAGTAGCCATTTCCCTCCCGTTCAAAGCACCCAGCATTTAAAGAGGGTCGCAAAGTTGTGTGCCTTACAACATTGCTGGGCAAAGCAAAGGGCTGGAGGCTGGAAAGACCCAGGCTGCAGGCACTCGCCCTCTCTGCCTCCAGCAGGGGAGCCTGGAGCTGCCCTGCGTGCCCCTTCCCCTCCCCACCCCCCTCAGTAAGCAGCATCGGGGAATTCACTCCTTTGAGGGCTCACTCCCTCTGGCACTTCCAACTCCTCTGCCTCAACTGGCTCCTCTCTTCCCCTCCCCAGGCTGGAACGGTACCAGCACACCCCCAGCCCAACCCCACCGCTTTTTCTTCCACTGTCCTTTCATCTCACCCTTTCTCCTGCCAGCAAAGTCACGGTCTCCCTTTCCACCTCCCCAACTACTCTCTATAGCCCCTGGGTTCTCAGTGAACCAGTCTGAGACCAGCACCTAACTGGGCAAACTGGCTGGGGCCCTGGCCTCCGTGGCCACCCTCTCCTCTCCCCAGGCCTCCATGACACCCCCCCCCCCCCGTCTTCTGCAGTGTCCTTTGCTTCCTGGGCCTTAGCTGTCAGTGTCCCCAGGGGCTCCTTGTCCTTGTCTTCTTCCTCCACCCTTGCCTCTAGTCACTTCATCTATCCCGGGACAGTTCAAGCCCCAGAGCGGAGTTCAGATCCTAGTCCTGCTGCTTATGGCTCTTTAAGGTCCTGCCTCCTTGGATGTACCCGGCACAGGGACATTCTCATCCTCACACGGCTGCGATGAGGGTTAGGGGGTTGTGTGTGCAAGAGATGTCGGCACTCAGGAAGCGCTGGGCTCACTCCTACCGTCCGTCCGCTGATGGCTCTCTCAAGGGGCGCCGAAGTGGCCTGGGGCCCAGTTCCTGCCAGGTCTCAGCCTGTCAATCTAGTCCCCGTAAAAGGGCCAGGCAGCTCTTTCTAAGATGGAAGTCTGATCGTGGCTGGGACGTTCCCCTGCTGTTGGCTCAGGGTCAAATTCCTGGCTGTGGCCTGCTGCCTTCCTCCCCAGCCCCATCTCGGGCCTCTCCTGAGTTCTCTGGCTCTAGTCCTTTGAACTCTGCCATGGGCCGAGACTCCATCCTCTGCCTGGACCACTCCTGCCCCCCTACCATCACCTGGACTCCCTAAGGCCTTAGCCACAGTTTTAATCCTCATGGCAGATGCACACTTAATATATACACAGATATACACTGCTTCTCTCTATCTCCATCTTAGCATGAGTCAGTTTCAAGGTCTGATTGCTTAGGTACTTTAATGACTCCCCATTTTTGAGTGTAGAAACCAAGACTCAGAGAGGTTGAGCACGTTGCTGAAGGACACCCAGCGGTCAGGTAGCAGAGCTGGGACTTGAACCCGTGACCGACTCCAGACTAACGGTGCCCGTGCCTGAAGCACGCCTCACCGGCTATCACTTCCTTTCCGAGAAACCTTAGCATGCTCACGGTCCAGCTTTGGGTCTCAACCCTTCGCTTCCGAAGGCAGTGGGTGCTCACCCAACCTTGCTTCTTCACTGGGTCCCAGGATCTTCTGGTTCCCAGAGCACCTGTGAGGGCTTCTCTCCTAGCACCTGCGTACCTGTCTGTCTCCACCCCCCTGCCCCCCCCCCCCCCCAGCCTTCTTGAGGACAGGAACTGCGTGTTTTACATCTGCATCCCCACCTCTAACCCTGGCTCACACTAGGTACTCACTAAATGCTGAACAATAGACTGCTTGGGAACAACAGTGTTGATTCTCACGGTCACTCAGCAAAAATGTTTTGTTCATTTTGTTCCTGTATCCTGCCTTAGCCCTCTGGGGCCCGGACCCTTGGCCACGGAGGCTTTCCAGGGCTGGAAGGCCCTAGCTTGAGACTCCTGGAATTCCTGCCCTGGAACTGGTGTCCTGGGTTTCCAAAGTCTGTTTGTGATATTCCCACGTCCCTGTCCACTCACGAGAGAGAGAGACACCGACACGGGTGTCAGGCTCCCGATGACACCTTGCATGCCCTCTCACATTTAACCCTCAACAGCCCAAGGAGGCAGCTCTTTATCTCCATCTCCAGCTCACAGATGGGGAAAGCAAGACACGCAAAGCTTCAATCACTTGCCCCATGCCCGTCGCCGCCCCACTGCCCCTTTCAAACGCAACTAGACTTGACTGATCTGACTTGGGGAAATGGTCTCTCTCTCCCAGTCCCTCTACCTTTCTGGAAAATATCCCTTCATCCATTCACTCCGCAATGAAATGTCTACTATTGGTGCGAGTCACGGCTCTGATGAACAAGGGCTTCCCTCTTGCCCTCCATCCGTGACCCCATAACAAACCATTTGCCAACATCCAGATGTGCAACTGGGAGTTAGGTCAAAGCTGCAATATCTTAGAGATCCCAGAGGACCCTTTGTCCCATCCACCTGGCAGAGCCCTGACATTTGGGTCAGTGCTCCTTGCCAGGGGTGTCAGACCTACAAAGGAACCATGGATGTGTGCCTGCCCCGCTTCTCCAACCCCCCCTCCCCCCACCATTGTCACGGGAGCACTGGGAACAGGAATGAGTGCTCTGAGTCTGGAAGTAAAGAAAAGACCCAGAAGAGTCTGGGGAAGCTGATCTGAAAGGCAGGCCCCCCGGGGGCCTCCCCCCTTCCCTCCTAAAAATAATATTCTATAGAGCAGGAGGGTCAGGAGGGATACGAAAGGTCACCTAGTCTTCCAGCTGGAAATGTCACCAAATAGATTTATTTGGGTCACAAAATTATTTCTTTATCGAGCAAAGTAGGGCAGCCTGGAAGAGTGGAAAGAACACACATTTTGGTGTAAGACAGATATGCGTTCCACCGCGAGCTTCCCAGCTGCCTGGCTCAGTATCAGAGAAATTAGCAAACCCCTCTCTGTCTTGGATTTCTCATCTGTAAGATGGGGATAACGATGCCTACCAAGCAGGGCCGCTGGGCCTGGACATAATACAACGTTTGTAAAGTAGTCAGTCCAAATGGCTGGCACACCAGAGGTGCTTCATAAAGGCGGCTGTAAGTGCTGGGGCCGCTGCACTGGAGCATGAGGGAGAGAATTGCTGAGTTTCTTCCTCCAGCCCTGGGGGATCCAGCCCCAGCCTAAGAGCCCAGGCTCCACACCACCATTGGTCCTAAGTCTTAAGCCTCCCTCCTTGAGGCCCCCAACTGGGCCCTCCCTTTCCCGGAAGCCCTAGGGCTCACCGTCTCTCAGTGCTGCGGGGCTCCCCATGTCACAGGGAAGTCTTCCCTCATCTGAGTGGAGACCTCAGGCCTCTGGAAAACAGCCTTCTTCTGGAACACGCGGAACATGCTCCTAACTGAGCTGGAGCAGGGAGGCAGCAGGGTAGTTGCTCAGGCAGAAGCCGGAAGCCACGGTGACCCTTCTCTCTCACACCCTACATGAGCAGTGGCTCTAGCTCCAAAGACTTCCAGGATCTGACCACTTCCTCCCTCCACTGCCGCCTCCCCTGGTTTGAGCCCCTGTCTCCCCTGGGGTCTTGCAACAGCTTCCCAACCAACCTCCCTGCTTTAGCGCTTGGCGCATTCGGTTCTGCTCACGCCAGACCGACCCTGCGGCAATGGAATTCAGGGAGGGGCCCTTTTCACGAAGACGGAGCAGAAACGGAAGAGGAAAACCCCGGCTCCTCCTAAAGCCGAAGCCAAAGCAAAGGCGTTGAAGGCCGAGAAGGTGGCACGGAATGGTGTCCACAGCCACCAAAAAGGAGAAGATCCGCATGTCGCCCGCTCCGTGTAAAAGAGCAACGCCCTCCCTCCCACCACACTCCCTTCCCTCCATCCTCGCACCTGCAGCAGGGCTCCCAGCTCGCCTCACCACCTGCGTCAGCCCCCACTAGATGACACAACTTGATCCTTCTGTTCCCTGCAACACGGGTGGCAGTGCCCTGCACGTTAGAGACCCCTGAGGAGGACTGGATGCGTGAATCAATGAGTGGATGGTAACTGCTCCTCAACGCCCACCCCCTCCTGCTGGATGCCCGTTAGTCCCCACAACAGCCCCAGGCGGAGGTTAGGAAACTTGCCAGAGGGCAGAAGTCCTTCAGTGGTACAACTGGAACTGGGGGTCCCCAGGGGCCTGACTCCCAACGCTCCTTGGCTTCGCTTGGCACCTGGACACGCTGCGGGCAGGGGCCTCACGGATTCCAGAAGGTGTGGGTCGCGCCCCCAGATCTGGTGAGAGACAGAGAAGCAAACGGGTACATTAAACAGCAGTGCCCGGCAAATAACTGGTGCCAGTAAATACGATTTGTTGTTGAAAGGGTTAGGAGCCCCAACAGCAGTGTGCAGACATTTCTGTGCGGCCCAAAGGAGGCGCCTGTGCTGGACGCCCGAGGAGGAAGGTGCTGGAAAAGACGTCCGGAGGGAACAACTGAGGCGGACCTTCAAGGGTAGGAGTTTGCCGCGAGCCGAAGGGCCCGGGGAGCAGGAAGAGCCCCGAGGGGTGAAAAGAAAGCGATCTGAGAAAAATGGGACTTGAGGAGCTTTGACAGCCATGACAGAGAATAGTAGTAGTGTCAGACTTCCCCAGGTGTCCCCACGGCCCCAGCCCGAGATCGGCAGTCGGTGCTGGGGTCTGACCTGACCGCCTGACAGGTTACGAGGCTGGCAGCGGGTGGGGGTCGGCCCGACGCAGCCCGGTCGCTGGACCGCGAGGCCACCCGGGTGCCAGTCCGCCGCCCCACTCCCGCCCACGGCGCGGTCGCTCTCCGGGTGGGCGGGGCCCGAACGGCCTCCGCGGACCGGTCCCTGGGGGACGTCACGCACGGAGGCGGGACCGAGACCGCCTGAGGGGGCGTGGCCCGACGAGGCTCCTGGCCCCGCCCCGAGAGAGGCCTCGGCCGCGAAGAACGGAAGTCCTTCCGCCTCCGCCCGCCCCCACGCTCCCTTCAGTCCCTCCCCTCAGCTCCGTGCGCAAGGTCGTGTCCCGGAAGTGAAGGGGCCATGTTGGTGGGTGACCCCGGGAAAGGTACCGGGCGAGAGGCGAATCGCGAGGAGTGGTAGCGCGCGCAGTCCGCGGGTGAGTGCGGGGAGGAGCCGGGGCCCGGGGCTCGCCGAGCCTCTGCTCAGGGCCGCGCTGGCGCCCCCCACCCCAACCCGGCCAGCGGGGGTCTCGCCCAGACCGCTCTAGTTTCCTCCCGGGAGGCCGCTCGGTGGCCGCGCCCCAGCCTCCGGAGGCCTCCCGGGAACCCCCCGAGCCGGCCTGCCCCAGCCCGGGCCCTCCCCATCCCGCCTCGGCCCGGCCCCTAGGGTCGAGGCAGGAACTGGGGACCGACCAGGGCTCAGTCGCCCAATCGCCGATCGACCTTGTAGTAACAGCCCTCGCGTGACAATCGCCTTCAACCTCATAAAGCACTTTTCCTGTTGATTTTCTGGATTCATCTCTCCCATTCCGGGAGGCCCTTGGGGCCGACGGGTGCTCTTCTACAGTTGAGGAAAAAAGGACAGGGACAGTGGCTTTGCTCGAGC
The DNA here is from genome assembly GCF_018350155.1 of Leopardus geoffroyi. Taxonomy (NCBI): domain Eukaryota; kingdom Metazoa; phylum Chordata; class Mammalia; order Carnivora; family Felidae; genus Leopardus; species Leopardus geoffroyi. The sequence continues at coordinate 133,484,646 of NC_059341.1, forward strand.
TCGCGCAGAAAGTTGGTGAGGCCGGACGCTGATGGCTAACTGACTTCGGGCCCAAAGTTCAGATCTTCTTACCAAGTACCTCCCCCATTCGATCTCATTTCTTTATTTTTGAAATAGGAGTGATCATTTCTCCCACATAGGGACTTGCTCCTTTTCATCCAACTTATTTTTTGAGGCCCTTATATGTGCCAAGCGCTGTGCTGGGAAAGTTTGTAGAGCACCCCTGTCCTACGTGGTAAGGCCCCAGCGAGTGGTAATTGTCCTTACAGAGGCAGGCAGAGTTGGGGGCAGGAATGCAGCCCCCCTTTCCAGCTATGTGCCTGTGGGCAAGTTACTTCCCTGTGGGAGCTTCAGTTTCCCCCACTTAAAATGGGGATGAGGACGCTGGGGTTGTTGACAGAATGAGACGCATTATTCTGTGGAATGTGCCTGAAACATGCCTGATACATAGTAAACCCTCAGTAAGTGTTCACTGTCAACGTTAGGACCCCTGACCACCTCCTAGGTTTCTTCATTTAAGTGTAATGGATGACAAAGCATTTTATAAATGACACTCAGTATTTGTGTAAAGGTTCATTGTTACTGAAGGCAGATGGTGGCGGTTCACGCAAAACTAAATCTACTATTTATTGGGCTGGGGGCCACTAGTAATAGCCGGCCGTGATAGCGTGCTTCTTTGTAGGTGCCAAGCACTATTCTAGACCCATTTACATACATTAAGTCATTTAATCCTTGTACCAACCAAATGGGCAGAATACAGTCTTGCTCCTCATTTTACAAGTGGAGAACTGAGGTTAGCGCAGAGAGGTTAAGAAACTTGCCAGGGTAATCACTGCATATGCGGTGGTGCCAGGATTCAAGTGTGGCTGAGAGTCCTTGCCTTCAACCACTCTAGACCACCCCTCGTAGTGGAATTCTATTAGAGATGCTATATGTGCATTATCTCATGCAGTTCTCAAAATAACCCCATGTGGTAGGTACTCTTTAACATATAATGTCATCTGCATTTTTTTTTTTTTTTTTTTACCACCGAGGAACCTGATGCTCAGAAGGGTTAAGTACGTTGCCCGGAATCATATGGCCGGTAAACGGCAGAGCCAGGATTCAAGCCCTGGCCCTTCAGCATAACCTGTACTCTCCCCGAGAGGACACTGGGAGGCTGGGGTCTACTTCTAGCCCTGCCACTAAGTCATAATGTGACCTTGGCATCTCTGAGACCCAGATTAAGAACCCCTGCGTTTTAGGTAGTCTCTATAGAGACCCTTCTATCGTTAATTCTGATTCCAGGCTTCTGTTTTTTCCCTTCTGTTTATAGCTTGACGCCCAGCCCCCGCCAGTCCCCCATGGCCCCATGGAGCCGAGAGGCGGTGCTCAGTCTGTACCGGGCCCTGCTGCGCCAGGGTCGAGAGCTTCGCTACACTGATCGAGACTTCTATCTTGCCTCCATCCGCCGTGAGTTCCGGAAAAACCAGAAGCTAGAGGATCCTGAGGCCCGGGAGAGGCAGCTGGAAAAGGGCCTGGTCTTCCTCCACAGCAAATTGGGGGGGATTATTTAGGATCCCCTCCTTTCCCCTCTCCTCCTAATTCCAAGGGAAAGAGTTCAAAGGTGTCTTCGTAGACACTCCTGCTCTTTCCCATCCCTACCTCACAGATGCAGTAAGCAGTCTCAGGTAGGTAGACACTTAATCCTATAGGTTTCTTTCTTTCTTTTTCTTTTTTCTTTTTGATGCAGGGGGCCAGGAGAGGGGACAGTTTCTTTTCAGTGACCATAGTCTTTCAGTCATTAGAAATCAATGGAGGAATTAGAGACATTAATAGAAGTAAGTTTCCTTATTGAGAAAAAATAGGCCTTGCGTTTCAAGGCCCGCCAGAATAAAATTATTATCACCATTTTATTTCCTGGAACATTTTACTTCTGAAAATGTTACAGAAGATCCTGGTTAAAAGTATTAGAGCTCAGTTCCAGGCTGGCTCACTCTCAGTGGATTCCGTTACCTTATGGGTCAGATCACATTCCCCAGACATGACTATATTCTGTTACGACACAGCCTACAAAGCAAGCATAGTGTGTGTGGACTTCAAGGGACCGTGTCTGGGTTCAAATCCTGGCTCTGGTGCTAATAGCGGTGGGACTTAGGGCAAATCACTAGACTTTTCCAAGCTCCCATCTCCTCATTTGTAATGGAGAGAACGGTACCTACTTTGTGCAGTCGTTTTGAGAATCCAGTGAGACTGCGTACACACAGCACTTGGAATGGTGCTTAGTAGGTGGTAGGTTAGCTCTGTTTACTCCTGATACCAGTGTTAACAAGAAGTCCCTCTATAACCTAGTGATTATATTTAGTTCGGCAAGTTTTCCAGAGGGCCTTCTATGGCCCTGGCATGTTCCGGCAGGCTCTGGGATAAAGGTGAACGATACGGTTCATCAAGGGACTTGGTCTGATGTGGAGATGAACGGAAAGTAATTCCAGGGGGAGCAACTCTGTGCCAGAGGGTCACATAAAGAGCTTGGAGATGGGGACGAGGACGTAATTCGGCCTGAGGAGGGAGGTGGTAGGGGGGGTCATAGGTGGCTATAGAAAAGGGCCGTTTGAGGTCCGCCTCAAATGAGAAATAGAAGCTTGCCATGCAGACGGCCAAGAACGGGCAAATATGGCGGTGGGAACGGTAGTCTGGAAACTTGAGTCTGCTGTGGCGGGCACAGCACGCCTGTGGGGCGAGTGGCGGGAGTTGAGGTCGGGCCGAGTCTGCAAGGAGACTGACCCCCCTGGCGAAGAGATTGTGACATCCGATAGGAGGGGGACGGTCACAGCTCTGGAAAGCAGGGGAATGGCACTGAAGAGGGATCGTGGCGGTGGCCGTGTGGAGAACAAGTTGCTGACGAGAGAGCGGAGGCAGCAAGTCCGGCCGGACGACCCTGAGCGACTGGGGTGATGGGGCAGCTGCACTTGCATAGTGTGCGCGGCAGCGGGGCTCGGTGGCCAGTTGGCTGAGGCTGGGAGCGGAGAGAGAAAAACGAAGGATAACTGGGGTATAAGGCTTGCCGGCTGGGCGAGGGTGCTGTTTTCCATAGAGGGGGAAAGTGGCCGGGGGGAGCGGGGAGCCTTATGTAACAGCTTTCGGTTCCCCTCGGCCACTGAGGTTGACTGCAGACTCGCCTTCGGCAGGGGAGGGCCAGGGGAGGGTTGATGCCCGCGGGAGCCTGCCTGCGCCGGGAAGGGTAGCGGATCCGAAAGAGAAATCGTTACTGAGTCTCTGTGTCCATCTGTTTTCCCTGTGAGTTGGGTTACAGATTGCCTTCACCACCTCCTCAAAAAACCAGAAATCCGCCCCCCCCCCCCCCGCCATAGGGTTAACGGCTCATTTGTGCCACAGATACGATAGGATCTATGTGTCAACAGCGCTGGCCCTGGGGACACGGCAGTGAATGTGCCAAAATGCCTCCAAGAAGGTTAAGGTCTTCTGGCTCATAAGATGTGAACGAGGCGGGGTGGCAGGCCTTAGGACTCCTCTGCACTACTCTCCGGCAGACGAGCTCTGGGTTCGGATCCTGGCCGCGCAGCTTACCGACACGATAACCTTGGGCCAGTGACTTAACCTCTGCCTCCGCCTCTTCATCTGTACGTTGGAGGTAACACTGCGACCCCACGGTGGCGGCGTAAGGATTTGGGAATTAACACGTGTAACGGGCCCAGCACAGTGACTCAGCGAGTGTCAGTTGTCCTCGTGTGCGCTCGAGCCAGACATGTTGAAGACCTGTGGCTTTCTCAAGTAAGAGAAGTTGAAATTTTCACGGTTCTGTGCGGTCTGCCTCCGAAGCTGCAGGGCCACTGTTACGCCTCATCCCCGCTCCTTCGGGGCAATGAGTATGTCCGTTCCCGTTTTTGTACCTGGGGCGACAGGTTAAATAACTGGCCCGGAAATGTCACCGGCGCTGAGACCTTCCATCCCCAGCCCTGCCTGCCATGTCAGTGCTCCTCCTCCTTCTTTGTCCTCTTCTTTTTAAAAAACGTTTTCATTAGTTTTTAGTGTAGAGCTCAGTAGCAGTGAGAATATTCACACCGTTGGGGCACTTGTGGGGCTCAGTTGGTTAAGCATCTGACTCTTGATCTCAGCTCTGGTCACCGTCTCACGGTTCCTGGGATCAGGCCTTACGTGGGGCTCCGTGCTGACTGTGTGGAGCCTGCTTGGGACTGTCTCTCCCTCTCTCTGCCCCTTCCCTGCTCATGGGCACGTGCTCGCTCTCTCTCTCTCAAAATAAATAAACTTAAAAAAAAAAAAAAGAATATTCACATTGTTGCATAACAGATCTCCAAAATGTTTTCATCTTGAAAAACTGAAACTCTAAACCCAGTAACCAACAGTTCTCTTCCTTGATGGCACTGAGGAGCCAGGCTCCCCCACCCCCCACCCCCCTCCCCCTTCCCCGTCATGCCAGGTGGATTCTTGTGTCCTAATAGGCAGGCTAAGCCACAGAACCGGAGTAGACAATGTACGGTAGATAAGCAGTCTAGACTGAAACAAGTTAGGTTTTAGAACAAGAGCTTTTATCTCGCTGTTGAAGCTCATGGACATTCTCTCTTCTCCCTGGTCACCGGTGGCATCACCTGGTCCACAGATGGGGGGAGCACACGGCACTAGATAAGGGAGAGCCTTCTCACAAGCTGCCAACTTAATGGTCTGGGTCTGAGGTGTGGAAGAGCATCAGTGTGAGCTTTAGAGGCCATTTCTTAGCTCTAGCTCAGAAGGTAGAATGTAACTGAGAGGACAGTCTGGACTGCTGCCTGCCTTCTGGAAGGTGACCTTTTGTCCTGTGAATGGAAATTGTAAAAGACTTCACGATAGCTCGTACTTGTGGGGTACTCTTCCAGTTTATAAAGCGTTCACATTCAGTATTGTAGATGTTTTTTCCTCACTACAACCTGCTGATTCAGGCCACGCGGGGGTAGTTATCCCTTTTCGTAGCTGGGGTGGTTAAGTAACTTAGGGAGGTCACTCAGCTAGTAAATCAGGGCTCAAAGGCAAGTACTCATCCTCAGAGTTGCCGGCTTGAGAACTCAGGCTCTTTTCTGTTATGCCACATCACTGCTTCGTTCTTACCAGCCATCAGATGGGCCCTGGGTTAAATGGCCCAGGGAGGCTCCTTCTGGCTTTCACTTGGGTGGAGGACATCCCCTTCTGGTCCTGCTGCCTCACGTTCAAGGAGGTGCCTGCATCCAGTGTTTCTATTATAAACATATCAGTAAAGGTTCTTTTGTTTAAAAGAAAGAAAACGGGTGTGTGGGTGGCTCAGTCAGTTAAGCGTCCAACTCTTGATCTGGGCTCAAGTCTTGATCTTCCAGTTTGTGGGATTGAGCCCCACGTCGGGCTCTGCACTGATAGCGCGGAGTCTGCTTGGGATTCTGTGTCTCCTCTCTCTGCCCCTTTCTTGCTCTCTTTCTCAAAAACTAACTAAATAAAAAGAAAACACTGGTCATTGTTATGTGTGGAGAACACGTGTGTAAAGTGCTACTCTGTCCTGATTGAATTACTCTGCTTTGGCCAAGTTTGATCTGTGCCATCTCTGTCTCAGTGGCCACTGGAGGGACGATGAGTAGTGTTCTTCCCTGACCCCACCTGTAATGTATAGTTTAACTCTTCCCCTTGGCCTTGCTTGCTCTGTGCAAGTGGGAACGTATTTCATTTGGCCAAGTAGTCTCCCATTATGTCCCTAAGCCCGAAGCTTCTGTTGACCGGAAAAGGTAGAGAAAAGTGCCACCAAAGTTGTGAACTCTGGTTAGGGAAAAATATTTTTGGACTTGACAATGACTCTTAGTTAACTCAGTTGCTGGAAGTAGTAGAGTCAGAAACGTTTTCCCTCCCGTTCCCTTCCCTTCCCTTCCCTTGGCCGGGGAGGATAGAGGCAAGGGCCAGGAGAGGTGAAGCCAGCAATACCTAGTTGTAGCGGTATTAGAAAGAAGGTTACGGGGGCGTCTGGGTGGCTCAGTCGGTTAAGCGTCTGACTTTGGCTTATGTCATGATCTTGCGGTTCATGGGTTCGAGCCCCGTGTCGGGCTCTGTGCTGACAGCTCGGAGCCTGGAGCCTGCTTCCGATTCTGTGTCTCCCTCGTTCTCTGCCCTTTCCCCATTCATGCTCTGTCTCTGTCTCAAAACTAAACATTAAAAAAAAAAAAAAAAGAAAGAAAGAAAGAAATAAGGTTACTTACACTGGAAGATGCACCCAGGGATCCTGTCTCTGTCTCCTCCCATCCTGGGCATGTTGGGACCCCGAGTGGTGCACAGCTGGCTTTCCCTGTGTAATTCCTGGGGTGCTGGACGCGGGAGGTCGGAGAGCAGCAGTGGTAAGAGCAGCGCTCAGATCTGCACCGCTTTGCCATCCTTCCTCTGTGTCGGCCCCACGGTTCTCACGGGCTTATGTGGGGACGCGGGGAACTTCAGTCAGGATGACTTCATTGTTGCCAGGGAGCAAGTGTGTGCTCCCCTTGCCGGAGCTCTGTACGAGAGGCCGCCTCTTTGGTCTTGAGCCCATGAGCTCCTTTTTAGTTCATTTTTCAAGTGCATTTGGGTAGATGGGGGTGTGTGTGTTTGTGTGTGTGTGTGTGTGTGTGTTTTCCCAGTTAACAGCCAAGCCTACAGCATCCTTGGGGTTTACACTCAGTGTCACCGTGCCAGCCTCACCTGAACTCCTTGTGCCCCCCCCGCCACCTGAACACTTTCCCCAAGAAGCAAAGCATTTGTCAAGTGGGAGTGTCCACAGAGTTATTTTTCCCTTTGGACCTTTCTCATGTGTGGACTTGAGGTTATGTCTCCGTGTGCAGTAGTCTGGTCCATGTTATTATTATTTTTTTAACGGTTTATTTTTTTTGCAGAAAGTAGAGTGGGAAAGTTTGGTGTGGGTAAAGGGTAAACATGATGGTAGGAAAAGCAGCCTATTAGGAGCTGGAATCCTGAGTTGTGGAGGTGACTCTGCCACTCCCTGTCTCTGGGGCCTCTGGCAGGTCACCTCCCTATGTGTGAAGTGGCGCCATGGGACTGGATGAGCATCTGCTAACCTAGTCTATTAGGTGAGACCTTCTCAGGTCTCACCTTACAGGAAGTGGTAGCCAAAGGATCAAAACAATCTACGCTACCATGGTGGGAAGGGAGAGGGAGAGGGTTGAAGTGCATGGTAGGGTAATATAATATAATATAATATAATATAATATAATATAATATAACATAAGAAGGGATTGACGGACACTGAGCTAAGGCTTTCTCTTTCTACAACCTCAGTAGATTGGTGGAGAGATTTTGTTCACAATGAGCTCGATCCATTCTTCCCCCTCCCCCCCTTGCATATGCAGATATGTCATGGGGCATGGTATCTCTCCCTTGACCCTAGAGCATGCAGGCTAGAGGCAGGAGGATTTGGGTTGCTGGAATTCATAGAATGCCCTGTCCCTACTGCGGCGTGGCCTGATGGGGGAGGGAGGAGGGGTGGCTCTTGAGTCCCAGGTGGTGATGGCTGTGTTCTGACTTCGTCCTCAGGTGAGAGATGGCAGGCTCTGGTGAGCGCAAAGGCAAGAAGGATGACAATGGCATCGGCACGGCCATTGATTTTGTGCTCTCCAATGCCCGGCTGGTGCTGGGGGTGGGCGGAGCAGCCATGCTGGGCATCGCCACACTGGCAGTTAAGCGGGTAAGTGGGCGCAGCCAGGGCCAGGGGTGGGGGAGGCGGATGAGGCTGCCTCTGTAAAGTGGAGCTGACCTTGAATGAGCCTCGGATACTGCTAATGGGGGCATAACCTGGAAATCTGACATTGTTAGATGAGCCCATAGGAGAACTCAGCAAGTCTACTTCTAGGACTCCGCCCTGAAGAAATCAGTGGCAATACAAATAAGTCTATCCCAGTGAGTAAACAACTACAAATAACCAAAATGCCCTTCCTTAACTCCCCGATTTGAAATAGCAACACTCCCACCACATACACACTTCCTATTTCCCTTTTCTACTTTATTTTTCTTAACATCTATCTCTGACTGCGTACGTCACATTTAACTTGTTTATTACACGTTGCCTGTATCCTTCCACCGCACTGCAGACTCATGCGGGCAGGGATTGGGTCTCTGTGTTTTACTGCTTGACTCTGTGCACCTAGAACAACGCCTGGCATGTAGGAGCCACTCGGTAAATATCCGTTAAATAAATGAATCCGTGTTCAACATTATGGTACGTTCATAAGGTACAATGCTGAATAGTCAGAAAAGGTACATAATGTTGACCACTGGGTTCGTTTTCAGTGACAGTGGGGAGATGATAAAAAGGATGAGTGAAAAAAATCCAGTTTCGCAAGTATACGTAGAGTAGGATCCTAAGTATATACCTACATGTTTCCCAGCAGGAGCCAGACCAAAATATTAACAGTCGTGTCTGTGTTGTGTCCTTATGGTAGATCTGTTTCTTGTTTGCATCATTTAGTATTTCCTGAGATTTTCTGCACGGAGCACAGTGTTCCATAATCTAGAGTAAAACTAAAGTTATTGAAAAATAGTAGTCGAACCCCCTAGGGCAGAGCTGCTGAGAAGAAGGGAAACGGAGGCAGGAAGCTTCCTATGCTGCGGCCTCTGCTATTTCAGATGTACGATAGGGCGATCAGTGCCCCTACCAGCCCCACCCGCCTGAGCCATTCAGGGAAGAGGAGCTGGGAAGAACCGAACTGGATGGGCTCGCCCCGACTGCTGAATAAAGAAATGAAGACAGGCCTGAGCCGGTCCCTGCAGACCCTTCCCACAGACTCCTCAGCCTTTGACGCAGGTGAGGACAAGGCCCCCGCCCCTCCGGGGCCTCTCTCTGGGTGCTCAGTACCGCCCCCGCTTTCAGCAGACCTTTCTTGAGCGCCCGTGTGCCAGGCACCGTGCTCGCACTTTCGTGCCAGGCCCTCCTTTCCGGGGCCGAGGCAGCTGTGGACTGAGCGAGCGCGGGAAGAGCTCATGTGCCTCTCTCTCTTGCCTTGGCAGATACATTCTGCCCGCCCCGGCCCAAGCCATTGGCCAGGAAGGGCCAGGTAGACTTGAAGAAGTCACGGCTCCGCATGTCCCTGCAGGAGAAACTTCTTACTTACTACCGGAACCGGGCGGCCATCCCTGCTGGCGAGCAGGCTCGGGCCAAGCAAGCTGCCGTGGACATATGTGCCGAGCTCCGGAGCTTCCTGCGGGCCAAGTTGCCGGACATGCCGCTCCGGGACATGTACCTGAGTGGCAGCCTCTATGACGACCTGCAGGTACCAAGGTGGTTCTCACGAAGGGTAGGGTCGGGTGCTGACCAGGATGCTTCTCCGGGGGCGCCTGGGGGGCTCAGTCAGTTGAGCGTCAGACTTCGGCTCAAGTCACGATCTCACAGTTCGTGAATTCGAGCCCTGAGTCGGGTTCTGTGCTGACAGCGCAGACCCTGCTTCGGATCCTCTGTCCCCCGCGCCCCCCCCCCCCCCCCGCCACCCCTCCCCGGCTTATGTGCCCACGAGCGCTCTTCACTCTCTTCATGCCCTCTCAAAAAAAAATAGTAAAACATTTAAAACAAAAAAAGCCGTTTCTCAAGAGTGCTCTTGGTACAGAAGATCGGTGTCCCAGGCGTGCCAGAAAGACTGAAGTCTTAGGTCTTACTGTTTCTGAAGTCTACCTGCTGCCGTAGCCCTTGTTGTGTCTTCCTTAACCCTTTCTGTTTTTTCGTTTTTTTTGTTTTTGTTTTTGTTTTTCTTTTTCTTTTTTCTTTTCCTTATTCTGACAGACTGGGGTTCAAATCCTTGCTCTGAACGAATTCGTCGTTTCCTTTATTGATGGGGGAATACAAGATGGTGGGACCTGTGTTTGGGGAAAGTTCTCCCTTGAGCAGATTAAATCCCTCAAAACCTTTTTAATTGTGCTCCAACAGGTGGTGACAGCTGACCACATCCAACTCATCGTGCCCCTGGTGCTGGAGCAGAACCTGTGGTCGTGTATCCCTGGTGAGGACACCATCATGAATGTCCCCGGCTTCTGCCTGGTTCGCCGTGAGAACCCGGAGTATTTTCCTCGTGGTAGCAGCTACTGGGACCGCTGCGTAGTAGGGGGCTACCTTTCCCCCAAGACGGTGGCAGACACATTTGAGAAGGTAGTGGCTGGCTCCATCAACTGGCCAGCCATAGGGTCCCTCTTGGACTACGTGATCCGACCGGCACCACCCCCAGAAGCCCTGACTTTGGAAGTGCAGTATGAGCGCGACAAGCATCTCGTCATTGACTTCCTGCCGTCGGTGACCCTCGGCGACACCGTCTTGGTAGCCAGACCACACCGGCTGGCCCAGTATGACAACCTATGGCGGCTGAGCCTGCGGCCCGCAGAGACGGCACGCCTGCGGGCTCTGGACCAGGCCGACTCGGGCTGCCGATCTCTGTGCCTCAAGATCCTCAAGGCCATATGCAAGTCCACTCCGGCTCTGGGCCACCTCACTGCCAGCCAGCTCACCAACGTCATCCTCCACTTGGCCCAGGAGGAGGCTGACTGGTCTCCAGATATGTTGGCCGACCGATTCTTGCAGGCCTTGAGGGGACTCATCAGCTACTTAGAGGCCGGAGTCCTGCCCAGTGTCCTGAACCCCAAGGTGAACTTGTTTGCAGAGCTCACTCCTGAAGAAATAGATGAATTGGGATATACTCTCTATTGCTCCTTGTCTGAGCCGGAGGTGCTGCTGCACACGTAGGGCAGGTGAAGGCCAAAGTGGACGTCAGGCGGTCAGACCCTGGCTTCTCCGTTAGAAACACGTGGCTGCACAGCTGGTGCCTCACAGGGTCCCTAGGTGCCTCCTATCTTGCTGGTCATCGCCCCGGTCACTTCATGCTGATTAGAATGCCATCTCTTTGCCTCCTCTTTTCTCACCCAGCCCTTTCTATTTTTGTTACCAAACACTGTGCTCCTGCTCCTCCCCGCCCCCTTGCTCCAGGCTGACTTTTCTGGAATGAATTGAGAAGGTGAAGCACTGGCCTGACCTGAGCTGCTGTTTTGCAATTTGGCCCAGGTTTTCTGCTCCTGTCTGCCCTTTGGCCTGTTTTCTTTCCAGTGTCGCCTCTGTCTGTTCCTCTTGTTCACGCCTTCTGTTTTGCTTTTCTCCCTGGAGCATATCTGCCTCGTCAAGATGTTGCCTTTGAGTTGAATGTCACCGAAGCGTTCTGATCGGCACGTTTCCGAGCTGAGCTCTGCAGAGTGAGCGCTCAGACGCTATTTAGAATTTCTGGGGTTAAAACCGGGAGAAGAGCTGGCTCTTGACCCAGGTTCCTGGAGAAGCAACCCATGCCCCCCACGTCCTGACCAGCTCAGATTCCTAAGTGCTGAGAAGGTCCCTCCTGGGAACACGGTTACTGACCCACGCAGGAGTGAGGCTCAAGATAAACTGGATGCAAAGTTGCCTGGAGATTGTGTTTTTTAGTGGCCATCTGTGAGGGTGCCGCGGGGGAGCTGGAGGTGGTGAGGGGGGCCTGGGGAGGGTGCGTGTGCCTGGTGTTTAGACCTCCCCTTTGGCTGGTCCAGATCAGCTGCGAGAGCGGAGTGGCAGGAGGACAGGAGGACGAGGGAGGGAAGAAGGGGCTGCCTGCCGGGGCACCGCCCCCCCTGCACAAGTGCTGTTGTTCAGCCCCTTCCTTGCTTGTTGCCAATTAGGACGAAGCCTTCGAGGACACAGCCTTGGGGGAGGTTGACAGGTGTCTGAACACTAACTGGAAAATCCAGTCACCAGTCGAGGCTTGGTGGCCTCCCATCAGGCCCCGCCCCTCTAGGATGCTGCCTCAGAGCAGGAACCGGCCCAAAGCCAGCCCTTCCTTCCCCAGCTTCTGCCACAGGAACGTGAGAGCCGAGCGTGCCGAGCCCCCCAGGCACCATCGAAGGGCCAGCAGACTTGCGCTGACCTCTTCCCCGTCCTGTCTCAGCCCGCTCCTGGGGAGATTGGTGCTACCTAGGGAGAGAGTTCGTGGATAAAACACTGGGGGGGGGGGGGGGGGGGGGGGCGGCGCGGTGCAGCTTGCTCTGCCCCCTCTTGTTTCCAGCTGCTAAAACTGCGCTGTGTGTATTGCAAAGTATCCTGAGGGTGGGGAGGAGTGTTTAATACACGACGTCTGTGCGTCTTGTGTTGTGCTTTTGTCCTGTCCGTGGCAAGAAGCCAGTAATAATTGTTTCTGATCTGCCCATCCAGTATTTCGTTCTCCCATCAACTTTTATTATTTTTTCTATTCTTCCTACCTCTCCATCGGTGAGATTCTGGTGAAGCTCTCCACAGCTGTCTCGTTCTTTCCCAACGACAGCAGCATGAAATGACTCTAAATAGCATTGAACCCTCAACTACCTTTGAATTTAGGGTAGACGGTCCTGCCCCCTTCTTGTCATGGGTTAGGAGGGTGAACTAGGGTTAACCTCGACTCTATTGGGAAAAATTTCCTGCTCCTCTCTATGTATGCAGAGGTTCCTTAAAGTGGCTCAGCTCTTTCATTTGTATGAAGCTCCTGAGAGAGAACGAAACATAAAAAACCCGGAACCCTGAGAGAGATTCTGCACCCTGGCTGTTCATCAGAGTCAAATTAGGGTTTAAAGGAAATCTCTCTGCCTGAGTGCTGCCCTCGGTGACTGGCCTGGAGGGGATGGGGTGGAGCCTGACCTTGGTGGTTCCGGAGCACGGAGCTCGCCTCTCAGATCCATTAGAGGGAAAGGAGAGGGGAGGCTGCAAAAGAGTGGGTTAGTCTTCATTGAGGTAAAGCAGTCGGTTTTCCCAATGTATTATAGAGTCTAGTTTTCTCAAGCTGGCATCTCTGACCAAATTGCATGTAAAGCATTGGAAGGAGAGCTGGAAAGAAACAAAAGATTTTAAAGACTTAAGCCCAGATTATCAAAGCCAAGTGTAACTGCCATTTGGGTTTATCTCTTTTCTTAAAGAGCAACACGGGCATCTCTGTCTCTTAACTGTGTTTCACAAAACCAAAAACCGTGGCTTTCCCGTTTCACAAGCAAGAACCACCTGGAAGTCCTCAGAACAAGAAGCAGTGGAAATTCTTGGCCCTGGTCCTAGTGGGTTTGGTGACTGAGACTAGGCAAGCCTTGTAAAATGTGGAAGATTGTCCAGTGTGTTGAGGTTCTTGGATGGAAGAGGACAACATTCTGCACCCCCTCCTGATTGTTTTAATCTTTGGGGAAGGACGTCGTGCCTTTCCCCACCACTCTCCTGCCTATGTACCCAGTAACTCCCACCTTTGCCTGAAGTCATGGCACCAGCTCCTACTTCTCTGGAAATTTTTTTGCACCATTTATGTTAGCGAACCACAGAGTTAGCCTAATGCTTAAAAATATACTCATTGTCTCGAAAGCATAATCCATTCCAAAGTATATTTTGATTTTTTCCCTGGTGCCCCTTCCTGAAAAATGAGTTCAGGATAACAGTATTTTTATTCTATGCTTTGTCGTGACTGTTTTCCCCCTTCAAATAAATGATCAAAGTTAACGTTTGGAAAAGCTGTGTCGAGGCCTACGGTCTTTCCTCCTGGGTCTCGGCCCCTGCTGGTCTCCCTGTTTACATCCCAGATTAGCTGATTTTGCTCCCTTGTACTCCAATTTGAGAACTCCCATGGTTTTGACAAGGAATTAGCTTCATGATCACAATCTCCTGGAGAGGCCCCAGCGGGGGTTCTGTAAGTAGGGAAAGCCTGCATTGTGTTGGAGTCCTCTGCCGTAGCCTGTCTTCCTTGAGGCTGTGACCTTGCCTGGAAACTTGTGTTCACAGGGTTTCTTAGTACTCTGCTCTTCCTGCTAAAGGTCCAGGCCAAAGACAATGGTAAGGGACACTTAAGACTCGATCTGTTAGGCTGTGGCCCTTTTAGACACTGCTGGTTCTCAGTGGCCAAAATACTAGGTGAGTTTTTTGTTTTTTGTTTTTTTGTTTTTAAGTTTATTTTTGAGAGAGCAGAAGCAGGGACAGAGGATCTGAAGTGGGCTCAGCGCTGACAGCGGAGAGCCCCATGCGGGGCTTGAACTCCTGGGCTGTGAGATCACGACCTGAGCTGAAGTCACACACTTAACCAACTGAGCCACCCGGGTGCCCCCCCAGATGTGGGTTCCGAGATGGAGTCCAGCGCGTTTACCTTTTCGTTCAGATCACCTTGTAGTCTTTAAATTCTTGGTCCCTGAGGCCAAGTCCACCACTTGCCTTCCAGTCACTTGCCTGCCCTTCAGTAGCAGTTGATACATTCAGCTGGTAGATTTGGAATCAGTCACTGGTCTTTCTGTCCCACCTTGGCTAGGTCCACATAGAAGTAGCTTCGCCCTGAGACCTGGGGAACTGCTATCTTTTATTCTCCTTGAGGGAGGAAGTAAAGCTGGGGAAAATGATGTCCTTCCACAGCATGGAAAGAAAAAATAAAAATCTCCTTTCCCACAGCGTTGACTTGTGTGTGGTATGAAACATTTTCCTACAGGAGCGGTACTGGTTCTCCATTCTCAGCTAGAACCTCGGAAGTGCTTGATCTGGGTCTCCATGACAGAATGGATGGGACAGGTTGCCCCTGGAGCCATTCATCAATGACCTCTGCAGTGTCAAAACTGGGGCAACGTTACTTTCTTTAATTCTCAACCTTCTGCCTAGTCATCTGTAAGGAGGCACTGACAGGTCTCCTGATACATGCCCCATGGGTTCTTCGGTACACCTTGGAAGACTTGTGTAATGGTTCAGGGATACTTAAGTGCCTTTGCACGTAAGACTAGACTTTATATCTTGACATTTGTGATTTCTCCAAAGCAATACAAAAACCATACTTTGCAATATGCTTTACATGTACCAGTTGTTGGTTTCATCAACTCAATAAATACTAGTAGTACCAGCATCCCGAGGAAGCAGGATGATAAAGGAAAATGGGGAGTGGGGAGTGGGAGGTCAGGATCAGAAGACCTGAGTTCTAATAATAGTAGTAACCATTTATTGAGCATTTATCAGCACTTTGCTCAATGCTTTCCATACATAATCTTACTTCATTCTAAGCATAAGGATACTCATCATTAGCCTCATTTCACAGATGAGGAAACTGGCTCAGCAAGGATAACTTGTGTAACCAAGATGTCTCAGCCACTAAATGGAAGAGCCAGGATCCTTTTGTTGGAGTTGCCTCTAAAATCTGTCTTCTAAGCCCTACCCCATACTGCCTCCACGGAAAGCTGTGTGGCTTTGGGCCACACACCTCATCGCGTTAGTTCGGTTTGCTGTTGTAAAGAAATCGTTGGGCTAGACTGAATCAAAGCAATGAACGGACAAGGACGGCGCTCCCCACATTTTTTGACCTCACAGCCTTGCTACAGATAATTCTATGGCCCACCGAAATGGAGGCAGAAACTTAAGGTTTCTGCCCCCACAGGGCCTGACTGGGGAAGGGGACTGGAGGATGGTGAAGAGCTTTCTTGGCACTCTTCGTAGCTCCCTAATAGAGAGCAAAATGCAAGCCCTACCCTGGACCGCTGCTTCCAAACACACGAACCCTCCTGCACCCCGCAAGTGGGCGTGGGTTTTCAAGCTTCTCTCATTAGCGGCATTAGGGGGACTTGCTGAGAAGTGGTTAGGTTACACCGGGCAGTCGCAGAATTGGGCGTTAACTGACAGTGACAGATACCAGTTTAATAAAATCTCTTGGGGCAACTGCAGCTGCATAAACCAAAAGAAGTTCCTTTGTGATAGACTGAATACTTTTAATAGAATAGCAAACATTTTAGCAGGTTGGGTACGTAAAAATACCTTAAACTGGGCTATAGATTATCCATCTTCCCGCCTGGACTTGAGAGTTGACAGTAAGGATGCAGAGTTGGCCCTTTATGGTGGGTGGGCATGAAGCATTTGAGATCCCGACCGAGGTCGTCTGCCCTTTCAGCTACTTAAGGCCTTGCATATGGTGGAAATGCACACGAAATGCCACTTCCTTTCCCCTAATTTCATGTAGGGCCTGAAACTGGATGCTAATTCGGAGATTCACTGAGGGGGGCAGGAAGGGGCCACACGGGTTCCGGCCTGTCGTCACCATTGAACGCTCTAGATCGGGGAAGGAGCCGGCGCAGCCACGGGCCGCTACCTGTGCGCAGAGTTGCGGAAGCCACTGCAGCGGGAAATTAACCGAGACTGGCCCACCGAAAACAGACTCCAGCAGCGGGAACCTCACTCACCACTCCGCCCCTTCCCGCTCAGACCTGGGCTTTCTCAGCGAGAAGCCCTCCCACCTCGGGCTCAGAGCCAATAGAAAATCGAGATATATATGACTCACCATGTCTAACCAATCAGCTCGACGCTCGCTCTCCGCCAACATCTCGCGCGACCACCAAGCGGCCTCGAACCTCACAATAAAAACCTTCCTTGGGCAGAAAGACTTCTCTCCCCGCCTCCGAAGCTAACACCGGAAACGAGGTGTGTCTGAAGAATCCCTCCGCGCTCTCCCGCTCCAGAGGGGAAAGTGACTCTTTGATCTTAGTTGCCGTGTAAAGTAGTGCGCCCTTTTCCTTTCTTGAGACTCTAAAAATAATTCACATTCTTTTCACAGCTACCTTCTGGACATAAAAGTCGTAGGTTGGAGATAGTAGGGGCGTCGGAGGGGCGAAAATGAGTGGGTAGGAGGCGTGGGTCACGTGACCGGGGCGGAAGGATATGCCCTGTGATGCGTCCTCATAGAGGCAAAGTCTATAAAGGACCCACGGCCGGCGGGCCGCGGCCATTTCTCTCCCTCCCGCCTGTAAATGTAGAACTCCTGTGCGAGTGCGCGTTCTCTCTCCTCCGCTCCCCCAGGGTCCGCGGCCGCCATGGCGTATTAGAGGCAGCAGTGCCTGCGGCAGCATTGGCCTTTGCAGCGGCGGCAGCAGCACCAGGCTCTGCAGCGGCACCCCCCAGCGGCTTAAGCCATGGCGTAAGTATCGGGGCCGGGCCGCTCTGGCCGTGCTCCCGCGGGTCGGCGAGGGCATTCGGCTCGCTTGGGCGCGGCCTGCGGCCGGCGGCGTCCCAGAGGGGGAAGCGGTTTTACGAGCGCCCGAGACGCGTGACCCCTGTTTGGGTGTCCCCGAGACGCCGACGCTTCTGGTTTGGGGGAGCGCGCCCCGTCCCCGGGGATAGAAGTCCTCGACGACCCTGGCCTCCGATTCAGGGGCGCGTCCCCGTCCGGCTCCCAGCAAAACGTGGCAGGAGCCAAGATGGCGGCGGGGCAGGGCGGTGGCGCGGTGTGAGTCGTGGGCGGGTGTGGGCGGGGCCGGCGGCCCAGGCCGTATTTGGACTTGAGGATGGCGCGCCTTCCTCTGGCGGCCAGTGGAGGGACGGCCCAGCCCCGAGGGCGTCCATCTTGTGCGGCTTGACCGGGCGGCGAGGAAGGTGGACGCGATGGCTCTGAGGCCACGTGTTCCCTGTTCTCTGCTGCCGAGTGGAATTCTAGTTTGGCCAGTCTCTCACCAGGATGAAAAGATGAAGTTCTGGGACCGGCTGGTCTCTAGTGGGACTTGGTTTCTGGTTTCTTTTCAGGCTTTTCACGGCATCCAGCAGCAGCGTTGCTGTAACCGACAAAGACCTCTTCGAATCAAGCACATTCCTCGATTCCAGTAAAGTCCCGCGACATGGCCGAGATGATGAGCTTCCTGAGCAGCGAGGTGTTGGGGGGGGACTTGATGTCCCCCTTCGACCAGTCGGGTTTGGGGGCTGAAGTAAGCCTAGGTCTCTTAGACGATTACCTGGAGGTGGCCAAGCACTTCAAACCTCATGGGTTCTCCAGCGACAAGGCTAAGGCGGGCTCCTCCGAATGGCTGGCTGTGGATGGGTTGGTCAGTGCCTCAGACAACGGCAAGGGTGAGTAGGAGTCCTTTGCCTGCCGGTGGGATCTGAGCGTCGGGCTTGCTGCCTTGTGTATCTGACTCCTTTTCAATCTTTTGCAGAGGATGCCTTCTCCGGGACAGATTGGATGGTGGAGAAAATGGATCTGAAGGAGTTTGATTTTGATTCTCTGTTCAATATAGATGACCTGGAAACCATGCCAGATGAGCTTTTGGCCACTTTGGATGACACATGTGATCTCTTTGACCCCCTAGTCCAGGAGACAAATAAGGAGCCCCCCCAGACCATGAACCCAATTGGCCATCTCCCAGAAAGTTTACCCAAAACAGACCAGGTTGCCCCTTTTACCTTCCTGCAACCTCTTTCTCTCTCCCCAGGGGCCCTGTCCTCCACTCCAGATCATTCCTTTAGTTTAGAGCTAGGCAGTGAGGTGGATATCTCTGAAGGAGATAGAAAGCCAGACTCTACTGCTTACATTCTCATGATCCCTCAGTGCATAAAGGAGGAGGATGCCCCCTCAGATAATGATAGTGGCATCTGTATGAGTCCTGAGTCCTATCTGGGGTCCCCCCAGCATAGCCCCTCGACTTCAAGGGGCTCTCCAAGTAAGAGCCAGCTGTCTCCATGTTCCCTCTGTGGTTCTGCCCGCCCCAAACCCTATGATCCTCCTGGAGAGAAAACGGCAGCAAAAGTAAAGGTGGAGAAGTTGGATAAGAAGCTGAAAAAAATGGAGCAGAACAAGACAGCAGCCACTAGGTACCGCCAGAAGAAGAGGGCGGAGCAAGAGGCCCTTACTGGCGAGTGTAAAGAGCTAGAAAAGAAGAACGAGGCTCTGAAAGAGAGGGCAGACTCTTTGGCCAAGGAGATACAGTATCTGAAAGATTTGATAGAAGAGGTCCGAAAGGCCAGGGAGAAGAAAAGGGTCCCCTAGTTGGGGTTGTCAGCGGAGTATGTGCTTGTACATAGGCTTGTGCTGCAGCTGTGTGTTGTAATAAATTATTTTGTAGTGAAAGTACTTCTGTGAGTTGTGCTTGCTTTCTGATCTCTGGTAAGGCAGCCTTACCAACCTTGGCCTGGCGGTTGTGATCACCCCGGAGGGAGGGATTGGTTCAACTTCGTTGGACTTAAAGCCCCCTGCAGTAGGCTGCTGGGTGTTTTTCTCAAGTGGGGTTCAGGCCAAAGAGCTTTACCCTGAGGGAGCTCGTGGCCAGGAGGTACAGCCTGGCTTCTGCCTCCTGCAGCATTGTGATCTGTCCTTAAGTGCCCAGATAGGCCTGCCTGAGTCAAAGTTTCTCTTTTACATTTCTGTAGAGGCCTCTTCCCAGAACTCAGAAAAATGGGTCTTTGGTTTTTGCTGGGAGTTGAGGACCGACCTGTAGCTTGAAGTTCCTGGCCAGAGCTGGGCTCTAAGGCTGGCCGATGTCAGGACAGTACCAGGAAGCCACACTACTGCAACTTGGATTTCTCAAGTCTGAGAAGTCCTCCTTTGTCTGGAGTCCATCCTGGTCACATCACCTCATCTTGTGTGTCTTGTGGGTCTAGCTCTCCAGGGAGGGAGCCTTGGTTTTTTATCTCCATGGCAGTGTTTGAGCCCTTAATGTGTATTCTCAGTTCTGTGATAAGGGAAACCAGTGCATGAAGTCTTAAACCTGTTTTGCTCCTTGAGTTTGGAACTGGATGTGTGTGCAAGGTGAGGGGAGGCCCATGTTTCCCTGATTTTCCCAACACCTAGTGTTGGAATACAACCAATGACCCAAATGGGAACATTACTCTGAGGCATGGGGTGGGGGGGTCACAGTGGACCTTGGGCCTGGTACAGGTCTTACCTTGAGGTGGCAGAGATCCCAGAAGGCTGTGGGTCTCCCCAGAGTTTACTCTGCAGGGACCACCCATCTAGGTATTAGTATCACAGACAAGATCCCACCCCCACCCCCCAGCCCCATTTAAGCAGCTTAACTGCAGCTAAATATGTGGGGATTTACTGGTTGAACAGCATCTGCTCAGCCTCACACATTGAGATTACAAAAACTAAGTTCTATTCAATTTTTTTTTAAAGACCGCAGAGGAGCTTAAACTCAGCAACTGTGAGATCATAACTTAGGCCAAAGTTGGATGGAAGTTGGATGTTCAACCCACTGAGCCACTCAGGCGTCCCTAAAATGCCTTTTTTTTTTTTTTAAGTTTTTCTTTTTTTTTTTTTTTTCAACGTTTATTTATTTTTGGGACAGAGAGAGATAGAGCATGAACGGGGGAGGGTCAGAGAGAGAGGGAGACACAGAATCGGAAACAGGCTCCAGGCTCTGAGCCATCAGCCCAGAGCCTGACGCGGGGCTCGAACTCAAGGACCGCGAGATCACGACCTGGCTGAAGTCGGACGCTTAACCGACTGCGCCACCCAGGCGCCCCTTAAGTTTTTCTTTTAATGTTTGTTTTTGAGAAAGTGTGAGAGCAGGGGAGGGGCAGAGAGGGACACAGAATCCAAAGCAGGCTCCAGGCTCCCAAGCTTGTCCGCACAGAACCTGATGTGGGGCTCAAATCCACACACCGTGAGATCGTGACCTAAGCCAAAGTCTGATGCTTAAGCGACTGAGCCATCCAGGCGCCCCTAAGATGCCTTAAAAGATTTTTGAGCTGGGTGGCTTGGATAGGTGTCCAACTTGATTTCAGCTCAGGTGGTAATCTCCCAGTTTGTGGGTTTGAGACCCTAATTGGGCTCTGCACTAACAACACAGCTATTTATTTCAAAATAAATAAAACTAAAAAAAAATTAGATCTTAAGTAATCTCCACACCCAACGTGGGGTTTGAACTCCCAACTCTGAGGTCAAGAGTCCAGCCAGGCACCTCCAAAAAGTTTTTCATAAGGATTACCTCTTCCCCACTTCACAGATGTGGGAACCATGACTTAGGGAGGTTGAGTAACATCCCCCGCTACCAGGTGGATTCAAATCCAGGCAGTCTGACTCCACAGAATGTTTTTAAACGGTATGGCTCCATAATTCCTTATAGGAAGGATTATAGGGGGACCCCAGACACTTGTCTTAAACTGGGAGTTCAGAGAAAGCGTGTGTGGGTGCTAAGGTGGTGTGCCACAGATCACAAATGTGGAGGCTTTATTAAGATAACACCCATTGAAGGGGCCCCTGGGTGGCGCAGTCGGTTAAGCGTCCGACTTCAGCCAGGTCACAATCTCGCGGTCCGGGAGTTCGAGCCCCGCGTCAGGCTCTGGGCTGATGGCTCGGAGCCTGGAGCCTGTTTCCGATTCTGTGTCTCCCTCTCTCTCTGCCCCTCCCCCGTTCATGCTCTGTCTCTCTCTGTCCCAAAAATAAATAAACGTTGAAAAAAAAAAAAAAAAAAGATAACACCCATTGTCCACGTGGATCATCCCTGGTGGCTTTGGGAAGGAGCTGGAGGAGAGTGGGGAGCCTACAGCCATTGCCAAAGGCCCCCACATGAGCACAGCTGTCACCTGTGACCCCTGCTCTATGCCTCACTTCAGCTTTGTGACCTTACAGTTTTTAAATCCGAGACGGGAAATAAGAATCTACGACTACAAGTGCTTCCTTCTATCTACCCCCAACAGTATCTTATGCTTTGTATGACTGGGCAGCTGCCCCAGCCTGGGGCATGTGGGGTGGGACAGGAGGGGGACATGGAGAGTTGACAGGAGGTGAGAGAGACCACGGCCCTGGAAGTGACCCAGCCACCTTGTCACATCCAGTGCCAGTGAGATCCTCTGTCCTTGGAGACAGTGACCCACTCCCCCATTTGACTGAAGGGAAACCTTTCCCTGGGGTGCCCTGAAGGGCAGTGCAGACTAAAGGCTTAAGGCCAGGATGCTGGGCTATGCCCCTTCTCAGGCCCCTGTAGCTAAAGACTCCCCAAACCACAAAAGGCAGGGATGGGGTGGCCCCTGTAGAGTCTGTAGGCTCAGGCCAGGGACCATGCTCGGACTTCGCCCTCCTTCACTCTTTGCTGTGCTCCAGCCACAAGGGCCTTCCTGCATCTTTCTGCTAAGCTCATGCCTCCCTCAGGCCCTTTGCACTTGCTGTAAACTCTGCCTGCAAGATTTTTCCAGAGCTCCTTCCCTCTCTCATGCAGGTCTCATATGTCATCCCAGAGGCCTTCCAAGAGGACTCTGCAAATGTCCCAGCCCCTATGCCTTAACTGTTATTTTCCATGACCCTACCTATTTCCTATTCCCCAACTACAGTGTAAGTTCTCCGATGGGAGAGATCTTGCTGTCTTGTTCATTTCCTTATTTCCAGGACCCATGACAGTGCCTGGCACGTAATAATGATTACTGCTAATAGTCACTGAGAGTTCTGACGCTTGGCACTGAGAGCTTTGCGGTTATTGGCTCATAATCCTCATTAGGAGCTGTGAGGAGGATCTGATGATCGTGCCTTATTTATTTATTTATTTAATATATTTTTTTTAACGTTTATTTATTTTTGAGACAGAGAGAGACAGATCATGAATGGGGGAGGGTCAGAGAGAGGGAGACACAGAATCTGAAACAGGCCCCAGGCTCGGAGCTGTCAGCACAGAGCCCAAAGCGGGGCTCGAACTCACAGACCGCGAGATCATGACCTGAGCCGAAGCTGGCCGCTCAATCCACTGAGCCACCCAGGCGCCCCAATCGTGCCTTTTTTTTTAATGAGGTAAGGCTGCAGGTGGATGCTGGTCCAGGGGCAGCTGGTATAGACAATGACCGAGGCCTGTACAGATTGGCCACGTGGGGTCTCAGTGCTAGAGAGACCCACACAGAGGGAGGGGTGCGGGGCAGGGGGCGGGACTGAGGAGCCGGGTGGGTCCCCATCAGGGGACTTCCTCTGGCAGAGCGGGGTCAGGGAGCCCTCTTGGAGAGGGAGGTGGGACTGTGGCACTCATATCATGTGCCCATTCATGAGTTTGCTGGGCCGGCTTTCTTGGGGTGCCTTCCCATCTACATCCCAGCCCTCTGTCCTCACAAGCTCCGGGCAGGCCTGTGGCTGGGCCCTAGCGAGGCTCCACGTGGCAGTCCTGCCCCACTCCCACCTGGCCCCTGGGCCAACCCTTCCAGTCATCAAGGAGCAGGAAGTGTAGACGCTCAAACAGCCTACGCCACTGTGGAAACCACAGGTAGCCTTGGCTGGGGCCCTCCCCCTGGTCATGTGAGTTCCTGCAACTTTGCTCAGCCTGGTCCCCCCAAACCACGCGAGACACAAATGCTTCCAGGCGCTTTGTATCTGCTCACAATGTCTCAACTGGGGAAGGCCTCCTCCTCTGGGTCTGTAGTCCTGGTGGGAATGTGGCAACTCAGCGTCCTCTTGTTTGAGCCGCCCTGTCCCTTCCTTTTCCAGCTGATGTCAACCACCGGGTCCTGGAGCTGCACCCCCCCATCCGTGACTTCTGCATGCACACCCGTCCCCCCCCCCCCCCCCCCGCCCATGGTGGCACATCCTCGCTTCCCCAGTGCCTCTACCAGCCTCTCCTGGGCCCTCTTGCCACCTCCTGACCACTGGTACCAGAACTGGCCAGGGTGACCGTTAGATCCCAGAGTCCTCCCCTGACCTGCTGGCCCAGAATCTCAGCGGTGAGCACTAGCTTGGTCACTCAGGAGCACGGACACCCACCTCACTAGTGCCACGTGGCCACTGGTGAAACAACTGCCGGAAAGCCCACGAGCAGAGAAGCAGAAGAACCCCGGCTCTCGTGCCTGCAAACTCCCTGCCGTAGAGCCAGGCCAGTCGCTCGAGACCTGGAAACTGGAAACAGGGCACCCGAGGGTGCCTGTGGAACACTAGGTGTGTCCTTGTCAGCGGCTGGTCAGCCCCTCTTCCCAGGGAGCGTGAGCACGTGAGTGCTTGCACAGCTGAGCCAGCTTCTTGCCGAGCTGCTGAAAAGATGAAGGGAGGGGGTGTGCAAGGGTATCCAAGTTCGTCTCCCTCTCTCCACATAGGGGCCGTGAAATCTCAGCAGGCAGGAGTGAGAATTTGAAGAATACCCGTCTTCCCCTTCTTTGGAACCAGCTCATTTGAGGAAAAGTGGGTTGATAAGGGTTTGGAGTAACGGCACCCTCCTCGCCTCCTGGGTGGATGGTCTGCTTCCTGCTGCTGGGATGAAGGCCACCTGCACATAGGACAGGCTCCAGCTCTGCCTCAGGCAGGTCTGCAGGCCCCCTTCTGTCCCCAGGTAGGATGGAAAGCCAGTTAACAACCAAGAACAGACCCCCGGAGCATGTGTGTGGGGGTGTGGCACCCTCTCTCCTCTGGACAGAACCTACTTTGGGTTGGCAGGCTGTGGGTCCCCAGCTGGCCCAGCCACAGGGGGCCTTTCTGAAGTCCTCTGCTGGACGTGACCTCTGGGGCCCTGTTTGTAGGGCGGAGAGTCAGATGGAGCTGCCCAGGGCATCCAGGGCCCTCCCCCCCACGAGGCCCGCAACCCCTCCACGGAGAGGCCCCTGGACTTCCAGGACCGGTCTCCTCCACCCTGAAGA
Organism: Leopardus geoffroyi; assembly: GCF_018350155.1. Taxonomy (NCBI): domain Eukaryota; kingdom Metazoa; phylum Chordata; class Mammalia; order Carnivora; family Felidae; genus Leopardus; species Leopardus geoffroyi. Next base: position 133,508,953 of record NC_059341.1, read on the forward strand.
CCCAGCTGGTCGGTACATCCACTCATTCACGCTCGGTCAACATGCACGCGCCTGCCAGGAACGGTCCAGCCTGCCCTTTCATGGCGGTGTGGACCCAGCCCCATCTTCCCGCTTGGGCACAGACCTCGGTGTGATGCCGTTTCTTGAGCTCACCTTCGGAGTTGCCCCCCACAAGAGCACAAGCCTTGGGCAACAGGGCAGCCGCACTCCCACTGCCCGAAACCCCGAGTCAGCTGCTGTGGGTGCTACTTTTTCTCAAGGGCTCCCTTGTCAGCTGTGGCTGCCACCTTCAGTGGAGGGGGCTCCTCTTGGGCACATCAGCAGATGCTGGGTGAGTTGCTCTCTGCTGCGGGGGAGGGGGCACCTGCACTGGGGCTGGACTGCAGAACTTTTTGAAAAATTTATTTGAGAGAGAGAGAGAGAGTGGGGGAGAGGGGCAGAGGGAGAGAGACTCTTAAGCAGGCTCCCCATGCTCAGCACGCAGCCCAACACGGGGCTCAATCCCATGACCCTGGGATCATGACCTGAGCCGAGATCAAGAGTCAGAAGCTCAAGCGACTGAGCCACCCCTGCGGCCCCGGCCTGGAGGGCTTGTGACCCGGAGCTCTAAGAACCATGGGAGATGGGGACAGGCCCCTTGGTGACAGAAGAGACTGGGAGACACCACCCGAGGCAGATCAGCAGCACACACGGCTCTCGGGTCCCCGTTTATTAGAGCCCGGAAGCCTGCCCAGCAGCCCTCCTGCTACTCCTAGAGGTGTGGCCCTGGGGGCCTAGTGACTGGCTTCTCCAGAGCAAACAGCCCAGAGGCCCTCCTCGGGCCAAAGCAAAGGAAACAGTCAGACATGTTATCTGGCAGGTAGACGGCCCCCTCCTGCAGAAGTCAGCTGTGCTCTGAGTGCGTACCCTCCCCAGGGCTTCCAGCTCACCGTCTCCTTTCTAGCCACCCTGCCCTGGCTCTAGCCCCCAGGCTTCGTTGTGCCAGGCTGGCGGCTTGGCAGGGTCCTGGGGCCAGGAGAGGCTGTGAGGTCAGAGGCGGAGACGGGCTGAGTGCCTTTCCTGCTGCGTCCTCCTGGGAGCCTAGCTGCCGAAGTATTCCTGCTGGAACTTCTGGAAGTCTTCCTCAGTGAACACGGTGCCCTCAGCCTTCTTCTTCTTCTTCGTCTTGGCCACAGGTCGGTCACAGGCCTTGCGGCCCCGGTTCTGGCGCACAATCTAGGAATGTGGGGGAGTCAGGATCCCTGGGTGGTGACTCTTGGTGCATGAGGGACTGCCCCTTGGAGCTGCACAGCCTGGCACAGCTGACCAAGCGCCTCGCTCTCAACCGGCTCGCACGCTGTCCTGGGAGGCGGGGCACACCACTGCCACTTACAGAGGAGCAAACTGGGGCCCACGAGGGAAACAGGGGAGTAAGGCCGGGCCCAGCCTCCCGGCAGCCCTGCTCTGCTCTCTGCCTTCCAGAGCGGGGGCCCGACCTCTGCTCCGCGCTCCGGGCAGGGACTCCCACGGCTCTCCCCGCCGCCCAGGTTCCTCCCCACGGTCCACCCCCCTGACAAACCTGCTGGGTGACTGACTCAGCCACTGTGCTTCTTGCGCTGGTCATAAACTTCAGGTTTACTCCGAGGTAGCTTTGACACTCTCGCTTCCGGAACTCAGCTGTGGAGGGCAGGCGGACAGGAATCATTTCTGATGTACTCCCTTGGGGGCCTCCGGGTCCCCTCCTGATATCTCCTCCCCACCCCCTGTACCAGCCATACCAGAGGCCCTGTGTCCCCTCCCTAGGTTACTCCAACATCCCGGGCTCTCCACACAGATCCCATTGAAAGCCCCCCACTGGCTCCCAGATGCTCAAGTGACTTATCCAACAAATAAGGCCCGAGCATTTACTGTGTATCAGACACTGTTCTAGGTGCAGGGCATACAGCAGCAAACAGAACGGAACTCCTGCCCTCGTGGAGCTTACATTCCGGAGCAAAGAGACACGGTACACAAGGTAAACGGTATTCTAGAGCGTGATACGCATCATGAAGAAAAACAGCGCAGTAAAGACAAATGAGAAATGCCAAGGGTGGAGGACCGGGATCCTAAATAGGAGGGTCTCGGCAGGCCTCACTGAAGTGACGTTTTAGCAAATGCTGGAGGCAGAGCGTATGGACACCTGGGGAAGAGCATTCTAGGTTGAGGGAACAGGCCGCGCGAAGAACCCGAAGTGTGGTCCGTGTGTTCGAAGAACAGAAAATGGCTGGCGTAGGGAGCAGGACACGAAGCTGGAGAGGGGGCAGACCATGCGGGACCTCACTGGGCACCATGTCTGATGGAAGCCACCAGAGGGCGTGGGGCAGAGGACAGACAGGTCCGACTTACATCACAGGATCACTCTGGCCACCGTGGCGAGAACAAGATTACTGGGTGTGGTGGTGGTGGGGAGGGGGGATGGACGTTAAGAGGTGGTTGAAATAACCCAGGCGAGAGATGACGCAGCTCACACCAAGGTGGCCGTCACAGAGGTTCTTTAGCTCGGTCACTGAGGCTCGAGAGTCCCCTCATCATCAGTTATGTACAGTGACAGGTTGGGGGCACAAGGGCTGGGATAAATAAAGGAGGTGACCTCTGCCACCCTACACTCCTCTTTCACACCAACATCGGTGGCGCTCAAACGCGGCTCACTTTCCTGCCTCCACGCTTTTGTTCATGCGGTTTCCTGCTTGGAATTCACAACTCTGTCAACAATCACTTGAACATCTTTTATATACCAGGCCCCAGGGGTTCAAAGACACACTAGGAACTCACCAAGCCCTGCCACAGGTCAGAATACCCCACCATCCAGCCCACGCCCGTCGCTCCCCACGTCTGTTTGTCTCCTTAAGGGGAATCCTATCCCCCAGGATCCTCTACTACAAACTAGGCTCTGTTCTCGGTGTCTCCCTCTTCCCCCATCCTTGCAGCCAATTCACCACTGAAGCTCATCAATGCTCCCCCCCCCCCCCCCCCCCCACTGTCTCTGCACCATCGCAGTTGCCCAGGCCACACTGCCTCCCTCTGAACCGAGTAGGGGAGAGCAAGTCTCTGGAGACCCACTGCCTGGTTACTATACCATCTGGACAGGTGTCTGTTTCTGCATCTGAACACTGGGGTAACGACAGTACTGACCTCACAGGGTTGTGCAAGGAATCAAGCGAGCGAACGTTTATTTATACAGGGTTTAGAACAGCACCAGGCCCAGAGAATATTAACTGTTTTGTTAGGCGCTCCCAACTCTGACCCTTGTTCACAATGTCATTACCAGGCTTCTTTCTTGAAAATTCTCAAAGCAACTAACTTCCTCCAAACTCCGCATGAGCGATTTTCTCTAGAGCACTCTTCCCCCGCCTCGCTCTTACACTCTCCGGGAAGATGCGTTTCGTTCCTCTCCGTATTCCCAGGATCCCGCCCCGCGCCCGGCGCACACCAGGTGTTCCAGAAATGCCTGGCGAAAGTTTCAAGCTCGGCCTCAAGCGCTCCCTCCTCCAGGGTGCCGCCCCCCTCCCGAGCTCACCAAGCGCCGACTTGGGCACCTTTCCCTTGGCCGAGTTCCGCAGTTTCTGGGCTTGGGTAGCCTTCGCTTTCCGGGTCCGCTTCACCGGAGCCCCGCTCGGCTTGGCCTGGCCTGGCGCGGCCTGGGGGGCTGCAGGGGAAGAGGGAGAAGCATGCACCCGGGTCGGAGGGCGCGCAGGGTTTCCATCGCACCGGGGCCAAGCCTGGCTGGGATCGTTCCGTACCCTCGGGGGATCCAGCCCGCCGCCCCCGCCGCCCCTCCGCCCGCGCTGCACGGCCCCGGCCCGACCCTCCTCACCCTCTGGCGCCCCCAGCAGCTCTAGGCCCCGCCGCAGGAGGGCCGCCGACATGGCTACACTCAGCTCCGCCCACACGCTCACACTACTTCCGCCTTGGCCTCCCTGAGCTTCTCCGCGGAAACTCGAGCGAGAACAGAGGTTCCGGGGTGGGCGGGCGGAAGTGCCCGCCTGCCTTAGGACGCATGCGTTTGGGGTTGCCACTTTACTACTGAGAGGAAATAGGGGCGGGAACCGGAGGCGGGGCCGACCTGCAGAAGGACGCATTTGTTGTCCAATCCCAACCCAACCATCCCTTTGCGCACAAGGCCACGCCTCCTCCCAGAAGCCGTCCTAAACCAGCCCAGGCTGGTTGGTCCAGCCTCTCGCGTCCAGTAGCTCCGTGGTGGGTGAGGTCCGGGGCGGAGCGGAGTGGAGTGTTCCGATTATATTTTTAATGAAAAAGGAAAAGTGTGCAAGGGGAGTATTTTTCAGGTACTTCAACCAAAGCAGCATATCTGCCAGGTCGAGTATGGCATGAAAAACTGTCTTCCATTAAGTCAGACGTTAAAAGACATTTGCAAAAATGCAAAACCGTATCAGTGTTTTCCCGCGATTTTGTTTTGCTTTGGAAAATACGACTGTTTTCCTTAGAAATATTTACTTAACATAAAGCAGTGAAAAAGAGCATTTCTGACAACGTCACTGGGCCAAGGGTCCCCCACGTCCTTTTATTTATAACGTAATGAGTTTGCTATTGTTTTTTTAAAACAATTTATTAACTACTAAATTTTAAAAATTAAAAATTTCTCAGTTTTAGTTTCTAATATGATAACTATCAATAGGTATTTACACATGGAAAAGCTGTTTGGGATCCTGAATTTTTTTTTTTTTTTTTTTTTTTTTGTTCGAACAGCAGGCAAAAGTTTAATAAAGTATAAGACCAGAAAAGAATAGTAGGAAAGCTCTCTTTACAGAGAGGGGACGTTCGAAAGAGAATACCCCTGGGATCCTGAAATTGTTTAAGAGTGTTAAAGACTTCCTGAGACCAGGGTACCTGTGTGGCTCAGCCGGTTAAGCCTCCAACTCCTGGTTCATGGGATGGAACCTGGTTCGTGGGATCAAGCCGTGTGGGGCTCTGTGCTGAGTGTGTAGAGTCTGTTTGGGATTCTCTCTCCTCTGTGCCCCTCCTCTGGCTCACACACTCTCTCAAAATTTAAAAAAAAAAAAAAAAAAAAAGACTTTCTGAGACCAAAAAGTTAGAACTTCTAGCCTAGACACTACTCTTCTTTAATTTTTTAAATTTAATGTTTATTTATTTGAGAGAGAAAGAGAGTGAGCCGGGAAAAGGCAGAGAGAGGAGGAGACACAGAATTCGATGCAGGCTCCAGGCTCTGAGTGGTCAGCACAGAGCCTGATGCGGGGCTCGGACTCATGAATCATGAGATCGTGACCTGAGCTGAAATTGGATGTTTAACGGACTGAGCCACCCAGGCGCCCCAAGATGTTACGCTTCTTGCAGTGCCTTGTTCACAGCTCCATCCGCTGGCTGCGACTAGGTAGCTCCCTGGGTCCCTCTGGTTCAGCATCAGCAGGTGAGCTGAGCAGCAGCGAGCCCAGCACCCCCGCTCAGACTCCACTGGCAGCACCCACCATCCCCACACCGGCTCTCACCTCTCCTGGAGCAGTACCCCCACTGCCTTCCCCCTCCGAGGAGGAGGAGGAGGGGCTGAGGGCCCCCGTGCGGGACCTGGAGGAGAAACTGGAGACCCCGTGGTCGAAACAGGCGGAAGACAAGGCAAAGCTAAAAGAGCCGAGACACATAAGATCCAGCTGGCGCAGGTGCAGGAATGGAAGAGCGAAATGCAGGAGCAGCAGGTGATCCTCCAGGAGGCGCGGAAGGAAGCCAAGGAGGCACGGGAGGCGAAGGGACGTTACTTCGATGAGCCGGCCGACCCTGCTGATGCCATCGAGGTGGCCGCTGTGGACAAGGAGATGGCTGAAGAGCGGGCTGAGTCCCCGCAGCGGGAGGTGGAGGCATTGAAAGAACTTGTGGACGAGCTCAGCACGGACTTCGAGATCCTCAAGGCTGAGATTGAAGAGAAGGGCTCAGACGGGGCAGCGTCCAGTTACCAGCTCAAGCAGTTTGCGGGGCAGGACGCCCGCCTGAAGGGTGCCCTGGCGAGGGATCTTTCTTCCTCGGCGAAGCAGGAGCACGTGAAACTCCAGAAGCTCGTGGAAAAGAAGAACCAAGAGCTGGAAGCTGTGAGTCCACGGCGGGAGTGTCTGCAGGAGGAGCTGAGCCAGGCAGAGAGCACCGGCGAGGAGCTCAGGGAGCACGCGGATGCTGCTCTGGGTGCCGAGGACGCGGTGGAGATGTTAACAGACCGGAACCTGAGTCTAGAACAGAAAGCGCGAGAGTTGAGAGAGGCCGTGGGGGACTTGGAAGCGACGAATGAGATGATGCACGCGAGACAGAACCGGAGCTGCGGGGGCAGCTGGACGTGGTGGGCGCGGGTTCGGGAAGCCCAGGAGCATGAAGAGGCAGCCGGGGAGTTACTGTTGCAAACCATCGAGAAGTACCGCCAGCTGACCCGCCCACCTTCGGGACGTGAATCGGGAACCGACAAACCGTCAAGAAGCATCTGTGGGGAGGCAGCAGCAGCTGCGCCCGGAGCCGTACTAGCCCAGTACCTGGCATGCAGAAGGCACTCAGGAAATGAGTGAATTTGGTTTGAGGGCCTTTCGTATGCCCTGTGCTGTTGCGTGGGGGATGGAGGTGACTTCGCTGGACCTTTCTGGATGCACCTCTCTGTCTAGCCTCCATCAGCCAGTCCTGGAGGGAGAGAACATCTAAACGGATGTTAATGCCAGCAAACACTATGTCAAGGTGCTGTTCTAAGTGCTCTACCTTTAACTCCTTTCCCTCCCACTGCCCACGACTGACTCTGTGGTAGGAGCAACTGTTTCCCCTGTTTTACAGGTGAGGAAACAGTGGCACAGAGGGGCCGCAGAAGCTGTCCAGGTCACACGTGTTGATGTCTGAGCTGGGAATCAAGATTCAGAGCCTGGCCTGAGTGTGTGCCACAACCCTGCACCAGCCACCCAGGGGAGTAAGTGCTGTGGTGCTGGGGGCGGGGGGGTGGGGGTGGGGGGGGTGGGGGGGGTGGGGGTGGATTTGGGGGGGTGGCTGATGAGCCCACAGGATCAAGAAGTCTCTGGAGAAGGGGAGCTATTCATGTGGGAGGGGGGAGTCCCAGGCAGGAGGACCCCTTCGGGTACATTCTCTGGGACAGGAGTGCCCCCAGAGGAGTGACCGGGGAAGGGTGGTCTAACTGACATCAGACTCCATGAATTTGCCTTAAGGACCGTGGGGGGTCATGGAGCCCAGTTACACTGTCAGACAGGCTCTTTCTTTTCTGCTTCTAAAATAGGTAGATTGTTTTCTTATGTTTGTGTTTATTGTCTGTTTCCCCACCTACGCCCCACAGTAAGCTCCACAAGGGCAGGAATCTTTGTTTTGTTCATGGTTATGGCTCTAGCTCCTGGAACATACAGTAAGCACTCCATAAATGAACCAATCAGATGGATGAGGGTTGAGTGTGGGATGCCTGTGGGAGGCTAGGTAGAGATGAGTGGATGATTGCAGGATGTGTGAGTCTGTCTCTCAGGAGGGCAAAGAACCAAGCTCTGTCGTATTCCTTTCTTCCTCCCAATCTGGGACAGTCAGCACACGGTCCCCGGGGTGGAGGAGTTCTGTGTATTCCAATGTCCCAGCGAACAGGGGCGCTACAGGCCGGTGGTTTCCTATAGCGCCCTCGGTTCAGCGGGCTCTGGAGGGGTCAGATGGCCTCTTTGGCCACTAGGTGGCGCCGCAGGACAGCTTTCTTGCACCACGCGACTCCCGGCGTTCCCGGCTGCTGCCGTCCAGGTTCGGGTTTCGGGGTGGGAGTGTGGGGTCGGGGCACCCTTCGGCCTCAGCTGGTTCTTTGCAGCCAGCACCACATGGCTGCGGCTTCCTGCTGCCTCTGACTCGCGGCCCTCCGAGGCCAGGCTAGACACCCCTCGTGGGCCTGCTGAGGCCGCGGTCAGGTTGGGCCGGGCCACCATCCCCCCCCCCCCCCCACCTGGTTGGCGGATGGGGAGGGGTTGGGGAGGATGAGACCTAGCTCCGAAAAGGGGTGTAAATGGCAGCAGGTGGGCTCTCACTGTTAGGAAGGCTGCAGTCACCCTAGGTAGTCCCTTAATGGGGAGTGCCTCAGTTTCCTCATCTGTTAAATGGGATTTAGCCCCTAATATGGTGGGAGTGAGGAGGAACTGGTAAATTAATACGGGTAAATCACCCAGAGCTGGGACTGGAGGTCAGCACCCAACCACTGTTTGCAGGGGACATTACAGACATGCACTCCCATTCTGGGCGGGAAGGAGGTGCCCAGGAGGTTGCTGCCTTCCCGTGCCCGACCCTGTCTCCTTCCTCGCCTTCCTGGAACCAGCTTAACCTCACCAGGCCTCAGGGGGACCAAACGCTCAGAGGGAGGTAAGGTGTTCTGCAAGGTCACACGGCATTTCAAGAGCAGAAGCAGGACTAGAACCCAGGTCTCTGAATGCTGAGGAAGAGTGTGTGTGAGTATGTAGGAGTGTGAGTGTGTGCAAGTTTGAGTGTGTGTGTGGGGGGGCGCCTGGCATCTTGGGCTTTGCTTTTCCTTCTTTCTTTCCATCTTCCTTCGGGCTCTATGTGTCTCTGTCTCCTTGCCCTGGTCTCTGGTTCTCGTCTTTCTCTCTGTGCCCCCGCCCTCTCTGTCTCAAAGTCCTCTCTCTTTCCATCTCTTCCTCCCTCACCGCCCCCCTCCCCCCAGCCCCCAAGCTCCTGGCCTCTCTCCACCTTCAAATTGAAAACCCAAATGGAATTTCCAATTGCCTTTTCCGAGTGGTGATTGCCAGTCTCTGTGTGTCCAGCCCTCCCTTCTCTGTGCTGCCTGCCCGGAGTTATTGCTGTCCCTCCTCTCACCTCTGCCTCCCGACTCCTGCCCTCGGTGGCTTTGAAGTGTGTTTACCTGAGAGCTCCAGAGAGAATCCATTTCTGCCCTGTCTGGTTTTCCGTTGATGTGTGAGGGGGCTGCTTTCAGCCTCTGGTCTCCTCTGTCCCTCTGAGTCTCTTGGGCTTTCTTTTCTAAAAGGTGATAGCTTTGTCTCATTCCCTCCTGACCACGCTGTCATCAGGCAGTCACTCCTCTTCAGTTTCCCAGATCAAGGGCAGAGCTTGGGGGAGGGGCGTCCCCAGGGGTCGGAGGCAGATGCAGATGCTCGAGGTTCCACAGACTGGCCTCACACAACTGTGTGCCTCGGAGCAAGCTACCTTCCGTCTCTGGGCCTGTTGCTTCCTCTGTGAATTGGGCTTTGAGAAGTATTGTCCAGCCCGCCTCCCAGGGCTGAGAGTGGGGAGGGCTTCAGAGCTTCCCGGTTCCTGGGTCCTGAGGTCTGGAGGGAGCTTGAGTTTGAGAGCCAGGCTGTGCAGATTCAAATTCTGGCTTTCCCACTCACTAGCTGTGTGACCTTGTGTAAGCCGCTTAACCTCTCTGTGCTTCGGTTTCCTCATCTGTGAATTGAATATAACAACGGTCCCTACCTTGTAAGTACGGTTGCAGTGAGGACTGAGTGCAAAGAGCTTAGGAAGGAAAACTGGGCACAGAGTAAGTGCCATATGTTTGTAAATAAATGATGGCCCTGGGTGCCAGCAGGGTGCTTGTGGGACCTGTGCCCACATCTGTGTGTAGGGCCTGCACGTGTAGGTAGCCACCCGACCTCTGTGCTCTTGTGATCAGCACAAGGGGAGGTTTGACGCTACACAGAGTAATGCTCAAGAGCCCGGAGCCTGCAGGTCTGAGTTCAAATGCAACCTTTGTCACTTACCAGTGTGTGGCCTGGGGAGGCCACGTCACTTCTCTGAGCTTCGTGGGGTTTTTTGGGGGGACCGATGGTACCTCCCTCACAGGTCTGTTGAACCTAGGAGCCTGGCGGTGTGCAGACCGGGAGGTGGTTCCTGGTGAGTGAGGGGCCGGGTGATGTTCACACATTCGTTTTACACTCTTAGCAAATGCCCCTTGAGGGCCTGTGTTTATGACCCCAAGGTTTTCAGGGTTCAGGGTGGTGGCCCAGGGACAGCAGCCCCATCCCGGGGTCCAGGCAGAGGCAGAGTGGATTCTTTTCAGTGATTTGAAAATAGGAAATTTTTGGCACGACTGATTTTAAGAACTTAGTAGAGGGGCGCCTGGGTGGCTCTGTCGGTTCAGCGTCCAACTTCGGCTCAGGTCATGATCTCACGGTTTGTGGGTTCGAGCCCTGTGTCGGGCTCTGTGCTGACAGCTCAGAGCCTGGAGCCTGCTTCGGATTCTGTGTCTCCCTCTCCCTCTGTCCCTCCCCCGCTCACATTCTGTCTCTCTCTCTCAAAAATAAATAATAAAACATTAAAAGGGAAAAAACAAAGTTACAGGGAGAGGAAGGGATGAGCTTGGAAGACTCAGGGGAGGACTTGGGTGGCTCTCACCAAGCCGACACCCCTCCCCTGGCCAACTTGTACCCTGAGAACTCCCTAGCAGAGAGAGAGAGTCAGATGGTGGGGAGTCCCAGAGGCAGAATGAATGGAGCCCGGACTCTTGGGACTTGGCTGTACCGTGAGACCTTGAGTAAGTCCCTTCTCTGCTGGGGGGTGGGGCTTAGGGTCCCCCTGTGCACAGTGGGTAAATAGTGGTAGGGAGTGTCAGGGCAGGGCTTGGGGGGTGGTTTCTGGCTCCCCAGGGAATGGGGAGGGTTCGGTCCTTTCCAGCCTCAGCTTTTTAATTCTAATTACGTCTCCATTAAAATGCAAATTTCTAGGAAACACAGGATTGGAAGCCCTGTTGTCATGGCAACTGGAGACTGAGGTGGGGGGAGAGGGGAACTGGTCTCTACCTCCAGATCCTTCCTGACCAAGCTGGTACCTGCCCGGAGGCCCCCCTCCTCTCCCTCTCAAACTCAGCATCTCACGCACAGCTTGAGGGTCTCCTATGCTGAGGCTAGGTCTTCATGGTAGAGGAGCTGTAACTGCATGAATCATTTCCCTTTATTGGCCTCAGTTTCCCCATCTGCGAATTGGGTCTACCATTATAGGCTTCTCTTGCAGGGTGAATCCTGGGGATTGAGTAAATTACCGTGTAGGAGGACATCAGGGAAAGGGGTCTGCCCTCCGGATGCAGTTCCAGGGTACTTGATGAAGGTACTGGACCCCTCCCCATGTGGCTCTAGGTGTGCCCTGCCCTGGAGTTCTAGCGTCTGCTCCTTCCGTGAACAAGGAGCCCAAAGATGGTGTGGGGTGACCTTCCAGTGCTGTCCAGGCTCAGTTCTTCAGGCTGATGCTGCCCCGACACTAATCCTGTAGCCATGTGACTTGATGCTGTTCTTTTCTTGCAAGGGAGACAGGGATACCTAAACAGTGAGGGGTGTGTGGGGGTCTTTCTGCCCTGACTGAATCTGAAAATAAGGGACAATAAAGAAGGGAAGGAAAAGAGAGCTGGCAAAAGAAGCAGGAAGGGACGAATGTGTGGAGGAGGAAGGTGTTTCTCTTTTTGCCTCTGCTGCTAAGAAGCTCAGATCGCAGTGTGTGATTATTGCCTTGCTGCGATGTTATTTGTCACGTTATCGTCTTACGCTGCTATATTATTCAACTGTAATAAGTGTTCGTTTTAACTTTCTAGTACGTTTAGCTCCTTTCCGTTCCCTAAATTATTTCTGATCTCTTATTGTACGTTTTAAGAAATCCTCTTTAGAAATAGCTGGGAATATAAATTATAAATGAACAATTATGACAGAGAGACAGAGAACGAGCATGGGTTGTTCTGCACAAGCCTTTCAGCCCCTAACCCTCTGGGTGATTGCGGCCTTATGCTAAGTGCCAGGAGGGGAAGGCTGGGAGTGGTGAGGGGTCTGATGACTGAGTTTGAGGTCTTCGCACGAGGCCGGGGATAACCCGCCCCAGCAAGAACAAAGGTGGGGCTGAAGGGGATGATCTTGGCGGGGCCAGTTGTTGAACAAGATGGCGGCTCAGCGCCCAGAAGAGGCCAGAGAAGGTGCATTAATTCTCTTACGGATCATGACAGGAGAGTGCTGTGTGTTTACACCATCTCCCCTGCTTCTGCCGTGGCTTCTCTTGCAATTAGGCAGGGCCAGTTCTGGCTGATGAAATGTAGGTGGAGGGGAGGACGCCACTCTGGGCCTGGCTTGGCTCTCGAAGGCATCCCTTGCGGTCTCCAGCTCATTTTTCTTGCTCCCACCACCTTGGTACAGTGTGCTGTGGGTGGCAGGGCACTATCCAGTTGGACTATGGCACATATAAGCAATAAACTATCGTTCTGTTAAAGTTCTGAGATCGCGCAGGATCTATTTGTTACGGTAGCATGGTCTAGGATACCCTGACGAATACACCTCCTGGTTCCTCTCCTAAGAGTCCCCCCAGGACCTCCCAGGAGGTTGAGCTGAGGCTCTGGGATGACCTGTGTCTGTAAGGGGCGGGCATGGAAGCAGAATCAGGAAGAGGAGGCTTTGTCATGGCTTCAGGGTCCTGTGTCTGCTCCCTCATGAAAACCCCAGTCGGTCCCTGAGGTCTAGGCTTAAAGAATGAAGAGGACCTTGGGGCCTGGGCCTTGGCCCCTCTACTTCCAAGGCCATGAGCTTGAGGCCTGTGGGTGTGCTGAGCCTTTGGCCAGGTTCCTGGGGCTTCGTCAACCACAGAGGAGGAAACCTGAGGGTCCCAAGATGACTTGTGGGGGGTGCAGAGAGAAGAACAAGGGTCAGAGGCTGGGGCTTTCTTCCCACCTCTGCTGTCCTTGCTGGCCGCCCAGGACAGTCAGCCCCTTTTAAGCCTCCTTTGCCAACCCAGAGAAAGCATGAAAATGTCCGAATCTGTTCAGCCCACACAGGTGGAGTTGAGGGTGCAGGGGGACAGGGGCTGGGCAGGTGGTAGTCACTTCTCTGGATCTCAGCCCCTGACTGGTGTGTCCTGAGAGGCCACATCTGGGTGAGGAGCCCTGGACCAGGAGTCAGCATGCAGTCAGAGGGGATGGCAGGATGTCAGAGGAGGAAGCAAAGTTAGACACTGTACTCAAGACGGGCCAGGTTGGTCCATCCCACCCCAGCCGGTCCAGCCCAGCCGGTGCTCCCCGAGTCTTTGCCCTGTGCCTGCCCTGTGCTGGTCTTTAGAGACGCAGAGAAGCATTCCTCTGTCCCCACCATCAAGGAGTCTGGTGGGAAGCCTGGCCAACAGTGTCCCCTGAGTTGGTGTGATGAGGGCTGGCAGGCAGGAGGAAGAGAGGAGGGGAAGGAGGAGGGCAGGACTGGCTACATCTTCGTGGAGCCCAGTGCAAAATAAAAATGAGGGGCCTCTCGTTCAGAAGTTATTAAGACAATAACAGCCAAGCAGTAAACCAAGCAATGCAACCTTTCTGTGTGCGGGAGGGTTGGAGGGGGACTCTGTGTGACTGCACCAGTCACGCCCCGGTGATGCTGTCCTGCCCGACGGCATGGGGAGCCTTGGGCCTTCAGCTTGGCTGGACAACCCCCACCCCACCCCAGTTACCATGGTGGCTTCCAGCTCCGCCTGTGGGGCCACATGGTCTGCTTCAGAGCCAGCTGGGACTAGAGGCCAGAGACTTGCCCTTGCCTGTGCCTCAGTTTCCTCATCTGCAAAATGGAAAGCATAACAGCACCCACCTTCAAGGATTGTTGTGGGGATTCTGTGGGCCGATGCTCTGGTTAGGTCTGGAGTCTTGGGCCTGGGGCAGTAATCACTCCACAGATTTAAGTTACAGCCACCACCCCTCCCCCTCCTTCCTTGCTGCTTTTCTCCGCAGCACTTCGCACTTTCTGGCTACCGAATGTTTTACTTCTGATTCTTATTTGTCTTCTTAATCACAGTGTAGGGACTGCAGGGCTTCTATATACCCTGTTCTCACCTATAGCTGCAGAGCCTCCAATGGTTTCCGCCTCTTAGCAGGTTCAAGCCGGATGTTTGTTGAATGAATGAGTGAATGTCAAACCATTTGTTTAGGTAAATAGTCATTATTGAGCACCCACTCCGTGCCAAAGATCTTCAGGGAATTCAGCCTGGGCGAGGTTTGAGGCACAAAGCGGAGCAGCAGGGTGGCAGTGTGTGTGAGAGGTCGGAAAGCCTGCAGGGGCATGTGGGGGAGCCGACTCAAGGTGGCCACAGACTCCAGGACAGGAAGAGGGACTGAAAGGCTCAGTCTCAGTTGTCTGGCTGTAACCTGGCCCGGGGAGCTTGCTCTTTAGTGGGAAGAGTGTTCCCTAGCAAGATAGCCCTCAGATTTGGGAAGTTCTCCCTGAAGCTGGGTTGTCTGCCAGATTCTGTGCTCGAGTTCACATCCCCGGAATTGCCCAGAGGGAGGCACAGCCTGGTCTGAGGACAGTGGACCTTGGCAGCCTCGCGCCAAGAAGGAGTCCTAGAACGGCGCCTCCCCCGCCTTGCTGGGGCGCTGGCAGGGTGGACACCAGCAGGAGATGGCCTAATGCATCCTGGCAGCTTGGGACTCAACTCCTTTCCTGAGCAACAGGCACGAGGAGGACTGACCGGTGAATCCACTCGCCACGGTTGAGCCATCCGAGGCTGTCTAGCTTCCCTGTGAGCTCAGAGCTCCCCAGGCTCTCCGTGGCCTCCTGGGCACTTCCTCCTACTCTTGAATGTCCCACAGACCTCTCAGCCTCCACCTGTCCCAAATGGAGCCTGCTCTCCTCCCCCAAACCTGCTCCTTCTCCCCTTTCTTCTGTCTCACCCCAGCAGGAAACTGGGGTGCCATCCTCCCCTTTTCCTGTAACCTACGTGAGAGGAGTCATCTGTCCTGTAGATTCAAACTTCGAAATCACTCTCAGACTCTCCCACCTCTCCACCCCCAGGGCCACGCTCCCAGTCCTCCCCAACACCGCCTCCCCTCTGCCACCAGGCTCACCTCCTTCAGATGCGTCCTAGGTCCTAGCGGCAGGAGTTGCTGGGAGGCCCAGTTGGGGAGCAGACAGTGGAGGGTAGTTTTTCCTGCATAGCCGGTAGTCCACATGGGGCCTCCGCGCCTCCTCTGCCTGCCCCTGGGTTGGCAACAACCCTCCTTCCTCGTACAAACCGATAGTGTGCTTGGAGCCCCATGGCTTCTGCACAGACAGGCTCACGGACCCCATCAGTCCTGGGAGTAGGGGGCTGGCCTGTGACTCCACCCTGGCATCTGGTCCTCGCACTTAATCTGTGACACAGGTGTCAGACCCATTTGAGAAATATGGAAAATGGGATCCCTACTTACACAGTGCAGTGGAGAGGCTGGGACTTGGGGGTCAGACCTGGCTGTGAGTTTAAGCCATGTCATTTCCTCTGTGTTTTGGGTGGGGGGCTACTCTTTTTGACCCTGTTTCCTGACCTTTATTATTATTATTTTTTAATATTTATTTTTGAGAGAGAGAGACAGACAGACAGACTATGAGTGGGGGAGGGGCAGAGAGAGAGGGTGACGGAGAATCTGAAGCAGGCTCCAGGCTCGGAGCTGTCAGCATAGAGTCCAACATGGGGCTCGAACCCATGAACCGTGAGATCATGACCTGAGCCAAAATTGGACACTTAACCGACTGAGCCACCCAGGCACCCCATGTTTCCTGATCTTTTTTTTTTTTTAAATTTTTTTTTTTCAACATTTATTTATTTTTGGGGCAGAGAGAGACAGAGCATGAACGGGGGAGGGGCAGAGAGAGAGGGAGACACAGAATCGGAAACAGGCTCCAGGCTCTGAGCCATCAGCCCAGAGCCCGACGCGGGGCTCGAACTCACGGACCGCGAGATCGTGACCTGGCTGAAGTCGGACGCTTAACCAACTGCGCCACCCAGGCGCCCCTGTTTCCTGATCTTTAGATTCAGGGTTATAAGCCTTACTTTGCAGGATTTTGAGAACCTACTCCTTCCTCCCTGCATGACCTTTGGCCAGGTTACTTGTCTCTCAGTGCTTTAGTCTCTGCATCTGGAAAATGGGTCTAGAGCTGTTGGGAAAATGAAACAAGTTAATGTGTAAAAGTGCTTAGAAGAGCACCTAGCATATAACAGAGACTCTGTGTTTGCTACTGGTACGATGATTATTATTCGTTGAGGAAATTTGCACATATGCAGAAGATTTCCCAAACATTTCCAGAAGTTTCATCCCTGGCGTGTCAGCATTCTTGGATTAGACACCCCCTAGGGTTCTTTGTCAGAGGTATGTGTGTGTGCATGCGTGCATATGTGTGTGTGTGTGTGTGTGTGTGTGTGTGTGTGTGTGTGTGTGTGTGTGTTAGAGACCCCTATGGGGTTGGGGCTTGTGGGCAGGAGCTTTAAGCCAGACAGAGCACTATTGAGTCCTGGTCATCCCTCTTATCTACGTTGTGGCCTTGAGCAAGTCATTTCCTCTCCTTTGAACCTTTATTTCCTCTTTCGCAAAATGCAGAAGGCAAAACTATGAGCTTAAAGTTAAGTCAGATAAAGTGTCTGACAAGAAAAGACCCTCAAGAGATGATCGCAATAATTATGATACTCCAGTACATGGCAATCCAGAACCAACTCCCTGGCTCTGTGTATGAGGACTGTCTTTTAAAGTACCCGGGCAGGGGGCTTTCCCCTCTGCCCCTTCCTTCCTCCAGGGAAGTTGCCTGACCTCTGCCCAGCATACTGCTTGTCCTAAAGCCCAAGTGTGAAGGAGTCTCTGCATGGAAAGTAGGGGGCACATACAGTCCCAAAGGAAAATGGGACCCTGGCTTCTCCTTCTTTCTCTGAAACAGGAAAGGAAATCCTCCCTCCCTCTTGGGAATTACTGAACATTTCCTCAAGACTCCAGCTCAGATCTCCTCAGAGACTCAAATGAATTAAAGATGTAATTAAATTAGGAATTGTTCATTATTTGAAGGCTGGGATCCTCCAGGAGGTGGGGTGATGGAGGAGGGGAGGCGGGGCCATCTTTCTGCCAGGGCCCAAAGATTCTCTCCTGAGGGGTGTGTGTGGCCAAGGCAGGGCCTGGAGGCCCAGGAGAGAGAGCTGGCCTCTTCCCCACTTGTTCCGACTCAGAAGGAGTTCCCTACAGTCCCAGTAAGCTTCAGGATGTCCCCTGTCTCTTTGGACAACCTAGCAGAGAGGTCGTCTTTCAGCCTCAGTGTTCCTCTTCCTCTTTCAGCCTCAGTGTTCTCATCTGCAAAATGAAGCCAAGTGGGAAGGGAAGATTTTATTAACCTGTCTTTAAGGCTGCTTTAGGTAGTAAGTTTCTATCTGAGAAATTGGAGCCCTCTCCCTTTGAAGACCTGCACCACACTGCTTGCTCACGGAGTAATTGTGCAGCCCTCCCCACCAGTCCTAGGGTATTTAGCCAGAAATTTCTTAGGCTCAGCTCCCTCATATAGAAGGAAAGGGAACAAAGTAAGTGGGTATGACAGTCTCTGGGGAGCTAGCTGCTGGGGATACTGAGATGAGTGTGATACTTCCAGCCCTGTAGTATCCAGTGGGGAGGCAGAGGAGTTGGGTCTACAAGGAGAAAGTGGGGGAAAGAAAGGCACTTCAGGTGGGGGGAAAGAGCATGTGCAAAGGCTTAGAGGCAGGAGACAGTGTTGGGATGGGGCAAGTGTAACTGGAGCATCGGGGGTGGGGCAGGTGTGTGCCAGGGAAATAGGCTCCTTGCCTGGCATGTGATGGGGAGGGAGAGGGTTAGAGCTCTTCCATGTTCCCAGAGGAAAACAAAAATTTCAACATTGTCAGAAATGTGATGTAGCTGTGACGAGTCCATGAAACATCCAGGCACCTTGGGAAACGGAAGTCACAGCCGTTTGTTCTGACAGTGTGAAAACTCACAGCCTTTTCACTAAGACGGATAATGAAAACACAGGAAAACTAGAAATGCTTTGGTTCAACTCTGCTGAGGATGTGACTCCCAGCCTGCCCAGTTTCCGCCCTCTGGCCTGGATTCGTTTGTGCGTGTCAACACTTGCCCAGACTTGCAGACATCTCACTCCGCCTCGGTTCCTCGTTTTGTCAGCCATCTTCGCTTCCAGTGTTCTTGGTCACTGTGGTTATTTGAGAATGATGTCAAAGAAGAAATCGCTCTCCCTCCCTGAAAACCTCTGGCGGGGGCCACTTCTCTCACAGTCCCTTCTCCCCTTCCTGTCCACCATCACCTCCCCCTCCAACCCTACAGGGCAGCTGGGAGAAGTCTGGGTGGGAGTGGACACAACCCAGGCTGGGGGAGAGGAGATGGGAGGTTCAGCACCGCGGACAGCGACACATGACAGGCTCAGTAGGAGGTGACTCTTTCGGCTTTTGACGGGGCTGGGTGGGTGGCCTTGAATGCTGACTCAGAAGGTCGGGTGCAGGGAGCTAGGTTGGGGGGCTGATGTTGTCAGAGTAGCTCCCTTTGTGCCCAGAGATTATTTTTCCAAAGGAACTCTCTCTCTCCTTTGTTCTCCAAAGCCTTGACCACCCTGTTCCCAGTCCTCCCCCAGCACACACACCAGGTTCCATTTCTTCCTTGCCCTGCAGGTCTTGGGTGTGCTCTCCCTCCCTCCCTGCCCCACTCTCCCTTCTCCAGCCCCCAGCCTGCCTGTCCCTGGGCACTCAGCCCCACCACCCCAGGCCCTCACCCCTGACTCCTGGGGGAGTTTCTGGCCTGGCAGTCACAGGAGAATCTGGTGTGGCTCATCTACTTGCACACTGTGTGACCTTGGGCGAGTGTTCCCGCCCCTCCCACCTGACCTCCTGGCTTCAGAAAGGGGCTGTTTGGACCATGTCATTTCTGAGCTTGGAGCCAAACCCCATGGTCAGCTCTTGGCAGCCACTACCCTGGTGGGGAGAGCTGTAGGCAAGGGCAGGATGCAGGATGTGTGCTGGCTGCTGCAGGAGAACACAGACAGGACCAGGCTGGCTTGGGAGAGGGAGGGGGGGGGGGGCTCCAATGGTGTTTGTGTGTGTGCTGGGGAGGGGAGGCGAGGGCGGAGGGAGAAACGCAGAGGAGCTGCTGGACTAGAACAGAAGAACCCCTTAGCCTGTATATTTAGCTCATCGAGGTATATAAACAGAAACCTGGAGCGGACTCAATGCTCCCCCCCAAGCGTGAGTCATCAGTGCTGCTGCAGCTAAAGTTAGGCTCCAATCACAGGCTCTCTCCCCTCTCCCCTCTCCCCCTCCCCTCCCCCTCTCCCGGCCCTTCTCCCCCTCCCCTCTCCCCTCCCTTCCTCACTCCATCCCCTTACTGCCTCCTTATCTCCTTATCACTTCTTCCCACCTCTCCCCTCTCCCTTCCCACCTTTCTCCCTAAGTCTTTCCTGGATGCTCTAAACTCCATTTCTCCCTGATCTGCCCTTCCCCTTGTGTGCTCTCCCTCTTTTCCTTGATTTCCGCCCCCATTTGTATTCTTCTCCTCTCTCTTTTTCCTCTGTCTCTCTCACTCTTCAGTGTGTCCTTCCCTCTTCCTGAGTGCATTTGGGAAAAGGGTGTCTTTGAACTTGCACTTGTGTTTGTTTGAACCTAGTGATAACAACATGCATGTGTCTGTATGTACTTGAGAGGGGGTGTGCCTGTGTCTGTGTGAATTTGTGTCTTGGTGTGAGGGTGTATTTAACAAAAATGATATCTGTTTGGGTGTACGTGTGAGGGTGTCTGTGGTGTTTGTGAATCTGTGTGAATGTGTCATTTTGTGTCTGTGTGAGCGCATACATGGGAATGTGAGGACTGTGTGTCTGTGTCTCTCTGTGTTTCTTCTCTTTTGGGGGAAGGGGAGCTCTGTGCCCCAGAAGTAAATACTCTGGGTTAAGCAGTGGAGAACCCCTTCCTCAGTTTCCTCCGGGGGTTTGGCAGGCAGGGGGATCTCTGGCCCCTAGAGACTGCTAGCAAGGCAGCTGCAAGCTGCACGCTATCTAGAGAGTGGACCCAAGCTTGGCTCTTGGGCCCTGCCGCTTTCTGCTGTGTGACCTTGGGCCAGTCTCTCGGTCTCTCTGGGCCATGCTTCTGCATCTGCCAGAGGAGCGTGATGACCCTGCTCACCTCGCCGGGGGTGGGGGGGGTGGGGGGGTGGGAGACAGGGAGCAAGGGAATTGTGTATAGAGGTGCAGGTCGATGCTGGTGAGGACATGGTGGTCAGACCCAAGGCCTCTCTGTTAGGTGCATGCTTTCCTGCCTCAGTGGGGCTGATGCTGTGTCTCCAACTGTGTATTTATAATTTATACTGATGTTCAGGCAGAACTGGAGGCTGGATACCCCCCAATGGGAGTGTTCCCCCATCTTAATTAGTGGATGTCCGCTCCCACCTTCAAGACACATCTTGAAAGCTGCTCTCTGCAGGAAGCCTCCCCAGAACTCTGCTGAGGTGTGGATTTGCCTCCTCCATTCCTCTGGGGGTCTAACACCCTCACCGTGGTCTGTGTCTCTGCCTTCAACATGGGGATTCCTGGAAAGAATTTACACAAGGGAATAGTGCGTGTGTGAGTGTGTGTGCCCCGGGGGCGGTGCAGGAGAGGAAGGATGAGAGATGGAGAGCAGGGGAGGAGCGAGGTGCCAAGAGCTTGGGCTGTTTTAGCCCAGGTTCTGCTCTCCCAGAATGGACAAGTGTCTGGGCCGTCAGCTGAGGTGGTGGGCCCAGACTTTGCATCAGGGACTAAGGAATGGGCTGAGAAAGCATCAGTCCTTTGGCCCCAGGGTGGGTGGGGACTGATGAACAGCACCGCTCCTGGTACGTTCTCTGTCAGGGCAGCCAGGGTGATCTGCTCCTCTTCAGATGACCCAACATCCTCATTCTCCATCAGTCTCCCCTGCTTTATTTTTTCTGTATAGATTGATCATCATCTGATGTCCTATGTATTTCATGTATTTATCTTATGTATTTTCTGACTCACCCACTCCAGTGTAAGCTCCATGAGGGCAAGGGCTTCATTTTATGTACTGCTGTACCCCCAGGGCCTAGAACTGTGCCTGACACACAGTTGGACACTCAGAAGGAGCTGCTGAAGAGACAAAGATGGCCTGTCATATCCTCCTATGTGATCATCATTCATTCATTCATTTGTTCGTTCATTCATTCTTTTAGCAGACCTCTGATACTTAACACTGTGCCTCACTCTTTGCCCGGCTCCCAGCCTGGCAGGGGCAGAACAGAGAGGTAGCCCATCAAGACTGGGTGGGAGTGGGGGACCCCTGACCCGGCCTGGTGTGATCCCAGAAGAGATGTCTGAGCTGGGCTTGAGGATTCGGAGGCGCTCTTTAGGTGGAGACATTTGATTATGGCTCTTTCTACCACCCCCTGCCCCTTCCCTGCCCCAGGACTACTGCCAAACAGAGGGCAGGGCTGGGGATTATTCTCTAAAAGCCAGAGTTGGCGAAGGCAAAGAGTAGGCCTCACAGCTGGGAAACTAGCTCTGTGATTCTTCCTGGGGGTCTGGGAGGGGGTGGATTCCAGTTTTAACAAAGATCAAACCCTGAAAGGGACGATAGCCCTGATGGTGGAATTTCAGGGCCTCTGGGAGGCTGGAGCACCCCCCCCCCCCGCCCCTGGGCAAAGCCAGCCTGCTCCCTAAAATGTCCGTCCTGAGCCACCAGGGGTCAGAAGGTTGTAGGGCAAGGGCCAAAGCCAACCTGGGCCGGCCTCTCCAGCCCTGAGCCAGCTCCCACCTGCACAACCCCCACTCATCTCTCCTTGATGGTGACTTTGAAGGCGACTTCCTGAGGCTGGACTGCTGGGGCGCCTGCCTTTGTCCAGTTGAGGATAAAAGGAAGTGTTGCCTCCTCTATTATTCTTTCTCCAAGCAGCAGGAGCTCCAGAGAGGGAGAGGGCGTGAGAGCACACGCGCACGTGCATGTGTGAGAGACACGCGCGCACAGAGCCTGAGGACAGGGAGCAGGACAAACAGACCGAAAGGGAGCCAGACACACCAGGAGACAGGGAGTCACAGAGAGGAGAAATGAGAGCGAGGAGGGGGACAGAGGAAGAGAGATGGAGACAGAGAAAGGGGAAGACAGAGAAACAGCCAAGGAGGAAGGGAGCTGCCAGGAGAACCAGGAAGAAGGAGAAAGACACCCACAGAGGTAGAGGGCAGGGATGCCCCCCAGCTGTGCTGATTTCTCTCCATTCCTCCCCTCCCTCACCCCTCCCTCACCCCTCCCTTAGGCTTCCTTCGCATCTCTGCCCCTGTCCTCTGTCTCCAGCTTCCACCCCTCCCTGATTCGCCGCCTCTCCCTCTCGGTGCCTGTCTCATCCCCACCGCACCTTCTGCCTTCCCAGGCTGGGGAGTTTCTGGGAGCCAGGCTGGGGGAGATATCAGGCACCACCGTCCACCCAGGGAAGGACCAGAAACCAGGACCCTCCCTCCCTCCCTCCTTAAGCTTCCAGTCCTGCTCCTCTGCCCTCTGAAACATCCCTCAAAATCTGTCTCGTCCCTCCTGTGAGCAATACGGCCCAGGCTGGTGCAGGCCTCGGGGCCTCATCTTGCCCTCCGCATTCAGCTCCCACAGCACCCAGCAGGGCCTCCTCCCCAAACCCGACCTTGCCCCTCCCCACTCACACCTCCCTCAGCCTGGCATTCAGAGGCTGGGACTTCCTGTTGTTCCCACACAAGCCTTGCACCTTCATACCCCCAGGCCTTTGCTCCTGCTGTTACCCCTGCCTGGAATGACCTTCCTGCCATGCTTTGGCAGAAAAGCTCTTACCTGCGCACTCCCCAAGTCCCTCCAAGCCTTCACACAGTCAAGTTCACAAGGGCTACTGTGTGAAGCCTTCTCCCAGGAACAATGGTTTCCTCTTCTACTCCACTTACCCTGGCTGTCTGAACATGGCTGTCCCCCACCGGGCTGGGTTTTGTCATCGCTGTATATCTAGCCCCTGGCACATAGTAGGTGGTCATTAAGTATCACTGAGTAACCACCCGGGGTAACCGATGGCATGCCGCATCGCCTCTCAGGACCTCAATTTCATCAGTAAGATGGATCTGGAAATGGAAATGACTGCTCAGACCACTGGCTTTCAAGAAGTGCACTCAGCAAATATTGAACACCTACTGCATGCCAGGTTGTGCCTGCCGGATGTTGTGAGGCAGGAAGGAGATGACGTGCCACTGGTCGAGCACCAGTCGGGTGTGAGGGGGGCTTCTGGCGCCTCTGTCTGGGGTTGGGTGTGGGCAGTTCCCTGCTGCTCTTCTGTCTGTGTTCGCGCCGGAATAAACCCACTGCCGCTACGTCCTCACCCTTGCTGGTTGTAGGCTGCTGCGGTATCGAGTCCTTTCCAGATGCACTCGGACTTGATTCTTCAACCCCCATCCAGAAGCTTCTAGGGTGACAGTGGCCGCCTTTGGCTGAGAGTCAGGGACTTGCCGCCCGGCAGGAACCTGAGGATCCTGTAATCTGTCCCTTCTCCCTCTGTCTCCAGCCTCCTTCCTGGGCAGGTGGGAGAAGGACCTCTGTCTCTGTCTCTGTCTCACACACACACATACACACACGCTCACTCTGGCGTGGAATCCTGCTTCTGCCGCTCATTAGCTGCGTGACCCTGGATAATTTACTTAATTTCTCCGGATTTGCGTTCTTCCATCTATAAAGTGAGCTTCATGATACCTCTCACCCAGCACTGTTGCCAGGGTTAAGTGGGCTAACGGAGTAAATGGGCACCTGTCAGTGGGGAGGAGGGACCCCCCTGCTCCTTATCTAGGTAAAATGCCACAACCTCACCCTTCCTGCCTGGGCAGGAGTCCTGTGGCCACAGTGACCCCAGGGAGGGTGGGGGATGCTAGCATCCTCCTGGTCCTGTCTGGCTTTGACCTCCCGCCAGCTTAGTCCAGTTGGGAGATGGATTGGCTGGTCCCAGGCCCGGTCAGCCATGTCAGCTCCGACTTGACATCCACACACCAGACGTGCACTTGCACGAGGCCCGTGTGCATCTAGCTGACTTTCCAGGAGACTTGCAGAGGGAGGGGAACCGGTGCCACAGCCACACAAGCTACTCACATCGGGTCCTCCATGACTCTCTGGGGGTGTTCCCCTTCCACGTGACCCTGTCTCCTCCGTTTTGCTGTCCCTCCTTTTCTCTCCCTTCACGCTCCACACTTTCTCTCTGAAACTTCCTCTACTGATCCAGCCTCAACCCCTAGACTGGGCTTGGAGGGCACCTTGGCCTCTCGGAACCCATTCCTCTGTATCCTCTTGGCCCACCCTCCAAATCCCTCCCTGTGTCACCCACAGCATTTCCAGACCTTTCATCGCATAACATGCTCTGGCCCTGGCAGAGGCCTGGTACCTAGTAGATGCTTAATGAAGGCTTTCGGGATGTTGAAGTTCATTTTCGGCCATTGGTTTTCTCCTATCACGGTGGGCTGCTCCTGGGGCCTGATTCTTAGGTGTTCAGGATGCTGCTTGGCGCTGAGAGCAGTCCCTTCCCGTGCCCCAGGGGGAATGTGTTCTAAAGGGGGACAGGGCGGCCTATGTGAGGGTATCCTGGGCCAGGTTCTGCTCTGGTAGGTGGGGGCCACTTTGCCGGTGTGGGATCCTGGCAACTTTAACTCTTAGAGTTTTTGAATCTCGGAATCCAGAATCCTAGTTAAGAGCACAGATTCCGGAGCCAGACACCCTGAATTCAAATACCAGCTTTGCCATTTATTAGCTGTGTGATCTTGAGCAAGTTACCTAACTTCTCTGTGCCAACGGCTCCTCCTCTGTAAAATGGTAGTGACGATTTACAAGATTGTGGAAAGGATTAAATGCGTTAATATTTGTCAAGGGCTTAAGTGAGGGCCTGGCGCAGATAAACGCTTTGTGTTTGAGAAATAAATCAGCGTGGATTTCGAGGGTATCGGAATCTTTATCTCTGTGTGTTTAGGATCTTTAGTTCTGGAAGGGACTCCATCTCATGTCCTGGAGCAGGAATTCCGCCCCAGTTTCCTTCAGCCCCAGCTTGCTTATCCCCATTAATAGATTCTCCTTACCCTTCTAGCCACTTCAATTGCTAGAAAGTTCTCTAGGGGACAGGAGTGAGCCTGGGATGCTCTGGGAGTAGGGAGTGGGGGGCCTGGTTGGGCTTTGGTCCCTGGGGGAGTGGAGAGGGAGCCTGGCCCGGCTGTCAGCTCAGGCAGGTGTACCGAGGGGGCTCCGGGCCAGGGTCTGTCTCACTTACCTCCTGGTAGGCCCCCGTTCCCAGGGCATGGCAGGGCCTAATGACTGTGTGCGGCTGCTGCAGCCTTCTGCAAATACCAGGCACAATACAAATAGCAATAATGAATAAACGAAGCTCCCGCAGCCAGCGAGGGCCTCTGGGAGGGACTGCCGCAGCCTTGCCTCTTGCTGAGACCTGGAGTTGCAACCCCATCCCCCAGTAGGTTCAAGGGTCGCCCCGTATCCCCACTTCTTCTATGACCCTCTGCGGCCTCCCTGTGCACAGAGCCCACCCCTGTGCTAAGGGCAGAAGAAAGGAAGAATGGGTAATGAAAGCATAAAGTATTGAGGGTGGACATAAACACTACCTCTCGCCCGTGTGGATGCTTGAGGGTGGCTGGGGAGGGGGTGATTAGTCCTGCTGGGATGGGGAATGCCCTAGAACCGTGGAGGGAGGCAAATTTCTGCTTACGTATGAAAAAGAACTTTGAATGATCAGAGATGCTCAGAGAGCAAAACAGCAGCCCAGAGGAGTGGTGAGGTCAGCGTCACCCCAGGGATGCAAGCAGGGGCCGGGCGGCCGCTTTGGAGCTGAAAAGACCCAGTCCTGAGAATTCGCTATCTGGTGGCTTCTCGAGGTCCCGTCCAGTCTTTTGAACTTCATGAAAATGTTGCCAGAGGACACCGGAGAGAAAGTGAGCAGTGTCTGGTGGCTTCTCCCTGACTTCCTGTCTGATTGCTGTCACTCTCCTGGGCCTGGGGCTTTCCAGCTGAGCCCGCAGCCGGTCAGGGCATGGAGTGCCTGCCCCAGCCACCTTATTTCTGCCTCCATGCCTTGGCTTATGTCCTGTCTTCCTCCTCGAGGCCATTTCTCCACCCATTACCTCTCCTCTTATCTCAATCCCACAGGAGCATTTAAAGCGAGGTGCGGCCTCTCGCCTTTGGTGAGGCCATCCGTCCGTTGAAAACCCCTGATCTGTGAAGCCCATTCCCTTCTGAAATAAACCCACTCCACAAATGGACACCTGGTGGCCAGCTTACTTCATATCTCGAGATACCTCCTAGCCTAGGTGTGCTTACATGACCTTTCATTGTGGTCTGGTGGCAAAGGTTTGTCTTGTCTCCCTGGACAGATTTTTTTAAATTTAATGTTTATTTATTTTTGAGAGAGAGAGAGACAGAACATGAGCAGGGGAGGGGCAGAGAGAGAGAGAGAGAGAGAGAGAGAGAGAGAATCTGAAGCAGCTCCAGGCTCTGAGTTGTCAGCGCAGAGCCGGACGCGGGACTTGAACTCTTGAACCACGGGATTGTGACCTGAGCTGAAGGCGGATGCTTAAGCGACTGAGCCACCCAGGTGCCCCTCCCTGGACAGATTTACGGGTAGGAAGGGTTGAATATTTGTTGAGCACCTACTATTTGCCAGGCACGATGGTGCTAAGCCCTTTCTAGACTGTTCTCATTCTGCGAGGTGTGAACTTTTATTTCCATTTCACAGATGAGGAATCTGAGGCTCAGAGACTTTAAAGGACTTGCCCCAGGTCCTCAGGCTGGAAGCCACAGAACCAGGATCAAACATGAGTGCTCCTTCCTCCACAGCTCTGCCCATCTGCCAGACTAAGTGGCCCCAGGACAGGCCTCAGTATCCGCAACCATCCCCAGCCTCAGCCCAGTGCAGGAACCATCTCCCCTCCCTGAGCCCCCATTTTCCAAGGAGAGGAGGTAGGGGTGGAGAGGGCTGAGTTGAGAGCCTTTCATCCCTCAGGCTCCTGTGGCCCAGGCTGCCCAGGGGAAGTGGAGAGGCTAGGGGCATTGGTAGCTGGAGAAAAAAGCGTCTGTTCTACTTCGGAGCCCTCTCAGAAGCCTTCCTGGAGGCGGTGGCCTTTCAGTCAAGCCCTGAAGGTTGGAAGGAAGCACGGATGTGGATGAGAAGCGGGAAGCTGGCCGGGCAGAGGAGCCACCTTTGGAGTTGAATCGTCGCCTGCTCCACCATTTAAGAACCGGTGGCTCCAGATGGGCAGCGCCTCTCTTGGGCGGTGGGGGCGCCCCTCTCCCCCAATCTCCCAGTATCTCGGTGAGAATCCGAAGTGTTACGTGGCCAAGCAGGCACCTGGGACACGAGGGTGGTCGGTAATGGGGTCCCTCCCTTTTTACGCATGACGCAGCCCCCATGATAGGACCCTCCCCCCAGGCACGACCCCGAATTTTAAGGGGGTGGCCGCCAGGCTCGGGGCGTCCTGCCCCTCCGGGAAGGGGTGGGAGCTCACCGAGCCGCCGCCGGGAGTCTGTCTGTCGCCTCCACGCCTCCCCCCTCCAGCGTCCCGCGCCTGCAGCTTTCCCCGAAGACATTTGGTGTCAGTATAAGGACGGCTTTGCCTCGCACGCGGCGCGGCTCGGTCTCGCCGCCGCCGCCGCACGTCCCCGCACCGCCGGGCGCTCGGGCTCCTCCGCAGCCCCCGCCGCGCGCAGACCCCGCGCCTCGAGCCCGGGGCCGGAGGCGCGAGCCGAGCCGAGGCGGGCGAGGGACGAGCCCGGACCCCGCGCCGCCGCCGCCGCGATCCTCCCCGGGCACTTGCCCGCCGCTCGGTCCCCGCGGCGCCCCCGCCCCCGGCCCCGGCCCCGGAGCGCCGCGCTCTCGCCCGCCCCGCCGCCCGCCGCGCGCTCCAACTCCGGCGCGGTCCGCCGCTCGTCCGCGCTGCCGGCTCCTCGCCGCCCCTCCCGCCGCGCGCCGTCTCCTCCCGCCATGGCCCGGGCCCCGGGGCCCGCCGCCCACCGCCCGCCGCCCCTCGCGCCCCAGGGGCTCAGCTGATCCTGAATTGGCGGGGTGGGGGGGGAGCGGCTGGCGGGGCCGGGGGTCCCCCTCGAATTCCGGCTTCGGGGGGGCACGCGGCGTCCCCGCGCCTCTAACCTGGACGACCCCCCGCTGCCCTGCCAAGTCCATGCCAAGGTAGGTGGGGGTGGGGGGAAGGGAGGGAGGGCTCCGCTCCGAGGCCAGTTTCTTGGCGCGTCGGGTGCTTTCTTTACTGAGGCGTTTGTTTATTTCTGGGGACCGGTCCCCCCCCCCCCTCCCCGGACACACGCGTGCCCATCAGGTCGGCCCCCATCCCGTGCTTTCGGGCAGGTGCCTTGGGAGGAAGGACGGGAAACTTTGACCGGTTCCTTCTCCAAGGCCACGAAAGTTCTCTCGGTGCCAATGCTGAAGCCGGCTGAGCCAGCGCTGCAGAAATTTATTCAACAAGTCAGGCTGCCGGCCGCGGGGTTGGGGGTGGGGGGTGGCGGCGGTCTGTGTCTGTCTGTCCCGCGGCCCCTCGGTCGCTGCGGCTCTGCAACCAGCTGGACCAGAGCTGGTGTCAGTGTCCAGAGGGCTGAGCTGGGAGTATTGGCAGAGGGAGAGTAGCAGGAGGGGGATTGAATGGGGGAATCCCAGGCAGGCGTTAACTTTCCTGGAGGCCAAGGTGGTAGTGGGCCCCCTCCCAGGGCAGCACCCCCCAGGGGGCTACTCAAGGCTTCATTGCATGAAGCCAGGCCAGGGGTTGGAGCGGGGACTCTTGGGGGTAAAAGGAATCCTCAGCAGGTTGGGGCTGGTTATATAATGAGTGTTTATGATGATTGGGTTTTAATTGTCTGCTGGCTGGTGTGTGTGGAGGATGTGGGGGCCAAGAGGCCTTGGCAGGGGGTGGGAAGGCCTCCTGGGGGGGGCATGATGCCTGGGGGAGGGGGCTTTCGGATGGGCCCAGGCTGAGGCATCAGTCAGCTGCTCTGCTTGTGTCTTTCTCTTCCTTCAGGGTCCTGGGGGTTCTGAGCTGTGGGTTAGGTTGGCATGTGGGGAGACCCCTGAGCTAGATTCTGGCCCTGGGAGTCTGGGTTCTGGGTCTAGGTGTGTGTGTGTGTGTGTGTGTGTGTGTGTGTGTGTGTGTGAGAGAGAGAGAGAGAGAGAGAGCGAGAAAGCTTGCTTGCGTCTCTTGCCTCTCTGGTGTGATGGGGTCTGACACGCCATGTGAGGAATGTCCTAAGGCTGGAGTGCTCAGGGTGGCCTGAGCAGGGACCCAGTCTATCCTTCCGTCTCCCACCGCCCTGAGGATTTGCCCGGCAGATAATGGCCACCACCTGGGAGCTAGGATGCCGTGCAGACGGGGATGTGGTGTCCATGGGCTGGGCCCGTGGGAAAGGGTCTGGCTGAGGAGATCAGGCCTGCTTCCCAAGACTGCAGTCCTCGTGCCCTGCTCACGCTGTCAGGTCACCTCTTGGATCAGTATTTCCCCTCAGCACCAAGGACTGGCTTTGGAAACTCTTGTCCACCCTTCAGGATAAACTTTTTGTTCAGACTCCAGGACCTGGGCTGGGCTGGGGACAGGGTGGGGAGTCTAGCCACCTCCCTTGCTGCCTCTACCGTCAAGGCTGAGCCAGAGGGAGGGGATGCCAGTGGGTGACAGGGTAGGGCGACACTGAGTGGGGACCAATTCTGAGGCTGCAGTTGGGGGGGGGGTGGGGAGGAAAGGGAGGAGGGAGGAGCACGTCCTGGGGGGGGTGGGGCTGAGCTGGTCTGACACCAAATTCATGAAGCCCCGTGCGCCCTGGAGGTGCTGCCCTCCCTCCCCAGCTGCTCAGAGCAACCCGGCCCTGCCCCTGGGCACCAGGAGGGTCAGCTCTGGGGAGGGGCTGCAGGCCTGGCAGAAGTACCACCCCCCCAATCCCTTTCCTGTCCACCTCATTAGGGGTGCTTCTGAGAGGGTGTCTTCTAGGCCCACCAGGGGGCATCACGCAGCAGTTTCTGAGTCCCTGTGCCCTGACTCCCCTTGACCTTGGGTGCGGAGGTGGGGGCAGAGGTTGCTGTGAGAACGGCTCTTCTCTCGCTGTCACCGGCGCCAGATGGCCTCCCCCGGACAGCCCACAGCCAAGCCGTCTTAGGGACCGCTGTGATCGAAGCTCCTCCGTGTCCTGGACCCAGCGCCACACCCTCAGCGCTGGGCGTCGCTACCTGTGACTCTCCCAGTCCCCTTCGTCATGCCCCCTGCGCTGCCGTTTCTGCCACCCTCACCTCGCACCCCAAGTGGGACTCCCCTGGGCCTCAGCCCTCCCAGGAAAGTCTGTTTCTGGATACCACTCGGCTCTCCCCCACCCTGGAAGGGCTCCCGCCCCCAGGCAGCTTCTGAGTGCTTTCCAAGGTAACAAACAGGCTCTTGTGAGGCTCCCCTCCGCTGCCTTGTTCTCCGAGTGCCCAGCCCCCAGCTCAGGGTGCTCAAACGCCACGTCTGGAAAGATGGGATGCCAGGCTGGGTGTGGGGGTCCAGGGAGACCCCACCGGGCTGCACGGTCCTCCTTCCCTCTTCTCCATCTCTTGTCCTCCTTCCTGTTTCCTTTCTTGTCCTCCCTCCCCCACTGCTCCTTTCAGACCCCTTCCCTCCCTCCACTTCTTTTCTGCAGAATGTTTTCTTCCACACACATGTTCCCAAGATCTGCTCTTGCCTTGTGCCCTCAACCCTTGCGCCCACAGTCCAGGGAGGTGTGGGTGTGTGGTCTGTGTTCATGCTCCGTGATCCGTGGTCTATGGATCTCGGTAACTGCGCGCGTGTGTGGGTCTGTGGGGCTGTAGGTCCATGGGTCCGAGGATCTGTAAGCCTGTGGGTGTACGTGTCTGTGAATCTGTGGATATGTGGATTTTTGGACTCGTGGGTCTGTAG
This sequence comes from Leopardus geoffroyi, assembly GCF_018350155.1. NCBI lineage: Eukaryota > Metazoa > Chordata > Mammalia > Carnivora > Felidae > Leopardus > Leopardus geoffroyi. The sequence continues at coordinate 133,539,597 of NC_059341.1, forward strand.
GTCCGTGGGCCTGTGGATCCTGATATCCAGGAAGATGTGGGCTGAGTCTCTCTTCCTCACGGCTGCCAGTGTAAGGCAGGAAGAAAACAAACCGGATTTCCTTTTCTCTCTTGTATTTATTAAGCACCTACTATGTGCCAAACCCTGTTCTGGTTACTGGGGGACCTAGCAGTGAACAAAAGGGAGCAGACAAAACCCGCCCTCTTGGAGCTTCTGTGCCCCCGAGAGGGGGCCTGGGGCCTCCCCTGTGCCAGGTGCTGTGTGGGCATATGGCTACAGGGCCTGGTTTTCTCTTGTGCCCTTGGAGGGGAGAACGAGGCTGTGTTTGGTACGTAGGCGGTGCAGATTGTGGAGGGCTTGAAAGCACAAGGTGTTTGGATGTCCTTGAACAAGTGTGGGGGGCTTCAGAGGCTCGTTGGGCAGGAGAGGATGAGAGGGAAGTAGTTTCTCCAGGATGGAGGCCATGGTCTTTTGGGGCTGGAATTTGGCACAGACCTGAACCTGCCTCACGGACCTTCACCCTTCATCGCAGATGCCCTGCCTCTGCCAGCTCCCCCTTTTCCTGCACTCTGGCCATGATGGTCTCACTGATGATGCATTTGTTAAAGTTTATTTATTTTGAGAGAGAGAGAGAGAGCGCACGCAGTGGAGGGGCAGAGAGAGAGGGAGAAAGAGAATCCCAAGCAGGCTCCACGCTGTCAGTGCAGAGCCCGACGTGGGGCTCGAACTCACGAACCGTGAGATCACGACAAGATCAAGAGTTGGATGCTTAATCGACCGAGCCACCCAGGCGTCTCCACTGATGGTGATGCATTTTAAGAAGAATGTCAGGCTTTTCTCTCTCCTTGCCACTGACTGCTGACCCTGATGAGCAGTGAGGGCCATAGGCAGCTCTCTGTCGGTCCAGGGACTTAGGCCTCCTCCCTGGATCACTCGGCTCTTGTCCTTGGGTGGGGGCGGGCGCGAAGGGGGAGAGACACGAGCAAGTTCACAGTCATGGGGTTGGCCCAGAGGGGCAAGGCACTTAGCATCACGGGGGAATCAGCTTCTTGTACAAGTGGGACAGTACCTATCACCTTAAAGGGTTTTTGTGAGGCTTAGGAGTGTCTCTGCTGTGCCTAGCGTGGGGCCACACGCTGTCCTCCTTCCCCATTTGCTGTCCCTTTAGTGAGGTAGAGAAGGAATCACATTTTGCATTTTATACAAGAGGAAATGAAGCTTGGGGAGACTGTGTGTTGTAACAAGAGTAGAGCTGGGACCCGAGCCTGGGTCCTGAGACTCCTGCTCCAGTGCTCTTCCTACCAGAACAGCCTCCCTGTCTCCAGGGACCACATTCACCCTCGTTTTTTTAGCTGAAGTAAGACCCAAGGCCCTAATTACTGCAGAAGGAGTAAAAAATGATCAGCAGAGTCGCCTGCTGGGAAACGTTCAAACACACGGATGGAGATTCAAATACAGCTTCACTTGCTGGCACTTGCCATAAGGCTGATAGCTGACAAACAAGTGACAGTGTCTAGTGACAGACGTGTGGACAGGTAGTGGGGCGGGGGGGCGTTGGCGGGCTGCCATGTCCTGTCCGCTGCCTGGCCTGCCTGGATGACCTTTTACTGGTAACGTGGATTTGGGCCTTCCAGATCCAAATCCTAGCTCTTTCACTCAGTAGCTCTTGACCCTGGGGACATCCCTTAAACTCTGTGCCTCAGTTTCCTTACCTAGCTAGTGGAGAGAACAAAAACGCTTACCTCGCTGGATCGTAACCGGGTGCCTGGCATACAGTAAGTGCTCAACAAACAACGTTGGCTATGACTCTTGTTAGCTGCCCACGGGAGGGCGGTCTGGTTCAGTTCATTGAACGCCGCAGAGCTAAGAGGCCCAGCTGTTGGTTTTGGTGACGGGACCAACATGATTGCGGCGTGTGCAGGCTCAGCTGGCCAGACCAGAGCAAGTTCCGTGTCAGGCCGTGCACTTGGGGGCCATCCTGGAGCCATTCGTCTTTAGGCTGGAGGAGACTCGCCTTGGCCGCGGTTCCCCTGAAGAAGATCTGAGGAGACCAGTGGACCACGTGCACCAGAGATGCCCCCGCCCGACTGGGTTGCCAGTCAGGCTCTGGGGCTCCCAGGCTGCATCGAGAGAGGGCCCCACTGCAGGATCAGGCAGCTGCCCTCTCTGCTCTACTCTGGGTTTTTTGGTCCGGCCCTTGCAGGGGAAAGTGGGCAAACATAAGTCTGACGGGGGATGGGTCCCAAGGAGCAGATGATCTGGAAATTGTCGCCCAGGGAGTGGTTGAGGGAGCTGGTGCCAAGAGGCCTGGGGCAGATGAGGCTCCGGGGTGGGCGGGCTGTCGTCTCTCATCTGCAGGGCTGTGGTGCGGAAGAAGGAGCAGACAGAGGTTCCAAGGGCTCTGGGATGTTGGCTGGAAGATTCTGGGAGGCAGCCTCGCAGGGACTTTTCTACAGGCCTCCAGATGGAGGCTCTGCATTGGCGCACGCGCGCGTGCTCGTGTGTGAGTGTGTGTCTGTGTGAATACGGTGAGTGTGTGAAGTCCACGTTTGGGTTGGTGTGAGTAAACGCTAAGCGTGTGTGAGTAAATGCTGTGCGTGAGTCTGAGAGTACATGCCCGGTTGTGCACGGCTGTGTGTGTGTGTGAATGTTGCGCGTGTGGTCTTTGGGCTGCTGAGCATGTGGTGACCGACTAGGCCCCTTTGGGGTTCCCGCTCTTTTCAGGGACTCCCCGTGTGGGGGTCTGGGGCCCATACGAGTCTAAATCCAGGCACTGCGTTCCTGGGGCTCGTAAGTTCCGGGGTTCTGGAATTGCACGGCCGACGGCTCGAACAAGCACGGGAGACTGTTGCGGGGCCCCTGTGGGCCGGCTCAGTGTCCGGTGGTGTGGCCGGGGGCTCCCGTGTGCCGCCCCAGTGCATCCCCCGTCCTTCTCGCAGTCGTGCCACGGGACTGTTGTCACCCTCATTTTACAGCTGGGTCACCGAGGGCCACTGCCGGGCTGAGCGGTGCCACGGTGGATTGGTGTCCGAGCGGGGACTCCAGCCCGGGTCCTGGCTTCCAGCCCGTGCTCTGAAACATCTTACTAGAGAATCTGAGGTTATTGTAGTTAATACCTTGGGCCTCGAAGGTTCTGGGTGATTCTAAGATATTCTGAGTCTGAGATTCCTAGATTCTAGTATTCCCAGAATGAATTCGCTGCTTATTCTTTTAATTTTTTTTTTTAACGTTTATTTATTTTTGAGACAGAGAGAGACAGAGCATGAACAGGGGAGGGTCAGAGAGAGAGGGAGACACAGAATCGGAAGCAGGCTCCAGGCTCTGGGCCATCATCAGCCCAGAGCCCGACGCGGGGCTCGAACTCACGGACCGTGAGATCGTGACCTGAGCCGAAGTCGGACGCTCAACCGACTGAGCCACCCAGGCGCCCCGCTGCTTATTCTTTTAGCTGCAACATCAGCTGATGTGTGTGGTTGTCGATAAAGGGGTAAACAAATGGTCTGCCTGTGTGTGCCTGTGAATACACAAACACACGCATGCATGCGTACACACACACACACACACACACACACACACACGGCCTGGGGTGACCAGGCTAGGCCTCAAGGCTTTTTCCACCAGGGCTCTGAGCTCTGTAGATACAAGGCCTCTCCCCAGCACGCTCCAAGGGCTCTGGAGTGCCAGTTAGAAGATCCTGGGAGGCAGGCTTCCCCACGGACTTGGGAAGACTTGGAGGGTCTGTCTACACTGGGGGTCTTGGTTGCAGCAGCAGGTATATCGGCACTGTCTGGTGACTCAGTTGGGAGCGAGGACCTGGTCCCAGGCTGCTTTTCCCTGTCCCAGGGTGGTGTCTGTTATGGTTCGGTGCTTGGGCTGTGGAGCGGCAGACCTGAACTGGGACCTTGACCCTGCCTTGTACCAGCCGAGTGACCAGGGGCGCTGCTTGACTTCTCTGGGCCCCGGTTTCCTTCTCCATAAAGAAGAAATGAGGATGGTCTCTGCCGTACGTCAAGGGGCGTCGTAGAAATCGACATAAACGATGCACAGAAAGCCCCTTGCTCGTTGCCTAGCACAGAAGCAGGCTCAGAGCCTCCGTGATGCTGTGGTGGTGATGGTGGGGTGGTGGCGATGGCAGAGAGAGGACTGGGGCGGCAGCCCCTGGGGATGGCACAGCTGGCCTCATGCATGCTTGGACACCCACCTTCACGGGGCTTAGAGAGCCTTCCCGTCCACATCACGTGAGGCCTGCTGAGGCAGGCAGGAGGAGGGCTGATCTTTACAGAGAGCTCGAGGCCCCGAGAGGCTGGTGGAGTCGGGAGTGGGGGTGGGTGTGTGTGTTCCAGACACAGTGGACTTCTTCTCTTGCCACTATACTTGCCCACAGAGGCCAGTCCAGTTCCCATACCGCTGCCTGGCGGGCCTACCCTGGGAGTACTTTGAGGGAGGAGTCTCAGGATATGGAGGCAGCCCGAGCTCTGGGGCCAGAGGGACTCGAGTTTGAATCCACCAGGGTTGTCACCGGAAGCCAGTTCTGTCATGTCTGTGAGGCTCAGTCCGCGGACAGGTTGGAGCTCGGAGGCGGGGTGGGGGTGGAGGGGGACAGCTGCCAAACCCTCAAGAGCTTCTAGCAATAGGCGAATAGGCAGCGGGGGACAGGAGCAGACCTTCGGGCACAGGGCAGAAGGAACTGGGACTATACGGAGCAGGTCACAGGGTGGCACCCTGAATGGGCACTGGAGAGCAGGTCAGAGGGTGGAGGCTGGGTGGGCATTGGGAGTGGGTCAGAGGGTGGAGGCTGGGTGGGCATTGGGAGTGGGTTGGGGGTGACAGGTCAGAGGGTAGAGGCTGGGTGGGCACTGGAGAGCAGGTCAGAGGGTGGAGGCTGGGTGGGCATTGGGAGTGGGTCAGAGGGTGGAGGCTGGGTGGGCATTGGGAGTAGGTCAGAGGGTGGAGGCTGGGTGGGCATTGGGAGTGGGTTGGGGGTGACAGGTCAGAGGGTAGAGGCTGGGTGGGCACTGGAGAGCAGGTCAGAGGGTGGAGGCTGGGTGGGCATTGGGAGTGGGTCAGAGGGTGGAGGCTGGGTGGGCATTGGGAGTGGGTTGGGGGTGACAGGTCAGAGGGTAGAGGCTGGGTGGGCATTGGGAGTGGGTTGGGGGTGACAGGTCAGAGGGTAGAGTCTGGGTGGGCACTGGAGAGCAGGTCAGAGGCTGGAGGCTGGGTGGGCATTGGGAGTGGGTTGGGGGTGACAGGTCAGAGGGCAGAGGCTGGGTGGGCCCTGGAGAGCAGGTCAGAGGGTGGAGGCTGGGTGGGCATTGGGAGTGGGTTGGGGGTGACAGGTCAGAGGGCAGAGGCTGGGTGGGCCCTGGAGAGCAGGTCAGAGGGTGGAGGCTGGGTGGGCATTGGGAGTGGGTTGGGGGTGATGGCCTTGAGAGTAGCGGTCTCTGGGAGTCCCACAGTGAGGTGGGAGAGGTGTGAGGAAAAAGGACTGGGACGGTGTGACAGTCTTAAGCAGGACCAAGTGAGGCAAAAAGCAAGTCAGGACAAAGTGGACAGAGCTGAGAGCGAGGAGGTGGGAGGGGGGCGTCACGTGTGGTTCCCGAGGCCACGGCGGCTCTTTGCACCTATGTGGTTGTGGGAGGGGTTTGGGCGGTGCTGGGTAGGGTGGCATCGGGGCCGGAGCACGGCCAGGCTTTTCTGCCTCTAAAATATGTCTCAAATCCACCCCTCTCTTCCCACCTCCACCAGCATCCCAGGCCAGGCCAGCCCATCCTTCCTGCCTCTTCTTGGCCCTCCCTGCCCCACCCCTGCTCTTCCACTCTCCTTTCTGCCCTCGGAGGGATGGCTTAAAAACACAGACCTGAGCACACTACTCCCTGCGTACAACCCTCCGTGGCTTCCTGTTGCACTTGGAATAGAACGCAAGCTCCTTGCCTGGGCTCACAGTGGGTCCCTGCCAAACACTCAATTTCATCCCCCCCCCCGCCCCCCCACCCTCGGCTGGGCCACACTGGCCTCATTTCTCTTCCCTAAACACACTGAGCTCATTCCAGCCTCCCAGCCTCTGCACATGCTGTTCCTTCTACCTGGACTGCTCGTCCCACAGATCACGCCCGCACGGCCGGTGCCTTCCGGTTCCTGTTTTTAATCTTCGATGTCTCTTCCCTTAGGCAAAGCGCTTTCCCCACTCCCACCTCCCCCCCCCCCCCCACCGTGTGTTTACTTCCCCGCACATTCTATTCATTTATTCAACGAGTATTTACTGAGCACCTAGTATGTTCCAGGCACTGTTCTAGGCACTGGGCGGGGGCGGAGGATACAGCAGTGAACGAGACAGACCATGGTGCCGGGTGTCCTTACAGCCTTCTTTCAGGTTGGGCAGACAGGCACTAAATCATAAAGATATAAATTCATAAATGATACGGTATGTTTGGTGGCGATAAGGGCTCTGGAGCCCAGAGGGAGAGAAATTAATTGACTCGTGTGTCTCCTTTGCTGGAGGGTCTGCGGAATGGAGGCTGGTGCCAGATCTGGCTTACTCACTGGCAGGGCTGCAGAGCCTGTGAGGTGCCTGCACGTAGTAGGTGCTCGGGAAACATTTATTGGACAGATCCATGCATCGTCAGGGCCTGGGGGACGGGGGATGGGAGTTGGAGGAGAGGGTGTTCCAGGGACAGGGAACCATGTGAGCAGAGGTCTGGAGGAGGCAGCCGGTGCGCTAGGACCTGAGGAGGGAGGTCCGATGTGGCAGAAGCAAGGGGCCAGCAGGGGGTGGTGGGCGCTGTGGTGGGCAGACCTGGAGCCACCCCTTGGGGGGATGTTTTTCAGCCCAGTGGTTGACACGTGGCAGGCCAGGTTGCCTGAAAGCTTATGTAAGGCCCGTGGCTGTTTTTCTGGAACTAAGAGCAGAGCCTGGAGCTTGGGAGAAGACTCTGCCTCCCTGACCAGCCGGGCAAAGGGGCGGGAGGTGCCAACTCCCGCCTGTTGCCCCTGGGAGCCAGAGAAATGTCCAAACGCATCAGCCGTGAGCAGCTCAGCGGCCGTGGTCAGTAGTCCGGTGAGCACCACGAGCTCAGTTAGGCTCCAGTTCCCACTGCCCAACCCGGCACCGTCAGGGTCCCGGGGCCCGGGAGACCCCAGTGCACGACGATTCAGGGACTGGTGGCCTCTCAGAGCAGGTGGTGAGGGGGCAAGCCTGTTCTTCCTCCTTCGCCATTGGCCAAGCAAGGCCATGGTCAGTCATCGCTAAATCTGGAGCATGGGTGCTGGGACTCTGGCGTCTAAGCGTGCCCTGCTTCTACACTTGGGTCAGCGTGTAGCCTTGTGTGCCCTTCCTTCTCTGGGTCTCAGTTCCTCCGTCAGACGAGACCACGACGTGGGAGTGCCCCTGAGCCGAAGTCGGGAGCAGCTATGTAATTTGCGGAACTCATTGCAGAACGAAAAGGCGGGGGCTCCTGGCCAACCATTATTAAGAATTTCAACTCGGTGACAGCAGAGCATTAAACCAAGAGCCCTTCTGAGCGTGGAGCCTTGGGTGGCCACACTGGTCACACTCCCGGGAAGCCAGCCCTGCTTCCCTCTGCTGTTACCAGGCTGTGTGCCTGTCCTGTCCCTTCTCTGGGCCTCAGTTTCTCCAGCTGTAAAGCCAAGAGGTTGGTGTGGCAGGTCTCTGAGTTCTCACCTTTGGGAGGTGGTGGGTGGGGTCCCTGGGCTCCGCTGTACGTCTCAGCGGAGGTGTCGTTGCCTCAGGGAAGCCTGCCCTGATTCCCTCCCGGCTTGCCCAACTCCCTTGGTGTCTGGCCCTGTAACACTCCAACCTGTCCATAGTCAACACGTGTCATCCTGGCACTAATGTCTGACTTTTCACCAACCTCCCTTTTTTCCTTGCAGATTTTCTTTGTTTTCGACGATGCCATAAATCTATAGCTCTAGTCTCATAAAAAGCCCCACAAACCCCCCAACAGTATCACAATTACATTCTAGGAAGGTTTTATTCTTCTTACTTTCCATCGCCCCAAACTGGGGCTGAGCAAAGTTGACCAGACTTGTCTCAGGACCACTCACTGGGAGTGGATTCTGACTTGGGTGCATCCGGGCCCTCAGCTTTTTCCTAACCCTCGTGGCAGAGTGAGGACAAGGGGCCTACGGACCTGAGGCTGCTCTGTCTGGGCTGTGTCCCCCGTGAGGGAAGGTGGGGTGGGGAGTGGGTGCCAGGCACCCCCTGCCACGTGCCACGTCTCTTCCTCCCCCAGGGCTCCTGGTTCGGCGCCAACATGGCCGAGAGCTCCTCGCCGCCCTCCTCGTCTGCCGCAGCCGCAGCCCCAGCAGCTGAGCTGGGAGTCACGGAGCAGCCGGGGCCCCAGAGCCCCCCTCCCTCCCCTCCAGGCCTGGAGGAGCCCCTGGATGGAGCCGATCCTGAAGTCCCTCACCCGGACCTGGCACCTGTTGCCTTCTTCTGCCTACGACAGACCACCAGCCCCCGGAACTGGTGCATCAAGATGGTGTGTAACCCATATCCTTTGTGTGACGGGGCCGAGCCTTTCCCTGATGGAGTGCTGCCTGCCACACCTTCCTCTGGATAGGAGGCTGTGGTGGTGGTGAGCGAGCTCAGATGGCGGGTCTGGGGGAATGTCGGGGCACGGAGGGCGGACCGATGAGGACCTGGCGTCCTGCTGATGCGAACGTTCTGGAAGTCGTTGATGACCTGGGGGTTGGTTCAGTGCCCGGCTGGCTCAGAGAGTCGTCCGGTGTGAACCCCGGGTCTACGCTGGGACTGGGGAGGCCGTGTTAAGTGAGACCCTGGCCCATGGCTCAGCTTCCGGTGACTGAGCCATTTGGTTGATGGAGGCCACATGATGAGAGTCCGAAGGGGACCCTGTGGGCGTGGACCCCGAGGCGGCAGAAGGCAGCCTCACAAATCATCTTGCCTCCACTTGCTGCCCCTGGTCTGCCCGTGTGGCCCCGGTTATGACCCTTCGCTATTTCCCACTGCCCTGGAGGAGTAGAGCAAAGTCCTCCCCCAGCCCACCAGGTGCCACCTTACTGCTCCCCCTGCGTTCTTCTAGGCCTCAGGGCCTTCCCACGTGCTCTTCCTTGTGAAACGCTTTTCCCTTCCCTCTCCACCTGGCACAGTCCTTCACTGCATTCTTCCGACCGTGGCTTAAGTGTCACCCGCTCAGGGCAGTGTGCCCCGATTCCCCCTTGACCTCTCCGTTTGTTGTCGCTCTCTAGTTGTGGCATTCCGAATCTGTCATCTGCCTCCTCCAGGGAACCGTCAGGTGAGCGGCACACGGACCGAGCGTGTCTTGTTTGCCGCCGGACCCCAGCACCCAGCACGGTGCCTGGCGTGCCACGGGCTCTCTCTCCTTCAGTGGTCGCCGGGCGCGTTTTGGCGGTGTCTGAGCTGGGTCTCCAGTAATGAGCGGTGTTGGGTGGACAGGGTGGTGGGGAGGAGGCTACCTCAGGAACAAAGTCCAGGAGAAGAGAGGGACGAGGGAGTGAGGGACAGTGGGGAGAGAGGAGGCGGAGGGGGGGAGAGGGAGGCTTTCAGGGGGCTGAGTGAGGAGCTGGCCTGTGTTCTCAGGGCAGCGGGACCAGGGCGAATTTACAGCAGGGTGTGATAGGGAGAGATCAGTGTGTTAGAAAGATGGCTCGGTGCCGTGTGGAAATGGGTCGTGGGGTGAGCCCAGGAGGAGGAGGAGGCTTTGGGACCCAGACATGGTGGCCTCTGGCTTTTGGGGCCCACCAAGCAGCACAGAGTCTCTGCCAGGGCTTGAGGCCACCCAGGGTAGGGTCTGAGCCCAGCTCTGGACACCTGGGATACCCGGGATGCAGGCTGGGGTGACGACGAGGCCCCCAGAAAGGCTGGGGGAGGCAGCCATGCTGAGCCCAGGACTGCTGGCCTCCCTGCTGTGTCAGGGGCTGGGTCATGACCTTGGAAACCCGAGGCTCTCTGCTGGCGTGGGTGGAGTGTGGATCCGGATGCCCCTAGCTGGGCGGAGGGCCAAAAGCCTTCACGGTCCTTCTGTGGGACAGTTCAGGAGGTCTCAGCCATGGTTAGAGGGTCTATTCAATAACTCTGTTCACCCAGTGCTCTCTGACATCAACCCTGGGATTGTGGAGGACAGAGAAACATAGCTAGCTGGTCTGCCCTGAGGAGCTCCCGGGGGCAGGGGACACAGGCACCATCCATGGGAACAGTTTTAGTACAGTATGTTGGGGAAACCTTAGGAGCCTGAAGCATGTAAGCTGGGGGGTGGCCAGGCCAGGAAAAGGGGGACCACAGGAGCTTTGGGCCTTTGAGGGAGAGAAAGGCTCACTGGAAGACTGGGGGACGGTGGAATCGTGTCACAGGGACCTTGCCTGGGTGGGACAGAGGTTGATTCTGGCTCTGCCATTGGCTGCTGTGTGACCTCGGGAAAGTTGCTGTACCTTTCTGAGCCTCATAGGGTCCAGACAGTTAAGACTGGGCTGGGCTGGGCTGGAGGCATGGCTCAGATTAACTTGGCCTGGGAGTGTGACCTAAAAACAAGGGTCTGGATGACACGGCCTTCTCTAGCTCTGGGAGCCGCCTGGGGTGCCAGCCATAGTTGCCCACACCCTTGACCTCAGGCACTCTGGGCCCTGATCACTGAGCAGCCCGCAGAGACCCTTCCAGGTGGCCACATTCCGGCCTGTTGGGCAGACAGAGTCCCTGGGGTCCTCTGGCCTTTGTCCTCACCAACGCCCTGGGCTCCACACTGTGCGCCTGTGGGAGGCTGGGGTTGGGAGCGCCAGTGAGGCCAGCCTCGGGAGGGGAGGGGAGGGAAGGAGACCTGCCCCTGGGCAGAGCTGGGCTTGGTCCCCTGTCTCAGGGAGAGCCCTGGGTCCCAGTGTGTGGAAGCTGCGTGGGGGAGGAGGGCTGTCAGATTCAGCCCCCTCCTTGGGGAGGGACTCCCCGACACTGGGAGCTGCTCAGGGCACATTGGGCTCCCCGGGCCCCGTGACAGAGCTTCTGAGGCTGGGTCGAAAGATGAAGGGTCTCTGCCTGAACCGGCTGCCTCGCTTCCGAGTTCCCTCCTAGACCAAAGATCTGATGACTCTGCACTGGAGCAGCTTCAGAAGTGTCAGGTTCTGGGACTCTCCGACTGGAAGCTTCTGTGATTAAGTCTAAGCGTTCAGAGTTTAGATTTAAGGCTCAGGGCCATTAACATTCTAAGCCTCTGCCATTCAAAGCCTGTAAAGTTCCGTGTTTCAAAGAGGGCACGAGTCTGAGATTTGGTGGCCGTGGCTGCCCGTCATATGTGTTTGGAAGTCTGAGGACCCGAGATTCTAGGCTTTGTGAACACGATGGTTCGGTGCTAAGATTTCACAGCCTGAATCGGATCGGTGGGAGAGAGGCTGAGGCGGGTTTTTGCAAGTGCAGGCCCACATGACCTTGGTGTCCGCAGGGGCGCTGGAGCAGGGACTTGAGGGGGGGCGGTGCTCAGGCTGGGCTTTAGGGTCCTGGTGTGTGTGTGGGGGGGTGTCTTTGATCAGGTGATGCAGACTCTTGGATTCTTCCCTGGCCAGAAACCTCCCTTCCTCCCCTCCTCCTTGGGAGAGAGCTCAGGGAGGGGGCAGTGCTTAACCAGGGGGCTCCTCAGTGGGGACACCGTTGGCATCTTGGGTGTGACAGCATTTTGTGGTCCAGGCTGTCTGGCAAATTACAAGACATTTGGTGTTTTTGTCCCTAAATATTAGTAGGTAGTGGCCCCCAATCATTGTGACATCCATAAACGATCGTCCACACTTCCAGACTCTGCACGGCTCTGCTTCCCATCAAGAATCCAAAGGAATGATGGACGTGTAGGCCTCAGGGTCAGGCCGGCGGGAGCAGCTATCAGGCCCGGCGGGCCAGGGTTGGGGCAGGGCAGGCTGGCAGGGTCTGCCCAGAAAGACTGTCCCCAGTGCTGACGTCCATGGTGCATGAGGGGCCCTGGCTCAGAGCCAGCTGCCCTGTGGAACCTGGTGCTCCCTGACTCAGCCCCTCACCCAGCCCAGAGCTCGGCCCTGAGTCACCACCTGACTCACTGGAGAGTCAGAAGGCTGCCGGGACCCTCCCTGAGCTGGCGAGCCGGGGTGGGAAAGGGCCGCTCACCCAAATGTCAGCACCACCGTCTGCCTGGCCTGGGCCTTGAGCGTGCACCGTCATCCAGGGTTTCAGCTGGGAGGTCTCTGGGTCTGAAATGTCAGGGGATTGATTGCGCGGCTTGACTCATGGGTAGCTGGCATGTGGAAAATGCTGGGGCCCTGAGTCAGACAGACCCAGGGGCTCCTGCCACCTCTGATTTGCTGTGTGACCATGGGCCAGTTTTTCCCACCTCCCTGAGCCCCGTTTTCCCACCGTCAAATGGGGGTAGTACCCTCCCCCCCTTCACAGCAGTGCACGATGACCTATGTGCAAATGGAGTTCTGCAGACTAGAAAAAACTGCCACACGTGTAGGGGCGCCCGGGTGGCTCAGTCGGTTAAGCGTCTGACTTCGGCTCAGGTCCTGATCTAACGGTTTGCGAGTTCGAGCCCCGCGTTGGGTTCTGTGCTGACCGCTCAGAGCCTGGAGCCTGCTTCGGATTCTGCGTCTCCCTCTCTCTCTGCTCCTCCTGCACTCATGCTCTGTCTCTCTCTCTCCCTCTCTCTCCTTCAAAAATTAATAAAACCATTAAAAAAGAGAAAAAGATAAACTGCCACACATGTGGTTATCACTCTTCCTATCCGAGCTCAGAGGCGAACAGGGCCCTCACGTATCACCGGGCAAGCGGTCTGCTTGCCTCCGCAAGATGTTAGGCATCGAGCCCTCGGGTGGAACATACGCCTCTGGAGGACATTGTTTCCAGGGAAAATCAGACTCGATCTCTGTCATTTAGGTAAGTTTGTGCCAGTCACGCTGCCGGTAGTCATGGCCTCGTCCATGCGAGCGCTGCTGGTCAGCATAGCCCCCTCTTGCCAGGCGCCTCTGGGAGCAGGACCCATCAGCTGGAAACCCATCTATTTTCTTCCCTGGATGAGACTGTGAGAGCCCTTCTTCAGCCAGGATGTAGTAGAGCTGGGATGAAAACCTCGATTTCTCTGAATCCCCAGCCTCAGCATTTATTCAGGACGCAGTGGCCACCTGCAGAGTCTGGAGAAGTGCCCGGTCCTCCTCCCAGGGCAGGGAGGTTTGCTTCACAGTGGGGAGGGTCTCCCTGGGTTTCAGCATCTACATTCGGAGGCCACCTCTGGGGCCTGCCTGGGGCCATCCCCCGGAGGGCTGTGCAGCCCCCTTCCCTTTGGACACACTCCGGGGCCGCTGCCTCCCCCGCCCCAGCGCTAAGCCAGCGCCTCTGCTGCGGTGCAAAGCAGCCATGCATGGTGGGAAGCCAGTCGGCTGTGAAGGCCGCCTCTCTGCTGGGCAGGGGGGTAGGGCGCCAGCCTGGGCTGGGAGCACAGAGAGGCCAGCTGCCGGTGACCTTGGATATGTCACCCCCCACCCCCACCCCATGCTGGCCCTGGGTCTCCCTGTCTGCCGGATGGGAGGGTTGGACGATGAGGTTGGGAAGGGACTGGTGGGGAACCCCCTTCCGGCCGTGCTCAGGGAGCATCTCAGTGGTGTCTGTATGGACCACGAGGAGCCGGGTTCCTTGTGAGCGGGTTCCCTCGCTCTGTGCTTGTGGCTGGGGTCCTGGCTCTCATCTGTGCCCCCGGCCCCCTTCTGTCTGCTTCTGGTCTCCCGCCTGGCTCCGGCCTTCTGCTTGCTCTTGCTTGGAGGTCCACCTGGTCGAGACCCCAGCTGTGCAGACCCTCTGACTTTGCCAGTCACTGGGCAGGAAGGGGGCAGGGCCCACGGTCTCATCACAGCTCAAGCCTCGTGCTGTTCATTGTGGGGGTTCGGCACGTTTCTTGGAGGTGCACGGGCTCTCGTTCATCTCTCACCCATTCGTGAGACCATTCGACAAGCCTTTACTGAGAGCGTGCCATGCACCAGGCGTGCACAGAGGACAGCTATGACCATTTGGGGCGGGGGAAGGTGCCTCTGGCTCCCTGGGAGAGACGTCAGTCGGGAGCCCATCCAGAGCGGGCACGTGCAGGGTGGCGATGAGGAGTGACGGTGGCCCAGGGTGCTGGCAGGGAGAGACCGGCCTTGGGGTTGGTGTTGGGAGAGGGCTCAGGTGACCCCAGGGACCGTGGCTTGCGTGAGTGTGAAGGAAGAGCAGCTCTTGGCTTCCTGGCCAAGAGGCCTTGGCCTTTTCTGAGCCTTTGTTTGCTCATCTGTGACCTGAGGCTGCGGCAGCCCCCGGCTGGGAACGTCAGGGGGTCCGGTGGGAATTCAGGGCAAGCACTGGCTGGGCTCCTACAGCGTTAAGTGCCGAGCGGCAGCTGTGAGCACACTGGGGCCAGTGGGGTAGCTGTGGGGAGCCATCTGGGGTGGCTCAGGACAAGGGTCCTGCAGGCGGTGGCACCTGGGCCCCAAGTCTTTGACAACCTGAGAAACCTATGGGCCGGGCTGCTAGGGAGAGAGACTGTCGGTGATGGGACGTGCTGGCTCCTGCGGGTGCGAGGGCCTGAAGGCTGGACGGTGGGAGGGGGAGAAAGCCTGGGGAGCCCCAAATGTGGTAGAGGAGAAGAGGGAGTGTCACCTGCAGGAAGACTCCCCCCCATCGCCCTGCTATGCCTGGTCTTTGGGCCATCCCCTGTCTCTGAGCATGCTATCTCTCCGTCCTGCTGCACCAGATAGGGCCTCTGGCCACTGGATAAAGGCCTGGAGGAAACTTCTGAAGGTTTTAAACTGTCAGGAAGTCCTCCCGTAATCTAACCTCCATCTCTTCTGTCCTGACCCCTTTCCCTATGGCTGGGCTGTTGGGAACATCTGGGGTTGAGTTTTTCCATCTCCTTCTGTCTAAACAGATGGCTGCTGGGATCTCACCCCTCCTGCCCCACTGACAGGGTGGCAGGCCCTCCCTCCCCTCCCCTGCACGGCGAAGAGAGCACCGGCCGGGAGTTGTGCAACCATGGGCGATCAGCTCTGCCCTGGACCCGGTCTCTCCCCACTACCTCAGCTTCTCTTCAGGGGCTCCTGGGGCTCCCTTGTGTGGAAGGGGGTTTGTCATCCATAGAGAGCTGCGTGCCCAGGGAGGGCTGTTGTCTCCCTCCCTCCCTGCCTCCTTTTATTTGTTTACTCATTCCTTCCTCGCTCAAGAACCTTCCATGGCTCCCGATCACCCCCAGAACAGTCTCACTTAGCCTGGATTTGAGTCCTTCCGCGGTCCACCTGGGCTGTCCTCCGGCTACCTCTCTGCTGCTTCCCTTCGTGCTTTCTGTTCTGGAGCCCCAAACAAGTGCTGATGTTCTCTGACACCCCCTGCCTCCCTGCCTTTGCTTATGCTGGGTCTGCCCCCTGAGATGCCCTCTCCATGCCTCCGTGACCACAAATCCCACCAGTCCCCCAGGCCCAGCTTCCTGGCCACCACCTGTGAGAAGTGTTCCTGGATCTCCAGCTTCTTCCTCTCTTGACCCTCCAGCTCTTTTTTTTTTTTTTTCTTTTAATGTTTATTTATTTTTGAGAGAGAGACCCAGCATGAGCGGGGGAGGGGCAGAGAGAGAGGGAGACCCAGAATCCGAAGCAGGCTCCAGGCTCTGAGCTGTCTGCACAGAGCCCGATGCGGGACTCGAACTCAGGAACTATGAGATCATGACCTGAGCCGAAGCTGGACGCTTAACTGACTGAGCCGCCCAGGTGCCCTGACCCTCCAGCTCTTTATCAGTCCTTCTTTGTGCTACAACTTTCCTCTCCGCCTCAGGGGGATGGTTTGTGGCTTGCTTTGTCTCCTCCATCTTGCCCAGCGTGGGCCTGGCACTGATGGGCTTGTGCCTCACCTTCTAGTTCATATGGTACTGTCCCGCCCCGCCATGGCCTCTCAGGTTCTCTCAGCCCCTCCTGTGAGGCGGCAGGGCCAGGAGTTTGCTAGCCCCATTTTACAGCTGGGGAGACTGAGGTCCAAGAAAAAAGGGAGGCTGACTTGCCCAAGGGCACACGTTGAGTAATCAGAAAGCCAGGGCAGACTGGAGCCCAGCACTCTAGACTCTGAGGCCAATGCTGCACCTGCCTGGCCGGCTTATGGCTGGGGAAGGGGTTCTTTATGGGAGGGTATCCCCTCCTCCTGCAGCCCCCGGGCTAATGGGAATGCCCGGGCGGGTGGCCCCTGTTGCTGGAAGGAGCAACACATATCTGGGAAATGGCCCATTGCTCTCCATCTGGTATAGAGAGGGTTGATTTTTCTCAGATGCAAAAGTCAGCATCAAGCTGTGCCCAAGGGACGCTTCTGGTGGCCAGACTGGATGCGGTGCTCTCGGTTGGTCAGCAGGGTGGGCTGGACTCTGGTACCATCACGTGGCGATTTCCGTGCAACCAGAGCTGCAGGTGAGGAAGCTGCCCCCGATCTGTCCTGGGGGGCCTTGGTGAAGCCTGCCTGGAGGAGGGGGCATTTGGCCTGGGTCTTGCTGCGTGAGTAGGAGTTTTCCCGAAGAACAGTTGAGGGATAGTGTTCCAGGCAGAGAGAAGAGTATAATATAAGAACAGTGACCGGAATCATACCCCTGTGATGCAAAGTGGGATAAAGGCTGGGCAGAGGGACCCTCAGGGAGCCGTGGCCACCGGGAGGAGGATGGAGTGGCCGGTCGGGCCTGCCTGGGATGCCGCAGGAGCTGTTTGATGAAGGAGGAGACCCCCAAGCCAGGGCAAGAGAGTCTTTGATGGGTGAGAGGTGGAGGGCGTGGGGGTGGCATCCCAGCTGAGGAAAGCGCCTAGTCAGATGCCCGAGCTGAGCTGGGGTCACCCCGGATGTTTTGTTAACAGCATGGCGTGTGCACTGGGTGAGGACAGGAGTGAGAGCTGAGCATCGAAGGACATTTGGGGTCCGGATCTGGAGGGCACAGGGAGACACTTGCCCGGGAGGGCACTGGCGTTCACTAAGGACCACCCGTGTGCGGGGAGCATTTCATCTTCCCCGGCAGCTCAGGCGGCTCTAGAGGGGCCCATTTGTCAGGGGGACCCAGAGAGGTGGAGTGCTTGTCCAGGGCGGCAGTGGCCCCGTGGGGCTTGGGCCGGAGCCCAGGGCGTGTGCAGCCCTGTGAGACCTGACTGCAAGGCTAGTCGTAATTGATATCGAGCAGGAGAATTAGAAAGAGGGCTGGTTGGCTAATGAAGTGTCAGCCCCCTCCTGGGGCATTTAAAACATGATTGGATTTGTATTCGTCCATCTTGCCTGGGTGTCTGTGTCAGGAGCCAGCTTTGACCCGCCACCTCCCTCAGACTGTCCTGTTGGGAGACAAACGGCCCCGTTTGTTTCTCTCCGAGAGAAATCGATCCGTCTTTTTAATCAGCCGGAATGTCTTTCCGCCAGTCTCTCTCTGGCTCTCCTGTGGGGCTGCCTTCCACCTTTCTGGCCCCGTCTGCCCTGTGGAGCTGTGCTCTGGTCTCCCTCTTCTCTCCTCAAGTGCAGATCCTGACGCTGGTGCTTACTGCTGTGTGATGCTGAGCAAACAGCTCGACCTCTCTGGATGGCAGTTTCTTTCTATATGAGAAAGCAGGAGGAGGAGGCATGGCTGACTGTGAGGTGCTATATGGGAATGGGAGGGCTTGGAGCGCTATGGGAGGGCCGGGGGTGGGGGGGGGGGAGTGGTGGGGGCGGCGGGTAGAGGTGCGGACAGCAGGGTGTTCAAGGTCTGCACCTGGCTTCTCCCACAGAGCTGGGGCGGTGGGGAGGCTCTCACCTGCCCCTCTGTGTCAAGTGAGGAGATGACTGAGGATTGACTGTCCCCCGAGGTCCAGTCTGGGGTCTGCCGAGTGAGAGCTTCGTGACCTCAGGCAGGTCACTCCTTCTGTCTGGGTCTCAGTTCCTCATCCATCAAATAGTGGTGTGGGGGAGGTTAGGCTGTATCGGTGATTTTCAGGGACGATTTTGCCCCCAGAGGACATTTGGCAATGTCTGGAGGCCTTTGGGGCTGTCACAACTTGGGGAGGGTGTGCTACTGGTTTCTAGTGGGTAAAAACTTACGACACACAGGACAGTTGCCCACGACAAAGAACGATCAGGTCCTAAACGTCAGTAGTGCCCAGGCTGAGAAACCCTGGCCCAGGTGGTCCCTGGGGTCTTGGGGAGCTCTGAAAGTGTGGGCACAGCAGGGAAGGGGGTGTAGAGCGAGAGAGGGAATCTCTGAAGGAGGAAGAGAGGACAGTGCTGAGTCCCAACCTGAAGGGTTCCTGTGGTCATGTAAACTTGGGGTCGAATTTTGGAGCTGCCATTTACTAGAGTGTCCCATTTCCAACCACCTCCCATACACCCACCTGTCCTTGTCCCCACTCATCGTTCTTTACTCCATCCATCCATCCATCCACCCATCCATCCATCCATCCATCCATCCATCCATCCATCCATCTTTCCATCTCTTCATCCATTCATCTGCCCATTGACCCATCCACCTTCCTTAACCTTTACATTCATGCACTCACCCCCCCACCCCTGTCACCTTCACAACCATCTACCCATTCAATCATCCATTGACCCAAAGGCCCCACCCCATGCTCCTGTCTGTCCGTCTATCAGCCCATTTACTCACTGATCCATTCCCTTCTTTGGCGGATACTTGTTGATCAACACACTTCCCCCAGTCTCTCATCCACCTGTTATCTGCTCAACGCCCAGTCAAGCCCTCTTCTTGGACCATGTGTAAGGCCTTTTGTATCTGGCTTATTCTCCTCACCTTCTCCTAGACTGTGAGTAACTTGAGGACAGGCTCCATGACCCATTAGTGCCTGCCTCTTCTTGAGGCCTTGGCCCTCAGCCCTGCACATAGTAGGTGTGCAGCAAAGCTTTCAATGGAGTGCATCCTAGCAAGCAAGGTTGGAGGTGGAGGTTGTGTGGACAGAGAGGAGGCTGGCCAAGAGCACTTAGACGATGGGCCTTGGATGCCAAGCCAAGGAGTTTGGAAACTCTCTGGAAGGCCATGGGGAGCCGTGGAAGGCTTTTGGTTTTGGAGGAACCCACTGGCTGCGTGTAGAGGCTTTGCAGAAAAGGCAAGGCTGAAGGAAGAGACTGTTCAGAGTGGGGAGTGGGGAGTGCAGCCTGCCCGGGGCAGTGGGGGTGCAGATTTGTGGGGGGAGGGGAGAGATTTAGGTGGTGAAATGGACCGGTCTCTGAGAGGGACAATGGGATGAGCGGGAGGGAGCCTCTGGAGGGTCCTCATCTGGACAACTTCCAGCACTGGTGGTGGCTGGGGGAGCTCATTCATTGGGGGAGGGAAGTGCAGAGAACTTGGCAGTCTGGAAGAATATGACCTACCCCATTATGATGGATCTGAGGTTCCTAGAGACAACCTAGGGCATGTCTGGGAGGCCTGTTGGTCAGGATGGAGTGAGCCTGGGGCTGGGACAGATTGCAGACGTGGTCAGCTTGCTGACCACCAGAGTTGAGGCCTTGCGAGTGGGTGTGGGATCAAGGAGAGGAGAGGGGAGACCAGAGGCTGGGGAGTCTGAGAAAGGCCAACATTTGAGGGTCGGAGCCCATGAAGTAGGAGAAGGCCCAGGTGTCCCCAGGGCCCGAGGGGGAGAGAGTTTCTAGAACAAGATCTTAGCCTGGGGTTCTTTTCTTCTCTTTTTTTTTATTTTAGGAAAGAGGTGGGGGTGGAGAGAGAGAGAATGAGGTGGGGAGAGGGGCACAAAGAGAGAGAGAGAGAATCTTAAGCAGGCTCTGTACTTAGCTCGGAGCCTGACTGAGGGCTTGATCCCATGACCTTGGGATCATGACCTGAGCCGAAATAAAAGAGTTGACGCTTACCCGATGGAGACATCCGGGCGCCCCTGGGGTTCTTGAACCTGGATGGGGTCAAGTTGCACGTTTGTTTTCACTGATGTCAGACCGAAATGGAGCCTTTCTTTCTATTATGAACGGAGGTAACAAAGCATGGTGTGATTACTGGCAGTTTCTGTGGCTCACTAGTAGCGATCGCTGATGTCTCCCTGTCACATTGTGGTGCTTGTGGACTTCATCACTGCTTTACCGTCACAGTATCAGACCTGCCACTGGCCCTGGCTCTTCATTGTGTTGATAATGAATCTCGAGTGGTTCTCCTTTCTCCCGAGTTTGTTTGGTTTGTTTTTTTTAAATGTGTTGACAACTCTTTTAACATAACTGGCTTCCTTCCTTTCTAATTCTGGGCATTAAAAAAACGTAAGCATTACAAACATTATCCTGAGAAGGGGCTCATGAACTTCCCCAGGGGGTACGGAGAAGCTGAGAGCTGTGTTTGCAGGAGAGCGCATCGGGTGTGCCCAGGGCTGCCGGCCAGATGGGCGAGGAGGAGGGTGTGCACGCGTGTCAGCGTGTGCAGGTGCTGGAAGGGCTGCGGGGCTCCGTGGGAGTGCATACATGAATGTGTGTGTGTGTGTGTGTGTGTGTGTGTGTGTGTGTGTGTGGTCGCTGGCAGGCAGGGGAGACGTGTGGCGGAGGACTGGTCCCCAGAAGGCCGAGGGAGAGTGTCATCACCCTCTGTCCAGCCCTCGCCCTCTGTCTGTGTCCCCGCCAAGTGTCTGCTTGTGGTTTCTGGAGGGCAGGGACGGCATCTTCTTCATTTGGGGTTCCCAGACCACTGTGGGCCAACAGAGGGGGTCTCAGCGAGGGGGTGCCGAATAATGGCATAGTGAGTGATGGATGTTAGAAAGGAGGAGGGGGAGTTCAGGATGGGAAGGGAGGCTACAAATCCCTGCAGCACAGAAATGCCTCCTTAGACTCCTCGATGCCTCCAAGTGATGGGGACCTCACTCTTTTCTGAGGCTGCAGATGCCCCGAGCAGCTGCTCCAGGTAGGGCTCTGGGCACAGAGAGGGATCGATACCCTCTGCCCTTTGGAGAGCACAGCCTGGTTGGTGGTGAGAAGAAGCCAGAACAGACCACACTCAGTTTGATAGCTGATATAAGTGGGGGACATTCAGGACATCGTGGGGGCTTGGGGGAGGCATCTGTTCCCTCTGCCTAGGACTCCAGGAGGCTTCCCCGAAGGCACACCTCCTTTGTGGGTGGGATCTTGAGGCTGGGTCAGCCCACAGACAGTGGGGCTCTGGTCCCTAGGGTCTTGCCCTGCCCTCCCCTTTTCTTCGGCAGTGGCTGAAGCCTCCTTGGCTGGAGTTTCTATCCCGTGGACTATCCGCCCTGGGGTTTTCTTCCAAGCTAGCAGCCCCTGTTTCCTCACCTCCCCCACTCCGGCTGTCTACACCGGGCACCGAGGCTTGCTGGGCATCTGGGAATCAGAAGTGTTGGCCAAATTCAATAGGTTCTCCAATTATGGGGCCTCTAAGACGTGGACCTCATCTCACCCCGCACGAGTTCTCAGCCCACTGAGACCCGGAAGCGTATAAGCAGAATCAATCAGCCCGGGCAGGGCAGTGTGTCACATGGGGAGCTCCCCACTGCTGGAGGCACGTAAGCAGAGAGGCCTAGGACCATCCGCCCAGCAGGTCTGTCCACTTTAAGGAGCAGTTTTCTGTTCCACCTCAACCACCATATCACCGTGGGCAAGTATCTGGACCTTCATTTTTGCGTCTGTGAAATGGGTGTAATAATGTCTGCCGTGCCTGTATCCCGAGACTGCAGCGGGCAGGGGAGGAACGAATCCTTAAACAAACAGAAGACAGGATGGTGTGAAATTCAAATCCCTCACTAGCTGCGGCCTCCGTCTCGGCAAACCTGTCACACCCTCCCTTGCAGGGCTGTGGTGACGTTTCCCGTGGTGGGGGGGGGGGGAGCGGGGGTCTGGGACAGTGGCCACCCCAGCAGGTGCTTGTATGCTTTTAATTGTTGCATTTGATTTTTCCTTGTCCCAGTTGCCCTTCATAATTTTTTTGTTGGCCCTTTTATTGAGGTAAGATATACATGCAGTAGAGCTCACAAACTGTCTTGTCCAGCTCAAGGCATTTTTCCATATAAATACACTACTGTGACCGCACTCGGGCCAACAAGAGCATCTCCTAAAGATGGAGAGAGCCCTGGGAGCTCCCTTGTCCCCCACCCCCAACAGGTGCTCGCCTGAAGTCACCGCTGCTCTGACCTCCCTCACTGCAGGGTTAGCTCTGGCTGATTTTTCACTTTGTAAAATTGGATTCACATACTCTTTGCTCTCGGGTGTCCAGCTGTTACCCGGCATTATGCCCGTGAGCTGCGTCTCTGCTGTCGTGTGTACCAGTAAGCTTGTCCTTTTTCGTTGCTGGGGAGTATTCCATCGAATGGATGTGCCGCGGGCGTTTCTCAGCCTTGGCA
The DNA here is from genome assembly GCF_018350155.1 of Leopardus geoffroyi. Lineage (NCBI taxonomy): Eukaryota > Metazoa > Chordata > Mammalia > Carnivora > Felidae > Leopardus > Leopardus geoffroyi. The sequence continues at coordinate 133,561,896 of NC_059341.1, forward strand.
CTGTTCACAGGTGGGGCTGGATAATTCTTTGTGGCGGGGCCATCCCGTGCATTCCAGGACGTTCAGCAGCATCCCCGGTCTCTACCCGTTAGATGCCAGTGTCCTGTCTCCCCATATCGTGACAATCAAAAATGTCTCTACACATCGCCGCATGTCCCCTGGAGGCTGCCTGACTCATTCTCCTGGTGAGGGACACCTGGGTCGTTCCCAGGTTGGGGCCATCGTGAATAACACAGCTACGAGCATTCTGGTTTTTGTGGACTTCTGTCAGAATTGTTCCAGGGTATCCACCCAGGAGCGGCGCTCCTGGACCCTAACGTGGGCCTCCGTTTTGCTTTACTAGAGGCCAAGCAGCTTTCCAGAGGATTTGGCTCATAAAGACACGCCCAATGAATAAATTAACAAGGTAGGGAATGGATGTCCTCTTCAAAGCCCAAGGGTCTGCAGCATGCTTGTCATTCAGAGTGGTAGCCACACATCGCAGCTGGCTTCCAGAACAGGGATGTGCTCTAGGTACATCCAGGGTGGGAGTAAGCCTCGCTCATCTCGGTGCACTGATGCACAGGCCACGTATACAACCGGTGCTGCATGGGCGCTTGTGGACCCAGCCTTGTAGAAGCTGGGATCCAGGATCTGGAACCTCAGGCCCCAGCCTTTGGAGACCAGAGTCCTGAGCCTCTGTCCTTGGACTCATTGAGGACCAGTAGGGGAAGGGCCCCCCATATAGGGGCCTGGCCCATCTTCCCAGCCTCTCTGGCCCGGGGGGATGCAGCTTCCAGCTTCTTCCTCCACTTGATTTATTTAGACAACTGAGGTGCACCCTGGGAAATGGATCAGATTATAGATTTGACAAAAATAAAAACAAATTTGGCTGGCTCAGCCAAACCCGGCACTCCTGCCCCCACCCACCCTCCCAGAACCCTCCGAATTACAGAAACCGTGACTGTCATCCGGGCCTCCAGGATGGAGGGTGGTGGTCACCATGGTAACCGTGCTGGCCTCTGGCTCTGGCTCCCGGAGAGGAGGCCGCCCAGAGGGGCCTGCTGGGGCATCAAGCGCTGCCCCTCCATCCTGTCCCTCTTCTCTCTGGGAAGTGGCAGGTTCGAGGAGGCCCCCGGCCCGGTGGCTTCCCCAGCGACCGTGTCCCTCCAGTTTTCAAGACAGCCGTTGGGTGGAGTTACGACTCTGGTCCCGCTTGATTTCTTACCGACAAGGGGGGGCCTTGAGACCATCAGCCTCCCCTTGCCAGCATCCCCCACCCCATTAGCTCCTCCTGGTGGGATAGTCATCCTTCCCAGCCACGCGAGGGTGGAATGTCATCCTTCCTGACTCCATGACCCAGACCCAGACCGGAGGAGACAATGTAGGCAAGAAGGAAAAAGCAAATACTCCACTGGGCCCATGCCAGTCGAGGGTCTCTCGTGTTCCAGGCTCTGTGCCTGGGGGCAGCAGAACACGGGGCTGAGAACATGGGGGGCGGGGTTAGTAGTCAGCAGGGGGCAGATTCAAATCCTGCCATAACAGCTGTGGGGCCCTCAGTGCTTCGGTTTCCTTATCTGTAAAATGTGGATAACAGTAATACCTGCCAGTTTTAGGGAACTTTGCTGTGGGTCTGGGACAACCCTGCATTGCTAGGTCTAAACCCATTGATTCTTTTTTTTTTTTTTTAATGTTTAGTTTTGGGAGGGGGCGGGGAGGGGCAGAGACAGAGGGAGAGGCAGAATCCGAAGCAGTTCCAGGCTCTGAGCTGTCAGCACAGAGCCTGACGCGGGGCTCGAACCCACGAAGCGTGTGAGATCGCGACCTGAGCTGAAGTCGGACCCTCAACCGAATGAGCCACCCAGGCTTTGATTCTTCTTGAAAGGTTGTTAGTGAAGATTCAGCACTTGGGAGGCCAACACGGGTCCGAAGGGCTATGATAGTTCTCTAGTTCTCTACCCGAGGGGATGGATACTAAATAGTCAGCACAGAGCACCAGCCGGGGATTTCGGTCCTCTGCTGGTGAGGTGGCTTTTCTCCCCGCAAAGCCAAAGAATGGCAGCCCCTGGGACCTGTTACCGGAGAGGCTGGCAAAGCGGGCTTTCCCTGCTGCACAGCGCATGACAAGCTCTGGTCCCAGGTCCACAGCTACACAGGCTCTGCATTCCGCGGCATCTGGGCTCCCTGCCTCGTGTGCTTGCTGTAGGGTTTAAATGAGATAGTACGTGCTGTTTGATTGGAAAGCTCCTTGGCAAACAAACACTCCAGAGCACTTGGGAAACGTTTGCCGTTTTTACCATCATCACTGCTGCTAACCCGGGGCCTGGCACACAGCAGATACTCGGTATATGCTCATCAATTCACTGCTGGGCTGTTAGGCCCGGGTTCCGAGGACCCTGGGAGGCACGGTCAGCAGAGCAGAGGGAACAGGATGGGAGCCAGGCCACAAAGTGGGGGCTGGCTGGAGGTGGGGCTGAAGTCTCACGCTGGGGCTGGGGTGGTGGTGGGGTGGTTCTACAGCCCCCAAGGACCCTGTGTTTTCTTCTCCCCCAGCTGGGTGGGTGTCTGGGAAGGTTTCGTCTGCCAGGGAAACTCGGTTGGGTCGCCACTGGTCTGTTCCCCCGTCCCTGTTCCTCAAAGGTGCCCTTGGCTGCCCCTCCGGGATCTGTGCTGAGCAGGTGCCACACGGGCAGAGCCTGGATGTTTGGGGAAACACGGGGTTTTGACGTTTGTTTGAAATCCAGCCATGGCTCAGGGACCCCCGTGGGTGGGGAGTCTGTTGTCTGAGGGTCCCTTCTGCTTCTGCTCGCTGGGTTGCTAGGATGGCTCTCTGTCTCTCTGTTTCCTGTCTGCACGATGGGGGATTGGATTAGTTGCTTTTTGAGGGCCTCGATGGAGTTGTTCTGTGACAGAGGTTACCCTGACAGGAGTGAGGGTCTGGGCAATGAAGCAGACAAGGCGACAGGGTCCCCACTGCACGATCTCAGGTGCCAGGCAGGCGGCTTTGAGTTTGCTGTGTGAGGCAGTGGGAGCCATCGAAGACTCCCTGCCCTTGTGGAGCCAGCACTCAAGTCCTGGCCTGCCCTATTACCTAGAAATCCTCACCACCCTTTTGGGGCCTCTGTCCTCCTTCGAACTGTCCCAGAACCCCAGAGTCATGCGCTCTCTGAGCTCCCCACTGCTTGTGGCTAATGGTGGAAACATCAGGCATTGGGCCAGGTAGCCCGGAGACCTTGACTCCCTCTGACAATCTCCTTCCCCACGCTGCACGGTCTGGTTCCGCTTCAAGGAGGGCTGGTGCCTTTGATCCCTGAGCCAGTGGGGAGCATGTCACAACTGTGGGCACCAGTGCCAGCTCTGGCCTGACTTCTAAGCCTCCCGGGCTCCTGGAAAGAACCCAGACTCTGCCATCTGGGATTTCCCCGAGTGCCTCGGGGGGAGGGCTGAGACTGTCCACCTCTGAATGTCTGAAGCTGAGCCATCTAGAGGTGAAAGCCACTCCATCTGCCTCACCGAGGGACTCAGTACAGTGGGTAACAGCAGAAGCACCCCCACACAGGGGCTCTGGGCACCACTGAGTCAGGTCACTCGGGCTGCTTACTGGCCTGTTTCCCCATCTGCCCCCCACCCCGGTGAGCTGTGTTGAGAGTCAGGGCCACGTCCCTAGGGACTTGGCACACGGCAGTTATGGTTACTGCCAAGTTCGTTACCGCGGTACAAGCTAGATCAGGGGGACAGGGAGCACTTCCGGAGAGGAGACTGAGCCACCACCTTGTGAATGGGGAAGGGTGCTTCAAGGGAAGTTTCAAGAAGAAGGGACAAATGGATGGGGCTGTGAAGGATGAGTAGGAGTTTGACCTGGTAGAGACAGTAGGAGGTGGATGCAAAGGGTATGCCTGGGGACAGCAAGAAGTTCAGCGCATGCGGAGGCCAATAGGAGAGAAAGGCAGAATTCACTGAGTTCACAGTGTAGGCAGCCTTGGATGTCAGGCTGAGGACGATGACGGAGCCACGGCGGGTTTTGAATAGGGAAAGGCGTAATCAGAGCTGTGTTTCAGGCAGATTAACCCGGCAGTGGCAAAATGGCTTGGAGGCAAAGCAAAGCACAGCACGCTCGGGTTTTGTCTCTCAGCTCTCCTTCCAGCTGGTGACCTTGGGCAAATCACGTTCCCCTCCGCGGCTCCGCTTCCTCGTCTTGTCGGTAGGCCTGACGATAGCGCTCAGAGAATTAAACGAGGTGACGCTCAAAGCGCTCTGATGGCGCTGGGCACACCGCGCTGGCCTGGCGATTTGCGTGGGGCAGATTGGAGGGGCAGAGGCCACAGCTGGAGGCTACCGGGGAGGCGGAGTCAGGGCCCAGGTGAGAGACAGTGGGCGTGGTCTGAGGCCTCAGGGGTAGGGAGGAGAAGTCCCAGGCCGGGACAGGCCCGGAGGCCCAGAGGAGATCAGTGGCTTTGGAGTCCAGCAGGCCTGGTGTGAGTCTCAGCTCTGGTACTTCCCAGAGGCAAGGCCCCTAGTTTCTCCGAGCCTCATTTTCCTCCTCTGGAAAATGGGCCTGCTGACCTCCGTCGCTCAGGGCCCTGATGAGGAAGGGGGTGGGGGGGCGGGTTCCAGGCTTCCGGGAGATACCTGCTAAGTGCACTTTGAATTGGAAGCTGGCAGGGAGGGCAGAGGGAGCAGAGGAGGCAGCTGGAAGGAGAGAAAGCATGGCAGGAAAGGGGAAGAAAAAAACCAGGGGGATGAGGGATGCTCACTGGTAATTAGAACGCTTGAACTTCAAAAAAGTTAATTAATGATGAAGCTGCTGCTGGAGCAGTGCTCAGGCTAGAAGGGGGCCGTAGCAGTGACTGCAATTAATTACAGGCTGTGGCGGGAGAGTGGCAGCGGGGTGGGGGGTGGGGGAGGAAGGAGCAGGGCTGGGCGAGGAGGGTCTGAAGGGGAGGTGGGAAGGCAGGCGGCATCCCAGGGTGAGCGAGACCCGGGGATGAGAGGGAGGCCGTTGCCAGGGAAACCAGGTCGGCTCCCATCAGGCAAGAGGTGTTCGCCCCCGCTGGGTGGGGTCTGGCCAGTGTGGCTACAGCCAGCTTAGAGCAAGGGGCCAGGGTTTTCGTTCGGAGACACTCCAGAATCGCAGGATGTCAGAGCTGGCAGGGCCCACAGAGATTTAACTTATTCGTGTAACGGAGCTCCACCTAGATGCCCGTCGCTGTTAGAGGTATGAATGCAAGACCCCTGTCCCCTTGGAATGGAGGTTCCAGCTGTGAATGGAGACAGCAAGCACGCCCACAAAACGACTTTGGGGGCCCTGCCCAAAGCTGGTGGCTGCAGAGTTTCTGCCCCCGGCCTGCCTGTGAAGGCTGAGCTCCACCCTCCTCGGTGCAGAGGCTGGGGAGGACCAACGCTCAGATATTCCAGAAACTGGTGATGAGTTCTAATCCCGTCCCTGGAAGAGGAGAGGACAGGGCTGTCCGGCCCATCTCAGCCACACTGGACAGGCCCTTTGGCCCCTCCAGTTCCAGGGCTAGTGGTAGATGTGGAGGAGCCATAGGTCAGGGGAGGGGAGAGGTGGTCACAGGAGGGAGGCAATGACAGTCAGAGAGAGGTGGTTAGAGGTGGAGAGGCAGGGATAATCCAGAGATGGCCTGCCAGCTGGGCCCTTGTGGACTTCTCCTTTCCTGGTCCTGAGGGGGACGCTCAGGCTGGGGCAAGGAAGTCGGGGAGGGGTCTCTCAAGCAGTAGGGTTGGTAGGGGTCGAGTTCTTTGATGGGTCTGGCACCAGCAGCCGTGTCTGTTGTGAGGTATGCAGACTGGTCTTTGGTCTCCGAGGTCTTTAAAAAAGTGGGCATTGACCCACTCAGAGGAGGCATCTGGAGGGGAATGGGGTGTATGCCAGCGTTTGTGGTGGGTGGGGGTATTAAGTTCCAGGGTGCATTCAGCCTTCCCGTGGCTACAGTCTTGCCGACCGTGTTTTCCTTGACTCGGTGTGTACATGGTTTGAATGTGTCAGCATGCTGGTGATCCTGCTGAACTGCGTGACACTTGGCATGTACCAGCCCTGCGACGATATGGATTGCCTGTCGGACCGCTGCAAGATCCTGCAGGTGAGGCCGGCCAGCCCTGCCTGGCTTGCTCTGCCCCGCCCCCCCACGCGGCCCCGCCCCCGCCCCCCCGCCAGCCATGCCCCGCCCCACGCACCCCGCCCCTTCCCTGCCATGCCCCGCCCACCCGCCATGCCCCACCCTGTCTGTCATGCTCAGTGGCCTGCCCTCGCTTAACTGGCTGTTTTCTTCATCACTCCCAACTGGTCTTACCCATGCCCCTTCTCGATCCTCTTTCCCCTCTGTCCCCTCCGTCCCCTACTCTACATTTTGGAGCCTCTGCCCTACTCTAGGCTCCCATCTTCCCCCATCTAGGTGCCTCCCCAAGCCTTCTCCTGCTCTTCCCCACCCCAGACTGACCATACTGTCCCATGCCAGTAGAGCACAAGTGACCCTGACACATTGCTCCCCAGTGCTCTTGGGATAAAGGCCAAGTTCCATAACTCTCTCTCAGTGGCCCTCAGGAGCCGGCCTCCAGTGGCTCCCCTGTTTTCATCTCCGAGGTCCCAGGTGGGGGCCTTATCTTTGGTACCTGCCATGACTCTATTCGGAACTTGTCTACACCTGTAGTGCAGGGGGTTAGGGTTATACCCATTTTACGGATGGGTCTGACCATCTGTCATCATTTGTAATCATCATCCCATGGCCTCTCCCTGGGAAAGCCAGATTCCTCCTGGGAGGAATTCCTCCTGTGTTTCCACAGGACTCAGCAGTTTTGGAGCAGCCCAGGGTCTCAGAAGGCCTTGGGGCACTTGTTAAGAATCCAGATGTGGCCCATCCCAAATCTGCAGAATCAGAATCTCTGGGGTGGATCTTGGGTCTGAGTGGGTGACAAGCTCCTCATGCAGCCTCAGGCCCCTGAGTGGGGTTACAAGGGGTTACAAGGGATGAGCCTCAGGCTGACTTCCCAACCAGGTGAGTTCACTAAGGACCCCTTTCTATGTCGGTGACCCCCAGCCTCCGTCCCAGCGCACAGTAAGTGGGCTCGTTTGTTGAAGTGAATTGACTACAGCCCTCATTGATCCTGGAAAGAGGAATTCTACCCAGACCGTGTCCTCAGGAAATATATACTCACCTGAGCCCATGCTGAGGGACACATTTGGGGGCTCCTTTCTGAACAGAGGAAGGAGCGCTGAAACCTTCCTGGAGGAAGGTGTCAAGTCTGTTTTGAGAAACCTCCTTCCCCGTGGGCTTTGGAGTCAGATTGATCTGAATGTCAGTTCTGGTTCTGCCACTTACCTTCCGCGTGACCTGGGGCAAGTCGCTGAACCTCCCTGAGTCAGTTTCCTCGCCTGTAAAATGGGGCTCTCTGTGGGGTCGCTGCGAGAATTAGAAACGAGAATGAAAGTCAGCTGTCTAGCCCGGTGGTTGGCAGTTATTATTAGGGGGAGCCCCTTGCCCTGCCCTCCTCTGGGTCCCTTGTCAGTGTGCCTGACTTTAGGGAAAAAAGAGTGGGCTGTGTGACCTTGGGCAAGTTTATTCCCCTCTCTGGGCCTTTGTGGCCTCATGTGTGAAATGACCCCATTGGGCCAGGACCTCTGAGGTTCTCTTCCTGCCCAAGAGGAGACGTGTCCGGGTCTCTTCCAGGCCTCCCGTGTCCATGCCTGTGTCCCCACCTCGTACTGTGGCTCCAACCCTGTGGTCCTGCTCCACAGCCTCATCCTGTCCCTTGCTTCTTGCCTTCCTCCTGCCCCTGCAGGTCTTTGATGACTTCATCTTCGTCTTCTTTGCCATGGAGATGGTGCTGAAAATGGTGGCCCTGGGCATTTTTGGCAAGAAGTGCTACCTTGGGGACACATGGAACCGACTGGACTTCTTCATTGTCATGGCAGGGTAGGTAGCGTACCTCAGACAGCTCTTCGCCTCCGGTGCACACCAGACATAATTGGAATATTCTGTGGGGCTGCTTGGTGACAGGAATGATGCCACATCATGTAGGGCTTTCCCGGACCCCTGGGGTGGGAGGAATGATGGCCCTTTGCCGAATGGTCTGGACAGACAGACACTCCTTCCTCCCCTCTCTGGTAAGTTGTATGTCCTCGGCATCGTCAGCTGATACTGGGTCTGTTTTAACACTAACTGTGTGACCTTGAGAAGGCTACTTAACCTCTCTAAGCCTCAGTTTCCTCATCTGTGAAGGAGAGACAATAATTACAGCGACAGCAAAATGAGCGCCCGATCGGTGTTAGCTATTATTTTTCTTACCCTAGATCGCTCAGCAACTCAGAGACAGAGCACAGACTCGGGAAATATGTGACTCCAAACCACGGTTGCTTCTGTCAGGACACAGGCCGTGGTCAGAGAGAAGCCAGGTTACAACTTAGCCCACTTGGAGCATCTTGGACTCCGCTTTGGGCCTTGTTCCTGCTTTCTTGGGTCAGACCGGGCTGGTGGCTGTTCACGCATTCACCCAGCAGCCAGGGGTTGGAATGAGCTCCTACTAAGTGCCAGCACCATCCTAGGTATGGGGTATGAAGGACAGCAAACGCAGAATAGGCCTTGTCCTTCCCAACGACTGTCTGGGGAGAGGCATCCAACAGCCGTGCACTTGTCACACACACCGGGATAAGGCCCCTGGGAAGAGCGTTGGGGTTTTCTGAGAGCACCTCTGAGCCGTGTTGGGGGCTTGGGGGCTTCAGGACTTTCCTGAGGAGCCGACACACAAGAGCTGAAGGACAAACAGGTGTTAACCGTGCCCAGTAATGGGTCATAGAGCTCAACTGAGAAGCGGGAGAGACAGGAGGAGGAGAGAAGGCTGGAGGCCTGTGCGTGCGTGTCAGTGTAGGTGACAGTGCGTGTATTCGTGTATGTGTGTGTGTCAGCGTGCATGCCTGCGTGCGGCTGTGTGAGATGCCATTGAGAAGGGGCAGGGAGGGAGGGCAGGCACATGGCCGAGACGGGAAGTCAGTGCCACCAAGAATATGCTAGGTGCCACAGGGATGCTCTGAGATGAAACGATCTGTCCACTAGTGTTTTAAAAAATGTTACGCATCGTCTAAACACCCTTCCCTGAGAACAGAATTCAAATGTCACAGCCACCCTGTCACTTATTTAGGCCTTGCTGGAAGCTCTGTGGGGCTCATATGGGTTCTTGTGGACCATGCCACCCCTCTGTCAAGAACTTCATTCTCCTCATTTTGGTCTGGCTGGAGGACCAGAATGCTTAAGGAGGTTTTTTTCTGAAAGACAAGGTGTTTGGACAGCGTCATTTTTCAGTCTTGCCTGTCCAAACAGGTTCCTTTGATCTTCCTGTGTGAAGGACAGTTTTTGTCTGTTCTGGAGTCCTAATTTCTCTCCCCAGAGCCCTGCATGTGGTCCACTCAAATCCACAAGCTAGTATTGCAGGTGAGTCTAGTTCAAGTCTGTTTCTTTTTCCCGGCTTTCCCCTGCTGGAAGCTTATAGGGTATTCTCCTTACCTTCAGAATTCAGACAGTCCACTAGGGCAAGTCTAGGTGTAGGATTGCTCCCTGCAGGGCCTTCTGGAACTGGTATTTTCCTTCCAGTCAGAAAAAAATTTCTTTTAGGGGTGCCTGAGTGGTCGGTGGGTTGAGGGTCTGACTTCGGCTCAGGTCGTGATCTCACGGTTCATGAGTTCCAGCCCTGCATCGGGCTCTGTGCTGACAGCTCGGAGCCTGGAGCCTGCTTCAGATTCTGTGTCTCCTTCTCTCCTGCCCCTCCCCTGCACTCTGTCTCTTTCTCTCTCTCTGTCTCAAAAATAAATACACATTAAAAAAATTTAAAAAAGAAAAGAAAAGGGGCGCCTGGGTGGCTCAGTCGGTTGAGCGTCCGATTTCGGCTCCAGTCATGATCTCGCAGTCTGTGAGTTCAAGCCCCATGTCGGGCTCTGTGCTGATGGCTCAGAGCCTGGAGCCTGCTTTGATTCTGTGTCTCCCTCTCTCTCTGACCCTCCCCCGTTAATGTTCTGTCTCTCCCTGTCTCAAAAATAAATAAACAGTAAAAAAAAATTTAAAAAAAAAAAAAAGAAAAAAATTTCTTTTATTGTTTCTTTGGTTATTGCCCATTCTTCTCTGCAGCCTGGATTTCCCATTAACTGGATATTTCCCCACTCTAGCTTCTCTGCATTCTCTCCCCTTTCTCTCGAAGATTTCCTCTGTACTAGAAGAGAATTCCTTGACTTGTCTTCTGAATCACTAACGGTGTCCTTTCCTCCAGTTAATGCCCCGTCTGGAATTGTTCCTTTCCTCTGCATCTTGTTAATTCCCAAGATCGTTTCTCGTTTTGGGTTTCTCATTTTTCAGAGCAGCTTAGACCTGTTCTTGTTTTATGGATGCCATAGTCACTCGACTCTCCTTATGGATATTAATTAGGCTTCTTAACAGTCAGTCCTTTCCTGATCGTGAAATCAAAGTGTAATTTCCAAAGAGTTAAACAAAAAATGACTCGCACACAAATCTTAAAAGGCACGTGATTGACTCACCTCATTAATGAGGAACCAGTAGGATGGTAATCAGCAGAATTAGGAAAATAGGCATTGGAGAGAGAATGTGGGGATAAGAGAATTAGGTCGGGAGCAAAGCTGGTTAACAGGCTACAGGGTCATAAAGCCATAACTTTGGGGGTTATCCTTTCTAATGCACAGAAATCACTTACGAAAATCTGCAGGTTAACATGTAATTTCACAACAGCAAGACCTTTAGTTAACAGTAAATAGTGACTCAAACAAAGGTATCTTCCCCTGGATCATGAAATAATCCTTAGATGGGTCTGTGAAGTAACGCTCCGAAATGACATTGTGAGAAATATTGCCCTCCCGCTGCCTTATTTCCAAGTTTCAGGACAATTTTTCTTTTCTTTAAAAAAATTTTTTTTCAACGTTTATTTATTTTTGAGAGACAGAGCGTGAGCGGGAGAGGGGCAGAGAGAGGGGGAGACACAGAATCCGAAGCAGGCTCCAGGCTCCGAGCGGTCAGCACAGAGCCCGATGCGGGGCTCGAACTCACGAACCGTGAGATCATGACCTGAGCCGAAGTCGGAGGCTTGCTTAACCGATGGAGCCACCCAGGCGCCCCGAGGACAGTTTTTCTTGACTTGTGTTTCGGGGAAGTCCTTTGTTTTGCTGGTTCCGTTCACTGCCTCCTATGAGCACCCCCACCCTGCCCTTTTGACTTGAAGAGTCTCTGTTGCCTACCGCTTCCCCCGTCTGCTCATATTTATAAATTAAGACAACGAAGGTCGAGCACAGTGAGGAGCACCAAGGTCTGTTTGGTATCTTCTTGTGGTCCTTGGGTGAGGTTCACAGGCTAGCCCCAAGTTCCGAATGAGGCCCCGCATTTACATTTAGCACTGGGACCCACAAATTATGTAGCTGGTCCTGGCTCGGGGGCAGGTTCAATGGGAGACTTCTTTGCTAGGATCATGAACACATTCAGGTGACTCAGACCTGTCTTATTCTCGAGGTCCTCCTTGTCCTTTGTGCCTAGGGATGGTGTGGGTGCAGAGGGCAGGATGGGAAGCCACGACCTGAGGCCCCAGAGCCCAGCCCCCCAGCCCCAGCCCCAGCCCAGCCTGGGGCTATAAATGTTCTGTTTCCCAAGTAACAAGCCTGACATCCCAAAGACGTTTTCTTCCTTCCTGCTCCTCCCCTTCCCCAAATTACTGCCTCCCTTTTCAAGCTGTGGAGGAGACAGAATCTCCACGCTGGAAGGTTCCTTAGAGGTCAGAGCCTTCATCTCCATATCCAATCAGTCTCTGCTTGCATGCTGCCACCGTGGGGAACTCACATGGCAGCCGATCCCAAATAGCGATCTAGCACGCCTGATGTGCTAGAAAATTCTTTCTTTCACTGAACTGAATTTGTCTTCCTGTAGCTCCCATCTGATGAGAACATTCATTCACTTATTCCTTTACAGAAATTAGCACTTATTGAGCACCTACTATATGCCAGGCCTTGTGCTGGGCAGTGGGGGGCCACGAGATGAACGAGATATGCCATTGTGATCTCATGGTTTAGAAAACAGATATAAACCCAAGAATGCAATATAAATCCTAAATTGGGATCGATGCTGCTGCAAAGAAGTGTAGAGAACCATGGGGTCATGGAGCAGGGATCTGATTTACGCAGGGGTCAGCGTATGCCTTCCTGAAGAAGAGAGGCCTGGGCAGTGAGTAAGAGCTGAACAGGCGGAGGACGGGGGAAGGCTATCTTGGGTAGAGGGAACAGCATGCAGAGGGCCTCGGGCTGTTGGGGAAGGGGCGTGAGGGGGGATGTTGGAGCCTAGGGCTCCTGGGAGGGAGGTGGGTGCTGGAAGATGAGGGCAGAGAGGGGGGCAGGGGCCCGATCGCAAAGGGGTCCCAGAGCCTGCGGGCAGGGGCATCTCTGTCATGACAGACTCATGACAGTCCTGCAGAATTTGGAAGGCAGCTCCTTTCCCCCTCGAGTCTCACTTTCCTTCATGTGAAATGTGACCAACACCTGCCACCATTTGTCAAAGAACAGATGAGGCAGCTTCACCTGCTGGCATCACATCAGGCTGTTGTGGTGCCCGGGGGTGGGGGTGGGGGAGCAGGTCCCCAACCTCCCAGTGACGACTCATGGGGCGGAGAGAATGGGCTGCCCTTGTCCCAGTGCCATGTGGTGACCCGTTGAGCGGCTGTGCTCCCTGCCACCCCCTGGTTGTGTTCACTTTCCGAGCCAGGTCTCTCTCACCCGGGAACTGAAAACAGGTTTTTGTTTTTGTTTTTTAAGTTTGTTTATTTATTTATTTTGAGAGAGAGAGCACGCGCGCGCGTGCACGAGAGCAGGGGAGGGGCACAGAGAGAGAGAGAGAACCCCAAGCAGGCTCTGCACCATCGGTGCAGAGCCGGATGCAGGGCTCGTTGCCCCCACTGCGAGATCATGACCTGAGCCGAAGTCAAGAGTCGGACGCTCAACCAACTGAACCACCCGGGCACCCCACAGTTGACCTTTTTGTAACCCAAGTACCAAACTTTGCATTTATTGCTATTACTTTTATCTTGCAATGATCTCTTGGAGTCCTGATTCAGTTGCTCCTTATATTTCCTTCCTGTGCTTGGTCAGCCCTGGGCAGCGGGGTCCTGTGGCACCTCGCTGGAGACTCTTTCAGCGTGAGAAACCTCCAGTAATCATTGGATAAAGTTTAACCCTCCTCACCGTCTTATTTAAACTGCGCTCTTCTGCTTCTGTCCATTAGGAGGTCATGAAATATTCAATGGCGTTTTGTTGAACTTGAGAGATTGTCTCTCTCCCTTGGTGTATTATGCTGGTAATTTTGCCTCCTCCCCTGACATGAGTGGCCACTGCCAGCTGTGGGGAAGGGCCTGAGCACTTCTGTTAAAGGCTCCCCCGAGAATTCTGATGATGATTCTCTTAGGGGAAGCAGGGCCAGAGGACTGGGCCACAGCGACCTCTCTGAGGCTGAGCCACAGCCTTGGCAAGGGCATGGCTGGGTGGCTGATGTGGGCCCCGCCTTGCATGAGTGCAGGGAACAGGAGCCGCCTTGAGCCTGAAAGCCCTTGAAAGCTTCTAACTATGACGGCCTCTCTCCCAGAGAGAGCCTCGGTGTGGAAAATGGAGCCGCTAAGGGATGAGGAGGAACGCACCAGGAAGGGGCGACCTCCCCACTCCTCAGACACGTGCACAGCCTCGCGCCCCTTCTCGGTGTTCCTCAAAATTCAAGGGGCAACAGGATCTCTGGGAGTACATGTTAAAATGCAGATTCCTGCGGGACGCCTGGGTGGCTCAGTCGCTTAAGCCTCCAGCTTCAGCTCCGGTCATGATCTCGCGGTCCATGAGTTTGAGCCCCGTGTCGGGTTCTGTGCTGACAGCTCAGAGCCTGGAGCCCGCTTCAGATTCTGTGCCTCCCTCTCTCTCTGCCCCTCCCCCGCTCATGCACTGTCTTTCTCTCTCTAAAATATATAAACATTTAAAAAATTCAGATTCCGGGGCGCCTGGGTGGCGCAGTCGGTTAAGCGTCCGACTTCAGCCAGGTCACGATCTCGCGGTCCGTGAGTTCGAGCCCCGCGTCGGGCTCTGGGCTGATGGCTCAGAGCCTGGAGCCTGTTTCTGATTCTGTGTCTCCCTCTCTCTCTGCCCCTCCCCGTTCATGCTCTGTCTCTCTCTGTCCCAAAAATAAATAAATGTTGAAAAAAAAAAATTAAAAAATTCAGATACCTGGGCCTCACCCTGGGGATCCAGACCCAGGAATGTGGGGGGCCTGGGAATTTGCATTTTAGCATAACGAGGTGCTCTCGTTATGTGACCCTCAAGATGCTCTTGATTGGACGCCCTCCAGGTGGAGAGGACGGTTCCCAGTTCTGAGAGCCATAGGAAGGGGAAGAAGCACGAGAGGGCCAGGATCTGAAATAATTCTCATGACAAGTAGACGTACTTCATGAACAGGACCATGAGGACTCCCCCTCAGAATTTCTGTCATCAGTAAAAATACCAACACAAATGGCAATAATGTCAGTCATTCAGCACCTCCGCCAGGGAGTGAGGAGAGGCTGGCTCGGAGTCTATCATACCCTGGGAACCTCTTCTCTTGAGTGAGTGAGCGCAGCACGGGGAACAGCTTCCCCACCCTGACTTTTACGGGCTCTTGGGAAACAAAACGTCAATAAGAATTGTTCCTCAACCCCGGACTAGAGCTTTCTAAAAAGAGCAGGCAGGCGCGTCCCCTCTGCAGTTGCTCGCTGAGAGTTCCTTTTGTCCAAAGTGCCTGTCGGTGGTTCTGTAGAAAGCAAAGGGAATGGAATCCTTCTAGACTTCATCCAGGGGTGTGAGAAAAAATAAAAGCATCTGCTGTTGGCTGAGTACTCACTGGGGGCCCAAGCTGTGCGTGATCTGGTTTACTCTTCACACTAGCTCTCTGAGCGGCAGACTGTGGTCAGTTCCATTTCGCAGATGAGGCACGGTAACAGGGAGTGACCTCCTCAAGGTCGCAAGCTGGTAAGGGGAAGAGCCAGGAGGTGAACCCAGGGAGCTTGGCTCCACGGGCTGGGATTGAGTCCTGGTTCCGCGTGGCTTGCCGGGATGCATTTGACTGCACGTAGCAGAAAAGTCGACCAGCCGTGGCTTGAGCAAGTCCGGGGGTGTTTTTTCCAACGTGACACGAAGTTCTGAGGTCGGTGGGTGCTGATGGCGGCTCTGTGACGTGGGGGCTGACGTCCGTGATTTTCCGGGCCTTTCTTTCGTGGGCGCAAGGCAGCTGCTGAGGCTGTGAACCTCGTGTCTGCGCTGAAGGAGGGAAGGATGAAGGGAGACAAGGCTGTGTTGGCCACGCCTGTCCACTTGGATCAGGAAGATAACATTTTCTTCCCTAGATCTTTCCCCCGTGCCGGCATGCTTGATCAGAACTGGGTCTCGTGGCCATCCTTCGCTGCGGGGGAAGCTAGGAAAATAGAAAACATCGCTGAATTTGGCTCAGGCAACCAAGAATTGTTCCCTGGGGCCGGGCAGGATTGGAAGAAGAGAGAAAGCACATTATGTGGGCAACTTTCAGAGCGTACCACATTCCTCCACTAGGGCCCGAGTTTCTTTGTTTGCTCTTGGCTCTAAAGTCAAATACCCACCCATGCAAGCTGAGCAGAGGCCTGTCCCCGCTAGCAGATCGGGCTGTGGTTATGGGTGTCAGAATGTCATCATTGTGGCTGTTTCCAGAAGCCTTTGGAGCTGGCCTCCCTCCTCCATGACTCTATGCGCATCACCTGTGAGTCAGGGAAGCACTCCATGTGTCGGCAGGGCCAGGGCACATCTTTACATCCTGATTTATCCTGGGCTCTACAGGTCTGTCTGCTCCCAGCACTGGGTGCTCTGAGGGCAAGGCTGAGGCTGACTCATCATCGCGGAGTCCCCAGAGCTTGGCTCTGGGCCAGCGTGGAGGGGGAGTCTCCATGACATGTTTGTTTGGAATCTGTCGTGCCCAGGCACCGTCGAGCTGGGGGCGAGGTATCCGGGGCCACTTTTGTGAAGCTGAACTGGCGTCGGGTGGGCGTGGATCTGAGAAGATTCCAGTGGGAACCTCGGGGTGGATGGTTTTCTTATTTGCTTGTGGAGTAGAGTGGATGAGAGCCATGATAAGCACGCAGGTTCGTTTCCATGGAAACAGGATGCTACATGCTATGAGGGGTGAGGGGTAGAGAGATTCTCTGGCTACAGGCTGACAAACCAGACGCCAGTCAGTCATGAATCAGGAAGGGTTCTGTCAGTTATATGGGGCAGGAACCTGCCGATCCTGGTTTCAGGGAGTTTATCATTTCCTTTACTCAAAGCCCAGGGGTCTCTGGCTTCAGGGCCCATTTGATCCAGAATCCTGGAAGATGTCACTAGACAGTGTGTCCTCCCATCCTACAGCTCTGCTTGTTATTCTGTGCTGACATATATCCCGGCAGCCTTCCTCCTGGGTTGCGGGTGGCAGAGGTCAGCCCAGGGCTCACAGCCTACTCTCTTGGGAGTCACTGGAAAGACCCCTGCCCTTTCACAGCCACCCCCAATGACTGCGGAACGTAGCTTCCTTGGCTTGGATTGGCTGGCGTGGGTCATGTGCTCATCCCTGAACCAATCACTGCGGCCGGAACGGGGCTGTGCTCTGATTGGCCAGACCTAGGTCTGGGCGTACCCCAGGCGTGAATGCGAGTTCAGGGTCTTCCGTGGCGTGTGGCCCGAGGTTGGAGAGGTTAGATGTGCAAAATGCGGGGCCTGTTACCGTAAGAGCAGAGGAGAGCAGAGAAGGGAGAAGGGTAGGAGCAGAAATCGGCACTGGTCACTAATTTTCCAGAACTAATATTTACTGACGGTGCTGTGCTCTCTTACATCCTCACAATCCCGAGAAATTGATGATGGTGGTTAGGGGCGTGGTGGTGGTGGTGAACCCCCGGTTGCAGATATGGGCGTGGAGGTTCAGAGAGATCAGCAGCCTGTCCCACATCACACAGCTTACGTGGGCCAGATCGGGCATGCGCTCACCTACGGCCGGCCCCGGAACCCATGCTGACTCACAGCATGAGGGGTTTTACCTTTTCAGAGGCCAAAATATTCCAGTTGGTCCGCCCCTGGGGACCTGGACAACCTCACCAGCCCTCAGAAGGCCGCCGGGTGAGTCCTCTGAGAGGGACATGTACCCCCCAAACTCTGGTAGAGCCCAGTGTCTCTTCCCAGCAGCCGTGGCCACCTGTCACGGTGCCCAGACCGGTGTAGCTGTGCTAAGTTTCATGAAGCAGACGTCATGAAGCGTATTTGGGACCTATACTTAAACGTGATGTGTTATTGTTTATCTGAAGTTCAAATCGACTGAGAGTCCTGTGTTTATCTGACACCTCCACCCAGAGATGAAGTCACTGGAGTGTTGTCACCTGAGTGGAGCCTTGTCAAGCGAAGACCTGGGGTCTCCTGCTGCTGCAGTCCCCAGAGTTGCCCTGAATCCCACCCTCCTGGGGTGTCTCTGCAGCCTTTCCTCTGACTTTGTGGCCCCAGATCTTTCCTTTGTTCTGAACTCGGCCCGAGTTGGTTTCAGAGCATCAGTTTCTTTAACAGTCAAGTGGGCTTAATAACCCCTGTACTTCTGGTTCCATAGGATGTGTGTGAGGATTTAGGGGTGACGGTGACCCATAAATCAGAAAGTGCTGGTCAAGGTCAAGGGCTAATGTTATCGCTCCTCAATTCCCTCTTTCCGGTATCTCCTCCCTCCCTGCCTCCGCTGAACACCTACTATGTGCTAGGTGGTGGGGTTGTGGCATAGGCTGGCCGTCGAGTTACCCACTAGTACAAGCCTGAATCATCACAGAGCTGCCTCCTGACAGATGAGCTGCCGTTTCCAGCATCTCAGTCTCCTTCCCATTAGCTACATCCTAAATTACATTTTAAGAAAGCCCCCGTGGGTCCCTTGCAAAGATTGAGGAAACACCCTATTTTTATCAGCGGCACACAGAAACCATCTTCTGGGAGGGGTTATTTCCTGGAAAGACGTTACGTCTCAGTCATTTCATGTTGCTTCTTGTCAGCTCCAAGCCTTTTTTTTTTTTTTTTTTTTCTTTTTTCTGATCTCGTCCCTCAAGTTATTCGTTTGACAAGCTGGTATAGAGAGCCCGCCTCTAAACCGGGCCCTGGGCTGGACACTGGGGACGCAGCTGGGACTCCGATCCAGCCCCTGCCCCGAGGAACAGGGACACGTCAGAGCACACCCTCAGAGCCAGAGGTGCCCTGACCGAGGCACGGTGGGACACAAGGCGGGCGAGCCCAATTCTGCCCAGGGGTGGGATCTGGAAGGCACGGGAAGGTGCACCAGGTAGAAAGACTGGCAAACGCCTGGCAAGAGCAACGTTGCACTCTGGGAACACGCGATGTTCAGGTGTTCCTGGAATGCAGGCCACGTGGCGGACGGCGCTGGGGTCCTGGCAGAGCTTCCGGAGGCCCGTGCTGCCCGGGCTTTCTCAGGCAGGAGGTGGGATTCAGGGGGTGCGGTTTGAGTAGGCACATGCGATTCGTGGGCAAGCGTGAGCTGAGGCAGCACATGAGGCTGTGATATAATAGCGGCTGACTCTTCTTTGACTCCTACGTGGGCCAGGCCCTGTTCTCAGCACCGAATCCGCATAGGAACCCATTTCCTGCTCCTCACGGCCCTGGGAGGTCGGTTCAGTGACTTGCCCAGGGTCACACGGTATGCTAGCGGCAGAGCTGGGGACGGGATCCAGGCTCCGCGCTTTAACCACTGGGTAAGCCTGCCCACGGGGATGCTGGCCCTATTCCAGGTCCTGCCATGTGTGTTGTGCTCACCGGCCGCCTGACCAGCTGAGGAGGGTGTCGTGAGCCAGAAGGCGGCTGGCCTGATGCCTGGTGAGCCGGAGGGTAGGCTGGGCAGGGCTTCCGGATCCCCTGCCCTCTGGCTGTGTGAACTGGGTTCTTTGGGAGCCTCAGCTGATGGGCCATAATGGGCCGTAATCCCCCGCCACGAGAAGGTATGTGAAGTGCTCGACACGTGTGAATGCTGAGGAAAACCTTGTCAATCAGCCAGGACGCTGAGTTACCAGTGACAGAAACCCAAGGCAAACGGGGCCCAAGCCCCAAAGGGAGTGTATTGGCTGACAGAACCGGAAAAAGCAGAGGGCAGATCTGGGATTCAGATAGAGAGAGTGCTCGAACCATATGGTCAGGATCCTGCCTCTCTCCAGCTCTGGACTCAGCCGCCTTTTGTGTTGGTAGAATTCTGAGGCCACCACGGAGGCAAGATGGCCATTAGCGCCTTAGGGTTTCCAGGCGGCGGCTTAGCCAAGGAGAGCCCTCTTCCCTATAGTCCCAGCTCAAGGGCCCGCCTGCCGCCCATCGCCCACCTGGGGTCACATGCCCATCCCGAACTGATCACAGTGGCTGGGGGCGGGGCGGGGCGGGGCAGGGGGGGGAGGGGGAGATCCTGTGCAGTGGTTGACCAGGCCCGGGGCTCTGGGCCTCTCTTGGGAGGCAGGGGATCTGGGAGTGGGGGAGGGAGGGCGCCTCAGCAGGAATAAGTAAGGGTGTGCCAGCCCGCTCTGGCATGGCCACCCCTGAGCCCCTCTCCTCAAGGACAGCCCTGGAACTGGGTTCAGCTACTCCCCTCCTGGGGTGATGTCAGGACAAAAGTGTTCGCTTTAAAGCTAAATTACTTACCTAATTAGGCGCTTGGGAGCTGGCAGGAGGTAGTGGGGGTTTTTGTTGATTTTTTTTTTTTTAGACTTTTAGCACCGAAGCTGCGTGATAAAGTAACTGTGTAATTAGAAATTAATTTCTCACTCTCGTAAGTGATGTCTTACTTGGGGCCCGAAGGAAGTCAGCCCAATGGTTATTCACCCACAGAGCGACCCCTCTTCACCTTCTTTTTTGGAGGGGGGGGTCCCCCACAGCTGTCATCCAGGGTGGGAGGCGGTAGCTTCTTCTGTCACAGGTGGTGTTCGTGCTAAGTAGATCCCTGAGTGCCTACTGGGTGCTGTGTGGGGCTGGTGCGGGGGTGCGTCTGGGGGGGGGTGCGTGGCCAGCATTCAACCTGTCTGTGGGAATGCTGCAGTGCCCCTCCCCTGCCTCCCTGCTGTCTCGGGTCCCGTTCTGAGGCCCGCTCCACAGTCTCTCGGGGGGTCCCGATCGTGCCCCCATTCTGCACAGCAGTAGCCGGCTCACCAACAGCCCCTCATTGGCTTTTCTCAGTTTCCACTCCCTCGACATACTCCCCGGGATCACCTCCTGAGTTCTTGGCTCAGGATCTGCTTCTGGGGAACCCATGTTAGACAGGAGATGTGAACAGACTGTGGAGGAAGCCAGAGCAGACAGGGTGAATTCAGCCTTTGGTGCAGGGAAGGGCTGAGCAGAGGCTCCGTGGAGGAGACGGTCTTGAAGGGAGGCTGAGAGCAAGGGGAAGGGGCACCGAGCAAAGGAAAGGGGGGCAAGAATGGCGTGTATTTGGGGAGCTCGATAGGCCGCAGATGTGCAGAGGAGGAGCAGGGGTTGGGGGAGGGGAAGGCCAGACCGGAGGGCCTTGTAGGCCATGGTCAGGGGCTTAGTCTTTGTTCTGATGGCAGTGGGGAGCCATGGAGGGTTTAAGTTGGGGAGGGACACAGCTAGATTTGAGTTTTAGGAAGTTTTGGCTGACTGAAGAAGGAGTGTGGGAGGAAGAAGCAGGAGACAGAACAGTCAGGAGGCTGCTCAAGCTGTCAGGAGAAAGGGATGGTGATGGGACTAGGGCAGGGGTCAGGGAGCTGTGAGCAGACTGTCCCAAGTTGGGGCACAGCGTTACTGTCAGGACAGCACAGTTCCCAGGGCATAGAATTAAACCCACGGTTCTACCCTTGCAACCCTGCGCATCTCTCCCCATCCTTGTCCGGTGTCCCCCTTTCTATCCTCTTTCTCTCAAAGAAGAATAAGAACTATTAGATTCTTCACTGTGCACCTACTATGTGTTCTTTATCACTGAATGCATTTATACCCTGTCTTGTTTCCCAGACAGGGGATGCAGGTGCAATATTACACCCCCCAGGTAGATATATAGAAGAGAGAGTTAGAATCTCAGAGAAATGTTTAGGCAACTGGATTTCCCGGAAGGATCCACCGTGCCAAGATCTCTCCTGCTGCCAAGGACTCAGTAACGCGTCACCTTTCCCCTTTTGACTTGACTGCCAGGAAGCTCAGAGCTACGATCCTAACACTAAATTCTCTAAGAAATTTCTCATGGGAGCTTTTCAGAGGAGACCCTGAGGGCTGCAAGTTGAGGTCTCTGGGGGGTTTTGGCAGTAGGCTGCAGAAGGTGTGATGTGTTCCCACACTGAAGGCCTGGAGGGTCAGGTCGGGTCAGGGGCGAAGGGGAGGGGCTGGGCCTGCCAGGCAGTGGCTGCTTCAGTCCACCTCAGAGATGGGCGTGAGTCTCATCAGCTTCCCATCAGCGGGTTGGCATCGGAGAGGTGCTCAGACCCTAAAGCTTCTGACTCTGGGTAATCGTGGGCCTTGGAAACAGTTACATCCTGCGCCTCGCTCGCAACCCAGGGGCCAGTCCCCTCCTTGTTTTAGAGAAACGTAAAGGGGAGGCGGACCTGATTTCTCACCATGGGGTTTATTCATCTGTATCTGTAGATATTTCCCATCCTCGCCCTGCCCTGTCGCCTGTCCCCTGTCCCCTGTCGGGGGTGGGGGGTGGGGGGCAGGCCACGGTGGGCCTGCCTCACTTAATTAAGAGCCAGTAGTTCCAGTCTGTGGAGCATAGGTTCTGCCTGGGGGGACACGGAACCAGGGCAGCGGGGCAAGGTGTGGAATCCTGGTCCGGGGGAGGGTGAGGCAGGGTGCGGTGGGATCCAAGTAAAGGGGGGCTCGAACGGGTTAATGCAGGTGAGGAACGAGAACTGCCTGGCAAGCGGTAGGCCCTCAAAAACCATGTGTTTTCTTTGTGTAGCCACCCCTCTATGAGGCATGTATTTATTTTTATTGCGAGACTTCATGGGGATGGGGACAAATCCTGGGCTGTCACCTGCCAGAGCTCAGCAGGTGTGCCCCGGGGCTCCCAAAACAAAGGATCCCGAGGGGGCTCAATCCGGCAGAGGCTGGGATCCCCCACCCCAGCACACCCCAGCAAAGCATAAACTGAGCTCTGGGGGTCTCGCTCTCCCCAGGGCCTGGTGCTGCCCCCCCCTTGGCAGGATGGAGGGAGCCAGGGCGGAAGGAAGAGGGCTGGTGGTGGTGGGGCACGGTGGGGGGGGGGGGGCGGGCTGGAGCTGGGTGGCGGGGGGGGGGGCTCTCCTAGGCCTGGGGTGTGAGGGTGCGTGTGCACCCGTGCCAGTGTGAGCGCCTGTTTGTGTGCTGTGTGTGCCGCCCCCACGGTGCCTCCGTCACACGCGTCTCCCTGGCTGCCTGGAGAGCTCTTTCTACAAAATACGAAAATGACAGTTGGCTCACCCACGCACGGAATCCTCTCGCTCCCTCGGCCTCCTTCTCACATCACCCTCTCTCCGCATCCGCTGCCCCTGGGCCACCCTCAACCTGCAGCTCCCTCTCTGCCAGGCTGTCGCTCCTGGCACCCCTCTTTCCTCCCCCTCCTCCTCCTTCCCCCTCCTCCCCCTCCTCCTCCCACCTCTGCCTCTTCCCCTCCCCCTCCTCCCCTCCTCCACCTCCTCCTCCCTTCCTTGGGGACCCCAGGTCATCTCTAGTTCTAGTTCTCTGTCACTGTTTTGTCACGCCCCCTCTCCAAAACTGGGCTCTGGTGGGAGTGTGTGTGGATCAGGGTGTCCGAGGAGTGTGTGAGTGTGTGTGTGTGTGTGTGTGTGTGCACGCGCGCGCTGACGGTTGTGTGCAGGTGTGTGTGGCTCTGCGTGAGAGCCAGCATGGGAGCCGGAGCCTGTGCCCCAGAAAGCTGGGGGATGGATGGAGGCATTTCAGGCAAAGAAGCTTTCACTCAATTATTCTTCAAGCAGCGGGAGGGGGCGGCGGCTCCACAACAATTGGACAGGTTTGCACGGTGTGTAGGAAAAGCCTTCATTTCCTGCTGACGGCAGTGACAGGTGGAGCCGGCCGCAGTGCTGGAGCCCCGGGGTGGATGATGGGGGGGAGGGGGGACGGGGAGGAAGGGTCTGGTGAGCCGGACACCCGGGGTCAGGCCGAGGCCGTAGGCCCCAGGAGCCTGTCTTTCAGTGGAGAAAAGTGGGGGCAGGTAGCAACTGAGCGGGTAGGATCCGGTGGAAGCCAGGAGACCGCAGAGGGGACCTCAGAGATCTGCCTTCTGTGGAGATCTGGGAAGACTTCCTGGAGGAGGCTGTCTCTAAGGAGCTTCAGGGCTGGTGGAGTGTAGAGAGGGAGGGCGGGGCCGTCTGTTGAGGTCCTGAAGGAGAGAACTCAGGCAGTGGCCAGGGCCCTAGTGTCATGTTTGCTGCCTTTAAGTCTCTCCCTGGCGCGAGTGGGTACTCCTGAGGGTTGGGGCCAGGTCTGAGTCACTTGTGTCTGTAGTGCCTAGACTGGCTTGGTTCATCGTGGACTTGGGTGTGGAAAAACTTCCAGGACTCCAGGGGCGTCTGCCCGGAACCTTGAAGCGTGAGTAAGGTTTCGGTGGACAGAGAGGTGAGAGGTAGCATTCCAGGCAGAAGGGACAATGGGTGCCAAGGCCTGGACTGGGACACGCAGTGAGCCTTGAAGCTGGAGCCTGGGTGCCTTGCGGGGAGCATGCCCAGGAGAGAGTGAACTTTCCTTGCAAGCAAAGTACAGCGTGCCTGTCACATCTCAGGAGATGTGGCCTGTGACACCTGGCCTGGTGTGAGCCTGCAGTTGGGCTCAGAGGCCAGGAGAACAGAGAGGGAGGGGGGCAGGTGTGGCCTGAGCCTGGCTTGAGCCTCTGCCCAGATGCTGGGTGACGTGGGACATGTGACGTCACCTCTCTCCAGCTCCTCTCCTCATCTGTAAATCTGGGCATCTGACCCAGGCTTGCTGGGGGCCTGGGGGCCAGGGGAGATATAAAGCAAGATATAAGCTCTAGGCCTCTGCCCATAGTGCGGGTTTCCGGTCACCACCTGGGGTCAGCTGGGGGTCTCCCAGCTCCTTGGTTCTCCTCTGCTGACCTTCCTTGTTTCAGATTAGAGGCTGCTGGGAAAGCAGGGGCAAGAGGCACCTGGCACAGGGCTGGGCCCTCAATGGGGACCCAAGTTCTCTGCTCTTCCATTCACTCTGCCCTCCACCGCATCTATGGCACCCCCAGGACAGTCGGAGGCAGAGACAGCCAGTTCCACTTAGGAGGAGACAGTCCAGGCCACACAGCTGACTGGGGCATAGCCAGGATTCTGAGCCCTTTCCTTATGTCTCCCTTCCAGGCAGCTGCGGGCACGGGTGGGTGTGCATGGGTGGCTAGATGGCCGTGGAATAGTCCATGGCCCTGAGTGTCCCTCCTGCTCCATCCCTCACTCTCCCCCCTTTCTCTGCAGGATGGTCGAGTACTCTCTGGACCTCCAGAACATCAACCTGTCGGCCATCCGCACCGTGCGTGTCCTGAGGCCCCTCAAAGCCATCAACCGTGTGCCCAGTGAGTTGGTCCCCCCTCCCCGCTCCCCGCCAGCCACTTCTGCACTAAGAAAAGACTCACCCGCACCTTCCGGTGCCCGTGCTGGGTACAGGGGTCCTTCAGCGACTGGACAGATGTGGGTCCTCCTCCCACCAGGCTCATGGGCCAGTATTTGGGCCTGAAGATCCTGGAGAGTGGTCCTGACGCCTCTGAGGCCCAAAAGAACTCAGATTGCAGCATTCTGGGGAGTCTGGCTTTTTAGGGACAAGGTTCCTCGTGGGGGGGGGGTGGCTATCAAGGTGGACACATGTGTGAAAAGCAGCTGCTTAGTTTGAGAGTATCGGGCAGCATTTCAGTGGGGAGGGGATCCCAACTCGTGCTGATTTAGAACTCAAGCTCCATCACCCCCCACCGCGTGTCTGCCGACCCACGCGAGGACCCAGCCCTCCGTCCATCTGTCCGCCTGCCTAGTGCCGGAAGGTTATGTTATAACAACAAGCCCCGACATCTGCCCAGATTCATAGTTTTCAAAGCTTTTCATCTCCATGATTTCTCTTGAGCCTTATAATCTCTCTGTGAGGGAGGCGGGCCATTCACAGGAAAACAGAGGTAAAGAGACCAAGACTTGGAGACACGAGGTAACTTGCTCAAGAGGCCTCCTGACTCCCTGAACTGTGTTCTTTCCGCTACCCTGAGTTAGGAATAGGATGGGGGATGGGGAAGGAGAGGGGGAGGGGAGTACCTGGCCTGCATGGGGTTTCAGCCGTCAGGGAAGGACAGGGACTTTTATGAGACCTGCCTACCTCCTGTGTGGTATTTGACATACGGATGCCTAACTCAGAGCCTCTCAACTCGCCGTGTAAGGCTCAGAGCGGCTTGCATGGTGTCACCGCAATTCAGTGGCAGGACAGGGTTCTGCATGGAGTTCTGTCCGTCCCGAGCCCAACTCTTTTCCTTGGTTCTATCCGAACGCTTGCTTCTCTTCCTTGTCTGAGCCTCAGTTTCCCCATCTGCATAAGAGGGGAGGGCCCCTAGCACCTCTTCCTCCTCCACGGTCAGAGTGGTCCTTACTCCCCCAATTCTCAACCCTGGGGCCTTGGGGCTTTGTCACCTGCCCTATCCAGCCAACCTCTGCCCAGACAGGCTGGGGCTGGCCTGATTGTCGGCAGGCCTGGTAGCGCAGGGAGGCCATGCTCCAGGGTATTTGTGGAGCAAGGTGGCCAGGAGGGTGGCCAGACTATGGCTTCGTTCTGAGATGGGCAGGCCGGCTCCGGTTGGGCAAAGTCCGAAGGGGGCCTGGGGGCTCTTGGCGTCTCAAGGTCGCACATACAGGGTCATCTCCCCACACATATGTTGACCTGCTGGGAAATCCCAGGGGGCCCTGAGGGCTACCACAAAGGTCCTGAGGGAGGGGTTGGGAGGCAGGGGCGGGGGTAGGGGTGAGTGATGAGAGCCAAAGCTATCGGCGACGGGGGGGGAGGAGCGGTTCAGTGGTACCACGTCGGTCGCTTCCCACTGCCCTGGGAGACTCTTGGGGGCAGGGGAGGGACATCCAGCGAGGTCATCCTAAGCGCCAGCTTCTCTCAACCCCTTCCACCCCCACCAATCCTGCGAGGCTCCTAGTTCAAAACCATCTTTAGCCCATTTAGCAGATGAGGAAAATGAGGTCCAGAGAGGGCCGTGACCAGTCCAAGGTCACACGGCAGGGAACTTGGAGCCCGAGTTTCTAACGGGCACACCTTCTGCAGTGTGTGTTCCTCTCCCTCGTGTCCCACCCCCTTCTCCAAGGAAGCTGGCCGCAAGGCGGACTTCATTCACAGGGCGCCCGCAGCGACGCCTGGTATGTTCGAGTCGCTCGGTAGATATGTATGAAGTGGACACACTGGGCGAGGGTGGGATCTGACGGCCCCGGAACAGCGATGTGGCGGGACATTTGAGAAGAGAAGGTTTACGAGAGGAGGGGACAGGATGAGGGTCTCCAAGGGGGAGTTTCTGTACATCCGGGTGTGCGTGCACGTGGGTATGAGGGTTTCTGTGACCACAGGCGACCACGTGTGTGCACGTGTGTGTGCGCACGTGAGGTGGGTGGCGCCTGTGTCTCTCCCCGGGCCCCCTTCCTCCCTCTCTCACTGCCCCGAGTGAGGAGCTCATTAGGCGGCTCCTGGCTGTGGAGGTCACTTCCGGGTCCCCAGCACCAGCCTGCCTGGTTCTCTGGAGAAGGACGGCGATGGGCCCCTTGCTCCCGGAGACTTGCTCCCAGTTTTGGAGGCTGCGTGGCCTGGAGCACCCAGAGAGGAGTTCGGCCTCTTCCCGTGGGGGCCTCCTGCCTGCTAACAGGCGGGACTGGGAGGCCCGGGCCCCGTCGATGGGGAATGTGTTTCCTGCTCAGAGCTGACTGTGCCTCGCAGCTGGCAAAGAATGGCTCAGACCCCGGCGTGGGGGAGCGTTGGGGGCACAGACCCTCTGGGATCCAAACCATACTCGATGCGTCCATCCCCTCCCCCCACTTAGAAACCACCCTGCGCTCCCCTGGGAAAGAGACCTTAAGATGAATTCACACTGATGAGGAATTTAATTAACAGGAGCCTCAGGCTGTTAGAGTGGGGTTGGGTGGTTCATCCCTTCCTTTACAGGAGGGACAGCTTTGCCCTCTGCCCCGAGTCGCCAGCGAACGGGTGGCATGGGGAGGGTGGCACAGGTTCTTACAAGTGCCTTCTAGAGAGATTCGGTTGCTTGCCTCCTTTTTCTCTAGATGTTGCCCTGAAACATTCCAAGTCCTCCTGTTTGTCTTTAGAGTTTCTTCGGCCCCCGGGGGCGCCCTCTTTTCAACCATGGCCTGTGGCTTTCAGCTTGGCCACTAGGTGGCAGCCTAGGGAGTTGGCGCTAGTGAAATTATGGGCTATTAATTGCAAAACCGTGGAGAGCCGGGTGGCTACTTGCAATTTAAAAAGGACAGCAACGGCTGCAAAAGCCTCCGCATGATCTGCCAGGAGGACTTAGTTGGGTTGTCAGGGAATGCAGGTGCTGGTTGTTGGCTCTGCCGGGAGCCTGCTGTGTGACCTGGGAAGTACCCCCGTGTCTCTGGACCTCAGTTTCTCTATTCTTGCACAAAGCAAGGGGAGGGACTGGATTAATGTGTAGTTCTTGACTTTGCCCAGGACGGATGGGGCACCTGGGAGTCATGGTGCTCTTTACAAACCTTGTGAAATAGGTCCCTCCACCTGGCCCCACAGGTCTGGGTCCAGGCCGCTGCTCTGCCTTTGATGGCTAAAGGGAAGCGGGGCATGGAGGAGAAGGTTGGGGAGGGAGGGAGGGAGAGAGGAAAGCACCAGATTGCGAGTCAGGAGGCTGGGTTCTGGTTCCTTGCTGTGGCCTTCATAAATCACCATCCTTTTCTGGGCCTTGGCAAGATGGGGCTGGATCATCTCTAAAAGTGCGCCATCCGGGCAATCAGGCAACTCCAGGCCTCACTCCGGGCCTCACTCCTCACTCGGCCTGCACACCCCTTAAGCATGTTGTGGTGCCTCCCAAAGCCCATTGGCCACGCCATGCCATTTAAATATGAAAAGTGCCTTTTTTTTCTCCAGTAAGAAACCAGCCTAGTCACTGCTAGGCCCTGAGCCCACTGAGTCTGAGTTGCTGGCCCACATCTAGAGTCAACCAGCCTGTGCCTCAGCCCTGGCTGTGGAGAGGGGTGCGAGGGAGGCCAGGAGGCTTGTGGGAAGCTGCTGGGGACACTGAGCCTGGCCTGGGCCACTGCCCACCCTCAGAGCTCACCCAGCTCACAGTCCCGGGTTCAGCAATAACCCACCCCCTGTGCAGGGGCCTCTGGGCTGGGCCTGGGGTGGCGGTGATGCAGAGAGGCAGGAAATGTGCTCCCAGGGCAGAGCTATGGGGGGGGGAGGCCACCGGCAGGTCCCAGCTGGGGGACCAGGAGCTGAAGCTCTGCTCCACACACGCAGGCCCAGGTTCTAGCCCCAGGCCTTCCACTTGCCCATGGTGGGGCCTTGGGCCCCCATGCTCCTCTCCAGGCCTCCATTTTCCAACAGTAAGATGGGGTTAATAATACCAATTTCTATACGGTTTTGTAAGAATGAAATGCCATCATGTGTGTAAAGAGCTTAGCATAGAACTTTGGGTGCAGTAAGTGGTCAGTAGGCGTTACTCTTGTGAGAAGGTACTAGAACACTGAGGACAGGGCGGGGGCATCAGGGCATCTTTGCGGAGGCTGATGTGGGGAGACGATCACCAAGCACACAGAGGGTTGGAGAGGGCATTTTTGGCAGACCGACCTGCACGTGCAAAAGGTGGAAATGTTGGGTGGGCAGGGGGCCGCGTGTCAGGGGAAGGCGGGAGGGGAGCTTTCCACATCTTCTAGGGATTTACTAATAATGATAAATGGCTGAAACGGGCAAGTTCGCCACGGTGCTTTGCCTGGCTGTATCATCTTGTTTCGTAACAGCTCTAGGATGTTGGTGCCATTACGATGCCCGCTTACAGATGTGGAAACCGAGGCAGAGAGTGATTGAGTAAAGTGCCCAAGGCCACATAGCGGTGGGGGAAGGGGGGGGGGTCTGAGGTCGGACTTGAACCTGTGTTCTCACGACCCCAGAGCTTTTTGCTCCTTTTTACAGCCTTCTCCTCCCTGTGACTTGTAGCATCCCAGACAGCCACACCATCTGCAGGGCATCAGGAAAGTCCCTGGCCACATCCAGGGTCAAAGCAGAAGTGATGCCCTCGGGGCCCTTTCTGAACACCTTCTGCTGTCAAGAGCACAGAGCTCCTGTGGCACTGGGCTCTGTGCGACCTGACGGGGACAAGTCTAGGCAGGAGGCAGGGGTGCAGAGCGGTTCATACGGAACATTCCTGCCAGTCTTTAAAGCTTGGTCCTGCATTAATTAGCTTCGGGACCGGGGGAAAGGTTCCTCTCTTGCTCCGGTCCCCTGTCTGCACGATGAGGATGCACGTAGCACCTCCACGTGAGTTAGTCTGCACCCCAGGAGTACAGCAGGTGCCCAGTGAACCGGCCCATCCCAGCTTCTCGCACAGAGGGAGGAGGGTCCCAGTGTTGGGGCCACAGATCACAGCATCCACAGCAGTTAGACTAGGGTTTGCATCTGGGATCTTGGAGCAGTGGCTCCGCCTCTCAGGCCTCAGTTTCCCCACCCATAAAATGGGGTCCCAGCCCTCCCTTGCTAGACCAGGGCAGCAAAATGTCCACACAACACTGGCTCCTGGTAAGGTACCCGTGCCGTATACTGATTGCGTGGGATCCTGGTGGGATTAATCTTGCTGAGGGTCGTACAGAATCTTAGACTCGTCAAGCCTCAGAATCCTAGACTCTTGGTTTCAGAGATCCTCAGAGCCCCAGTTTCAGAATGAGAGGTGTTCGAATGATCTGGTCTTACAGGCACGTTTTCAATTGCCCGTCAGGCCGAGGGGCCCTGAATTCACGGCTGGGCACCGTGCCCCTCACCCCAGGCCTGCTCTGGCCCTTTCTGCCCAGGTTCATGCCCGGCTGGGCTGTGGTTAGGCCAGCCATTCTGAGCATGGGTGAAGGAGGCCCCAGGATTTCTTCTTGGATTCTGCCTTGCGGGGCATCTGTTGGAAAGGAAGCTGGGAGACTCACTTTGAAACAGAGTTTGCGTGAAAATCTGGGCAGTTTCGCTTGAAGTGTGTGTTTCCTTGGGTCTTGGGGGCAGCTGGAGGAGGCTTCCACCCCAGGCCACACCTTGGACTTCAGGGCTGTCTGTCCTTGGTGCCCACAGGGGCTCCCAAGCCACCCTGCAGAGAAAGGCCTGGCAGCCCCCAGGTGGAAGGTAGGGAGGGGAGGAGTGGGGAGAGAGGAGGGGAGATGGGTACAGGGCCTGATTTCCCCAGGGCTGCTGCCTTCTTGGAAGAGAGGGAGGTAGGTGGGAAAACACGTGGCCAGAACACCTAGTGAGACCCTGACTTGGGAACAGGAAGAGACGCCAGGTGTGTGAATGGGGAAATGCTAGGGGGGTGGGGGCAGGGTGAGAGCTGTTCTGCCCCTCCCCTGCAATCAAGTTCAAGTTCTACTCTACAAATCAGGAGGGAGCAGTTCCTGCACAGGATACCAGGTCAAGGGAGTGGGCTACTATGTATTCATTCATTCATTCATTCATTCATTCATTCATCCAAAGTAGCATTCACTAAGGGACCATGGAGAGTAGACATAGCCCATTCTCTGCAGGCAGATACCCTAGCCGGGACCTATGGGCCAGTGGGTCACATGCTGTAATGGAGGCAGCAGGGACTGAGGGGAAGGATCACTAATATTTACTTTGAGGAGGTTTTATGGAGGAGAGGGGAACAGGACATTTGAAGAATGAGTGGGAGTTCTTTGGGCCACGGTGGGTCCCGGGACCTTCTGTGGGACAGGGGCTAGGACCACCCTGGGGCGTGAGCATGGGGATGGAGGGTTAGGGGCGCACACTCCTTGGCTGGCATCTGTTCCCAACTCAGGAGGGGGCACCAAGGCCCCTCATCAGCCCCTAGGCCCCTCCTCCGTTGGACTGGGGCCAGCAGCTGTGTCCTCAGCAGCACGGCCGTATGCTGCCCGGCTGGGCCTCCCTGGCACCCACTGTGCCCCTGATTAGTTGGCCTTGGCAATGGCAGGAACAGCAGACGGCCTCTCCCGTTCGCTCAGCACCCTCCCCTGACCTAGCCAGGCCTCCGAGAGGGGGGCGCCCCTGGGCCAGCCACAGCCTCGGCCCCCTTTGCCCTCAGCCTGGCACCCTTTCTCCTGGCTGCGGGCTGCACCCCTGGTGGAGGCTGGCGCAGATCTGGTTCTTTCTACTTGAGCTGGTCTGGCAGAGTGGCTGCGCTAATCTGGGCTGACAGCTCTTGTCTGCAGACAGCACCCCGGACCTCCAGGGGAGATGCGTCTCAGGAAGCCCGCCCCCCACCTCCTTCCAGGTCCCCCGCTGCCGCCCCCTCTTGGCTGGCTGCTGCCCAGCTTCTCCTGAGCAGAGGGTCTGGTCTAGGGGTTTCCGGTGAAAAGGGGTGAAAAGGTTGAGCAGCTCCCATCAGTTTGCCCACCGTCCGTCTCCCTCTAGCTCCCAACTTTCTTTCTTTCTTTCTTTCTTTCTTTCTTTCTTTCTTTCTTTCTTTCTTTCTTTCTTTCTTTCTTTCTTTCTTTCTTTCTCTATTTATTTAACGTTTATTTATTTTTGAGACAGAGAGAGACAGAGCATGAACGGGGGAGGGTCAGACAGAGAGGGAGACACAGAATCTGAAACAGGCTCCAGGCTCTGAGCAGTCAGCACAGAGCCCGACGCGGGGCTCGAACTCACAGACCGCGAGATCATGACCCGAGCCGAAGTCGGACGCTTAACCGACTGAGCCACACTGGGCGCCCCGTCCAGCTCCCAACTTTAAATGCCATCCAGAGACTCTCTCTACCCTGATGCACCCACATGATACTTCTAGGCTACATTTCTCTCCCCTGAACCCCAGGCCCCACGAGCCTATGAAATGGCTTCACATGGACGTGTACCAGGCGCTCCAAACTCCACGTATCCAAAAGGAGTCCTGTCCCCCGCGACGGCTGCTCTGTGGCTCTGTCCTCAGGCTGCAGACCTTGGAGATGCCCTGCCTCCTCTCTTCCTCCAACCCCTGCCAACATCCCATCAATCGCTTGACCTTTAAAATAGCTCCAGAGTTTAGCCACGTCCCCTACTTCCGCTGTCATCGTCATCTGGACCCAGCCAGATGTGGATTATCAGAGGGGCAGGTGAGCGATGGCCTGGCGAGGCCGGGCGGGATGGGAACAGATGGACGGGAGGCTCAGTGCCCCCGAGAGTCACGCAGGAAGCCTGGCAGGGAGGGCATGAGCAGGGCCACAGCTCTCTTGCCCCTCCCCCTGCCCCCACCCAGCACTCCCCATTTCTGTTCCAGGGGAGGGCAGGGCTGTCCTCAGGAGGCAGCAGCCATATGGCCACCGAGCCCACAGGCCTGGCCCCCCTTCCTGAGCTGTGTGTGCACAGGCCGGGGGTCACATGTGGGCGATTATACACCATCCTGCAGGCTGTCTGCTTATGGGTCGCCTTCTCCCACCCCGGCCGGCCATAGTCCACCTGCCCCCGCAGCTGGGGTGATCTTTCAAACCCTCCTCAGCTATGTCTGTCTTCTGCGCGTGACGCTCAGTGGAACAGGGGCCAGAGTTCTCACACCTGCGGGGCAGTCCCATTTCCGCCACCTCTCATTCGCTTCCCTCCAGCCATGCTGGCCTCCTGGGTGGGTGTTCCTTGATTCATCCCCACCTCTGGGTCTTTGCCCTGGCTGTTCCACCTGCCTAGAGAGCTCTTCCCAGAGGGGCACGCAGCTGACTCCCTTACCTCCTGTGAGTCTGTGCCCTGCATCGTCTTGCGAGTGAGGCCTTTCGGGCCCCCAGGTTATACCTGTCCTACCCCTGGCCCAGCCTGGCGCCCCCCCCCCCCCCGTCCTTTTCTGCTCCTCCACTTGCTGTTTTCATAACACCATCCAACAAATGAGGAGATGTACTTATTTATTTAGTATGTGTGTGGTTTTGTCTCTCCCTACCCGTATCTAGAATGTCCACCTCCTGGGAGCAGGGGACTTGGTCCGTTTATTCATTTGTTTGTTTTAACCGATGCACCCCTAGAACCTAGAACAGCGCCTGGCACGTAGTAGGTCCTCACTAAATATTGGTCGAATGGATCCATCCACCCATCCGTCACTCCTTTGTGGCCATCCTCGGGGGCCACTCTGCCAGGCCCCGGGCTAGATCGGAGGATGTGGAACACCCCTTCTGGGCCTCCTGCTTAGGATGCGGTTTGGGATGCGTTTGGGCAGAGCCATGAACTGACGAAGGCTGACAGCATAATAAGTGCTGCGATGGAGGGAGGGCAGGGCAGTGGGCAGCTCACTGCAGGGCTACCAGCCCAGCCCAGGGGCCAGAAAAGAGGGCCACTCAGCTGAGGTCTAAGAAAGGAGGGGAGATGGCCTTGTGAGTGTGTGTGAGGGCTTTCCGGGGGGGCTGGAAGGGGGTCAGCCTGGCTAGGTCACACCGGCATGGGGTGCTGCTGTCCTGGGGAGTGGACCTAGCATTGCACCCCCCCCCCCCCTCCACACACACACAGGGTACTAGTAATAGGAATTCTGGAGGTGGTGATGGGGGAGGGTGCTGTCGGTGGGGGCAGTGTGTGTGTGAGGGTGAAGAGTAGGGATGCTGGGGGCATCTGCCAGTCCGGCTGGAGCCGCAGGGTCAGATGGGGGGTGGTGCGCAGAGGGAGGTGCGGCTGGGGAGACAGGCTGGGGCCTGTGTGTAGGGGCTTGGGGATGGGCTAAGAATTTGTACCTTCCCCACGGGGATGGAAGGACTGCTGGCAGCTTCTGGCTCTGGGGGCTCCTCCTCTGAGGTCCTGTCCCAGCCTCGAGAGGCTGACCGGATGGGAACCACTGTCTTCTGTAGATGAGGCCACTGGCGCCCCGCGGGGGCAAGGCCGGCCTCAGGGCTGCCCCACCAGGAGAGGCACCCAGGCGTCCCGTCCTGGGCTGGTGCTCTGGGCACTCACCAAAGCACTGGATGTCCTGGGGACTCTGGGGTCCTCTTTCCCTCTCGCCTGGGGAAGCAGGGCCTTCAGCCACACTCATGGGGTTGCCAGGGAGTCTGGTCCTGGCCTCTACCCCAGGCTGAAGGCCCGAGACATCACACTAAGAAAGCAAAACCAGATAAGTTCATCTTGAGCCATGGTGAGTGAACACCTGGGGGAACTGGAGGCAGGAAGGCTTCACTGGTGTGGGGTGGAAATCAGAGACCGCCTGGAGGAGGAGGGCTGGGCTGGGGATAGGTGTGCTTCGACTTGAGTAGGAAGGATGGTCTGAGGCAGACATCTCTGTCTTTGCCTTTCTTGGTCTTTCTCTCCAACTCTGTCCTCTGTCTCCATTTCTTTCTCTGCCTCTCCTCTCTGCCTCCACCTCCTGAGCCCAGTGCCGGGGGAACTGAGGGCAGAGAGGAACCATCCGACGACGTGCCTTAGCTAATTACTTGACTGCAGGCATAAAAGGAAGATTAGCTGGGGTCTCGCGGGGTCCTCCCTGACTCCCTAATCCTGTGGCCCCTTTTCCCTGGCACGGAAAGATGGATTCGTTCTGAGTCCCTAATTAGCTAATTATGCTTTGGCTCAGTGGCCCTGGGACTCCCTGGGCCCAAGGGAGGGCTGTGGAGTGAGCTGGGGCCTGGCTTGGCAGAGGGAGGAGGGGAAGGGGGACGGACGGGCTGCCATTCAGGGAAGCCAGCCAGGCAGGTTTTGAGGAGCCTTTCAGAATTTCAATATCCTGGAGAACAAGGGAAATGTAATTAATCGAGCAACAAAGGCTGGGGGATGGGGGGGCAGCCATGGAGCAGTCAGGCTGGGGTGGCTCAGAGTCACCTGCTCCCTCAAGGCCTTTCTGACCCAACCCCTTCTCACATGGCTGCTTGCGTCCTGCCGCTGTCCCATCCTCTAGGACGGCCCTGTCCAAGGGCTCGGCCTGCTTAGAATCTGCTCATGGCCTTCCCTGACCAGTCCCCTAGCCCAGGGCCCCTCGCTCCTTAGATCCCGCTTTGCGGCCACCCCCAAGCATGGCCTCGATGCGCTCTCTGAACGGTCATACCTTTGTGCGTTTGCCACAAGCTCCTGTCATCCTGCAGGGCCCAGCTCAAGTCAGTCCCTCCAGGAAGGAGCCCGGATTTGGATGGATCACAAGGGTGCTTGGTCTATTTCCTTGTTTCCCTTCCCAACACTCCCTGGGCTATCCCTATTGAGGGTGAGGGTGGGGGTGGGGTATTTAGCCCTCAGTCACCCTGACCTGCTCTCAACTGGAGGCAGCAGCCTGCCAGGGAGACCCACTGCCTTCTCCGGGAGGAGGCTGACCTAGTTTTGTGGGGAGGGAGGACGGGGCAGGCATTAATTATTGATTGGAAATCACTCCACACAGAGCTCATGATGCAAATCCGAAATAACTACCCTCGTTAACAACCACCTTAGCATCACCCCTGGAATAAATAAAAATCTGAATAGGGCCACTGTTCTCCTTGTCACCATCTTTTCATCCTCCCTTCTCCAATCTTCCATTCTTTCCTCATGACTCATCACGTATTCAACATATGTTGGCTGAGGCTTTGTTCTGGGCTAGGAACTGCTGGGTTCTGAGAATGCTGACTGGACACAGGTCCTGCTCCCAGGAGCTTACAGCCCAGTGGAAGAGGAAGGGGTAAACAAATAATAATACACTAGCGCTAGAAGGCTACGTAGTGAATGGGGCCTCCAAGATTGTGCGGTATGCAACTTGCACAACTGTGCAAGCCACCCTAGGTCAGAGGTGCTGAGATTGCCCAGAGCAGAAGAGAGAGGGGTGGACTCTACCTGGGATGGAATGTGAAAGGGTAGGGGAAGTCTTTACAGAGGGAAAATAGAGCTTCAGCTGGGCTGTGGTGGTTGAATAGGGATTCACCAGGCATAAGAGAGATGGAAGAGTGTTCCAGAAAGCATGAGTAAAAGCATGGAGGTGTGAAATCCCATAATATGTTTAGGGAACTTCAAATAATTTGGTACTGCTAACCATAGGATGCAAATTGGTGAGAGAGGGTGTGTGTGTGTGTGTGTGTGTGTGAGAGAGAGAGAGAGAGAGAGAGAGAGAGAGATCTGAAGCTAGAGAGGTAGGTAGAGTCAGATCTCACAGGAGCTTGGAAGGTACGTACTCAAGAGTGATCCATCACTCCTGACCCTCTTTGGGACCACAGACACTGGTGTGGATCTTCTCCCAAGAAAAATTCATGTACCTGCACATTTTACAGCAATTTCATGAGGTTCACCTCCTGCAGTCCTTCCAGGCTGTTGTCAAGAATTGTCCCTGTTGTGTCCTGGGCTCTGTTTTTCCTGGGCTGGCTTCAATTGTAGGCGGGTGCTGCCCTGCTGAGGCAAGATGGGCCCAGCAGCTCCGGCCTTAAGTCTGCCCAGCTGGCAGCCTCTGCACAAAGAGAGCATTTCCCCCTGTCGTTCCAGCTGAAGTCTCAGGGTTGACCCTCATTGGTCCTGGCTGGGGTCACATGCCTATTCTGGACCAATCACTAGGGCTAGAGGAACGGGATGTGCTGATTGGTCAGGCCCATGTCATGCGATCTCCACGGCAGCCCAGGCAAACCATGGGGACTAGAGTGGGGGAGTGGGGATGTTTTCTTAGGGCTGGGAAAGGTGGCTGGGCCAAACCAGGGAGGTGACCCATCTGCCTGGGGTTTGTGCTCCTGTGGATTCTGCATTGACTGGGGTGTCCAGAGCTCCATTCGTGGCGTCAAGGGGGCAGGCGGAGGGGTGGGGGGTGCCAGGGGTTGGGACTGAGCCTGTGGAAAGGGAGAGGGCATGTGGATGGGTCAGCCCAGGGCAGGAGGGGCCGAAGGGAAGGATAGAGAAGTAGATGTGAAGGGTGGCAAGAGTGGGATGGGGCTGGAAGTGGAGTGCGTTCCCCCATTTGCTCTGTGGGGTGGGGGCGTCAGGAGAGTCAGGTGCGGCTCTTGAGCTGGGGAACCTTTGCAGGGTGGCTGCTGTCTTCTTGGGCCCCTTTGCTGAGGACCTTCTCTTCTAAGAGGGGAAGGGACTGGCTCAAGGTCTCTGAAGGACATCAGATTTGTGCAGTACCCAGAAGAGAGTTTGGCACATAAACAGTGCCCCGTAAACACCTGCTTTTTCATCCGGAATCTGGTGAAAGAGTGGTGGGGCCCAGAGC
Organism: Leopardus geoffroyi; assembly: GCF_018350155.1. Taxonomy (NCBI): domain Eukaryota; kingdom Metazoa; phylum Chordata; class Mammalia; order Carnivora; family Felidae; genus Leopardus; species Leopardus geoffroyi. The sequence goes on from NC_059341.1 coordinate 133,599,191, forward strand.
CATTTCTGTGGCCTCTGGGCAGAGGGGTAGACGTCAAGGAGAAGGTCTGCTTAATGGCCCCTGAGCAGGCGGGGAGCCCCAAGGAGCCCCTGCCCGCGTGTCCCCACCTCTTCTCTCCATGCCCTTGTCTCTGTTTCTCTAACCCTGCTCTCTCTCTGTCCTCCTGGGACTTCTGCTCCCAAGGCTGACAGTCTCTCTACCCTCCCCCACTCACAGGTATGCGGATCCTGGTGAACCTGCTCCTGGACACGCTGCCCATGCTGGGGAATGTCCTCCTGCTCTGCTTCTTCGTCTTCTTCATCTTCGGCATCATCGGCGTGCAGCTCTGGGCGGGCCTGCTGCGTAACCGCTGCTTCCTGGAGGAGAACTTCACCATGTGAGTGCCGCCCCCACCCCCCGGGGGGCTGCCAGCCAGCCAGCTTTGCCTGGGGCGGCAGGGGTGCTGGATGTTTTAGGACGGGGAGGGTCTCCCCGTGGAGCACCTGGTCCCAACCCTTACTCCCAGGAGTGGAGAGAAGCCAAGGAATGTGCTCAGGTGCGCTGCTGGTGGGTCTCCCGTGAGTGGCTGGACACTAAAAGGAGCACAAAAGGCCACTGAGCTCTCAACATGGGTATCACAGAGTCCCGGGCTCAAATAGGCCCTCAGGTGCGAATTCAGCTCCTAGTGACTCTTACTTCATACACAGTTTTAACTTACTCGGTAATTGGGAATGGGGCCAGCAGCGTGGAAGTGGCAAACTGGGGGCTCGAACAGGAGGGGAAAGGACAGCTGAGACCCAAGCAGACGTGATGCCAACAGGGAATAAGAAGACAGAAACCCTCAAAGGCAGACAGCGAACCTGGCCCAGTTCCAGCACGGACATCCCTCTTGGTGACTCCCAGTCATCCAGGAAAGGTCAACTCACAGTCAGCCCGTTTGCCCCGATAAGCGGGTGGGGGGGCTCCCGGGTGGGTGGGCTCCCCACCCCAGAGAGGTGATTGTCGAAAGCCGTCTCAGCAGAAGTCCAGCTCTGGCTCTTGGAGGAGTCGGGTTGAGTTGCCTGGGAGAGTTGACATCTGTGGAATTTCCGCGGTGAGGGAGGAGCGGCGTGTTTGGGCGTGCGTACCCGCATGGATGCGTCTGGACGGGAGGATGCTGACACGTTGCTGCGCCTCGGCGGGCTCCTGCCCTGTGTCAGGCCCCGGGGGGACTGAACCAGCCTCTCGCTCGAGAGCAGCACTCAAGTGTCAGCTCTTGCCAAGCCCAGGCTTAGTGCTCAGGACACAACAGAAGGCAGAGTTCCTGCCCTTGGGGAACTGGTCACAGGTGCCTCCACCGAGGGGCTCTCGTGGACGGAGGACAACTGCGGGAGGCTTGGGACGCCCTCCAGGGTGGGCTCAGCTTTCTTTCACATGTCCTGTCAATTGTGGAGAGGAAGCTAACCCAGAGAGCCGGGGTGAGGATGGGGAAGGGGACAGGTTCACCCTCCCAGTGCCCCCATTGCCGCGGGGACCAGAGAAGGGGCACCCTTGTGGGAAGGATCCCGTGGGCACGTGGGGGCCTAGTCTTGTGTCAGTCACTTGGAAGAGGTGGGCCCCACAGCAGCAGGAAGCGGGGGGCACCCACTTCTCCCGGGCTGGTCTTCAAAGATGGAGGTGTGTGGGTATGAGCTCTCAGCTTTGGGGGTTCAGGACAGTTCCAGACCCCTCTGTCCCACACGGGTCTTTCCCTAGGTCATTCCGTGGCCTCCTCCTCATTGTCCCGCCTCAGCCCCAAGGTCACCACCTGCTGGAGGCCTTCCCTCACCACCCCCTTACTCCCAGACACTCTGTTGCATTAGCCTGCTTGATTTCCTCCTGAAATTACACTGGTGAGTTCACTTACTTGGTTGTTGGGCGTCTCTAGACTGGTGTATTTACCTGGTTAACAATGATGAAGTGCTCCAGCACAACAGGTGTGACTGAGGTAATGCTTAAATCTGACCCCTTGTGGAGACTGGGAGGCAGAGGCCAAGAGAGGGGTATCTTGCTCCAGGGCAAGGTTGGCAACATCAGAGCCGGTGTGAGAACCCAGGTTCCCCTGCCTGCGGCGCCTGCCTCCGGTGAGGGTGCTCAGAGCACCCCTTCAGTCTCATGAGCCCTTGGGGAGACCCCACACGGTCTGTTTGAGGGTTCTGGGGCACAGAGTCAGGCCAGTACTGCCCAGCTAGGAAGTGGCGGGGCCCGGCATCTGGACCCAGGACTGATGTCCTCTGCAAGGCGTCTGGTCCCTTCTCCCGGATTCCGTGTTAGCTGCACACACGGCCGTTCGCGTCCCAGACAGACTTTAAATATGCGAATTGCTTTGACAATGTGTCTTGAGGGCGTTTTACACCAGGGTTTCTTATTCCACGGATAAAAGGCAGCTCATCTAGCCAGCCCCTGTTGATGGACGTTGCGTGGTTTCCAAGTTTTTGTTCTTCCGTACGGGGCTGCAAGACGCATCCTGTACACGTGTGATCCTTATATACACGTGGGATCAATGGCTAGACTCATCATCGCTGGTCAAAGTGTATGTGTATATACACATACACACATATATTTTAAAGTTTATTTATTTATTTTGAGAGAGAGGTTGTGTGTGTGCAAGTGCCCGCATGAGTGGGGGAAGGACAGAGAGAGAGAGAGAGGGAGGGTGAGAGAATCCCAAGGCTCCGTGTTGCCAGCCCAGAGCCCAGCTTGAGGCTTGATCCCATGAACCATGAGATCACGACCCAAGCCTAAACCAAGAGTCGGACGCTTAACTGAGAGCCTCCCAGGCATCCCAAAGTGTATGTATATTTTTATGCTTCTTTCTTAAAGGTACAAATTGCGTTTAGCGGTGGACACAACTAAAGTGTAGAGCTGAATGATGTTTTACGTGGGTCCACGCCAGTGTAAAGCTACCCAGAGAAACTTAGGGGGCCTAGGGAGGCTCCCTCCTGCCCCTTGCCGGTTCCTGTCCCCCTCACCCCAAAGCGGCCACTATTCTTTTTTTTTTTTTTTTTTTCAACGTTTATTTATTTTTGGGACAGAGAGAGACAGAGCATGAACGGGGGAGGGGCAGAGAGAGAGGGAGACACAGAATCGGAAACAGGCTCCAGGCTCTGAGCCATCAGCCCAGAGCCCGACGCGGGGCTCGAACTCACGGACCGCGAGATCGTGACCTGGCTGAAGTCGGACGCTTAACCGACTGCGCCACCCAGGCGCCCCAAAGCGGCCACTATTCTGACCTCTATCGCCGTAGATTTGTTTTGCCTGTTCTTGAGGTTTCTTTAAATGCAGTCATACAGGATGCTACCTTTTGTGTCTGCTTCTTTGGCTCAGTGTAATGTGTCTTTGCGATTCACCCACGTTCTTGTGGGTTTTATTTCTTTTTCATTGCTGTGGGTATATATTGAGCAAATATACGACTACTTATTTTTTTTTTTTTTTCATTCTACTGTTGACTTGGGTTGTTCCTGTTTTTTTTTTTTTTTTTTTTCTTTTTTGGCTCTTATGACTCATGCGTATTCTCGTACATATCTTTGGTGGATATAGCCAACCTTTCTTTTGGGTAAATACCCAGGAGTGGAATTGTTAAGGGTGCACGTACGTTTAGCTTTAGTAGATTTTGTCAAATGGCTTTCCAAGATGGTTGCGTTCAATGTCAGCTAGCAAAGTCTGAGAGCTCCGGTGGCCCGGCATCCTCAGCGACATTTGGTAACGTCAGTCCTTTTCACTGTCACTCTTCCAGGGAGAGTGCAGTGGTACCTTATTGTGGTTTTAATTTGTTTTGCCCTGATGACTAGTGACGGTTGGCACTTTTCACATGTATCCTCTTATGAAGTGTCTGTTACATACAGTCTTATGCTGTTTTTAGATTGGGTGGTCTTTCTTTTTATTATAAATTTGCAGTGGTTCTTTGTATTCTCGATTTGAGTCCTTTGGTGGATAGATATGTTGCAGAGATCTAATCCCAGCCTGTTCCGTTTTCACTCTCTTAATGGTGCTGTTGGACGATGAAGCCCTTAGTTGTAATGAAGTCCAGATTACCAGTCGTTTTTTCAGTATTGCTTTTTGTGTCCAGTTTAATCTTTTCTTAACCCAAGGTGATGAAAATATCCTCCAGTGTTTTCTTTTAGAAGCTTTCCTGTTTTATCTTTCACATTTAGGTCTGTATTCCGTCTCTTAGTGTGGTATGTACAGATTCCCTTTTTGTACAGATATTCAGTTGTCCCAGCAGCGTTGGTTGAGAAGTCCACCCTTTTCCACTGAATTGCAGGGGTGCCTTTATTACTGCCAGGTGGCCATTTGTATTTGGGTCGGACGTGTACGTGTTCATTGTTGGCGGATGCCGCTAAATTGCCCCCCAAAAAGTTTATATCAATTTACACTCCCACCAACAGTGTATGCGCATGTGTGTTTGTACTCACTCTTTTCCGCACTCAGTACCATGGGCCTGAAATATTTGCCATTTGGATGGGTGTAAAATGATCTCGGTGTTAGTTTTGTTTGCATTTTCCTGTTATTAGTCAAGTGAGCGTCTCTTCCTGTATATTGGTACGTTGGCTTCCCTCCACCCCCCGCCAAGCATCTTGGCCATTTTTATTTCTTCTGTGAAATTTTTCTCTTTTCTTCTCTTTTCTTTTCTCTTTTCTTTTCTTTTGTCCTTTTACCCCCTAGTGGGGGCACAGGTGGTTTTGAGTGACAGGTGGTTTTAACATAGTCTAGATGTCTTCTATTTGTTTTATATATTGCCAATACTTATCCCAGGGCAGTGGCAATCTCTAGCCTGTTTTTGTAAATAAAGTTTTATTGGAACACGGCCATACCCACTTGTTTACCTATTTCCTATGACTGTTTCGCATTTCAAGAGTGCAGTTGAGTAATTGGCACAGAGACCATATGGCCCTATCTGGCCCTTTACAGAAAAAGTTTGCCTGCCTCTACTTTTTATTTATTTATTTATTTATTTATTTATTTATTTATTCATTTATTTATTCAGCTTGTCTTTTTACTTAGTATGCTTTCTTTTGTCTCATAGAAGTTTTACATTTTTATATAGTCAGTCTTGAACTTTGCCTTTGTAGAATTTGGATTTGTAGATTTTATCCAGGAAAGCCTTACACATATATCTTTTTTTCCCTCAATTATTTCTTTTAAGCTTATTTATTTCGTTTGAGAGAGAGAGGAAGAGAAAGAGAGGAGGCAGAGAGAGAGGGAAAGAGAATGAATCCCAAGCAGACTCTGTACGGGCAACGCAGAGCCCGATGCGGGACTCAAACTCATGAAATGTGACATCGTGACCTGAGCCCGAAACCAAGAGTCAGACACTTAACTGACTGAGGCACCCAGGTATCCCAGGCCTTATATATCTTGAGTTAACAGAAATATTTCCCGTTCTCTTGTAATATTTTTGTGATTATGTTTGTTGCATTTATGATTTTTAATCCACCAGAAGTTTATTATTTTAAATTTTGTAATATATTTTGCTTAACCTAATATATCCAAAAGATTACTATTTTCAATGTGCAATCGATGTAAATAATTAATAATGAGATTATTACATTCTTTTTTTTTTCTTTTGATACCAAGTCTTCAAGAAGTTTATTTTTGTATATGGTGTGAGGTAGGGATCTATTCTTTTTCCAGATAACAGTTGTCTCAGAACCATTTATTGTTTAATTCTTCTTCTCCCCATGGATCTGAAAAGATGTTTCTGTAATAGACTAAGTTCTGTTTTGTGTATGGGTTTGTCCCTGTGCTCTGTGGTGTTCCATGAATCTTTCTGTTCCTCTTGCAATACTATACACTCTAGTAATAATTGTAGTTGTATTTTGCTCCCTTGTAAGACTGGACTCCACTCCTCTTTCTCCTTTAAAAAAAACTGTCTTGCCTATTCTTCCATCCAGATAAATCCTAGAACCATCTGTCCAGGTTCCACAGACACAAACAAGCTGGGATTTTAATTGGGTTGCAATGACTCATTGTTTAACCTCACAGGATGGGTAGGGCAGAGATTGTCATCTCTGTCTTACAGGTGAGGAAATTGAGGTCTGGAGAGAGGAAGTTAACAGCCCAAGGTTACATAGATGGGAAGGGGTGGGGCAGGCAGAGGATCAGATCCTCATCTGTTGGATCAGTAGAATTCAACGTTTGTTGATTAAACGTGTACTCTGTGCTGACCAAACAGTGTATGGGGACTGGGGAGCCTGAGACCCCGTCCTTGTCCTAAAAAAGGTTCAGGCTCCAAGAGAAGTTGGGTACATATGCCCTAGGAGCAATGCGGGTGTGTGCAGGGCACAGTCTGGCCACAGCGGGTTAGGGACTAGCCCTGCTCCATCCTGGGGAGGCCCCCTTAGGGAAGGGACCCTAGAACTGACTGCAGTGGGTCAGTGGGAGATTTTTTGAACATGGGGAAGGGCGTCCCAGGTGGGGGAACAACATAGGCAAAGGTCTAGAGACAGTGACAGGACCTGTTGGGACAGTTCTGTCACACTACGTGGCCTTTCCCCTTCCTGCTCCTCCTGGTGGTGACCCCTCCCCTTCTCTTCTTTTCCCCCCCGCCATCACCTGTGCACAGACAAGGGGATGTGGCGCTGCCCCCCTACTACCAGCCAGAGGAGGACGACGAGATGCCCTTCATCTGCTCCCTTTCGGGGGACAATGGCATCATGGGCTGCCACGAGATCCCCCCGCTCAAGGAGCAGGGCCGTGAGTGCTGCCTGTCCAAGGATGATGTCTATGACTTCGGGGCGGGGCGCCAGGACCTCAATGCCAGCGGGCTCTGTGTCAACTGGAACCGCTACTATAATGTGTGCCGCACGGGCAGCGCCAACCCCCACAAGGGTGCCATCAATTTCGACAACATCGGCTACGCCTGGATCGTCATCTTCCAGGTGAGGCCGCTCAGGCCTGGCACCAGCGCACAGGCTGGGGCCCGGGAGACTGGAGTGGGGTGGGGTGAGGGGCAGGGGGAACAGCTTCTTCTGGCAGGGAGGGCTCTGTGCTAGGTGTCGGCCGCCTGTTTCATTGAAATCTGCCCGACTTGCTGGCGCGATGGGCGTTAGCGTGCCCCTATTATAGACAGAGCAACTGAGGTTCAAGAGAAAGGAAGCAAGCTATTTGATGGATCACATGCTGGTCAGTGGAGAGTCAGGATTTTAACCCAGGGCCGGGTGCCCCCAAAGCCTGTGCTCTTTGTGGAACCCCAGGTTGCCTGGGGACCGACGGATCCCGGCAGTGAGGTACAGACCTAGAGGGGAGAGACCAGACTCGCGCCTGTTAGAGGGGCTGACCAGGCAAGGCCTGCACACAGGACGTGGGGGAAAAGACATTCCTGGTGGAGGTGACCACCTGAGCCAAGGCCTGAGTGCAGGGAAGGTTCAAGGTGAGCACCAAGGAGCTGTTTGTCTGTCTGGGTAGAATCTCTCGGACCTTTTTCGTTGATCAGTCAGTAAGAAATACGTTTTACTCAGTGCACACATATACACACACTCACAGTGTTAACTTTACTGTGTGCCTTGCACGGCCCCACTGTGCTGGAGAGGACCGGGGTGGGGCGTGTTGAGGAAACGAGGGCTCTCAGACTGGGTACCGCTTCCTGCCTCTGTGCCTCAGTTTTTCACCTTTAACGTGGGGGTAATAACAGCCCCCTCTCCCCCTGAGTGGCTGAGAAGAAGAAGCTAGATGATGGGAGCCGAACAGTCAGCCAAGTGTGGAGTGAGTGCTTGGTAAAGGTCACCTTCCCGCTGCCCTCGGAAGGAAGAACAGGGCTGGAGCAGGGGGTGGTGGCTGAGAAGCCCCGAGAAGAGGGGAGGGCCTTATCAAAGCGGCCGCTCTGTGTGCTGTGCTCTGGGGAGCATCGAGATCACAGAATTCAGAGCTGCAAGGCGTGATGTGATGTGATCACAGCCCAGCAGCTGTGTTTTGAGACCCTCAGCCCCCAGGGGTGTGAATGGGTTGCCTGGGAGAGGGCAGTTGCTAGGGAGCGCCCAGCGTTTGCTTTGCCCGAGGCTGCTCTGCCTCCCTCTCTGGGAAGGAGAACGGGGGCAACAGTCACACCAGCCCCATCACAGCCACACTCCTGGGCTCAGCTGAGCTGTACCCTAGGCCCAGCTGGTGAGCTGGAGTTGGAGTCCAGGGCCCCCTGCTTCCAGCCCTCCTGCCTTGGTGAGGGAGACTGGAGAGGGGCAGGCTCTGGAGCAAGAGGGACCAGGCTCAGGTCTGGCTCCCCGCCTTCCTGGCTGTGTGACAGTAGGCAAATACTGTAACCTCTCTGAACCTCAGTTTCCTCACCCGTGTATGGGCGATGAGGATGGCCGTCCCATGGAGCCTTGTGGAGAGTTCGAGAGAGAATGTGTGCCCAGCAGTCTGGCACACAGTGGGGCCTCTGGCTGGGGCGCTGCGTTTGTCGCCCGTCTTTCCTGAGGGTGCCGCCTTTCCCGTCTCAGGCTCACCGGTCCTCTGCTCTGTTCTGGCTGCAGGTGATTACCCTGGAAGGCTGGGTGGAGATCATGTACTATGTGATGGATGCTCACTCCTTCTACAACTTCATCTACTTTATCCTGCTTATCATAGTACGTGTCAGGGTAGCTGGGGCTCTCTGGGGAAGCTCACGGACCCAGGGACCAGGGATGGGACTGGGGGGTTCCCAGGGAGCCCCTCAGAGCCAAGAGAGCTGAGTGGGAGGGAGCAGGAGGGGCAGGGTTTCTTTTTTTTTTTTTATTTTAAGTCATCCATACACCCAACACGGGGCTCGAACTCACAGTCCTGAGACCCAGAGTGCTTCACTGACTGAACCAGCCAAGCCATTTTTAAATGCCTCCGAGCAGCGGGTAACTGAAGGGACTCATCAGCGCGGCTGCGGGAGGCATCCATCACTCTCGATTGCCTTCATTTCTCACTTCTGGGCGTTTAAGACCATCTAGTCGCTCCTGCTCGTGTTTCTCTGCCTCGTAGTCTCTGGGAATACATTCTTCTCACGACCGTAGCTAGGTGCAGCCCCAGGATGGGAGCTTGTCTAGGGCTCCAGCTTGTTCCTCTTTTCCCGTGGTGGGAAGGGGAGATGCTCTGAAACAGAAGCCCGGGGCTGCTTCCCCACAGGGCTCCCTGAAATTCTCGGATGCAGGGGGCGGGGGTGGCTTAGGGGGTGGAGGCGGGGCTCTGTCTGCCTCACGGAGCAGGGTCCTTCTGGGAAGCCCCTCCTGCCTCCCTCCACAGTCCGCCCAGAGCCCGCTTATCCACCTCGTCACGCCTGACCGCGGCTTCAGCCACAGCACAATCCCCAAAATGTCAAGGTGATCCTCTCCTGGGCGAGTCAGTGCTGGCTCACTCCCTACTGCTGTGAGGCTGGATTCTCTGGTGTCCCGACGGTGGGAGAAGGCATGCTTGGCTCTCTGGGGCAGCACCTTTTCCTGAGCTGGTGGGACCTTGACCTGAGGGTTCAGGGCAAGCTGGCAAGTGACCCGAGACGTACCTGCTGTTGGTTTTGCTCTGATGCCTTCCTGGGGGACGCAGGGGCCTTGGACCTATAAAGAGACCCCCAGATAAAAAGAAGGGGGTTGAGGCTTTGTTCAGCATTGCCCTTCGTCCATTGGTTTGTTCATTCCCCAGCACCATCAGGGAGACCTGCCCTGCTCCAGGCCCTGAGCCAAACACTGGGCACTGAGCAGTGAGGTGGGCCCAGCCTTGTCCTCGAGGAGCTCACAGTCTTGGGCGGGGGGCGGGAAGATGGGCTACGCTTGACATTGACCAGACAGCATATTAGGAGCCACGGCAGAAGGAATCCTGAGAGGTTGAGGGAGCCCAAAGGAGTTTTCTAATCTAGCTTGGAGGAGGAAGAGGGGAGTGGGAGGCTTCCTGGAGGAGGTGATTACCAGAACTGAGCCTTAAAGGCTGAGGGCAGGCAGCCAGGGGGAGAGCCTCTTGGGCAGGGGGCAACTTGCAGAGACCTTGACATGGACAGAGTCCTGATTGGAGGCACTTCGAACCACTGGGGTTGCTGGAGGAGCCTCGAATTCCAGAGAAGCACTGGAGAATGTGGTCTGCCCCTCCTGATAGAGTTAGGGGTGGGGATGTCAAGTTGGTAACTCCCAGCGTGACACGAGCCACGTCTGTTAGCTCCCCTGAGTCCCGTGGGGGATGGTGACGGCACCTAGGCTTATGGGTTCTCAGGAGGATTAGATGAGACAGAGTCTGAGGCCTGCATGACCCCTGGCACACAGTAAGCGCTCAATAAATGTGCCCCTCCACTTTTACTGCTGGTATTATTGGGCCCCGGGTGGCCCTGTCACAAGAGAAAGGGTACTGGCAGGGGGCTGAGGATGTTGAACTTTTCTGGGTGCTGGGAAGGGTCCGGAGAGCAAAGCCTGGACCACCGGGCTTCCATTTTGCCCTCACAATCCTGGCCATGCAGGGCCACCTACCCATTCTGTTCCTCAGGTGAGGATCCTGAGCCCCAGAGAGGTGAGAGGTCCTCAGCCCTCAGACTCTGGTGCCCAGCACTCCCTCTGGTTGGAAACGTGTTAAGCTTGTCTTGCCTGAGCCTTGGGTTTTACAAATGGGGAAACAGAGGTCCAGAAGGAAGGGGGGAGCTGCCTGGGTCACAGGGGCAGTGGCTGTAGAGGCAGGCTGTCTAGAAGCCTGATAGGTGTGAGCTCCCAGAGAGAAGGGTCTGCACCCTCTCCTTCTTGGTGACCCGTCACAGGGGCCCGGTGCACAGCAGATCTCCAGGAGACGCTGGTGGAAGATAGAACCGAGAGGGCCAATGAGGGGCATCTTTGTACCTGGGGATTTTCTCAGGGTCCTCCAGCCAGGAAGCCCTCCCCTCAGCCCTCGATAACCCCAGAAGCCCAGTTCCCTCTTTGTGACGTGGGGACAGGAGGGGAGGGCGAATCAGTGACTGGGACTGTGGCCTGCGTGAACTGCCTGGCAGGTAGCCCGGAGGAGGATGAAAAGCTGGTAGGTGGGCCCTCCTTGCTGGTAGGGCCACTGATCTCTTTCAAGGGCTTAGCAAATGCCAGAGGAGGGGTCTGCCCTCTGGCAACTAGGGCCTACTTGTGCCCTCTGCGGCCTGTGGAGGCCACTGGAACTGGACCCTGCATCATGAGGTGGTGGGATTCTTAGTACTGACTGGGTAGTCTCCCCCACCACCTCCATCCAAGCACAGATAAAGCCACACAAGTAAACCCTTTCTGAAGGAAGCTTCTCTTTTGTCTGGATGCCCAACTGAGGCCAAAGTGAAGGCCAGAGAGAGGGTAGGGCTGGGGTGGGACTCAGGGCCTGGATAGCCTGAGAGGGTGTGGGCCTCCCTCCCTGGCCTCAGCACTGACGTCCCTGGCCGGGGTCCGAGGGCCTGGGGGATCGGGCTTCAAAGCGGGTCCCAGTGGGGCCTGGGGAGCTGCCTGGGCCACCGCTGTCCTGGGGCCCTGGCCTCCTGTCGGAGCAAGGCCTCAGCAGTCTTTTCCTGTCCCTATCTGTGCCCGTGCCTCTCCGTCTCTCTGGGCCCTCCACCCTCTGCCCCTCTCTCTCCCCGCCTCCTCGCACCCATCACCCCGTGTCTCCCACGCCCTCTGCTTCTGCACTCTCTGAGCCTCCGTCCCTCCCTCTCGGTGTTTCTCCTCATCGTCTCTCTGTCCTTCCTGCCGGCTCTGGCTGTCTGTCTCCTGGCTCTGTCCTGTCCCTGCTCCGTGCCTCGGATTTGTCCCTGCCCCTCTTCCTCCTGTCCTCCTTTCTGCCTCGGTACCCCTCTGCTTCTCACCCCGCCTCTGTCACCGTGTCACCACCTCTGCCTCCCCGTTTTCTCTTTCTCTCTCTCCCTTCATTCCCCTCTCCCCCACGCCTGCCTCCCCCCACCAATCTGTCCCCTCTGTTCCTGTCCCTGTCCCTGTCCTCTCCTCCCGTTGGTCACAGGTGGGCTCCTTCTTCATGATCAACCTGTGCCTCGTTGTCATAGCGACCCAGTTCTCGGAGACCAAGCAGCGGGAGCACCGGCTGATGCTGGAGCAGCGGCAGCGCTACCTGTCCTCCAGCACGGTGGCCAGCTACGCGGAGCCCGGCGACTGTTACGAGGAGATCTTCCAGTACGTCTGTCACATCTTGCGCAAGGCCAGGAGGCGTGCCCTGGGCCTCTACCAGGCCCTGCAGAGCCGGCGCCGGGCCCCGGGCCCGGGGGCGTCCCCCTCCGCCAAGCCCGGGCCCCGCGCCAAGGAGCCCAGGCATTACAGTAAGTGGTCCCGCCTGCCGCTGCCTCCGGGGTGCCCCGCTCAGGCCTCGTGTGCCTCCAGCGGGGGATTCTGGGGACCCCGCGACGGCACCGCCGGCGAACGCGCCCCCCCTGTCTCCTCGGCACGGGCAGAGCCGTCCGGCAGGTTGAGAACCCGGCTCTTCCCTCGGGAGCTCCCGTCCGTGCCCCTCGCTCCCTCCCTGCTTTCCTGACCCCCTGCCGGTGCCCGGTCTGGGCTGGCCTCGGGCTGGGGGCACCCAGCACCCCGAGCCCTGGAGGATCCCCTTCCGACCCCAGTGGGGTCACACGTGGACCCAGGCTCCGCCCGGGATTCACACTTGAAAGAAACGGACGGTGGTCTATCCTGTCTGGTAAAACGCTAACGCTCCACTCCTCTCAGCCTGCCTCACGCCCCACGTGGCTTCCTGCTGCCACCACGTGCGAGCACGCCAGAGCAGTGACGACCAGCCACGTGGGATGAGGGGGCTGTGGCCACCGTGCCGAGGCATGGTGTGTCGGGGACCAGAGATCTTCTGTCTCTGGGCCGTTAGGCTCAGAAGGGGCTCTCCATTCACTCTCTCGTCTGTTCTAGAAAACAGTCCTGAGAAGAGGGCAGAGTGAGTTATATTATCCCGTTTTCAGATGGGAAAACCAAGGTCCAGATAGGTGAAGGGAGTCACCTGGGGTCACGCAGCGTGTCCGTGACAAAATCGGCGTCAGGGACATCAGAGCTGGGTTTGCTGGGCCCGCGTCCAGAGGGAAATGAACGCTCCCGCTCAGCTCCCCACAGAAGGCAAATGCGCCCCGGGAGAGGAGTCCCGCCCCCCAGCTGGTGCCAAGACGGAAGTCAGCAGGGTCCCAGCCCCGGAGCAGGTGCACAGTGTGTGACCTGGACAGCCTGGGCCCCTCTGTGGGCCTCAGTCTCCTGCTCCGTCAGGTCGAGGATGAGGCTCACGCGCAGGGGGAGTCAGCCACCCCCGGGCCCTGCCCCTGCAGCTCTCAAGCCCTGAGATTCTTGGGAGGCAAGCCGGAGAGAGAACTGATGCTCGAAGCTGCCGCCCACCCCTCCTCGGGCGCCAGCCGTCCAGGCGTGGTCTTGCGGGAGGCTCCAGGTGGCCCGTGGGCTGGCCCAGCACGTGGACGGGGCAGCTGGGGTCTGCCTGCAGGGTCCCTGGATGACGCGGGCTTCTTGCCGCTGCCCCCACCCTCTCCGGGGAAGCTGTGTGGAAAGAAGTCCAGGGGGCTCTCTGGAGGGGGACCTTGCCCCTTGCCCCTGGGCCTCAGTACCCTCCCGCTTCCCTGGGAAACAAGTTTCAGGGGGCCCAGCCCCAGGCACGAGTGGGGCTGAGGTGGGCCTTACTGAAGTGGGATTGACCCCGGGCTTCTGCCTGCCCACGCCGGCTCCCAGGGGATGAATGAATCAGAAGCCTCGTCCGGGGCTTCAGGAGATATTGGGAGGAAATCTGGAAAGGGAGGGCAGGCATTACATGTTTTTCATTCCCTTTAATTATTATTATTCTTAAATGTTTATTTAGTAATTTTGAGAGAGAGAAAGAGAACACACATGTGGGAGGGACAGGGTAGGGTGGGGAGAGAGAGAGAGAACCCCAAGCAGGCTCCGCACTGTGCCCCCGTGGGGCTTGATCCCATGAACCCTGAGACCATAACCTGGGCAGAAACCAGGACTCAGATGCTAGACGCCTGAGCCACCCAGGCACCCCTCCCTTTAATACTACTAATAGCTTTTCTTTGCCCGCACCAGGAAAACGTGTATTTTAGGACAGTACAGGTAAACATAAAGAAGAGACCAAACCACCCAGGAAGAACCTCTCTGACACCTCCTTGAAATGGTTAAAGATGGCAGAACTGTGGTCTAAGACTGGTTCAGGCTTCTTAAACTCTCCCTGGGGCAGCACACGGGGTGAACACTTCTGCCCCCCACTCCCTGCTGTGCCTCCCGTCAGCCCCTCCTGCCTGCTTCCCCTGGAGCCACCCCGACTATCAGGGGGCTTCTAGAGCAAGGGTTTGCCTCCTGCCCAGGGCTCCTGCCTCCCTCCCTCCCCGGGACACAAGCCCCACATACAGGTGGGAGGAGAATTGAAGATGGAGAGGTCACCTTGGCTCTCTCTAAGGGGCGTCCGTCCGCCACATCAAGCTGACTCTTTCAGAAGCTCTTTTAGAAAGTCTTTCTCAGCCATTTCCCCAAGTCCAATGTGAGCAAGCAGGACCGTGGGAGGGCTGGGACTCGGGCCAGGAGATGATGTAGCCAGGACAGGCGACAAACACACGTGCCCCAGGCACTGTTCTAGGCACGCCAACACATCCACAGTAGAACCCTCCCCACGGCCCTCGCTTGTCACAGGGGCCAGCCAAGCCCAGAGAGGTAAAGCCAATCCCCCAGGAACTACAAGCCACTCGACCTCCTCACCCAGACAGAACCTGAGCCACAGGAACTTGAAGCACACATGGGTCTGTGTCCCAGGGTTAGCTTGACCCCTGGGGTGGGCAGGTCCTGCCCCCTCGGAGCCCCTCAAGCCTGTGTAACCTGAGGCGCCGACCCTGCCTTGTGTTTGCTTCGCAGAGCTGTGCCCTCGACACAGTCCCCTGGACCCGATGCCCCACACACCGGTGCAGCCCATCTCTGCCATGCTGGCCTCCGATCCTGCCAGCTGTCCCCGCTGCCAGCACGAGGGGAGCCGGCGGCCCTCGGGCCCGGGCAGCACCGACTCGGGCCAGGAGGGCTCGGGCTCTGGTGGCTCAGGTGGTGACTCGGAGGAGGTGGATGGGGACGGGGCCCGGAGCAGCGAGGATGGGACCTCCTCAGGCCTGGAGAAGGAGGACGAGGAGGAACAGGCGGACGGGGCGGCCCGGCTGTGCGGGGATGTGTGGCGGGAGACCCGAGCCAAGCTTCGAGGCATCGTGGACAGCAAGTACTTCAACCGGGGCATCATGATGGCCATCTTGGTTAACACCGTCAGCATGGGCATCGAACACCATGAGCAGGCCAGTGGGGGCGGGCGCTGGGCGCGGGGGCGGGCGTGGGCGCGGGGGGAGGGCTGGACGCCTAGGCCCAAGCCGGCCCCACGCAGCCCCGGCTGTTGAACATCCCCTGGGTGTCTGTCTCCCACCTGACCGGGGCCGGGTCCGATTCTGCCCTGTGGCCTCCGTGCCCAGCCCCGGGCCCGGCCCAGAGGAGAGGGAAGCTCCGGGTGTGTGCCTAGCGGGTGAGTGAGCGAGGGAGGCGGAGCTGGTACTGGGGCCCGCTGGGTTGAGATCCAGCTCCCGTCTCCTGAGTGGCGCGGCCTGGACACCAGGCACCCACAGCCCTTCCCCTGTCCGTCCTGCCAAACCTGACTTCCGGTCATCGCCTTTCCCACGAGCCCTCCTGTCCGTTCTCCCCCAAACAGCTGGCGTGGTCTTTCCCGAGGCCGGGCTTTCCCCTCTCCCCAACCTGCCGCAGCTCCCCATTGCCCTCGGCACAAAACACAGACCTTTCCTCTGACAGCCAAGGTCCCTCTGTGGCAGTGCCTTCAGCAGGTTGGGCGTCCTCCTGTCCCCGATGTCCCCACATAGTCCACCCTCCACGCAGCCCGGCGGCACTGAGGGTGGCCCCAGGGTTGCCCTGCAAAGACTGTCCCCTGTCTCCCTCCTCGGCCAACCCTGTGGTTTCTTCTGTCCTCAGCACTGGGTGCGTGGAGTGCAGAGTGGGTGTTGGCTGAGTTCATGGTGTGTCCCAGGCCCCCTGGGCCATCGGGGTTCAGAGACATGGCCCCAAGGGAGATGGCAGGAGCACAGGGAGGATGTGTAAGAGATAAGAGGCTCCTTGTAGGGACACAGGAAGGAGGGCTGTGGGGGGTTAGCACACATGTGCCCAGCAAATAGGTCATACCGTGGGTGACGGCCTGTGTGACAAGTCCATTCCTGGCTCCATTCAAAAAACACCATTTTCTGACTCACCTAGCCCCTGGGTGGGTTTCCTCCGTTGACCTGGCCCCTACCCCGTGAGGGCACCCCGCTTGGCAGCTAGTGACCCTGAGGCCTAGGGAGGGGATGTCACTGATCCAACGTCCCACAGACAATCAGGGGTCAGATTTGAACCCACATCTTTCTTTTTTTTTGTTTGTTTTTTTAACATTTATTTATTCTTGAGAGACAGAGAGAGGCAGAGCATGAGCAGGGGAGGGGGAGAGAGAGAGAGAGAGAGACAGAATCTGAAGCAGGCTCCAGGCTCTGAGCCATCAGCCCAGAGCCTGACGCGGGGCTCGAACTCACGGACCGCAAGATCGTGACCTGGCTGAAGTCGGACGCTTAACCGACTGCGCCACCCAGGCGCCCCTAACATTTATTTATTCTTAAGAGACAGAGAGAGGCAGAGCATGAGCAGGGGAGGGGGAGAGAGAGAGAGAGAGAGACAGAATCTGAAGCAGGCTCCAGGCTCTGAGCTGTTTGTTAGCACAGAGGCTGGCGCGGGGCTCACGAACCACGAGACCATGATCTGAGCTGAAGTCGGACGCTCAACCGACTGAGCCACCCAGGTGCCCCACCCACATCTTTCTTTAACATTTATTTATTTTTGAGTGGGTGAGAGAGAGTGCGCAAGCTTGAGCAGGGGAGGGACAGAGAGAGAGGGAGACACAGAATCCGAGGCAGGCTTCAGGCTCCGAGCTGTCAGCACAGAGCCCGAAGCGGGGCTTGAACCCACAGAGCCATGAGATCACGACCTGAAGCGAAGTCGGACGCTCAACCGATGGAGCCACCCAGGTGCCCCTGAACCCACGTCTTTCTGTGGCGAGACTGACACCCCCACGGGGTTCAGAATGTGGCACCCCCCTTTGCTTTTCCTGCCGCCCGCGGAGGCCCTCCACCCGCCCACTGCGCCCCGCCATGGGCCACACTCTCATTTCCCTCTTCATTAGCTCTCCAAGCGCTGGCTCCATTCAATTTCCTTAAATGCGGCCCCTGGGGCTGCAGCGACACTCTGTTTGGAGCTGCTGGTTTGCCAGCCTTTCCAGCTTAATTAAAAAGGTCTCTGGGGAAGACTGGGGGGAAGGCTGTCTGCAGGGTAAAGCTGGTGAGAGAGGCAGCCCAGACCTCCTGGCCTAGGGCTCAGGCTCCTGGCCTTTCCTGGCCTAGGCTTGCCGGTGGGGTGGGGGCAGAAGCCTGGCTGGGCCAGCGGTCCCGGAGGGGGTCTCGTGGGGAAACAGTGATGTCGGGGTCCTGGCTCGAATTTCCGAGCGGCTTGTCACAGTGCTGCCTGGGCACGGTTCCCGCCAGGGGCTTGTGGGAACCGGCTTGCGAGAGCCAATTTTCTGTCACTCGGGAACTTCGAAAGCCTGATTTTAAACAGTTGGTAGCTTGGAATTGGCCATGGTGGGAGTCTTTACACCACAGAAATTGGCATATGCGACAGATCAGGGCCACTTTTCAGAGGCCTGTTTGCCAGGGTTCTGCGGGCCGCGGCCCCTCCGCCTCCCCACCAGCCCGATCTCAGGGCCTCCCTGCCTGGCCTGTACCCTGCTCGCCCCCTGCTGCCCCTGCCTGGGCTCCTTCCCTGGTTCTGCCTCTGACCAGCAGGCGGCCTCGGGCAAGTCACTTGGCCTCCCTCAGCCAGCAGCTCCGTCTGTAACCGGGCACACGGACCCTCTGCACAGAGGGGCTGGGGGGGTTAAATGCGCTAAGAAGCCCAGCACGTAGTAGGTGCTCACTAATTTGCAATTATTTATGAGTCTTCTGTTTGAACCTCACATCACCACCCTTGGGGTGAATTTACCTCCTGCTGTCTGGAGCCTCAAAAAATTAATGAATTGAAAAAAAAAGTGAGGGGGAGGGAGAGTTTTTTAAAATGTTCTTTTTAAAGCAGCCTGGAGTGGCAGCCATTGTTCTGCTGAGTGCCGCGCGGGGCCTGTTCGGGGCCTGCTGGTATTTTTGCCCCACTCCTCTCTGCTCCCAGACAGAGGCTTGGCGGGAAACGATCCACCCCCGTGTTTATTTTGAGCAGCCCCGCCTGAGGTGGTGCCTGCAGAGAGAGGTGGCCCAGGGCCACTGGGAGGCCGGGAGAGTGGGGAGGAGGAGAAGGAGAAGATGGGTGAACCACACAGCCCCTTTCCTGCAGGGCTGGAGACCGTGGAGGGGAGGCATCGCAGGGGCCTGGCAGGGAGACTGGCGCGGCCATGGGGACAATAGGTAGTGACAGTGGGGCACAGCCTGGGCATTGCTCTCTTACTCCATCCGCCACCCCTGCCTCTGTGGTCTCAGGTGCTCAAATGAGAGGTGAGACTGCAGGTGTCTCTGGCCAAAGTGGCCATTGCTACCCAGATCACAAGGGGTTCCAACGTCTCTAGGTTCCTCATGGTCAAAGATGCTGTTCCTTGCAGGGACTGGCCTGGGAGGCGGTGACAGGGAAAAGGGGGGGTCATCCAGACAGGGGCCTGCTTGTGACCCATGAGGTGGTCAGACGGGGCTGAGGTCTGCTCTTTGGCTGAGGCTACATGACAAGCAGGCAGATGGGGTCAGATTCCTCCGTCATTACTCACTGTCATGCGTTGCCACATTTCTTCCCCTTGTGATCTTCATGGCAGCCCGATGGGGCAGGCAAGGCGAGTGTCTCATATCCATTGAGCAGATGGGGAAACTGAGGCATGCCCAGGTGATATGGTGAGCAACTGAGAGAGCAGGGCTCCAGGATGCCAAGGTGGAGGTGGAGGTTCCACAAAGCAGACAGGAGGCAGTGGGGGAGGTCTGGGTGGGGAAGCCTTGCTCCCGGGAGCAGTCCCTATGGCCCCCTTCTCCCTCCCCCGGCACTCACCTCTCCAGGCGTGTGACTCCTCCCAAGGCGGGCAAGGCTGCCCTCGGTCCCATTCCATCCTGGAACTGAAGGAGGTCACCGAGTCGGACAACAAGAAACAGAGGGCTTGGCTGGATGGGCAGCAGGGATGGGGTGCAGGAAGCCCCCCGGGGCCGGCTGGGGCATGTCCACTGGCCCCGGCTCACAGGAGAGTGCATTCAAGGCCTCCAGACCAGTGGATGGGTCAAAGCAGTCTTTATTTTCCCTTCTGCAGCCCCCACATCATTGCTGACCCAGGTCTGGGAGGACTCTGGGAAGAGGAGGACGGGCTGGCTTAGTGCCCAACATTCCAGCTCTGGGGGCGCTTAGGGGAGAGAGCCAACATGGGCTGCAGTCAGGGAAGCCTTCCCAAAGGCAGTGGCACGGGCAATGGCTCCTGAAGGTTGACTACGAGTTCATCAGTGAGACAGAGGAGGGACAGGTACAGGGACCAGGAGCTCAGGCATTCCCCCACAGGACCCTGAGCCCTCAAGGAGGATATGCACAAAGGGCAGGAGACAGCCCGGGAGGCTGGTGAGGGGGCTATCCATCCACGAAGTGCCTCAAGGCAGCGGAGAGCCACGGAAGGCTTCTAAACAGGGCAGCGACATGTCTGTACTGGATCGTCAAGTCAGAAAAGTGGGGCAGGTGATGCCGTCACAGCCATGGGGATGGGGACAGGCCAGAGGGAGAATACCTGTGATTCAGGTTGAGATGTGATTCCGCCACTGCCTGGCCCTGGCCCTGGGCAGTCACTTCCCTCTGAGCCTGTTTCCCCCTCTACAAAACGGGGATACTATAGGGTAACGTTTGAGATTTAGATGAGCTAATTCATGGAAGGTGCTTAGCACCGACTGGCACGTGGGAGACGCTTAACACCGGCTGCCATTATCATCATGGGATGGTACCGGGCTCCAGGGGTTCCTGCGGACAGCTTAGGGCCTCCTGCCCACCAGGGCCCTTACGCACCCCTGCAGAAATGGCCAGCCTTGTGCCTCCAAGCCTGGCCTGGGGCCAGAAGGAGTGGGCCCCTGCCCCTCTCCCTCCACTTTGGACCTCCAAGATATAGTCCCTCCTTACCTGCCCTCGCTCCTCCTGCCTCCAGCTCAGCGTGGTGTTCTGCCCTTTTTCACCCTGTTCCCCTGGGGTCTTGGCCACCTCCAGATGCCTCTCTGCAGCCTCTGCCTGGCGGTCTGTCTGCCTGCTGTCTCCCACTTGTCCTGGCTCCTGCACTGACGCCCGCAATGTCATGATCCTGGTCCCTTATTCTGTTTTTATCTGTGTTTTTCTTTCTGCCTCATGTCTCCACACCCCACCTTTGCCTCTCAGTCGCCGTATCTATATTTGTCTGTCCGTCTGTCTGTCCATCTCCGTCGTGGCTTCCCCCCCGCCCCTCTTCACATACCCTCCCACCTCAGTCTCAGGATACAGAATAGCGTTCATCTGTCTGTCTCCCGCTCGCTGTCTCTCTCCCAGAAAAATGCCTGCGGGAGTGACGGATGGTCCATTAGAGAAAGATTAACAGGTGTGCACTTGACTAGAGAAACAGCTGCTGCAAGTGGGGGGGGGGAGGGGCGGGCGCACGGGTGACCTTTCCGGAGAGCGGTGGCCTCCCCAGCACTCGTGGGCGGGAGTGTGTGTGTGTGCAACGCGTGTGGCCCCGAGCTGAGTGGCCGCCATTATGGACTGTCAGCGACCACACTTCCCATCCCCGCTGATCTCGTGGTGGCAGGTTGGGAAATTGGTGGCTTGGCTCGGCCGGGGCTGCCGGGCCCCAGCCCCTCCCCCACAGTGGCCCCCCCCCCCCCCCCCCCCCCCGTCTCAGGGTCCCACTTCCCTTTCGGGACCATTTTGTGAGTCAAATGTAATTACAGATGGAAACGGGGCCTTCTTTTATCTGGGCTTGAGAGGACTTGGCAGTTTTATTAGGTTTCCCGGCACGAGGCGGAAGGGCGGTTCTTTTTTTCTCTTCTCCTTTTAACCCAAATGGAATCACAGTCAGGCCCTGAAGGTGCCCTGTCGCCTGGTGGAGGGGCTGGGCTGGGGCTGGGGGTGCTGATGGTTGGCAGCTCTCCCCGCCTCCCCAGTCTTGCGCTGGCCGATCCCTCTGCCCAGATACCTTCTCTTCTCCTCCCTCTCACTGGGTTCCCCCTCTCAGCTTTGAGGGCTCTGCTGAGATGTCACTTCTTCCAGGAAGGTGCCCCTGCAGGCACCTGACTGCAGGATTGCCATTCCCTCAAAGCTCCCTCACGTTTCTCTGTTTTTAGCACCTACGGCCGTTTGTCAGCTCGGGGGTTGGGCTTTGCCACCGGAACCTGCGCTTCTTGGGGGCAGGGAGGATGCCCTGATGCATTCACCACTGGCCATCCTGGGTAGCACGCCCAGCCCACCGCGCTCAGCTCACCTGTAGAATGCATGCAACAATGAACGAGCGGAGGAGAGGACGGATGAGTTCAGGTGGAGTTTCTGTTGTGTGTGATGGAGAGCAGTTTGGAGTCTGATTTTGTGGCTCTGCTGCCTCCTGGCCGGGTGGCTCAGGGCGAGTCAGTTCGCCTCCCCGAGCCTCAGTGTCCTTATCTGAAAAACGGAGGCACCAGCAGATTGTTGGAGGCGTCCGTAATTGTGCCGGATGTCAAGCTCAGTGCGCATGCTCAGGCCTAAAAAATGGCCCCTCTCTGTGATTCGGGCTTGTTGGTGAACAGAAACCCGGCACTTTCACAGTCCTAGAGAGAGAAGGGAGGCGCTGGAGCCCCGTATGACTCTTAGCGGGGAGCCCTGGAGTGAATATCATCTTACTCCACCCCCTGGTTTTATGGATGAGAAAACTGAGGTTGGGGGGGAATGTCCCTTGAACCCTGTCTCCTAGTCATGGCCTGTAGTGTGGTCTGTTTTGGATTCCAGGGTTGCTCGGATGGTTCTGCTTATACGGGTGTCTCTTGCTGCTAAAAACCAGGACGTAAACAGCTCCAGGGTCAGAAGGTGCTAGTCTCTTTCTGATCAGCCGGTGACTTTAACCCTTGTCCTCTCTGGGCTCTAGTGTCTTCCCCTGAGAAGTGTGTGAAGCCAGCCCCCTGGACCAGGGTGCTCGCAGACATTAAAGAGTCGGGTGGCACACAGTAGGCGCATGGTCTCTGTCTTCCCTTCACAGGGCACAGTGGTCTCCAGCCACCCACGATCCTGAGGTGGCCATTGCTGGGGAAGGGGAGAGTGGGGAGGGCTCCGTCGGGAGGTCTGCACAGGCAGAGGTTAATGGTGGGAGCCTTGGAGGCAGGCTGCCTGAGTTCAGATACTGGCTCTGCCCCTTACCAGCCCCACAGCCGAAGGCAGGGGCTGGCCTTCTCCGAACCTGCTTCTTCATCTGCAAAATGGGCTCTTATGGGATTAAGCGACACGGCGCCTGTAAAGTTCAAAAAAACAGGTCCTGTGTGTGGTAAGTGCTTCCTAAGTGGGATAGGGTCATGGGCAAACAGGGGTCATGGGCAAACAGGGAGTTTCTGGCGTCTACTGGCCTGTCTTCTTGTCTTGCTCTGCATCAGCTTCCAAGACTCCTTCCTCCCTCCCTCCCTCCTTCTTTCCTTCCTTCCATGTTTATTTACTTTTGAGAGAGAGAGAGAGAGAGAGAGAGAGAGTGTGAGCAGGGGAGGGACAGAGAGAGAGGGAGACACAGAATCTGAAGCAGGCTCCAGGCTCTGAGCTGTCAGCACAGAGCCTGATGCGGGGCTTGAACTCATGAACCACGAGATCATGACCTGAGCTGAAGTCAGACGCTCAACCCACTGAGCCACCCAGGCGCCCCTTCCAAGCCTGCTTTCTGATAGGTCCCCTCAGTGTGCAGTACCAGCATCGTTTCCAAATGTGTGGAAGGCCAGCCCCGTGGGGTCCCCCCATGTCAGTGGACTCTTAATGACAGCAGAGGTGCAACAGAGTTGTGAGGCTCTCAAGGCCGTTGCGGTCCAGCGAAGACATTGACCTGCCAGCTCACTCAGCCTCCCCGCCTCCCTGGGGGTCCTGCAGCCGATGAGCGTCCACAGAGGATCCATGGCTGTGCTCTGGCCTGACCGGGGTCCCCGTTCCCTGTCCCTGCGCCCCCACAGCCTGAGGAGCTGACCAACATCCTAGAGATCTGTAACGTCGTCTTCACCAGCATGTTTGCCCTGGAGATGCTCCTGAAGCTGGCCGCCTTCGGGCTCTTCGACTACCTGCGCAACCCCTACAACATCTTCGACAGCATCATCGTCATCATCAGGTGCTGCCCCTGCTGCCAGTGGGCTGTGGGCCCGGAAGCAGAGTGGGGAGGGGGGCGGGGAAATCTAGTGCCCTGTCCCCCGCCGGTAAACAAAGCATGTCCGAGCACAAAGGAAATCAATTGCGCAGAAACCCAGTTCTCGAATATTTACAAATTTGTCCTCCAGTAACATACGTGCTTCTAGATTAATGCATTAAGTAGCAAGATCCAGCAGCAGATCTTGGGACCACCGTCATCCCAAAGAAAGGATGGGTATAAATAGTGTTTGGGAATATGTCCATCAGCTGTTGTAAGATATAAAAACAGCGGTTTTGATCGGTCAAAAAGCCATAAAGATTGCTCATTCCCTGTGGCTTGTTTTCATTCATGATCTAAAGAATGGTAAATCTCACGGAGAGGTCAGTGGCCTTCGTAGATCTCCTGAATCCTAGCCAGAGACTGCTCATGGGGGGTGTCCGTGGACTCCAGGTCAAGAGCCCCTGGTTTGAGCATGCCCTGGAGCAGCGACGGCCCGTGAAACATGTTATTTGTGGGATGAATGAACGAATGGATGTTCTCCATCTCTCTGCCCCCCCACTGGCCTCCCCTTGCCCTCCTCTCCCTCTGCTCTGCCCTCCGCTGAACGCTCCTGCCTCTGTCCCCTGCTGCCTCCTCCCAGCATCTGGGAGATTGTGGGGCAGGCGGACGGTGGCCTGTCGGTGCTGCGGACCTTCCGGCTGCTGCGGGTGCTCAAGCTGGTGCGTTTCATGCCCGCTTTGCGGCGCCAGCTGGTGGTGCTCATGAAGACCATGGACAACGTGGCCACCTTCTGCATGCTGCTCATGCTCTTCATCTTCATCTTCAGGTGAGCCCTGCCCACCCTGGGGAGGGCCGGAGCCTGGGGCGGGACTGGGGGGGGGGGTGTGGGACATGGCTGCTTGAGCTTCTCCAGGCGCCACCCTGGACCTGGCTGCGAGTCCTGACGCCATCCCTGAATCCCCTATGGCTCTGAGTGAGGACTTGCCCTCTGAGCCTCAGCGTTGGCTTCTGTAGAACGGAACCAGCGCTGCCCCTGCCATCTTACCCGGCCGTTCTGAGAACGACACAAGGTGGGTGGGTCCCTTGAGCCACCCGCATTCCTCCCCCAGCATCCTCGGGATGCACATCTTTGGCTGCAAATTCAGCCTCCGCACGGACACAGGAGACACGGTCCCCGACAGGAAGAACTTTGACTCCCTGCTGTGGGCCATCGTCACAGTGTTCCAGGTGAGCAGCTGCACGTGTTCACGTGTGTCAGGGGAAGGGGTTTCTCCCAGGACCACCGCTTGGCTTGCTTTTCAGAGGTGCCCCTCAGAGAATCCAGAGAAGGGGGGTAGCTCGCCAGGGAGGCCCCTCAACTCCGGGCTCCGGCAGGCAGGTGTGGGTGCGGGGTCAGGCTGGCCCTGCATTGGCTCTGGGAGCTGACTGGCCACCTGGTGCCCGTCTCTGCCCCTCCACCCCCGCCCCAAGACCTGGGTGCATTGGGATTCTTCCCTGAGGCTATTTTCTCGCCATGGTTAAATGAGTGTGCACGGGTCCGGGGGGGCAGAAGGAAGAAGGGTGGGCTCGTGGAGGGGCTGGGGGGGGTGGCACGAGCAGATAGCAGATAGAGCAGAGAGGATAGGGCTGTGGGAGCAGCCAGGAAGGAGCACCCCTCAGCAGGGAGTGAGAATCAGGGCAGGAGGTGGGTTGTGGGCCAGTGGGGTGGGGCGCGGGGAGGCCGTGGGCAGTGCAGTGTGTGAGTGAGGGGCACGGGCTGTGCCAGGTGGGCACACTGCCAGCTGGGGCCGTGTCACGTGAGGTCCCTGGATGTGCTGGGGCCCGTGTGAGAGGGTGCTGTAGGTGCGCACGGGCTTCAGGGTGCCTTCAGGCTCCTCCACCCGGTGGATGCCTTCTGCCCTTGGGCTGGGCCGGGGCCCGGGGGTACCCCAGGGCTGACCTGTGCTCCCCCTCCCCCCACAGATCCTCACCCAGGAGGACTGGAACGTTGTCCTCTACAATGGCATGGCCTCCACCTCCCCCTGGGCCTCCCTCTACTTTGTCGCCCTCATGACCTTTGGCAACTATGTGCTCTTCAACCTCCTGGTGGCCATCTTGGTGGAGGGTTTCCAGGCAGAGGTGAGTGCGGCCCTGGCGGAGGAAGCACCCGCATGGGGCCTGGACCAGGCTGGGTGGGGGAGGGGTCTGGATGGGGGAGGGCTGCAAGTCAGACATCTAGCAGGGAACACTTTCCGAAGGAGGGGGTTGTCAATTAGGTGGTGAGCTTCCGGTCACGGGAAGCATGCAAGTGGAGGCTGCAACGGGATCCTTGTCTCTCCCTCGGAGGTGTGGGACAAGGTCTCTCCATCTCCGAAATTCTAAAGCCCCCGAGATCTGGATCCTGCCTCCTCCTTTCTCTGAGGTTTAGGGGTTACTTGCAGTCAGGCGGGTATGGGCTTCTGGGCTCGGTCCTCGTTAGCTTCTCACTTTCCTTTTCTGAGGCTCTGTTTCCCTGTTTGTAAAATGGGCATGAAAGACCCGTTGAAAAATTCAGGAGGGAGGGAAGGGCTGAGCCAACGTGCATTCCAACAAGAGGGATGGTCTCCCAGGGTGACGCCAATCGCTCCTACTCGGACGAGGACCAGAGCTCATCCAACATGGAGGAGTTCGACAAGCTTCAGGAGGGCCTGGATAGCGGCGGAGGTAAACAGGTCTCCACTGTCACCTGGGGGACCAGGACTCTTCCCCAGAGAGATCCAGGGGGGCTCAGGGCTCAGCATCAGCTTTCCCCTTAAGCCCAGGCTCCAGGACCGCTAATTCTCTGTGGTTTGTTTACATTCATAATGGAAAGAAACAGGCAAATCCCCCCAAAAGAAGTCAGTGACATTCATAACCCTCCTGAGTTCTAGCCACAGAGGTAGGTGCACTTCACCCTCACCCCTCCATGGTGTGGCCTGTTGGGAAGAGACAGCCTCAGGCCCCAGGACTCCTGGCTTCTGGTCCTGTTTGGCCCCATAGGGCAGCTTGGAACAAGCTCCCCAACCCATGGCCAGTGTCCTCCTTGAAAACCGGGCTGTACCATTTTTGCCTTGCTTCCTAAAGTGGGCCCAGGAGTGAGGTTTCTATGATGGGTGAACACAGCCTGGCCCTGAATACAGGAGGCGGGGGATCCACTCACCCAAAAAGAAAGCTGACATGATGAACGCTGAGTAATGTGTAGACATGTTGAATCACTGGGGCACCTGGGTGGCTCAGTCGGTTAAGCATTTGACTTCAGCTCAGGTCATGATCTCACAGTTCGTGAGTTCGAGCGCCGCATCAGTTTCTGTGCTGACCGCTCAGAGCCTGGATGGAGCCTACTTCAGATTCTGTGTTTCCCTTTCTCTCTGCCCCTCCCCTGCTTGTGCTCTGTCTCTAAAAAAATGAATAAACGTTAAAAAAATGAAAAAAAAAAAAGAAATGTTGAATCACTACCTTGTACATCTGGAACTAATATAACACTGTATGTCAACTATGCTGAATTAAAATTAAAAACTTAATAAAAAAAAGAAAGCTGAGAGCTGTGCAGGAAGGGTCCAACGGGGAAGGTGGGGGAGGTCTCCCCAGAAAAACTCTCTATTTCTGTTCCCATCCATGTCTGTCTCATGAATTCTTTTGTTCTTGTTCTATTTGCCCCTCTTTCCGTCTCCATCTCACCCTCCAGATCCCAAGATCTGCCCAATCCCCATGACCCCCAATGGGCACCTGGACCCCAGTCTCCCACTGGGTGGACATCTGGGCCCCCCCGGGGCTGCGGCACCCGCCCCCCGCCTCTCGCTGCAGCCGGACCCCGTCCTAGTGGCCCTGGGCTCCCGCAAGAGCAGCGTCATGTCACTGGGGAGGATGAGCTGTGACCAACGCTCCCTGGTGAGTCCCTGAGGGGTGCTCTGGGTGGGTGCTTCCTGCTGAGGTGTATGGGGAGGGACCCTGGGGAGAAGTGCCTGTCAGTCTAGCCTCAGGCTGGTGCCCAGGTGTAGGGGACCAGACTCTCCAGCTAGAACCAGGCAGGGACCATGTGTGTTGCATTCTTGAGTGCCTAGTGCCAGAGTAGGGCCTGGCAACAAAGAATGAATGAATGAATGAATGAATGAATGAATGAATGAATAGTGCCAGTGCGTCCCGTGTGGAGAACTGGGTTTTTATCGTGGCCACACTGCAGATGGCAAAGAGCTGGGCTTTGGGGTCAGACATACGAGAGTTCAAATCTAGCCTCTGCCACTTTCAAGCTGTGCGGCCATGAGCAAGCCCTCTCTGAACCTGTTTCCTTACCTGTAAAGTGGGAAGACTACCCTAACGTGCTCTGGCTTCCTCAAGGGAAGTGAGGTGGCAGGAGGAGATGTAACCACACCCTAGAGGCGCCCGCACATCCATGGATGCAGATGGAGTGACAGCCGGGCAGGGAGAGGACCCCTGGGGTCTAGCCTGTTCTGTCACCCACCAGCCAGGCCTCAGCGGGTGTGCAGGCTGCCTCCAGTCACAACAGTGGGTCGCGTGTGTGTGGCGGGTGCGCTGACCCGAGCCCGGCTTCCTTCCAGTCCAGCTCCCGGAGCTCCTACTACGGGCCGTGGGGCCGCAGCGGGGCCTGGGCCAGCCGCCGCTCCAGCTGGAACAGCCTCAAGCACAAGCCGCAGTCGGCCGAGCACGAGTCCCTGCTCTCGGCGGAGCGCGGTGGCGGTCCCCGGGCCTGCGAGGGCCCCAGGGACGAGGGCCCGCCGCGGGCTGCGCCGCTGCACGCTCCGCACGCCCACCACGTGCACCACGGTCCCCACCCGGCGCACCGGCACCGCCACCACCGCCGGACGCTGTCCCTCGACACCAGAGACTCGATGGACCTGGCCGAGCTGGTGCCCGCCGTGGGCGCCCACCCCCGGGCGACCTGGAGGGCGGTGGGGCCGGCCCCCGGGCACGAGGACTGCAATGGCAGGATGCCCAGCATCGCCAAGGATGTCTTCACCAAAATGGACGACCGCCGGGATCGCGGGGAGGACGAGGAGGAGATGGACTACGTGAGCGGGCGCGGGGTCTAGGGGCGGGGCCCGGGGCCAGAGCCCAGGGGTACAGGGGCGGGGCTAGAGTGGGAGGGGACTCAAGGAGGGCGGGCAGTGGGCGGGGCCGGAACTGCCCACCCCAGCGACCCGCCCCGCTGGTAGAGGAGACCTCTTAGCCTTCCCTGGGCGGGGCGAGGGTTCTGTTCTCCTGGGGGAGGCCGCAGGTTGGCCGGCGGCCCCAGTTTGGTGTTTGACCACCGGGGTGGGAGGAGATGCGCAGCTCTGCGCAGCGCCGACCCGTCTGCACTCCCATCTTGGCCTTGCCAGACCCTGTGCTTCCGCGTCCGCAAGATGATCGACGTCTATAAGCCTGACTGGTGCGAGGTCCGCGAGGACTGGTCTGTCTACCTCTTCTCCCCTGAGAACAGGTGGGCGAGGCCAGGCTCGGTGTGAGGTTAGAGTAGGGGGTTGGCGTGTCCGGGGGGGGTGGGGAGAGATACTTGCCAAGCCAGGCAAGGCTCCTGGTAGCGGGTCTTCCATACTCCAGAGGACCTTCCTGGCCCAGTGGTGGAGGGTCTGCAGGGCTGGGGGAGGGTCTAGGTGTTCATGCAGGGGCGGGGGATGGGGGCTCCCTGGGCATCCCTAGTCCAGGCCATTCCTGTGCTGACACCAGGTTGGACAAATCCTCATGTAGCCTGGGGTGCTCACATCTGGAGGGGGCATCAGTAGGCCTCCTGGAGGAGGAGGCCTTTGTGCTGGGTTTTGGAGGCTATGTAGATAGCATTCCAGTAGGTGAAGCAGGGGTTGTGAGGAGGTGGAGGCTGGTCCAGGCGGAGGGAGCAGCCTGAGGGAAGGCCTAGGGGGCAGAAGCTGGGGGCATCAGGCAATGTGTGTCCAAATGGCTGGAGGTCCAGGCTCAGAGCTTTGAACCGGTGTTTGGAAGGCCTTGAGTGCCAGGGCAAGATGGATGGCCTTTATCCTGTGGTGCCATGTGCTCAGGGGAGGCAGCTCCGAGCGGGCACCTGAACAGACCTGAAGTCACCACCTGTTGTGTGGCCCGAGAAGAGAGATGTCTGCTCCTCATGGCCATCCTAGTCCCCGTGTGTGTCTGGGCCCTCTGGGGCAAGGGGCACACTGACACTCATGTGGCACCCTGCCCACCCTGCCCAGGTTCCGAGTCCTGTGTCAGACCATCATTGCCCACAAGCTCTTCGACTATGTGGTCCTGGCCTTCATCTTTCTCAACTGCATCACCATCGCCCTGGAGAGGCCCCAGATCGAGGCCGGCAGCACCGTGAGTGGCCGAAGCCTCCGGGCAGGGCGAGGGACAAAGCGGAGGGGCAGGCCGCCAGGGCCTGCTATGGGACACTGTGAGGGGCTGAGGGGGCTAGGAGAGCTCAGCCAGGCCCCACACCAGGCGCCGTGGAGGGAAGTGTGGCGGGAGCTTGCCGCTGGAGATGGGATGCCTCCTGAGACCCAAGTAGCAGCACGGTGCCCCTTGGCTGAAGGCAAAAGGCCGACCAGGGGACTGAGCAGTTTGGGGAGCCCCCGGGCCCACAATATCTCCCTTCTTTCAGGAACGTATCTTCCTCACTGTGTCGAACTACATCTTCACAGCCATCTTCGTGGGCGAGATGACGCTGAAGGTAGCCCCCAGCTTCACCGGGGACCCTCTCCCACCCCCAGCGTGGGGGCCCTTGGCTCTGGGCAAACCCCTTAGAAAGCTTGTCACTCACCTGTCCCTCGGCCACATTCCACAGAGGGTGTGGGAGGCCCACCCCCGCTAGGTGCCAGGCCCTAGGTTGGGCTCCAGGGACCCGGAGGGGGTCACTCTCCAGGAGCTCATATCCTGAGGGAAAGGCGAATGCAGGGGAACATTTACAGTGTCACCGAGATACTTGCTGGAGGTGTGGGGTGCAGGGGAAGGATCCCTTTCCGGATGCTGCCCAGAGCACTTGGCTTTGAATCGAATTGGGTTTGCCAGATATGCGGCGAGTAGGCAATGGGGCGGCTCGCCGGGCCTGTGTTTCAGGGGGGCAGTGGGGTACCTGACCCCTGCCAGACCATCCGCCCAGCCCTCTGCCTGTCTGCGTCCCGACCCCTCACTGAGGCTGGCTACACCACCCCGCCCCCCAGTCGCGAAGTCGGGCTGACTCCGCCCATCGCCCCGCCCCCAGGTTGTCTCGCTGGGCCTGTACTTTGGCGAGCAGGCGTACTTGCGTAGCAGCTGGAACGTGCTGGATGGCTTTCTGGTCTTCGTGTCGATCATTGACATAGTGGTGTCTGTGGCCTCAGCCGGGGGAGCCAAGATCCTAGGGGTCCTTCGAGTCCTGCGGCTCCTGCGCACCCTAAGGCCCCTGCGGTGAGGATGTGCCCGTGGATGGGGGAATCCCTGCACGTTCTGGTGAAGCGCCCGGGGTCTAAGTGGACCTCTCACCCTAGCCCTCCTTACCCACTCATTCCTCTGATAGCACGTGCCAGATTAGCAGGGACACGGACCAGGCTGTTGAAGCTGTTCCTGGGGGTGGAGTCTGGAAACCCTAGTGGGAGAAGGGTGCTGAAGAGGCAGGGCTGAAGGTGGCCCCCAGGACTGCTACCCATTTTCTGTGTGTCCCTGGGTGGTCCCTGGGTCCCCCAGGGGGACAGGGGTAGGGCATAGTGCCTTCCTGTGCATATAGATCTGGGGTCTGAGGTTCTCTACCCTGGTGACTCTGGGCAGTGGGTGCTGTCTCCAGACATGGCTGTGGGCTCATGGTGCCTCTGCCCCTTTCTGCCTCCAGTGTCATCAGCCGAGCGCCTGGTCTGAAGCTGGTGGTGGAGACGCTCATCTCTTCCCTCAAGCCCATTGGCAACATCGTCCTCATCTGCTGTGCCTTCTTCATCATCTTTGGCATCCTGGGGGTGCAGGTGAGGGGTGCTCAGGCTGGGCAGGCGCTGGGGTGAAGTTCGTGGTCGGGGAAGGGGCTCCATATTCCTGCTCAACTCTCCTGACCTTGTGCTGACCAACCTGGGGGATCAGGTGGCCCTGGCAGAGCATCCCCGTCCCTGCCAGTGGTGATCTCCCAGTCCAGGGAGGGAGGCAGACACAGACCTAAACATCTGAGTGCAAAGAAGCCTGGGTAAATGGGATCACAGGGGTCCAAGCTACACAGAAACACAGGGCTGCTGGGAGCAAGAGGAAAAGCATCCAGAAGGCAGTGGCTTGGCATTGGGCCTTGAAGGAAAAGTGATTCCGCAGATCACGGTGGGCGGAAGGTATTTCGGGGGAGGGTGGGCACATGCATGGAGGTGAGCTCAGGAGCTCTGGCTGGCATAGAGACATGAGCCAGATGGTGGGCTGGGCCAAGGTGGGAAAGACCTGGAACAGCAGCTGAGGAGCTGGGGCCAGTTTCTCTGGGGCAGAGACTTTGGAGAGTCTCGGACACAGGCAGGGCCTTGAGCTAACTCGGATTTTGGCTTGGAGCTCAGGAGGAGGACGGGACCTTAGGGCTGGACAGGGAGGAGGAGTGAGGCAGATTGTAAAAGTGTGTGACAGGGGAACGGCCAGAATGACCTGGGCCCTCTGGGGTCTGGGCTGCTGCTGAGACCTTCCTCTTCCTTGCGCCGAGGCCCCCAGGCTCCTCACCTGGTCCTGGGTTTGGGGCTGTGGCTGCAGAGGATTTCCGGGCACAGGTGTGCTTTGGGGTTGCTAAGAGATCTGTAACAGCCACCTGGGCAGGAGGGGTGTGGTGTGGACTCCATGTGGACAGTGACACCGCCCCTTCCAGGCAGAGCGCCTGGGTCCCTAGAGAGGGTCCCTTTACTTCTGTCTCTCACGCTTGGGGATACGCAGACAACTTTCTCCTGCTGAGTGTCTGCCTGCATCCCCGGGACTGAAGTGAGGTCTGAGAAAGAGCCCAGAAGTCAGACAGACCAGGGTGGGAACCTTGGCTCTGCTACTTTCTAAACCTCCTAGGACTTTGGGGAAATTACCTAACACTGCTGGGCCTCAGTCTGCGCATCTGTGAGATGGGCTGAGAGTAGCCCTCCCTCGTGTTGGGGGACTCGGTGAGGTGGTGTGGTCGGGTGCCTGGCCCACGTCGTGCACAGAGGGAGTGACCCTGCGGGACAGGTTCCTCTTCTGATTTGCAGCCCCCTGACCCCCACTCCGGGAGCTTCGGCAGACCCGTCACTAACCCTGTGGTCCTCCCCCCTCCCCCGCCCCGCCCCAGCTCTTCAAGGGCAAGTTCTACCACTGTCTGGGTGTGGACACCCGCAACATCACCAACCGCTCTGACTGCGTGGCTGCCAACTACCGCTGGGTCCACCACAAGTACAACTTTGACAACCTGGGCCAGGTGAGCGCCACCTGCGTACCCCCTGCCCTGACCCGCCCCCCCCAGTGGGTGGGGGTGCCGGCTCTTCAGTGCCAACGGCCCTGGGATCACAGATCGGGCTCTGGTCCTGCTCAGCCAGGACCGACCCTGTGCCTTCTCCTTTCCAGGCCTCAGTTTTCTCTTCTGCAAAATGGGTGGGGGGTGGAACTCACCTCATAGGTAGCATGAAGCTCAGAGATCCTGAGTGCAGAGTGTCCCGAAAGTCCCTGGCGCTTAGTAGGTGCTTCAGTGGACATTGGTTTCTGGCCCCCACCCCCCACCCAGGGGACCCGGACAAGAGTTTTAGAGACAGCCAGACCTGGATGTAAGTCTCAGCTCTGTGCCTCTTGTTGTGGGGGTAGGCTCTCTGAGCCTCAGTTTCCTCATCTGTAAAATGGGAATGTGATGGCCTACCAGGCAGGCAGTGGTGACAAAGTGTAGCAAAGCCCCTGGCCCAGGGTCGGGGAGGGGGGGTTCCTCTTCCGGCACCCATCTACTTTGCTCTCCACCTCAGTGGGCTGGCAGGCCCCCTGCCCAATTCCTGCCTTGCCCTTCGTCTCCTCTCCTGGAGGCCTGCCAGGCTTGACCCATTGAGCAGTGCCCAGCTGAGAACTTCCACCTGGCTGCCTCCAAAGAGCCTCATGCTTCCCCCCACAATTACTGTTTCTTGAGGGCCCACCCAGGTGGCTAGGGATGATCAGATGGGGCGTGCCTTCCCCGGGTCACACAAGGAGGAAGCAGGATGGAGGTCTTTGTGACCCAGGGGACCCTCTGGCTGGCCGGATGCCTTTGAAACTCTCCCCTCACGTGACGAGGGATCCCTCTCCACCTGCCCCCTGGGAGGGGCCGTGGGGCCACTGAGAAGCAGTGAGTGGGCAGGGAAAGAGGGTCAGGAACCGGGACACAGGAGCTCCCCCGATCCCTTCCAGATTTCCCAGAAGCAGTCAGTGCCTTTCTTTTTTTTTTTTTTTTCTTTCAACGTTTTTATTTATTTTTGGGACAGAGAGAGACAGAGCATGAACGGGGGAGGGGCAGAGAGAGAGGGAGACACAGAATCGGAAGCAGGCTCCAGGCTCTGAGCCATCAGCCCAGAGCCTGACGCGGGGCTCGAACTCACGGGCCGCGAGATCGTGACCTGGCTGAAGTCGGACGCTTAACCGACTGCGCCACCCAGGCGCCCCAGTCAGTGCCTTTCAAGTTGTTAACAACTCAATGGTTGATAAAACAGAGGTTTTAAAATCCAGGAAGCCAAGGGAAGGCCCGTGAGGGCATTTTATGAGGTTGTCCGTGACTCCCTGACCTCAGCGCCAGGCCCCGGCCTGCTCCCATGGAGTATCCCTAGTCCTTTCCCACTCTGGGCATGCTCGATGCCAGGCTGAAGCCCCTGGACCTGGAAGTAAGGTGTTCTCAGCGTGCAGAGCCATTGGAGGGAGTCACAGCATGGCCCAGAGCCTTCGACTCCTTGCTGGCCCGTCACCGGCTGTGTGCCCTCAGGCAGGTTCCAGCGTCTGTGGGTCAGTGTCCTCATCTGGGGGAAGTGACAACCGGTCTGTGATTCTCAGTTCCAGGCTCTGCACTTCAGGCCTCTGTGATCCAAGAGCTCACGGGAACACTTGCCCCTTGGCCTGTGAGGGCTTCACGCGTCTCCCGGGCAAGGAGGGCTCCCTGTGTGTCCCTTGCTCTGACCTCTTCCCGGGCCTGAGCCCTTTCCAGGCAGCTCTCTGCCCCATTCCCACCTGGCGGGAAGAGGATGAGTCTGTGCCCGGGTGGATGGGAAGGGGCCAGTGCAGGGCGGGAGACCCACTCCCCAGCCCTGGGGCCTGGACTGCAACAAATGAACGAGTGTCCTGGATCTTCAGCGGCAGGGTGTGCGACCTCTGGTCAAGCCCCTGGTGGTCTGGTATCAGCGTACTTGGGCTTTGCAAGAATGGCACTGGTACCGTCCAGCTCAGAAAACCTTTACTGAGCACCTACTGTGTGTGAGGCTCTGTGCTGTTGCTCTGGGACCGGCCCGCAGTCCTGTGGAGGGGACACGAGCCTGCTTTGGCCTGCCGTCCGTGCAGGAGCCTTGGCTGGTGTCTCCTGGGCATCGCTTCCATTTAAAGGCTCACGTTAGTGGGGGTAATTACCGCCATTTATAGACAAGGAAGCCGGGGCCCAGAGAAGTTGAAGAACTTGCCCCAAGTCACCCAGCCAGGGAGTGGCAGAGCTTGGGCTGTGCCCCGGCCTCCCGTTTCCAGGTGCTGGAGGCAAGCTTGGGGTGATGGCGGCAGGGGGCCCTCATGTTTGTGAGGAACCTTGCGGTGTAAAGTTCCAGCTGCCCCTCCCAGCAGACCTGGCAGGCAGGCACTTAAGTATTAGTGGCGTTCTGTGGGTGGGGAAAAGGGCACATGAGTTTTCTTGAATTAATTTCGGGACTGAACCCAGGACTCCTGGTCTAGCCCTCATCCACCTGCACCAGTGCCTGCCGGGTAGATGGCAGGCACATAGTAGATGCTCAGGAAGGGTTTGTTGGCATCCTCGGGGAAGGCCTCTTTGTCTCTGTGCCTCCTGGGGGATGGGGCAGAGCCGCCTGAGCTGTCTGCACCTACCCCCCCCCCCCATGCCCTCCCCTTCCCGTGTCTTCCAGGCCCTGATGTCCCTCTTTGTCCTGGCCTCCAAGGATGGCTGGGTGAACATCATGTACAACGGACTGGATGCTGTCGCTGTGGACCAGCAGGTGCGTGTGGGTTAGGGCCGGGGGCGGCGGGGGGAGAGGGATGCGGTGTCTTTGGGGCCCAGCTGCCCGAAACTGGAATCGGCAGAACCCACGGCCCCGCCGCGGCCCAGCCCACACCGTCCTCGCCCGGGTCATCCACCGTCAGGCTGCTCTTGGGCAGCGGAAGGCATTGTTCCCTTTGCTTCAGCGAATCCCCCTGCCGTGCAAGGATAGCGCTCCCGGCTGGCTTGTGCGCGGAGGGTCAGGGCCTTGTGCGGGTAGAACCAAGGGCAGGAGGAGGAAGAGGGGGGGCTGCAGCAGCAGGCAGGGGCAGGCCCGAGGCGTGTTTGGGGAACTGAGCGTCGAGGGCAGGAGGTGGTGGAGGGTGTAAGTAGGGCAGTGAGGTCGGGAGGCGCCCCTGCGCGAGCCAGGGCAGGGGCCGGGGTTTCGCCCGGGGCCGGTGGGAGTCCGTGAGGGTGTCGGAGCCAGGGTCTGCTGGCGGGGGGGCTTCCCGAGCCTCTGCAGAGCGCCGCGCCCCGCGCCGCCCCATCACCTGCCTCAGCCCCGTCTGCTCCCCGCAGCCGGTGCCCAACCACAACCCCTGGATGCTGCTCTACTTCATCTCCTTCCTGCTCATCGTCAGCTTCTTCGTGCTCAACATGTTCGTGGGCGTCGTGGTGGAGAACTTCCACAAGTGCCGGCAGCACCAGGAGGCCGAGGAGGCGCGGCGGCGCGAGGAGAAGCGGCTGCGGCGCCTGGAGAAGAAGCGCCGGAGTGAGTGGGTGGCCGCCCGGGGCGGGCCGGCCGGGGCCCAGGCCTCCTCCGCCTGCGCCCCTGGTCCCTGCGGTGCGGCGGCCGAGGCCTGGGTCTCACCCTGGGAGCAGGAAGGGAACGGAGGGTAGACTCTGTGCCCCTGGCCCTGCCCCTTCTTTCCGCATCCGCCTGTTTGGGTGACCCCGTCCGCTGTCGGTGTCCACGCGGAGTCCACCGGCGACTCCCCAGTGGCTCAGCCCAGCAGAGGGCAAAGGCCCGGACGCCTAGCCCTGAGCTGTGGGACCCCTGCAGCAGCAGACCCGGAGCCCTTGTGTGCCCCGCGGGCATGTTTGGGGTAGATAGGGACGGTCACTGTCCCGCCCTCCTCGCTGCCTTCCCCTACCTCCTACCCCTTTGCCTTGTGGCCCCCTGGCTGGGCGGAGGAGACCTGAGTCTGACTCTCAAGTCCCGGGGTGTTCTCACGTCTCTCCCCTTGCTTCCTCCCTCCTCTTTGCTGTTCCCTCTTGTGCTCTGTTTCCCTACCTGGGCCCCAACCCTCTGTGGTCTGTGCCACTCCCCCCCCCGCCCCGCATCCCCCTGCAGAGGCCCAGCGTCTGCCCTACTATGCCACCTATTGTCCCACCCGGCTGCTCATCCACTCCATGTGTACCAGCCACTACCTGGACATCTTCATCACCTTCATCATCTGCCTCAATGTGGTCACCATGTCCCTGGAGCACTACAACCAGCCCACGGTGAGCCCCAGCCCCAGCCCCAGCCTGAGGTGACACGGGAGGGTTGGGTCCTCAGTAGGACCCGGGACCACGGTGAGGCAGAAGGGTCTGAGCAGCACCCCCATTTGGGGCCCTGTGCCCAGGGCGCTCAGGGCCTGGTGGGACAAATGAGAGAAAAGGAAATGTCACTTGTTCCCGGGGAGCGGGGAGGTGACATCTGGGCCCTGCCTTGAACATGGGTCTCAGTGACAGTGGTGTATTCGGTGTGTCTGCAAAACACACTACGAACATGAACTTTAATGCTCACAGCGGCCCAAGATGGGGGAGGGGCCTTTCTCTCTTTCATCTCATTTTGTAGATGGAGAAACTGAGGCTCAGAACCCAAATAACTCAGCCTGTAAGCAGTAGCGCCAGGATTAGAACTTGGGTTTGCATTCAGGGCCTACTACGTGGCCTCCACTACTACAGGGGCACATGGAGCCTGAGGGAGGGGCCTTCCAGGTGGCAGGACCATCGGAGGCAAGCACCAGCATGGGAGAGGATGCCCAGTTCCCAACTAGTTCCCAGCAGTGTTTGTGAGGGCCCCATGAGGAGCACGTAAGGGCAAGTGCATTTTAAAAGCCTCACCTTACTGGAGCCGGACGGAGGAAGGGTGAAGCGGAACTTCCATGTGAGAAATTCCTATCTTACTTTAAATGACAGGAAAGGTATATTATAAGTGCAGGGGAAAGGAAGGCAGCCATTGGCAGAACGAAGAGCAATTGTAGAACTTCCAAATTAACATGAAGAAGTAGAATAATAATACCAAGTATTTCTTATGGGCCCAGCACTGGACTATTACCTCATTTAATTTGCACGGTAACTTTTTGAGGTAGGTACTATTATCGTCCCTCGTTTGCAGATTTGGAACCTAAATCCCAGAAAGATCAAGTGACTTGTCCAAGGTCACATAGTAAATAGGTAATATGTGCCAGGCCAGGATTCGTATCTAAGCAATCTGGTTCTTAACCATGACCCTTAACCATTATCTCATACTGTCTCCAGAGAGGGGTAATTGGACCAGACCAGCAGAAATCAGAAAGAAGAAACAGCAATGTAAAATCAATAGTCCACATTAATTAAAGTGGGGGGAATAAAAGGAGATCTATAAACCATTTCACTAAATGTGAGTGGACTAAATTCTCTCCTTAAAAGGCAGAGACTTTATTTTTAAGTTAGTTGATTTATTTTGAGAAAGAAGCATGAGTGGGGGAGGGGCAGAGAGAGAGAGCCAGGATCCCCAGCTGGTTCCGTCCGAGCTGTCAGCACATGGAGCCTGACTTGGGGCTCGATCTCACAAACTGCGAGGTTATGACCTGAGCCGAAATCAAGAGTCCGATGTTTAACCAACTGAGCCACCCAGGTGCCCCAAGGCAGAGAGGCTTTCTGAGTGGAAGAAGGTAGTGGGAGATCCTGGGGTTTGGATCATGCTTCTCTTTGCCCCCTCCCCCTGCCCCCCATAGTCCCTGGAGACAGCCCTCAAGTATTGCAACTACATGTTCACCACTGTGTTTGTGCTGGAGGCTGTGCTGAAGCTGGTGGCGTTTGGGCTGAGGCGCTTCTTCAAGGACCGGTGAGTGGCTTGGCTGGGCCGGGGTGGCAGCACTGAGTAGGCCGCAGGATGGGGGAGCAGTCCTGACCCCTGGGGAAGCCTGGAGCAGCCAGAGGAGGGGAACCAATCAGTGTCTGGGCACTGATGGCCGGCGGCCCCCAGGTGCTGCCTACAGCCCTGAACAGGAAGCGATTATGGTTCTTCCTGATGGTTGCAGGGCATTCTCCCAAGTCTCTTCAGCTCATCTCTCATGGGTTCTCCACAACCTACCGGCAGAGCAGGGCATACCTCACACTAGTCCTTCTTTTCGGAGGGAACAAATGAGGTTCATAGAAGTTGATGGAGGGGCGCCTGGGTGGCGCAGTCGGTTAAGCGTCCGACTTCAGCCAGGTCACGATCTTGCGGTCCGTGAGTTCGAGCCCCGCGTCGGGCTCTGGGCTGATGGCTCAGAGCCTGGAGCCTGTTTCCGATTCTGTGTCTCCCTCTCTCTCTGCCCCTCCCCTGTTCGTGCTCTGTCTTTCTCTGTCCCAAAAATAAATAAACGTTGAAAAAAAAAAAAAATTAAAAAAAAAAAAAAAAGAAGTTGATGGATTAGCCCAAGGCCGCACGGAGGAAGCATCTGGCTCAAGATTCAGATCTAGAAGTCATAGCTCATTCCTCCTCCCCGGCAGAATGCCAGAGCTGTTTATTTAGCCCGGTCAGCCTCTGGCCTGAGGGATTGGAGGTTGTGGGGGGCAGAGAGGGAGCCAGACCCAGTGGGGTCTGGTGGGGCTAGTAGGGAGGGTGGCCACACATCCCCGTGGGCCACAGCAGGAGGGTGGAGAGCTGGGAAGTTCCTCCTCCCAACCCAGGCATTTCTAAACCAGAGTGCCCCTCACCCTGCCTCCCACTCCTGCCTTCCTCTGCCCGGCTGAGCAGGTGGAACCAGCTGGACCTGGCCATTGTGCTGCTGTCGGTCATGGGCATCACGCTGGAGGAGATTGAGATCAACGCGGCACTGCCCATCAACCCCACCATCATCCGCATCATGCGGGTTCTGCGCATCGCTCGGGGTGAGGGGCGAGGGTGATGGGGTGGGGATGGGTGGGGGCAGGCTGGGACTCCCAGGAGTTGGTTGGGGACAGGCAGGGAGTGGGGCGTGGGTGGGTAATGGGCTGCAGAGCAGGGAGAAGAACGGCAGCCAGGGGGAGCACACACCAGGCACACACTTGCCCCCGTGTGCACACATGCATCCTTGTCCACAGACCGCTCACTGCACCCGCACCTCCTCATAACACCGTGACCCGTGCAGACCAGTCTCAGGCTGGGATGAGAGGAACCCGGGGCGGCTGGGAAGATTCCGGGATGCAGTTCTAGTTCCTCGTGGGCATGTGTCCAGCACTGGCTGGGACCCCCCAGGCCTCTATGCTTCTTAAAACCCTGGCTTCCCCCGGCGGCCCCCGCACCTCACCCCAAGGCTGTCCCTCCACTTCTTTCAAGAAGCTCCTGCCTCAGCCCTGGCCCGGGTGCCTCTTGCTTTTCCACCTGCCACAGCTTGTGGCCTCCAGGGTCCGAGGTGGGGAGGGGCGCAGAGAAATTCAGCACCTCACACCGGAGCCCTCTTCAGCCAGAGGGAAGGGAGAAATGTGGGCGCCCATTGGTTGCTTTTCTCTCACCTCGGTGAATTTCGTGCTCGCTGACACACTTTGTTCCCACTGCGCGTGCCCTCCTTCTCCTGGGACGTTTTCACACCGACGTCCACGCCTTGTGCCCGCGTGTCTTTGCGCACCCCTCGTGCAGCGGCACCCACGTTCTTCCAGCGTGGCGTCACAGAGCCGTCCCCTTTGCTCACGTGCGCCTCCACTTTTCACTCTGCTGCCTCATTTACACACGTACACACGTGCACACGCACATCGCCACTGGCCGGGGCTGAGTGGGCCGGGCTGGGTCTCGCCCGCAGTGCTGAAGCTGTTGAAGATGGCCACGGGGATGCGGGCCCTGCTGGACACCGTGGTGCAAGCTCTGCCCCAGGTAAGAGCCACTCCTCCTGGCAGCCCGCCTGGCTCTCACTGGTGTCACTCCGGCCTCCACTTCCTTCTCCTCCAACCCGCCTGGAGCCCTGGCAGAATCCTGTCTCCCGAGAGGCAGTGTGAGGCAGGGGCTGTGGGAGATGGAAAGGGTCCCTTCTGCCCCTGTCTTCCTGACTTCAGGTGCTCGCCAAGGCCTGCTCTGTTCTTGGCGCTGAGCTGGGCTCTCAGGAGCCATATTTTGCCTTCGGGAGTGGGAAGGACAGACTACCGGGAAGGACAGATGCCGCAGGGCAATGTAGGGAGGCCTACTAAGTGGTGGGAGAGAGGGATGGGGGTCCTGATGCTCCATGGGGGAAGTCAGGGAAGGCGTCAGGGGACTTTGAGCTTGACCTTATAGAGTGGCTTGGCAGAAGGAGGTGGTGATGTGAATGGGGGGGGGGGTTCAGAAAGGACATGTTTGGGGGGGACGTCGTGAGACCTTGACCTGGGTGGAAACCCTAGGACGGAGGCAAGTCCCCCCACCCGCATCCCATTGCTCAGTGGAAGGGGGAGAGGATCAGGGCCACAGAGGGTGCAGTTTTCATTCTCCTGGGAATTCTGCAGTCCCAGTCGTCCCCTCCCCCCCCCCCCTCCCCTCAGGGTGACCTGCTCTGAGGTGAGCCTCAGGCACATTCGTTTATTCACTGTGACTCATCTAGTCTTCAGGAATTTTAGGCGTTTTAAAGGGCACGAATACTGCGCGATAAAAATGAGGGTGAAAGATTAGCCACCCTGGGAAGGTGGAGGAAGAGCGGGCTCTCTCAGGGACCTGGGCCGTGGGTGCTAGCGAGTTCCATTCTCGTTTGGTGTGAGCATCCCAGCAGCCTGCTTACAAAGGGACGGCCGCACGGGCCGTCGCGTTGGGTCTGGCTGGAAAGCAAGCGGGGCGTGCACTCAAAGAGACGTGGTTTTTCTTGACAGGAAATGTCTTCAGAGGGTGTTGGCACATGGGAGGTGGGGGTGAGCTGGGCTTGGTGGGGGGTGTGCAGACAGGAGGTGGGTTGGAGCCCAGACTCAAGCCACCTTGCCTCTTATCAAGGCCTAGTCCTCTGAGACCAGGGGCACGCGACTTAACTTCTCACGCCTCGGTTTCTTTGCCTGTCAAGTGGGAATAATAACAGTGCTTATCTCGAGGGGTGTTGTCAAAGCTCATCAAGCAGGGCTCAGGACTTGGGTTATAGGAGGCGCCCTGTAAGATTCCCTAGGGGTGGGGGTGGGGAGCGTGAGGCCCCAGCCTCCCTGGCTCCCTTATGCCTTCCTCCTCTGCCTTTCTGATGCCCTGACCCCTAGGCAACCTTGAGCTTGCACAGGGCACACGGAGATGCCCAGGAGGACCCAGCTTCAAGTAGGAAACATAATAGTAATTAGAATTACATCAGCACCTTAATCCCCCATAATCTGTTAGCTGTCATGTGGACGTCGTCGCACCTTTCCTCCTCCATTCTATATAGAGTGGTATGAAAATGACACTTCCCACCAAGCCCCGCCCGATGCAGAGGGAGGAGGCAACAAGGAAGGCTTCTCAGAGGAGGTGACTTGTGACCTGGGCTTTGAGGGGTGGGGCAGAGGCATTTACCAGGCAAAGGCAGAGGGAGGGTTCTCCCTGCAGAGGGAACAGACTGTGCACGTGGAATCTGATTTCTGTGTGGCTGGAGTCTGGGGTTGGAAGGTTAGGCCGGGAAGGGGCCCACAGGGCTAGGTCACAAAGGGCTTCGATGCCAGGACAGCAAACTTGGACTTCACCCTGTGGGCAGTGGGCATCACGAGAGGTTCTGGACAAGGGAGGCCTCAGGCAGAGCTGCCTTTTAGAAGGTTGCTCTACTGACCGTGAGGCGAGTGGGTTGCCGGAGAGGCTGGGGGCAGGGAGGCCAGTGAGAAGGCTGCCGCAGCCGTGCAAGCACAGGGAGATGCTGGAGGTGGAGGGAGGGCTTGATGGGGAAGGCGACGTCCGTCCTGGTTCAGAAGCGCGGCTCACCTGGGCCTGCGTAGGGAGGGAGGCTGACCCGAGGGCCAGGGCCGTGCCCAGTGCCTTGCTTTGTAGCTGCTGAAGAAGTGCTCGTACCGTTAACGAATAGGGCGTCTTTTAATTAGTCGGACACAATTGGCAGGATTGTAGAGCAGCTCAGGAGGAAATCCTCCTCTGGAGCAGAGGAACGATAGGAGTTTGTGGCTAACGTGTTTACCCTGTAGCAATTGACGCAAACCCCTTCTGATTCTGTTCGTGCAGGCCTTCTGAGGGCTCTAGGAGGTATTCCATTTCCAGGGCAAGAGTATGTTCAAGCCTTGTCTTAACCATTGGCTGAGCTAAAGGCGGTCTCCGGTGTATGGATAGATTTGAAATAGGTTTGTCATCTGGGACGTTTTGTTCCCACAGGAGCTGTGGGATGGGGGTGGCTGGGTTTGCAGGAAGCTTCTGGGGCTCACAATCCTGCACGACTCCTGTGTGCACTTCTCTCCACGGCCAGGCCCCGTGCTGGCCTGAGGCGGCAGATGCGACTTAATCCAGCCATGTCCCTGCTCTCAAGGACTTCTCAGACCAGCAGAGGACAGGGACACGGGTCCCCCGGTTACACGCACACTGTCAGACTGGAGGGACCCAGGAGGGCTTCGGGGAGGAGGCAGCCTGTTGCCGA
The DNA here is from genome assembly GCF_018350155.1 of Leopardus geoffroyi. Taxonomy (NCBI): domain Eukaryota; kingdom Metazoa; phylum Chordata; class Mammalia; order Carnivora; family Felidae; genus Leopardus; species Leopardus geoffroyi. The sequence continues at coordinate 133,642,301 of NC_059341.1, forward strand.
GACTTCCCTGCCTCCCTCTCTGCATTCAGGCAGGGGACGGTACCCACCACACACAGGTGTGGGGCAGCTGTGAGCCTGCGGTCAGCCTGCTGGGTTTGGATCCCAGTCCTGCCACTTACTAGCTGTGTGACCTTGGGCAAGTCACTTCACCACTCAGTACGACTCTGTCTTAAGAATGGAGTAAAACGTAGCTCACGGATGGTCGTGTGGAGTGAACGAGCCGATGAATGCGAGGCGCTTGAACCAGCCGCCCACGGGAAAGGCTGCACAGCGTTTTGTTACTATTCTGTGCCCCATGTGGGACCCGGCCTCCCCCGGGGAGGTCACTGCGGGGTGGCAGACGTGGGCACTGGAGCCTGACCCTCAGGCCGGCCCCGCCCCGCCTGCTCTCCCCACAGGTGGGCAACCTGGGCCTTCTCTTCATGCTGCTTTTCTTTATCTACGCCGCCCTCGGCGTGGAGCTCTTCGGGAAGCTGGGTGAGTGACTCCGGAAGCAGACCTGGGCTGGTGGGGGAGGGGTGGGGGGTGGCGTGGGGCGGAACAGGCCTGGAGGAGGGCCTTGGCAGGGTGGTGAGGCCTGAGACACCCGCAAAGCGTCACATCAGGGTCTCGGTGGTGGGGAGATGCCCCCTCCTGAGGTGACCCTCAGCCATCTACACCCTCCCCCGGGGACGGGTAGTAGCCTTTGAGAGGTGCTAGCCTGGATCCATCTGCACCCTCCAGGCCTCTGCAGCAGACCCCTGACTTGGAGAGCAGCGCGGGCAGGGCACAGGCCGAGGGCAACATAGTCCATGCCGACCCAGCCCTGCACAGGGCTGGTTTCAGAAAGCGATGCTCCCTTGGGGGCTGGCCCTCACCCCTGCATCCTCTCTCTGAGGACCTGATATATGAGTGGGGGGAGGGGGCGGGGAGCCAGGCTCACCGGAGTCTGAGTGCCAGCTTGTGTGAGCCCTCCCTGAGCCTCGGTTTCTCCATCTGCGGGCTGGGCACGGTCCACACGCGCTTCCGAGGATCGGGGATTCCGAGACGGGGCCGGGAGGCCCGGGTACAGGGTGGGCCAGGCAGGGGACTCTGCAGTGAGACAGGGCTGACCTCCTCTCTTCTCTCAGTCTGCAATGATGAGAACCCATGCGAGGGCATGAGCCGGCATGCTACCTTCGAGAACTTCGGCATGGCCTTCCTCACACTCTTCCAGGTCTCGACCGGCGACAACTGGAATGGGATCATGAAGGTACCCGTGGGGAGACAGAAACCAGTCTGGGTTCTGGGAGCAAGGCTCCTGACAGCGCTCGCTCCTGGGACCCCTGCCTGCCCCGCGCCCCACCGCACGCGGGAGGGGAGTGCCGGGCACAGGAAGGCAGAGGGACCCGCCTGGGGCTCTAAAGCTCAGCGAGCTGGCGATGAGCCCAGGACGCGTTCTGTCAGCTCCTAACTGCCGCTCCGGGATCGGTGCTCCGAGTCTAGGGGACACGACTCTGCCCGAGGCCAGGACTTGGGGCCCATAGCCCGGGGCTGGGGCTGCAGGCCTCGCTCCTCCTGGGTCCAGGCCCTGGCGCTGCTCCTCACCTGGCAGAGACTCTCTGGCTGTGGCCCCAGTCTGGCCTGGGCTGGGCAGGGAGGGGCTCGTGGAGGGCGGGGATGGGGCCCCAGGGCCTCACCCGCCCCTCACCCGGCGCAGGAGGGAGGGGATGGGGCCCCGGCTCCTCACCGGCCCTCACTGGCCCTCACCCGCCGCAGGACACGCTGCGGGACTGCACCCACGATGAGCGCAGCTGCCTGAGCAGCCTGCAGTTTGTGTCACCGCTGTACTTCGTCAGCTTCGTGCTCACGGCCCAGTTCGTGCTCATCAACGTGGTGGTGGCCGTGCTCATGAAGCACCTGGACGACAGCAACAAGGAGGCCCAGGAGGACGCCGAGCTGGACGCCGAGCTGGAGCTCGAGATGGCCCACGGCCTGGGTCCCAGCCCGCGGCCGCCCACCAGCTCCCCGGGGGCGCCTGGCCGAGGCCCGGGCGGGCCGGGCGGCGGGGGTGACGCCGAGGGCCGCCTGTGCCGGCGCTGCTACTCTCCGGCCCAGGTGGGCAGGGGTGGAGAGGGCGCGAGGGTCGCCGAGGGCGGCACCGCGGGGCTGGAGGGGCAGCTGGGCCTCCGAGGCCTCAGGCAGAGACCTCGGGCGATTGGGCCCCGGCCTGCTCTGCCCCGCCGAAGGGGCGACCCTGTGACGAGGGGGTCGGGCCCAGGCCACGGGCGCAGAGAACCGGGAGGGCGGCCGAGCCTCGCCCACCCCACAGTCCCCGGACCCGGCCGATAATCCCGCCTGTCCCCACCCCGTCCCCGTCCGCCTAGGAGAACCTGTGGCTGGACAGCGTCTCTTTAATCATCAAGGACTCCTTGGAGGGGGAGCTGACCATCATTGACAACCTGTCCGGTTCCATCTTCCATCACTACTCCTCGCCGGCCGGCTGCGAAAAGTGTCACCACGACAAGCAAGAGGTGAGGGCGGCCTCGGAGGGAGCTGGCGCCTGGCGGTGGGGGCCAACCCGAGGGAACAGCCTGGGCCCACTTGGCCAACGCCGGCCAGCTTCGAGGGGCACTGGGTCTGGGGGCAAGTGGGCCAGCTGTAGCATTTGCAGCCCACGGCAACAAGCCCGCCCTTGGGCCCAGCCCAGACCTGGCACGTTGCCGGTTGTGATGCCATCGTGTTGACCCCCACCCCCTGCCCGGACCGGGCTCCCTGAGCGTGGTGGCATAGCGCCCACGCTCAGCAGGTCTCTGCACCCCTAACCACCTGCCCGTGTCTTTCCGGAGGACCGCACCTGCCCCATCCCTGCCCCAGGGACGCACTGAGGCCGCCGCCCCTCCCCACAGGTGCAGCTGGCCGAGACGGAGGCCTTCTCCCTGAACTCAGACAAGTCCTCCTCCATCCTGCTGGGTGATGACCTGAGTCTGGAGGGCCCCACGGCCTGCCCACTCGGCCCCAAAGACAGCAGGGTGAGTGGTCCCGCGGGGCCTCTGCCTGGCCGGCCAGGACACTGCTGCTTCCCAGTGTACCATTTACGCTGCACCTGCTGTGTGGTGGGCCCCCATCTCTGGTGGGTCAGATGAGGGCAGTGGGACTCAGAGAGGTGGAGTGATTTATCTGAAGTCACACAGCAACAGGCCCAGCTAGGGCCCCAGTCATGGCAGTCAGTGGCCTCAGCCACTGCTCGTTTCTTTGGATATTTTTTATTTATTTATTTTTTACATTTATTTATTTTTGAGAGACAGAGAGAGAGAGAGAGAGAGAGAGAGAGAGCACAAGTGAGGGAGGGGCAGAGAGAGGAGGAGACACAGAATCCGAAGCAGGCTCTGGGCTCTGAGCTGTCAGCACAGAGCCCGACACGGGGCTCGAACCCACAAACCGCGAGATCATGACCTGAGCCGAAGTCGGAGGCTCAACCGACTGAGCCACCCAGGCGCCCCTATTTGGATATTTGTTATTCATTTAATGGGAGTTGTTCCAAGCAGGACAAACCCATGGGGCGTAGGGGCTCAAGGCCGCAGAGAACGGAGGGGAGTGGGACCAGATGCGAGCACCTACTGTGTGTCAGACGCTTACACTCAGGTTTTGTCTCCCGATTCTTGGTATTGGGGATTGGCCCCGTTTCGCACTTGAGTAAATGGGGGCTCCGAGGAGTGAGGCGGCTTGCGCACCCCACACAGCTGCAACGGCAGAACAGGGAGGCCAGCCCTGGGGCCGGTACCCAGCTTCTGCCCCTGAGATCGGCGGTCCGAGGAGGCCTGGAGAGCCGGAAGGGCCACTGGGTTCATCTTGCAGACTCAGGCAGGAGGGGTCTGCTGCTGGGCTTGTGACCTCGAGGCTGGGATGTAAGAGAATTGTGGAGGGGGAGGGGCACTGCCTGGCCTGAGGTAGGGGTGCAGTGGCCCTGCCCGAGAGAGCTCTTTCCCCTAGGCCCCCAGGGCAGACTGGGTTTGGCACCACTGTCCCCAGGGCCATCGTCCATCAGCTCCACCTTCTAGTTCCCTCCCTCCCTGCACCCTCCCTCCCCTCCGTAACAGCTGACAACTCCTGCAGCCCCCACAGCCACCCAGCCCCTTCCTGCATCTCCCCACACCCCTGTGCTTCTCCCCTACACAGGATGTCAGGGTCACCATTTCTGGGGCCTGGTTGGCCTTTGGTGGGTGTAGTCTGGTTTTGTTCTGGACTCATAGAGGAAGTCATGGGGGGTCCATCTGCCTTGGAAGGGGGCACTGAGGCAGCTCTGGAGGAGCTTGTTGGGCAGGGGTCACCTTGCCTGCAGGGCTGAGGAAAGGCCTAGGGAGTGCCGGAAGGACTGCCAGGCAGCTTCCGGGCGCCACAGCCAGGAAGGAGGGGTTACTCTGTCATTTATGGATGTGGAGGCGAAGGGACCTGTCCGAGAGATCGTGCTCACAGGGAGGCCCCGCAGTGCTCCACCTGTCTTCTGATCCCTTCACCAACCTGCACTTGACTTCTACACGGGGCCCAGGTCTGTACCAGGCACTCGGCTACAGAGACAAGGAGGACCCTTGGGGTCTCGAGGTCAAGAAAGGAGCGAGGGAGCAGGAAACTGCATCCTGCTTGGAACACCAGGGAGGGCTTCCTGGAAGTGGGGCCCTTTCACCGGGTTTTAGAAGATGACGATTGCGGGCAGGTGGAAGAGGCGAGGAGAAGGCCATCTCGGGCAGTGAGAGCGGCCCGAGCATCGGGCCATGGAGCAGAGGCGTAAAGGCACCAAACCAAACACCCACCAAAGGGGGCAGGCTCGGCCTCTGTCCCCTTCTCCACCACCCTGAGCCGTCTCCCTCCCTTTCCTGTAGGGGGAGCCGGATGCCCCTGAGCCCGTGCACGGAGGAGAGGGGGGCGAATGCTTCTTCCCCTTGTCCAACACGGCCGTCTCGTCGGATCCTGAGAACTTCCTGTGGGAGAGGGAGACTGTCCCATCCAACCCCGTCCGGTCCTGGCTGAAACATGAGAGCGGCCGAGGTGAGGGTGGGGCCCCCCACCAGCTCCCCGCGGCCCCAGGCTCCGGCGACTGCTTCAGAGGGGCTGGCTGACTGCTTTCCTTAGTGTCTTTGCCCAGACTTATAATATATTGAGTCCAGGAAGAACCGGACGGGTACTTGACAGTAAACTCAGGTCTGAGGTAACCATGACAAAAGATCAATAATACAGAGAGGTGAGTTAGCAATTATACCAGAAGCCCAGGAGATTCATGGTGAGCTCCTAGGAGCTGTGGTGAAAAGGGAAACAGGTCACACAAAGCTCTCATTAAACAGAAGGAAAATTATCCAAAATTACGCCAAATTGTCATAGTGATTTTCTAGAGCTGAAATTGAGAGGTGTTTGTCCCACAGATCTCACAGAAGGAGATGTTGAACAACAGAAAGCCTCATGGCCTCCGTAGCCCTTTTGTAAAGTGTCCTGAAATGTATCCTTTGGCCCTACCTTCAGCATCCTGTGTTTGTGCTTTGAGCTTCTGGCTGGGCTGTGGGCACGAGGAGAGGACCGAGTTCATCTGTTCATCGTTCGGGTTCACCTTCACCTCTAGTCCCCTTGGAGGGTGATGGGAATCTGGTTCCCCAGCACTGGCTGGGGAAGAGGGCAGAGAGAGGAGCTCAGCAGAAGAGAGACTCCCAAGACCCTGGGCCCACCCCAAGTACTTTTCTGGAAGGCCTGGCATGGAGTGCCTTCTGGGAGCTGGGGGTGGAGTGACTTTTCCAAGGACTCTCCCTAAAGCCAACCTTGGTGGTTGAGGTACCAAGACCCCAGACCCCAGGCTTCCTGGACCAGAAGTCAGGGCACAGGACCCAAGAGCCATTCCGATTGAATGAAATCCCACCCCCTTTAGTTAATCATTCATTTGTGTGTTCCCTAAATAATAAGATGATATAGAATAGGAACCCCTCCTCCCCCGGCTGGGGGCATTCAAGCTGTGTAGCCACCTTGGCTCTGCCCCAGGTCTGCCCCAGCCCTCCTCTCACCCTCTCCTTGCCCCTCTCCATCCCCAGCAGAGCAGACTAGACAGGTCCAGCAGCATTCCGTCTGCTCTGCCCATCCAGTGCAGTGCCCACCCTGCCCGCCCTCCCAGAGGGGTCCCCAGGTTTGGCTGGACCCCATGGGGTGTCCAGACCCTCAGAGGGTGGCTGATCATAGCAGGCATCTGCCGTGTACCTGGTCCCGGGCTGGGAGCCCCACAGCTGGTTCTTGTTCTTACAGCCTTCTCTCCACCCCTTCAAGTAGGCCTGTGGTCCCTGTTTCGCAGAGGAAGGAAACCAGGGGGCCTGGGGCCTGGGTCCGCTGGCTCCAAAAGCTTGCTTTTGCGCGTGCCAGGAGTCACAGGGATTTCGCAGTGGAGACACCAACTCTCAGAGAGGGAGACTTACCCGCGGTCTCACAGTCATTTTGTTAGGAAGCCCTCTCTGCCTGCGGGCCTAGAACCCAGCGTCCAGGGACCCACCAGCCTGAGCCCTCTCCCCCCACTCCTCTCCTCCTTCCCCAGCTGCACCCCCGACTCCCTTCTCCCCGGATGCCTCCAGCCCGCTCCTGCCCATGCCTGCGGAGTTCTTCCACCCTGCTGTGTCTGCCAGCCAGAAAGGGCAGGAGAAGGTGGCTGGCGCTGGGACGCTCCCCAAGATTGCCCTGCAGGGCTCCTGGGCATCCCTGCGGTCGCCGAATGTCAACTGCACCCTCCTCCGGCAGGTATGGGCGCCTCCCCATCTCCGGGAGCTCTCCTGCTGGGGAACATCTGAGTGTGACCTTGATGTCCAGGTGGAGGTGGAGGGGCAGATCTGGGGGATGGGAGGTCTGGCCTGCGGGACCTCCTGTACAGCATTAGCCGGGGCCACCTCCTGGGCAGGCAGAGGGCACAGAGCGGACAGGCTCTGTGGGTGCCAGGGCTCAGGGAGGAGCAGGAGCTGCCCCGGCTCACACAGTATGACAGCAGCCGAGCTGGGCACGGCGCTGGTCCCACCGCTGACCCCAGCTTTGTGCCAGGCTGTGTGCTAGGCTGGGAGGCTGCACAGTGGACTGCTTAGTTTCTGTGTTGCAGGGGTGCGAGAGGGGAGATGGGAAGCCAAAATAAATGCATAAAAAGGACAGTCGATTTGAGAGTGATGCATGCTAGAGAGGATGTTGCATCGGGAAGGGGCTCTGCGGGGAGCATTTCAAGGCTCTGGGAAGGCAGTGAGGGGTGAGCTATGTGGGTGTCTGGGGAAGAGATTTCCAGGCAGCAGGGGCTGGGGCTGGGGGGTGGGGTTAGGGACTGGGGGCAGGCAAGGGGGAGATTGGTGGGAAGGAAGGTCCTAGAGGGGTGGGGTGGGGCCCTGAGGCTACTGTGTGACGGTGTGACCGATGTGATTGCATTTGAGTAAAATGACCCTGGTTCCCAGCTGAGGACCGGAGGAGCCTGGTGGGGCAGGGAACCCAGTCGGAGGCCATCGCCAGTGACCTCCTTGAGGACCACCCAGAAGCGCGGATGGGTGGTGGAGGGGAGAGGCTGTGGGGTCCTGGGCATATTCGGGAGGGAGTTCCTGAGGCTCGGGAGGGACTGAACGTGCCTGTGTCCCTGGGATGGGCAGGCCGCCGGAGGAGGGGCAGGGCTGGGGGACACTGCGCGGCCCCCAGCCCCTGTTGCCTCCCTGCAGGCCACGGGGAGCGACACGTCGTTGGAGGCCAGCCGCAGCAGCTCGGCCGGCAGCCTGCAGACCACGCTGGAGGACAGCCTGACCCTGAGCGACAGTCCCCGGCGCGCCCTGGGGCCCCCGGCCCCCGCACTGGGCCCGCGGGCCGGCCTGTCGCCCGCCGCCCGCCGCCGCCTCAGCCTGCGGGGCCGGGGCCTGTTCACCCTGCGCGGGCTGCGGGCGCACCAGCGCAGCCACAGCAGCGGCGGCTCCACCAGCCCGGGCTGCACCCACCACGACTCCATGGACCCCTCGGACGAGGAGGGCGCGGGCGGCCGGGGCGGCGCGGGCGGCGGGGGCGCGGGCAGCGAGCACTCGGAGACCCTCAGCAGCCTGTCGCTCACGTCCCTCTTCGGGCCGCCGCCCCCGCCGCCGGGGCTCACGCCTGCCCGCAGGTTCAGCAGCACCAGCAGCCTGGCCGCCGGCCCCGGCCGCCCACGCGCCCCCTCGCGGCCCCGCGGCCTGGCCCGGAGCCCCTCCTGGGCCGCCGACCGCAGCAAGGACGCGCCGGGCCCGGCCCCCTCGCGGCCCGAGCTGCCGCCCGCCCCGGGAGAGCTGCAGCCGGGGGAGGCCGCCAGCAAGAGGAAGAGATGAAGGCTGCAGGGGCCCGGCCGGACGCCCCGTCTCACCTTCTTTTACCTCAGGAGCCAGGGGGGCAGGCAGCAATACTTCGGCCACAAGCTGGGGGTCGCGCAGGGGCCGGCCAGCGCCAGGCCGCCGAGAGGGTGGGCTTGAGCAGGGTCTGGGTTAGCCGAGGCTCGGTGGTGGCCCCAGCCGTGGCCCAGCTGTGGTCCTTCCCGTGCATATACATAATATATATATATGCATATATAGAGAGAGAGACAGACATATATATTTATTTATTTTTTTTACTGAGAGCTTATGATTTCCAGAAAGTGCTAAAGTTGGGGGGTGCAGGCCGGCGCCCGGACAGGGCCTTTGCCTGATGCTTAGGACCCAGGCCAAACCTACCCCAGGGCAGATGGGGCTGCTGGCGTGATAACGGCTGAGATTTCTGGTGTCTCCCCTGGGTTGGGAGTAGTTTGGGAGAGGCTCTCAGGCCTCTGAAGTTCCCATGGCCGGGGAGACAGGCCCAGAAGAAGAGGTGAAATTCAGGGTGCGTTTTTTTTTTCCTTTAAAGAAGAAACGCCGCTAAGATCCTCCCCCCACGTATTGGGGTGTCTGTCTTGTTCCTGACTGTCTAGTTGTTGTGAACAGTCTTTTGTAGATGCCCCAGAGCACACTCTTAGTCAACCAGTTAGACGTCTTTCTTTAGGAAAATCAGGGGTGAATAGTTGTAATTTCTTAGCGCAGGGGTGGGGGTGGAGGGTAGCTCCAAGGCTGGGCAGGGGGCTCAGCCAGTGGGCACTTCCAGGGGTGGGGGTCTGCCATGGCTTTGCCCCCAGGAAGGCCGAGGGCAGGCACGGAGGCTGCAGGAGAGAGGAAGGGGAAAGGGTATTAAGCAGACCATGAGATGCTTGGAGGTCAAGAGTACCTGCCTGGTCTGTGCTGGCCAGGGTGCCCTGTGGGCCCCCTGGGCTCAGACAGTCAGTGACAGTTACTTAACTACCTTTTACCCTCCAGGCGGACCTTGGGTCATGGTCATTCTGAGAGGTCCTGCTCCCCGCTGACCCCCTGAGCAGCTCTGCCCCCCTCCTGTGGAGTTCAGGGAGAAGCAGACCTGATAAGATTCTAAGCAGGGGCGGGGGCACCTGCCTAGCCTTAGGACCAGCCCCACTCCCCGGTCCCGACCACTTTCCCAGGCTACAGATCAAGTTTCCCATAGCAGTGCTTCCCAAGTGGGTTCACAGATGGGTGGTTTTTTCTTTTATTTGGAGAGTTACGCATTTATTTCAGTATTTATTAGGAAATAAACAGCACATTGGACCCACGATTTCCAGACCTTGCTTAGGTCAAGGCAAAGTTTTCAAAAGCGAGTGGATTTAAGGCGACTTTGAAGAAGGACATTGGGAGTGTGGTGGAGGAGGTCGTCTGCAGACAGGCAGAGTCCCGGGGAGGGGGAAGGCTGCAAGTTTGGGGGACACTGCACTTCAGCAATAACCAGGCCCTTCGCCTTCGCGAGATCTCCTCAATGGCTTCTGCTGGGCCCTGCCGAGGGGGCCCCGTTCCCAAACCCTGACCTTAAAGAACTTGCCTTCAGGCCAGGCTGGCGAGTGGTACTGGGCGGTTGGCTGCCTGGGTGGGCTCCGGTCCCTCCTGGGCACTTGGGGCCTGGACGCTGCAGCCCAGGGAGGAGGTAATGGGTGGCTCGAGCTTTGCGGTCTGTAAAGCGTTTCCCTTCGGAGATGGCGTGGGGGGTGGCGCAGGGTGAGCCCTGGAGCCTCTGGAGCTTTGCCGTCCTCACCCAGAAGCGCGGGCGGTGGGCCGCCAAGGTGACGCCCAAGCAAGGAACGCCCCTCCCAGGATGGCGGCCTCCGGGGTGAGGGGTCGGCCGGGCCCTCCCGCTCAGGGAGCGTGTAGACCCCAGGGGTCTTGTCTGCACCTGCTCCTGCCGGCTCCTCAGCTGGTGGGGGAGGCCGGGCCCGCCCCCCAAGCTGCCCGCTCCAGGAGCCTTGTGCCGCCTCCCTTGCCGTGCTGATTGTTTTGTTACGGGATGCCCCTCCAGGGCAGAAGGGGTCACAGGTAGCTCTGCCTCACCCTCCCTCCCAGCACTGCTCTGGCCCTGAGCGATCGCGGCCAGAGGGGAGACAGCGTGCCTGTCCACATGTTCCTGGACGGGCGTGTGCTGGAACCTGGAAGAGGGACGTGGGACCCGGAAAGGCCGAGTGGAGGACAGACTGGGGGTCGAGGGTTGGCATCCGGTGCTGGTCAGCAGCGTCCAGTTTCGGGGCCCAGGCGTCATCTTCTTTAATCCGCACGGCGGCCCTGAGCCGCGTGTGCTGCTGTTCCACACAGACCGGGGAAGTGGCTTCCCCAGTGTCACCAGGTTAACCTGGTTAACCAGGGTGGCCGGGGTGGGGGGGGGGCGGTCACGGGAGACGGCGTTTCTTCCTGGAGGGCTCCAGATGCTATTCCCAGGCGCTTGGCTTTGTTCCTGTGAGCTCCTGTGTACAGGAGTTAGGGGATTGGCCGCGATTGCCTGGCTGGGACAAGCCAACATGGTTAAGGGTTGGCTGGATGGTCCCTCTGCCCTCCTGATCCTGCGACCTGTTCATCACAAAAGCACAAACTTACCCTAAGTCGCACAGATCTGGCCCCGGGGAGAGCGGAGAACTTGGTGCCGGCACCCCAAGCCATCTGCTCGCGGGGCTCTGTGGAGTGGTGGCTGGCGGGAGCCTCGGCACCCCCACAGATGGACCCAAGACCCGAAGGGGCCGTGGCCTGCCGTGGTCAAACCCTCTTCCTGTCCCCTCCCTGGCCGCCTTTGCGCCTGGCAGCCCCCTAAAGGATGAAGCGTGCACGGTTTCAGCCCGTTGCCCCGTCCTCCCGCCAGATCCTTCCCCTAGAGCCTTCTGTGTCCAGGGCCACCTCCGGCCCTCTTTGCTGCGCTGTGTAAGGGCTTGGGGTCTTAGAAGCCGCTCTTCAGCCCAGATACACGTACTTTTTTTTTTTTTTTTTTTTTTTGTCTTTGTGCAATAATCAGTGTTCCTGGTGGAGCCTCAGCTTAGCTGCGGCCTGGAGAGGAGGCGGAGGGCGCCTCCTCCAGGAAGCCCTCAGCCTGGCCCTGCCGCTGTGACTATCGCACTCCCAGTCGCTGTACAGTTTCTATGGTGTGAATGAACTTCCCTCCTGGTTGCTGACGGCGCTGGTCCCTGCTGGCCCAGATGGCCCGGGCATAGAGAAACCAAGTGGCAGCTCCCACCGTGTTGTTTTGAATAAAAACCCAGAAGCCTATTTCAGAAATTTTCTACGTGTCTGTGCTGTTCTTTTTGTAGCAGGGTGGGTGTCGAGCTGGGGGGGTTCCCAGGGGTGGGGTGGTGATAGGTTTTCTCCATCATGTTCAAGCTGTGGGGCTTAGGGTGTCTGGGACCTAGAAAAAATGCCCCCATGGAAAGGTCCTCCCATGGCTGAGGTCTACTGGGCTGGGGAGGAGGCGGAGCCTGGCTCTCCTGCTGATTCCGTAGCTAAGATGCTGGGCCTGTGCGGGAGTAATCTACTCACCTTTGGCACTGTTAACTGAATTCATATTATGGGTCTTATTAGGACTCTCGGCTGCAAGGACAAAAACCCAATTCGAACGAGTGTTAAGCATAAAAGGAAGAGCCAGAGAGAGAGAAAAGGAAAAAGGAGGGGAAACAAAAAAATAAGAAGAAACGACTTAGTGGTTCAAGTAGCTAAAAAGCCCAGAGATGGTGTCGGCTTCAGGTATAGTTGGATCAAGGGCTCCAACTATGTTAATAGGACACAGCCTCTCTTCACCTCTTGGATCAGCTTCCTTCTACGTTTGCTCTCCTCCTCCCCTAGTGGCCAGCAGCAGCCCAGGCTTAGGGCCTGTCTACCCATCCCCAGATGAATGACAGCTTCTCTCCCTGACAGTCTGGCAAAGTCCATGGAATCTCATCAGCTGACTTGGGTATGTGCTATGGCGATGCCATGCTCTGGTTGGCCAAGCCTGAACTCTGGGATCCAGGGGTGGGGGTGACCCACCTGCCTAGGAGCAGGAAAGGACAGATTGCTGTGTACTTGCCGGGAGGAGGGAACATGCCAGGCCTGGGGTGTGGTCCCTGGGATGGGCAACTGTCACAGCTGCCCTCCAAGATGAGGCAAGAGGCCCAGAGAAGTCCGGAGACTGGACATCCACAGGCTGAGAGCAGAACAGCCAAGCTGGTGGCGAGAGGGGCTGCCCATCCCCACCAGCCTTGTCTGGGCCTCTTGTCCCCCACATGTATCCTTTCTCTCCCTGGGGGCATGGCCGGGGCAGGGACATGGGGGCATTGGGTGTGACCTTCAGGGCAGCACCTCCGTCTCTGAGGCCCCGCCCACTCTGAAGAATGGGGGTGAGCTAAGGCTACCTTTTGTCCTCTCACCCCGTGTCCCCCGTTTTTGCCTTGTGATCCCTTTCCGGTGGCCGCTGCCGCTCTCGGAGATAAGAGCGAAATCTGCCACCGTCCAGGTTCCTCCGAGGGAGCCGGACGTGGTGCTCCAGGCTGACTGCCAACCTGCTCAGAGCACTAGGCTTTCCCTGCTCTGGGTGTCTCGAGGCGGGGGCACCCCCGAAAGGCCTTTCTACCTGGGCATCTGCCTCCCTGCAGGCGAAGCAGGGGGTGCAGGGAGAGGGGGCGAACCTGAGGCGTATGCACAGGTGCAGCGAGTGTACCTGAGCGCAGGTCCCAACACCTGCTGCGGGGCCCGGATCTGTGAGAGCAGGCCTGGCCCCGGCTCCCGGCTGCCTGCCGTCATCCAGAGAGGGATCTTACCCCCACTTTCCACCCGTCTGAACCCTGGGGCCCTGGACCAGCGGGCTGCCCCTCCTGAGCCTCACCCCTCACCTGCGAGGCCTGGCTTAGCCGCCCAGCTGTGGATCCCGGGGCCGAGAGGTCCCCAGGGAACCTTGGCTCCTGTGGACCCCTGGCTTCAGCCCCTCCTCTCCCAGCCCCTTGAGACAGAGCTGCTGGATTCCCCCACCTGGCGCCTCAGACCCCATGTATCCCAAACCCCGAGATGGCCTTCCCCAATCACCCAGCCCCTCCTGAAAACCAGGATGCTGGCCGCGACTCCTCCCTCTGCCTCTGCCACCATCGACCCGTCACCAAGCCTGCCCTTCTGCCTGACGCGAGCCTCTCCGGATCGCCCACTCTGCTGCCTGCTAAGGCGTCTCATCACCTGGGGTGCCCCTGCATGGTCACAGACCTCCCGGAGCCAGCACGAGCTCCTCCGATCCACAGCTCCCAGCAGCCAGCACGGGGTTCCCACCAGACAGACCCAGGGGCCCCTTCTCCAGGGCTCCAGGCTGCCGGCGAGATGAAGTCCTGACCCCTCAGCTGGCACGTCCCCAATCACTGCCTCATTTCCTGCGGCTCTCCTTCCAGTCTTTGCTTCCGCCGTCTCTGTCCCCATCCCGCCACTGCCTCCTTGTTCCCGGGACCCTTGTGGTCAGGCCTTTCCAAGGCCTTTCCCTCTGGGGGCCACCCACACGCTGCCCACCCCACACCTCTCCCCCCAGCCCGGGCCTCTCTCTGGCCGCCACCTTGCCCTGCCGCCTGCCAGGGGGAGGGCCCAGGTCTGGGGCAAGAGAGGCAGGTGTGCGGGGCCCCCGGTCTGACAGACCTCAGCTGACAGATCGGAGGCCTCAGGCAAGCTCTGGCTTCATTCCCTCCGCTCACACTTGTGAGGAAGATAAGCTAGTGGGTCCCGATCCAGCTGGATGCTGGGGCCACAGAGAAGAACCCAGTGCGGCCCTGTCTGTGGTTCCTTCCACACGGGCCCCAGCCACTGTGCCCAAGCCCCACGGCAGGGTGACCGGTGTTGGGGAACACAGGCCCCATGGCAGTAGCCCCTTGGCTGAGTGGGCACCCGGTTTACTCCTTCTGCCCCATCTCTGTCTACACATGACCTTGGCCCTGACCACCTGGGCCTGTCCTCAGCGTCCTGCAGGACGAGGCCCACCCTCCAGCGCCTCACCTGTTCCCTTTCTCCCCATTCCCTGGCAAACCCTTACTTACCCGTTCTGGTCTCATCTCAAATGTCACTTCTTCCAGGAAGCCTCCCAAGCTGCTCCGTGGCTTTGTCTGCTGCCTGGCTGCGTCCCAGCTCAAAGACAGTGACCATCGTCCCTCCTCCCAGCCCAGAGCTTGGTGCCAGGCTGAGCCTCAGCAAATGTCAGCTACGTGCCTGTGTTTTGGAAGCAGAAGAGATCTTGGAGGCCAGCTGAACCCATCTCTCATTTCTCTACCAGAGGAAGCCGAGGCCCAGAGAGACAGAATGGTGTACTCTGGGTCACACAGGGAGGCCGTGCCAAGGGTGACTGTCACTTGCGTGGCCACGGCCCCCTCTGCAGCTGCTGCATCCCCGGGGAGCAGGGCCCTGCTTTGTTTTCCTCTCCCTTACCCATTAATAATAGGATTAAGAGCAAGTTGTTGCCAAGGAGAGAGACTGACTTTATAAAACCGACCCAAGCACACTTTAAGAGAATGAAAAACTTCAGCCATCAGCACTTTTTATTTAGACCCGAATTCATGAATTTTAACCAAATAGGCACTGGCACGTTAGGTATTAATATATGTGCAATTATGCAAAACCACTATTATGGCTGTAATGAAAATTAGATTCTGACTAGGTGATGGCGTTCCAGGAGGGAGGCGTCCTCTGGATTCCAGCGCTGTGACCTCCGATCGCTGTTGCCATGGTAACGTGGCTGCCTTGGGACCGTGTGGACAGGAGGCTGGTCCTGCGGGGAAGGGCAGCTGACAAGGCTGGCCTGGGCTGGGCTGGTTCGGACCTGCGGACCCCATATCTGGGCCAGGCCAGGGCTGCTCCGATCACCAGGGGGACGTGGTGGCGTGGGCAAGACCAGCCAACCCACGGTGCCCCCAGGCCACCCACATCCTCTGGTTCTCCTTCTTGACTGCCCCTCCAGGGAGGCGTCCCTTCCGTCTTTCCAAAGGTATTTGTTGAGCATATACTACGTGCTAGGCCTATGCCAGCTGCTAGGGTGTAGTGACAGGTCCCTGAACCCGTCAGCCTGCATCTCAGAGTGGGGGACGTAAAATAAGGAGCCAAGAGACACAGGGGCGAGGTCGTTTCAGAGCCTGCCAGTGCCAGGAAGGCTGTGGAGCGGGTGTATGTGTGTGACAGGGAGTGACCAGGGCAGGGGAGGGCCCTTCCATCAGGGTGGTCGGGGACGACCCCCTGGGAAGCCAGTCGTTTGAGCCAAGGCTTGAAGGAGGAGAGCGAGCCAGCCACGCAAACGCATCAGCAGCCCTTCAAAGTCAGTAGGGTGGTCGGATAAAATAGGGCACACAGTTACATTTGAATTTCACAATGAAATTTTCCACTGCAAATAATTTTTTAGTGAAAGTGTGCAGTACTGGGGACATTCTTACACTGAAAACACAATCTGTTGTTTATCTGATATCCAAATTTTTATTTGCTAAATCTGGCAAGCCTATCAGAGAGGGGAAGGGGTTGCGGGGGGCCGCGGGTGGTAGAGATGGGCGGCTCCCTGCCCATACGCCTGCCCTGGTGGCCCTGGAAGGCTGCTCGTGGTCTCCCTGCCAGTTTCGACCCTATGTCATTCTGACCCTGAGCCGGGAATGCCCTCTGGTCCTGTCTCTGCCTGCCCCACCCGTGCGAGGGCCCCTGGGTGCTCTGGTCTTCACCCACCCACCAGCTCGGCTTCCCATTGGACCCCCCTCACTCCTGCCTCCTTCACCAGGCTCCTCGATCCTCAGCCTGCAAGCCTCAACTTGGACGTTGCCACCTTGGAAAATTTCCTGTGACTCCAGGCTGTCCCCACTCTCGGCTGATTCTCACTCAACACCTCGCTGTTTTGTTTGGTTTTGTTTTGTTTTAATTAGCCATGTATATTTTTATACTGTGGTAGCATACATCTAAAATTCACCATTGTAACCGTTTTGCAGTTTCCGCTTAAGCGGCGTTACCACTCACGATGTTGTGCAACTATCACCACCATCCATCTCCAAAATTTTTCGTTTTCCCAAACGGAAACTGCCCCCATGAAACAGCAACCCCCCCACCCCTCCCCCACCCTCCATCCCACTTTCTGTCTCCGTGAACTCATCGCCACCAGGGACCTCATGTAAGTGAGATCATATGGGGTTCGTCCTTTAAAAAAAAATTTTTTTTTAATGTTCATCTTTAAGAGAGAGAGCACACAAGTGGTTTGCACTGATACACCCATCCTCAGGTGGGAGGCAGTGCCTGCTGGGCTGTGCCCTCTTCCGGGAGTCGGGTCTGATCTCCCCCTGCGCAGCTGCCTGGGGACCCCGAGCCAGCTTCTGTGGCTTGGCGCAGGGCAGGGGACCAGGCTGGCAGCTTCGGGGGTGTCCTTATCGTCAAGCCAAGATGTAAGCAACTGGGGGATGTGGCTTTGAGCTTCTCTGGAAGCAGATGCCAGGTGCTGGAGGGAGGTCTCCCCTGGGTGCTGGAGCTGATGTTTCGGTTGGCTTCATTTCTTTCATTTCGGTCTCTTCCTGCCCTGGTCCTTCGGTCTTCCCTGCCGTTCACTCCTCCCTCTCTGTCTCTCTTTGCCTGTGTCTCTCTGTCCATCTGTCTCTCCGGCTGGTCTGATTTCCCTCCATCTCTGGTTCTCTGCTGCTCTCCTTGGCCATTTCCCTCAGATTTACAATGGAAGAAAGCACACCAGGGACAGAGCCCCCGGTCTGGGCTCACGGTCCCAGGCAGGCCAGGGGCGAGTCACGGCCTGGGCCGGCTTCTGTGCTCTCTGTCCTCATACGGTGAATTTGTGTGCCTGCATTTTTGCCTCCTGTGTCTCCTGGGAAGGTACGGGGTTCTTCCCGCCATCGGCCCACTGAGAGACCATGGCCCAGAGTCACCCTCTCTGGGCAAATGAGGGCACAGCCTGCCGTGCTGGTGTTGAAAATGACGAGCAGTCTCCTGGTCACATAGAGCCATCAGGACTTGCCGGCTAAAAGTAGACCCAGGTAAGCTACTCACCCCCACCCAGGGCACCCTGATTGGGGTGTTCCCCACAAGCCCTTCTTCCTGGGAGGATGAGAGAGGCAAAGGTCAGCTTTGGGCGAGGGAGGAGCATCTTCCTACCCAGGAGGCCAGGCTGAGGGTCACAGACCCAGGTCCGGCACCGTGGTCATCTCCCAGAACCAGATGAGCACCTGGAAAAAGTCGCCAGGAAGGCCGATCTGGCTGGTGATGGGCAGGCCATGGCGTCCCACAAGACAGGGCTATAGGCAGCTTCCCAGGTGGTTCGCAATGATCCTGCCTCCCAGTCCGCAGGCCCCTGTGTCACCCCCTCCCTTTGCACACGGGCTGGACCTAGTGACTTCTTTCTAACGAACAGCAAACGTAACGCAAAGTCAATTCTTCAGCCTAACGCTCTCCCATCTGAGCCATTTCAGCCAGGTGGCAGGGGTCACTCCAGGGATGTCACATCTTTTTTTTTTTTTATGTTTATTTATCTATTTATTTTGAGGGGGGAGGGGCAGAGAGAGAGAGAGAGAGAGAGAGAAGGAGAGAGAGAATCCCAAGCAGACTCCACAATCAGCGTGGAGCCCGACGCAAGGCTCGATCTCACGAACCGCAAAATCTTGAACCGGAGCTGAAATCAAGAGTCAGATGCTTAGCCGACTGAGCCACCCAGGCGTCCCCAGGAATGTCACTTCTGGGCCACAAAGAGCTTCTGGCTTTCACCTTGTAGGTCCTCTCTTGCCCCGCCTCACTTACTTCCTCCAATGAGAACTGGTTACTGTGCGATGAGCCGCCCTATGGAGAGGCCACCTGACAAGGAATTGAAAGATGCCTCCTCCTGCCAACATCCACTGGGGGGTGGGGGGCGCCCCAATGCCCTCCTGGGTGAGCTCAGAAGCAAGTCTCGGCAGTAGAGCCTGAAAGCGAGCCTGCAGCCCATGCCGACAAGTCGGTTGCAGCCGTGGGGACCGGAGGACCGAGTTAAGCCTTCAGAAACTGTGAAATCATAAATGTGTTGTTTTAAGCTGCTGAACTTTGCAGTAATTCGTTATGTAGCCATCGGCAGCTGAGACAAGTACATGCTGCCCTGCGTTACGAAATCATGTCTTCTATTATGTGAAATTCTACTACAGGCAAACTACTCTGGGAAAAAGTCAGAAGAGTGGTGGCCTCCTGGGAGCAGAGGCAGGACTGACTGGAAAGGGGCCTGAGAAGTCCTTCCGGGATGACGGCAATGTCTTCTGTTCTGACAGGGATATTTATGCTATGTGGGTATACGCGTTTGTCAAAATTCAGCAAATGACTTTCAAGTTGTGTGCATTTCATTGTATGTACATTTCACATCCAAAGCAGTAAATGCTAATGTATTTAGGGGGAACTGGACTGAAGTCTTCAGTTTACTTTGAAAGGCATCAAAAAATAAGATGGACTGATGGATGGATATTGATAAAGCATGTATTATTATTATTTTTTTTTTATTTATTTTTTTCAACGTTTATTTATTTTTGGGACAGAGAGAGACAGAGCATGAACGGGGGAGGGGCAGAGAGAGAGGGAGACACAGAATCGGAAACAGGCTCCAGGCTCTGAGCCATCAGCCCAGAGCCCGACGCGGGGCTCGAACTCACGGACCGCGAGATCGTGACCTGGCTGAAGTCGGACGCTTAACCGACTGTGCCACCCAGGCGCCCCAATAAAGCACGTATTATTAAATGTAAGTGGTAGAATTTTACCAGTGTAGTATATGGGTGTTCACTAAAAATTCTTTTCACCTTTGCTGTGTGTTTGAAATTTTCATAGCAAAATGTCGGGAACGATCACTCGCTTAGCAAGTACGGAGTGCTCAATGGGAGAAAATTAGAAGGATAGCATCGTGGGGTGCATAGTAACTCTAATCGAGGTTTGTTTTGCGCTAGGCATCTGATGAGGCTCCTTCACGTGCATGATCTCATTTCGTTCTTACGGCCAGTGTACAAGAAAGCGATGATGAGTCCAAACTTACAGATGGGGAAACTGAGGCATGGGGAGTCACTCCCTCAGGGTTGTGCAGTAAGCAAGCGGCAGAGCTGGGATTTCCCCGGGTCTGAGGGCTCAGAAGGGTTGAACTGTGTCAGCCTGGGCGTGTCATGCCTCTCTGTGTCTCGGTTTCCCCGTCTCCGAAGTAGAGATGCACACTGCCTTGCGGGTGAAATCAGGTAACCGTGGCTACGTCTTTTGAGGCTCTATCTGTGCAGGCTCCGTGCCGTAGCTGAGAGAAGCTTGTGGACGCTTAGGCACGTGGACTTCACCTCTGCGCCCCCTGCTACCCCCCCCCCCCCCCAGAACAGGTGCACCGTAGGTGTGGCTGCCGAGGCTGGGAGGTGTGGTCGGCTCAGCCTGCCCTCCCTGAGAGCCCGGACTCTTTTCTTCCAGGTCAGCGGCTCAGACACCTGCCCAGGGCTCCTGGGTGCCTCACTCTCACGTGGTCAGTCCCACATGTAGAGGTGAAGTTGCCTCACCACCTGCTGGGCTCTATGGGCCTCACCTCTACCCCTCCTTTCACAAGGGAGGAGGCTGCTCAGTCCGTCAGCAGCCCTGGCCTGAGAGGAAAGCCTTCAGGGCCCTGCTCCGGAAAGTATCAATGAGACACAGGGAGGACTTCCCTGAGTGCACCAGCACCCACAGATATGCATTTGCACAGGGGCTGGACCCAGGGATGGGATGCTGGCCGAGCACCGCCGGTGTACCCGGGGCTTTTCGGCTGTCACTCTCAGCCTGGAGAAGTGGGTGTTACTGTTCCCACTTCTGTGGTCAGGGATATGGAGACTCAGAGAGGCAAAGCCACCTGATCAGCCAGCTCTAGGGGCTGTGTTCTTTCTGGCTGGCTCCTCGGGTCCTGAGGAGAATGTAAGTGAAAGATAGACCATCCTCGGGGCGCCTGGGTGGCTCAGCCAGTTAAGCATCTGACTTCAGCTCAGGTCGTGATCTCATAGCTCGTGGGTTCGAGCCCCGCGTCGGGCTCTGTGCTGACAGCTCAGAGCCTGAAGCCTGCTTCGGATTCTGTGTCTCCCTCTGTCTCTCTCTGCCCCTCTTCCACTCACACTCTGTCTCTCAAGAACAAATAAACATTTTTTTAAAAAGTTGAAAAAACAAAAAAACCCCAAAGACTTTCAGGATCACCACAGGTAGTAAATGAAGCTGGAATTGAAATGCAGAGTCTGAATATCTGTTCTTTCCTCTGGCCAGTGTGCGCATTGCCTGAAACGCATACGATGTTGGTATAATCTCCTGCGTTTGGATTATGTTATAGGGTATCAAAATTAGCATAAACTAGGGGCGCCTGGGTGGCTCAGTTGGTTAAGCATCCGACTTCGGCTCGGGTCATGATCTCGTGGTTCGCGGGTTCAAGCCCCGCATCAGGTTTTGTGCTGACAGCTCGGGGCCTGGAGTCTGCTTCCGATTCTGTGTCTCCCTCTCTCTCTGCTCCTCCCCCGCTCACACTCTGTCTTTCTCTCAAAAATAAATAAACAGGGGCGCCTGGGTGGCTCAGTTGGTTAAGCGTCCGACTTCAGCTCAGGTCACGATCTCACGGTCCGTGAGTTTGAGCCCCGCGTCGGGGTCTGGGCTGATGGCTCAGAGCCTGGAGCCTGTTTCGGATTCTGTGTCTCCCTCTCTCTCTGCCCCTCCCCCGTTCGTGCTCTGTCTCTCTCTGTCCCAAAAATAAACGTTGATTAGCATAAACTACATAATAATTTAGTAGTTAAGACAAAAATTTGAGGAATAAGAGATTAGGAGAGGGGCGCCTGGATGGCTCAGTCAGTTGAGCGTCCGACTTCGGCTCAGGTCATGATCTTGCGGTTTGTGAGTTCGAGCCCTGCGTCGGGCTCTGTGTGCGTCTCTCTCTCTCTCTGCCCCTCCCCACCCCCCACACTCTGTCTCTCTCTCCTTTGAAAATAAACATTAAAAAAAAAAATAAAAAGATGGGGCGCCTGGGTGGCGCAGTCGGTTAAGCGTCCGACTTCAGCCAGGTCACGATCTCGCGGTCCGTGAGTTCGAGCCCCGCGTCGGGCTCTGGGCTGATGGCTCAGAGCCTGGAGCCTGTTTCCGATTCTGTGTCTCCCTCTCTCTCTGCCCCTCCCCCGTTCATGCTCTGTCTCTCTCTGTCCCAAAAATAAATAAACGTTAAAAAAAAAAAAATTAAAAAAAAAAAATAAAAAGAAAAAAGAAAATAGAGGATCCTTCCCAGATGTCTGTGGGCTTCTAAGTACGGTAAAACCTCGGTTTGCACGCATAATTCATTCCAGAAACATGCTTGTCATCCAAAGCACTTGCGTATCAAAGCGAATTTCAAGAACCATTGGCTCAGTTGTGATCACATGACGTTCGGCGTCGCGTACGACTCGTGTTGCGGGACATCGCTCGTTTATCAAGTTAACATCTATTAGAGATGTTTGCTCGGCTTGGGTAACACTAAGTCACTCGCGGTCCAAGGTTTTACTGTGTCCTTCACAGCTAATTAACGGACTGACCTGTGTTCACAGCTTTCTCACTGCTCTTCAATCCCCAAAACCCAGACGCTCTACTCCAAACCGTGGTCGCCAGAGGACGGGCAATTTTTCTCTGGAGGACAGTGCGGTGACCAGAGTAGGTCCCACGGAGGTCAGAGGGCTGGTCCAGGCTGAGGGAAATCGGGGGGTGGCAAGGACTCCGTGGGCCCATGTGGCCCCGGGGGGGGGTCCCTCGGTGGCAGTGGTTGGAGCAGGTCCACGATTCCAGCCCGCAGAGCGGGCCTCCTCCTCCCTCTGGGATTCGTGTCCTGTGGATCCTGGGGCAGGACAGGAGGGGAGTCTGAGATGATGGGTTTTTAAGTGGCACTCTGTTTCCCCCAAACCTGGCCTCCTGGGTGGGTAGCCGTGGAGTGAATGCCGATCGGGCACAATCCACCAGCTTTCTCTTTCCTGCTGCAGATGCGTGCGTGGGTCTCACCCAGAGACCCAGCTGCACAGCACCTTCCCTGAACCTGTCCGCGGCATCAGCCACGCCTGTGACTTTCCTTCTGTCCCCCTCTGGGACGCTCAGAGTTGGCGTCACGTACGAGTCTAACTCCCCTGAGAGACTGACGAAGGACTAAAAGACAGAGAGTGTCCGTCAGACCTGTCAGCCTTTGGGAACTGAGAAGCTCTCAAGGCTGGGGTCTGGCGGAGGAGGCTGGGCGGCCTGTGAGAGAGGAGAGTGTGCCCGTCAGTTCCCAGCAGGGACCCTTCCTTGTCCCTGCGGGCTGTGACCTGTCACCCATCGAGGGAAGGGGCCCAGATGCCTGTCCTCTGCCCTGCCGTGTCGCTGTAGACCCTGACCTGGGAACGTCGCCAGTTGCCAGCCCTCGTTCCTGGAGGGGACTCGGCAGTGATTACAGGCTCGAGGCCTCTTGAGGACATGTTTGCACAGCGGGTGGCCCGAGCACGCCAGCAGCTGCCAAGCAAGGTGCCATCTGGGGAGCTGAGGTTTTCCAGCAGAGGGCAGGCCTTGAAGTGCTGCCTGCTGGGGCCCCTCCCTGCCAGGGGAGCCGGGGTCCCCCTAGAGTCCCACGTGCTGCACCCAGAGTGGGGCCCACTTTGTTCTCTGTCCCCAGTGTGCTGGTTGGTGCAGCTGGTACAACCCAGCAGGCCCTGAACGGGACGTTGCCTGAGTCACCACAGCCTCTGCCCTCAGCCCCACTGCAGCTGTCGCATCCTTGCCCTGGGGTCACCTGTGTCTGCGTCTATGTCCTTGACGCCCAGGGCTTCCTTGAGAGCCGGGCCACATCTAAGTGGTCTGGGGACTGCGGCGGCCAGCACAGGGTTGGGGGAGCGGGACACCCTCCCGCTACAAATCGCCTGAAAATGCAGGATCAGTTACCACAAACTTTATTCAGCGCATAGCTTAGTTTGCAAGGAAGGAAGGGAAAGTCCCGAGAGCCGGAAATGATGAGGGAGCTGACACCAGAAACAGAAGCAAACGCCGACCCTCTGGGGGTCCCAAAGCATTTGCCCATAACAGGAGACCCGGAACTTGAGTTTTAACCGCAACACGGGGAAGCGGAGACATTTTATCATGAGCTCGCGAAAGATTGAGAGTCAGAAGGGAGACCCTCCCCTCAAGCTGGAACCTTCAAAGTGGTATGCTCAGCGTGTGGCTAACCTACAAAGACCAAGCTGGCGGCCAAGGAAGACAACAAGGACGCCCCTTTGTCCCGGCGTCTGCAACGTAGGAGATTTTACAGACGTTCCTTCCTGAGAATGTGTCAACTCAGATTGACCTTCACTGGGGGTTGGGATCCAGATTTGTAAACTGAGTGGTCCAGAAAACCCCAAGCCAATTAGTGACATAAAGTGGCGTTGGGTTGGCCGGGCCGGGGCACACGGCTGGAGCGTCCCTCCACCCTCTTCTGGGTCCTCCTGGGTCCCCGAAGCACAGCATCAGGCTCGCGGTCTCAAATCGCAAAACACAGGAGCAGACAATCCACAATGAGTCATAGTCAGCAGAAACCACGCATGCAAAACTAGATCAAAAGATTTCAGATGTTTGATCAGAATAAAAATAAGCAAGTTAAAAATGTTTAAAGAAAGAAGGATTGAGAACACAGACGGGGGGGGGGGGAGGGAAGACTATAAAAGTTATCAGAGAGAGACGAGAAGGAGCCAAGTAGAACTTCTAGAAATGAAAAAATGGCATAACGGAGACATGAAACTCGACGGATGGATCGGGTCCCTAGCAGCAAACAGACCTAGTTCCGGAGGGAAAATTAGGGATGACAAGATGGGGCGGAAGCAATGACCAGGATGCGTAAAACAGGACAGAAGAAAATGACACAGGAAATATGAAACGGAGGCCAGGAGGTGGGAGCGTTAGGGCAAAAAGAAATGGAACCTCTCTATTTGGAGTTCCAGAAGGAGAAGAGAATGGACGAGAGTCATTATTCAAAGAGGTAATGGCTGAGAATTTCCCAGCATTGATAAAAGATGTGAATTTCAGTCCGGGAAGCATAATAAATCCCAAGCAAGGGATAAAGCAAAAATTCCACAGTTGGACCCATCGTGGGGATGCAGGCCAGCGCTTGACGAGAAGCCGGAGGGAAGAGACAAAACCACCCCTGAACGGCAGGTGCCTGACAGCACAGAGGCTGGATCTGGAAAGTCGTATCGCCAAATATGAAAATAAACGGAGCAGATCCTAGATCTGCATCAAGTAAAAATATCTTTCAAGAATGAGAGGAAGACACCGTTAGACAAAGGCAGGCGGGCCCACAGTTCTCACAGCCCCTCACGAGAGCCCCTTCTAAAGCACAGTGATGCCTGGAGGAAGGGGGTTCCCAGAGGCAAGAATGGGGGTGAGGGTGGTGGGCAAACGGGGAGCGACTTTAGAGAGCAATTCTGGTAATGTCCAACCCGGAGGATAAAACGGGTAAAATGTCCATAAGATTCTGATATTTCCCGTCTTTGGATGCTCGTTGAAGAAATACCAAATATCTCATTCTTTCACAAATGTTTCTGCTTTGCCCGCTCCCCAGATGCACACTGTCAAACTGCGGAATGATAGAGCCGTTCTGTGGGTCTCCTGTACCCCAGCCCAGCGGTTCTCACCGAATCATCACCTGGAGGGCTTGTAACCTGCCGGGGGGCCAGGCCCCACCCCAGAGTGACTGATGCAGCCTGAGAACCTGCATTTCCAACAAGTTCCCAGGCATTGCTTGTACTAGACCAAAGTCAGAGGACTTCTGCTCTAGCCTAATGGTCCCCAAGTCTCTCCCAGCCTGTGGCAGGGTTAATAATCCTTACTCCTCCAGGAAGCCTTCTGGCATACACACTTTATCAAGCAAGGACTGTATTTTCATCCGTACCTGCTCAGAATAGAGCAGACGTTAAATCAATTTTAGTTGAATACTTAACTTTGTGAATTTTTTTAAATGTTTATTTATTTTTGAGACAGAGAGAGACAGAACGTGAACAGGGGAGGGTCCGAGAGAGAGGGAGACACAGAATCCGAAACAGGCTCCGGGCTCTGAGCTGTCAGCACAGAGCCCGACGCGGGGCTCGAACTCACGGACCGCGAGATCATGACCTGAGCCGAAGTTGGACGCTTAACCGACTGAGCCACCCAGGCACCCCTTAACTTTGTGAATCTTAAAAAAAATCCCTCCATCAAGAAATTACTGACACACACACACACACACACACACACCTTTTCTCTTCACCAGAGTTAACACATCTCCTGTACTCTTAGGAAGCCTTCCTGAGCGCTGGCCGTGTGCCAGGCCTGGCCCTGGACCGTAGGTGATCCCACTGCCCCTTGAGTGGGCTAAGTAGGGTTCCCCAGGGGCTACAGCCCAGGTGCTTTTTTCTAAATATGGAGTCTTTGGCCCTGGGATGCTTCTAACTCCCCCTCCTCCTCAGACCCCCAGTGCACCCTGCTCCACTGTCCACACTGAAGGCCGTGCCCCTGAGGGGTTGGTTTAGGGTCCTGAGACAGTCCTTCCTGTCCCTCCTCTCCGCTGAAGCCGTCAGTTGCCTGGCAGGGGGATTAAGCGGAACGCCACGGGCAATTGATCCCAACAAGCTTAAGACGTCCCCGTTCCAGGAGAAGGCCCTGGTGACAGGAGCGGCTGCCGGCTGGCGGGACTCCTGCCCGAGCAGCTGCGAGCCCCTCGCCCGTCAGTGGGGAGGGAGGACGGTGCTGGGCACGTTGGGAGGACAATGCACCCCCACCCCCCACCCCGCGAGGGGCTGGAGTTTCTGGCGCTGCCCTGAGAAGTGCCCAGAGGATTCAGGGGTTGGGGGACAGCAGGGGAGCCGGGGGTGCCCACGTGGCTGATTTATGAGGCCGGATTAAGAAGACGGATGGCCTGTCCCTTAGCCAAGAAATAAGTTGCTCTGCCAAGCTCTGAAGGGCACAACCGTGGAGGAGGAGAACGTGCAGCCCGAGGTTCACGGCAGTAAGGAGGAGTGATGGGTTGAAGCAGCTGCGTATCAGGAAAGATACCTTGGCTGTGAAATCTGTTAAGGCTGGAAGCCAGCTCTGGCAGGAAGCGCTGGGCCTGCTTTCTTGGACGCGGAGAACTGACTGGCCTGGGTGTGGGAGGCACATGTGGGAGACGCGCTCGGCCCTGGGGAGGCTAATTGGATTCAGCCCGAGACCGTTTCTCTGGAGTCATAATTGGCAGTGCGATTGCCCTGCTCTCTCTGGGCCACCTCATCCCCATCGGGGCAGGGAGGGTTCCAGCCGGGGCATCAGGGGGCTGCCGGGGCCAGGAGCAGCCAGGAGGGGGGTGCCCAGAGAGGGACACTGGTCTGCTGGAGGTGAGCCGCAGTGCAGCTCGGGCCTCGCTCTCCCCTGGGGGCAGCGGTTTGTTCTCCTGACGTCCGGGGGGGCGGGGGGGGGGGCAGGCACCACAGCAGGTGCACAGCAGGGCGGGCCTTCCAACAACCTGCCCACCAAGCAGGTTGGTTCCAGAGCCCAGCTGTTTAGGGTCCCTGGCAGTTTAGGAGACTGACCTGCGGGGTCGGGGGAAGTACTGGGAAGGCCGACCTCGCCACCCGGCCACGTTTCTGAAAGCACGTCCAGAGATCTCACCCCAGCGCCCCGGGGAAGCACGCTGCACCTTGGAACTTTCCTGAACTAATCACCAGGCTTCACAGGAACTCGGATCCCTGGGCGGCAGATGCCGTCCCCACGCGGGGTCACTTGCTGAGTAACTGGACGGCGTGTGCCAAGGAGAGCTTCCTCGCTGGAGGAAGCAGCCCGTGACTCAGGCTCTGACTCAGTGCCCAGCCCGAGCGGGCACAGGATGTGCCCGCTCGGGGGCGCCAGGGAGGAGGTGCGGGGACTTGGGGAGCGCGGCCCGCAGGGCTCTCCTCCCACAGGCCAGCCTCCGGTGTGGCCTCCTGAGCCTTTGCTGTTTCACTTGGTTTTCATGAAGCCCCGGGAAGCAGGGACTGGTTCTCCCCATTTTGCCACGAGAAGGCCGAGTGTTCGGGGAGCTAAAGTTACGTAAAACACTTGGTCCACGTTAGCCCTTAGTGGGTGTTCTTATATGCTGCCTGCCTTCTGAGCACCGGCATGGGCTGTTTCCCTGGGTCCTGCTGAGGCCACTGGGCTGAAAAACACAAATGTCCTCACGCAAATGTCGTTCTCCAGGGAAGGTCTTTACGGGCCCCTGGCGCAACTGGCTTTGACCGCCATCTCCCCAGACAGTCTGATCTGGCCTCCTGGACGCGGTCTGGGGTGTCCTGCCCACCTCCAGGCCCCTCCCAGACCAGCAGCTGGTGCCTGCGCCCCTCCCCTTGCTGCCCTCCCCTCCTCTTCCCGGCCTTCTGCTTCAGAACAACCTTGTTGTTGTCTTTGCAACTTTCTTGCTGGCTGAGAGTGTCTTTTGGAACGCGAACCACTCATTTGTGGGATTTTTTATTCACCCGTGAAAATTTGCGTTCAACAACAGGGAACAGGGAGTAAGACAGAATTGCAAGTGTGAAGTCCGCCCCCAGAGCAGGTCCCCCACAGGAGCAGCGGCCGGTCTCAGCCCCGGGCTCCTGGGGCAAGCTCGGGCTCCCCAGAGTCCTGCGTGGACCTGGGGTTAAGGCACCCAGCTGGCAGAGGGGATGGGCAGGCTGAGCGGCCCCGCACCCGGTAGGTTTGTATTCAGGCAAGGCTCTGGGAGGAAGTAATAAAAAATGGGAGGCGGGGGGAGCCTGACACGTCCAAACAAGATTTCTCATTAGTCTGAAAGATGGTCTAGGACCTAGGTCTATAATCAAAAGGATGGATTGTGTCCTGATTAAGTTGTCTGGAACTTGGAAATAGCTCACAGCTTCTGTCCTGACCTTCACAGAGGTCCCCGAAGACACGAGGCTGGAGTCCAAAGTGACTCTGTCCAGTGTGAGGTGGCGTTAAGATCCCTCATTAGCCAGGGCGCCTGGGGGGCTCAGTCGGTTAAGCGTCCGACTTCGGCCCAGGTCATGATCTCACAGTTCGTGAGTTCGAGCCCCGCGTCGGGCTCTGTGCTGATGGCTCAGAGCTTGGAGCCTGCTTCGGATTCTGTCTCCCTCTCTCTTTCTCTCTGTCCCTCCCCCACTCACGCTCTGTCTCTCTCTCCTTCAAAAATAAACATTAGGAAAAAAAAAAAAGTTCCCCCATTAGCCTCACCCAGCCAATTCCAGGCCCCTGGCCTTCCCAGACCCTGGAAAGGACCGGAAGGACGGGAAGGTGCCAGGTGGAGGGGCCAGGGTGCCGCAGGGCCTGTGGCCAGTGTTGGGCCTGGCTTCTCCCTGGGCCTCAGGATCCCCGCTGGGGGACAGCGATCATCATCCTGCCCGTGGAGTGGCCCTGAGGATTCTCTGTGAGATCAGGCCGCTGCTCTCAGCGGACCCCCCCCTTCCTCTCTTGCCACCATTGGTGAGAGAGGCCGGCTGCCTGCTGAGCAGCTGAGTCCAGGATGCCTGCTTCCTGCAGGTGGGGCCATGGATGCCATCACCCCAGCCAGGCCCAGGTGCCCAGTGCTCAGACAGGCCCTGCCGCTTTAATTGGAGCCGAGAGCATCTCTTACCTGGATCCTGTGGAGTCGGACCACATTGAACGAGGAGTCATTTCTCAGCCCAGATGCGTCTTCCTCCTGGAGAAAGGTCTTGAAGTGCCTAATAAACAGTTCAAAAGCAGCTCAGTGTGGCTTTGTCAGTGACACCGGCTACATAAAAATGATAAGGGCCATTTATCTTCTGTCTTTAGAACCTGAAAGCAGATTCTGAGGACTGAGGCTCTATGTTAATAGAATTCCTGTTACCTGGAGCTGACTGGCAGCACCCTACCTTCCAGAAGCAAGGCCTCTGGGGACAGCCTGGAGCCATCATTAGCGAATGCTCCACAAGCTCTTCAATCAGTGACCAGGTTTAATAGCTGTGAGGGCCTCTCCCTCCCCAGGGCTCTCTGAGTGTAATAGCCTGCCTTGTTGCCTGCCTGCCGTCCCCCCGGCCTCGTGCCCTTGACTTTTGTTACTGTTCCACCTGTAGGATGAAGCCCACTTCTGTTCTGGGACCTGCCCAGGCCTCTAGTTCTCTGTGCTCAGGCCCTGAGCCAAAGGGAAGTGAGTTTCAAGCCCTGAGGACTTGGCTTCCTGTCTCCTGAATGCCTTCGGTGTCCTTCCTCCCTGACATCGGCTGCCCTCTGCCCACTCTCCCAGCCTTCTCTCTGCTCCCCGTCTCGAAAATTCACACTAGCTACAGTACCTGACACGCTCATGTTCCTCCTTCCACTTCTTATGCCGATCCCTCGGCCTGGGTACCCTCCCCTCCCCAACTCCCTGGGCTTTGCTGGATGAGCGCCTACTGGTTTTACAAGACGTGTCTGTAGCATTTCCTCCTCCAGGAAGCCCTCTTGAAGCTGCAGGATGCTGCCTGCTCTCAGCACACTATGTTTTCTCATTGCTTGTTTTGGATCTGTCCCCCGTGTCCCATCGCCCCAGGAAGCCAGCTGTACCCAAATACCAGCCCATGAGGCTCCCTGACCCTGTCACTCCCGGGGCGCCTTCTCCAGAACAGACACTGACTTCCGTCCAGATGGAGCCTCCAAACTAGCGTGAGAGGTCCATCCTGTACCAGCTGGGACCCTGGGGGAAGGTGGACGGTCCGGAGGGCTCCAGGGACCTGTTCTGCGGCCTCCCCCCTTGGAGACCAGCTGCCTCGAGGCAAGGAGGGGGCAGCGCTGGGCTCTCTGCTCCAGGGAAAGGGGACTGAAGACCACCTTGGCTAACAGCCCTTCCTCCCAGATCCCCCTTGGTTATGGCTGCTCTCAGAGGTACCTTCTTACCCCCCTGGAGAGGACCACTTGTCTCCGAGGGTCGCTGTCCCCCAGCAAACCCATCTGAGAGTCAAGTCATCTTGGTTCTAGTCACATGTTCTTATCAGGGGCCTGGGAGAAGACCCAGGGGCACCAGCATGCGGGTCCATCTGGAACCCCCTTGGGCAAGTAGCTTCCAGAGCCTCAGAGCCCGTGAAGGGTGAAGACAAGGACCCAGATGGAGTCCCTGAGCACAAGGGTCACTCACATATGTGCCTTGAATGGAAGTCTCGCTTCTACTTGTCGTGGCGATGGGCGGGGACGGGGTTGGGAAATAGCCCACTGGGGGAAAACTTTTTTATTTTCCAACTGATACAAGCCGCAGCCACAATGTGTCCCTCCAAGGCGCACTGTTCCCTGTTCCCACAATGCAGAGCTTCAGAAGGGTAATAAACCACACCCATTCCCGAGCGAGGCCGGTCTGTCTGTCGTCTCTTCGTCATTACCCCGTGGCCTCAAGCTCCCAGCAGAGGACTGCGGTGCAGCCGCAGAGGTGATCTCAGGAGTCAGGGCGCGGCCAGCCCAGCAGCCCTTGGGGGACCCCAGAGCGACACGGTGGGGTGCAGCCTGGTCCTTGCTTGGGTTCCTTCCGTTTCTCAGAAGTGCTGCTGGTGCAACCCCAAACCTCCCCCCTGCCAAGACTCGGAGGGATCCAGGGTGCACACCTAGTTCAGGGAGTTGGGCTGGGGCTTCGATGTAACTTGGTACAAGTGGGGACATGGGATTTGAGTCAGCAACATCCGTGTTGGAAGCCGCCGCAGTGGACTCAGTCAGGACCCAACGTGAGACGTGACCGTGTCATTTCTTGGCAAATGATGGACCCTCTCGGCCTCAGTGTCCTGACTGCAAAGGGGCAATGGGCTTAGTGCACCCTCACAGGGTCTGGGTGAGGCCCCTGTAAGGGCATCAGTCAGCATTTGCTGGGTGAGCAGAAGGGGACAGCCGGGTCTCTGTCCCAGGAGCCCACAGCCAGATGAGGGAAGCATCATCGTCACTGTGTTGGATTGGAAGGAGCAAACCTCTCTTGACCCAGTTTGTTTTATTTTACTATTTTTTAATTTTTTTTAATGTTTATTTATTATTGAGAGACAGAGAGACACAGAGTGTGAGCGGGGGAGGGGCAGAGAGAGGGGGAGACACAGAATCCGAAGCAGGCTCCGGGCTCCGAGCTGTTGGCACGGAGCCCGACGCGGGGCTCGAACCCACAAACCGTGAGATCGTGTCCCGAGCCGAAGTCGGTCGCCCAACCGACTGAGCCACCAGGCACCCCTCTTGACCCAGTTTAAATACAGTGAGCTTGTTGTCAGGATGAGGGGGATATCCCGGGACTTAACTGCCAGGAGAGAGGGCATCTCTCCCGGCCTCTCTCTGGGATATTTGCCCTCTGCCCCTCTCTGCGTGCCAGCCCCATGCCCAG
Organism: Leopardus geoffroyi; assembly: GCF_018350155.1. Taxonomy (NCBI): domain Eukaryota; kingdom Metazoa; phylum Chordata; class Mammalia; order Carnivora; family Felidae; genus Leopardus; species Leopardus geoffroyi. The sequence continues at coordinate 133,673,843 of NC_059341.1, forward strand.
GTGACAGGCAGTGCTGGGCCTGCTTTCCCATGACGTAGCCTCGTGGGTAGCTTTCATTCTCAGCCGTACCCCCAAACCCCCAGAACCAGAACCATCTGCCAGACATCTCATCGTCCCCAGATTCCCAGGACAGGAGTCCCATTAGCCCTGGTCTGATTGGGGTGGACAGGGCCTGGTCTTCTGGAACGGAGGGGGGACTCTTTTTACCACCAGGGGCAGAACAAGATGTCTTTGGAAGGTGTGTAGGTGCATCTCCAGTAGAGACAAAGAGACCTGCATCATCGGCTGTGGGAGCCCACGAGGGGCAGAGGCCTTGTGTGTGTGTGTGTGTGTGTGTGTCCTAGGGGATCTCACAGAAGAGGAAGATTTAACCCAAGGTCACAAGCTTCCAGGGGCTGGACTAGGCCTTCTGTAGATCCCTACCTCCAGTACAAGGTCCGACTGGAGGAGATCATGAATGAATGAGTGAATGAACCACCATCAAAATGTGGGTGGGTTTGGGGCATCTGGGTGGCTCATTTGACTCTTGATTTTGGTTCAGGTCATGATCCAAAGGGATCATGGGATCGAGCCCCACATTGGGCTCCTTGTGGAGCATGGAGCCTGCTTAAGATTCTCTCTCTCCCTCTGCCCCTCCCCCGTTTGCACGTGGGCTCTCTCTCTACAAAAATAAATAAATAAAATAATAATAAAAAACAACAACAACAACACGGGTGGGCTTGGTGGTGAGGCCTATATCAGAGCTCACAGGAAGGGTCCGTGGACAGGCCAGGCAGGGCCAAGGGGACCACCCAGCAGGCCGTGGGCTGACCCCACAGGGAGCAGAGAGCCCGGATGAACTTTGACCTAACAATTCACTTCTAGGACTTCATTCCAAGGAATTACTTGCACAAATACACAAAGCTATTTACTACAGCATGGAAGCAACCTAAATTTCCATCATAATGGGATTGAAACACTGCACACCATGGGGCCCCCACAATGGAATCCAGGCTGCATTAGAGAGGATAAAGTGGGTCTGTGCGCCTGGTGTGCAGAGGGCTGCCAGATGCATTGGGAAATGACACACAGCTTGTGTAAGGAAAATCAGGGACGGGCGGGCGGTGTGACCTCACACCGGGATGAAGAGGGTGGAGGGATAGAGGCTGCGAAGCCGGGAAGGGATTCTTAGTGTAAACCCTTTTGCTTTCCTGTTTTTTAGGTCTGTTTCTGTTAGAAAGCAGTTATTAAACATGGAATATAACAACAGACAAAACTCGTGTGGTGCCTTTCTGGCAGGAAGGGAGCGTGTTATTGCCCTTGAACCTAGAGGTGGGTGACCTTGGTCTAGACTGGGGGCTCAGGCTGACTCCAGGGTAGGGGTTGGAGAGGGAGAGGGATGGGGGAGGGTGTGGGCGAGGTTGGTCCCCACAGGTGGATCCAGGAGGGAGCAGGGAGTGACAGCAGGCTCAGGGCAGGGGCTGAGGGAGGGCAGGAACCCCGGCGGTCTGGCTGGGCCCCGGGCACGCAGATCAGCACCGCAGCAGAAATAATTGCGTGAACGCGAGCAGTCCGAATGGAATCCTGTAAAGGTCACCACTGCTGTGATGGGCGGCCGCCCATCGTGTGTCTTGGGCGGTACTAGGCCATTTTCACATCTGATCTCCCTGACCCCTCTGAAGACGGCGGGTCATGAGCGCCGTGAGGATGCCCACTGTCCAGACGAGGAAGCTGGGGCTCGAGGGAGTGGGGCATGGGGTCTAGGGGACACAACGGGCAGCAGCAGAAGGGGGGACTTGGAACACGGGACGGTCTGGTCCCAGGCTGTGCACGTTTTCGGAGATGCTGAGGGCCCCAGACGCGCAGCGGACACCAGGGCGGGCAGGCGTAGGCGGGGTCTTGTCCCAGGTCACCCCTGGGGGCTGGAGCCAGCTGCTGCGCGGACCTTGGCTGGTCCTGGTTCTGGCCCTGTGACTGGGTGGCCCGGAGCATGCTGAAACTCGACGCTGGCTCTGGTCGGTGATGGGGATGGTGACTCCTTGCCACGGCCTGCTTGGCGGGATCTGTGTCTGGGCACCTGAGCCCTAGGGGAATGTCCCGACGGCGTGTGGCCTGGGAGGTGGTGACTTTGCAGAAAAGATTCGCCGTTTCCTCTGAAGGTGTCTTTTCCAAGCCGAGGCTAGGGGCACTGTGATCTTGACTGCTAGGTGCCCTTGAGGAAGGAGAGGTCCAAAGGAAGCAAGGGAGGGGCCTGGGAAGAAGGCCTGGGAGTTCTCTCCCTATGAAACTCTAACCTCCGCCCCACCCTGGGCCACTGGGTGGCTGTGGACATTGGCTTTTGTGTCCAACAGACACAATTGTGGGGGGGGGGGTGGGCTTGGGAACCGCATGCCTGAGCTGGGCATTTGCTGGGGAATGGGGTCAGAGCATGAGCTGGCGGGACTAGATTTATTTAGAAGAATTTGGTGAATTTGTGATTTTTAATAAAAGTAACTGCAAAGCGGAAAAACATGAGTACCTCCTGTTCTCACGGTTACCTGCACAACAGTTACCAGCACAAACACCCAGGACCATCTCCCCCGCTCTCCCTGCCCATGGCCACCCCCACCGCCCTGAGATGCTTGGCCATAGTTAAGCAGAAATACATAGGGTTAATTTATTTTTGTTACATGGGCTTGGTTGGATTTACCACATTCAACTAACATTTCTTAAGTACCTACTCTGTTTTCGTACAGCCTAAAACCCTGCCGGATGTATTATACACATCACTTCTTGTAATCCAAATAAGAAGCTTGTGAGGTCATTATCCCCATTTTACAGATGAGGCCATTGAGGCTCAGAGAGCCTGGGAGACTCACACGGCCCGGCTGGGAGGGTGGACACACATTTGGGCCTCGCTCCTGGTGCCACATCTCAAGTTTCTCCCGAGGCTTTGAGCACCTTCTCTCTTGTGAGTCCTGGGAGCTGACCCAGATGTCGCCACAGCCTGGGAAGTCCTGTGGCTGGGGCCCTGCCCCCCCACCACCCCCAGCCTCTCTGTGCTCCCTCCCCTCTCCCCTAACACGCAGGGCCCATCTAGCCCCCAAGCATCCAGCTCTGGGATGGAAGAAGGCAGTTCAGATCCTGAGCCTGGGACTTCCTAGTGAGGTGAACCCCCAGCCTCAGCCTCCTCGTCTCTCAAATGAAGATAAGAAGAACCAATCATTGGGGGACATACTGGCCCTCAAGCGCCGAGGGCCGTGAAGTCCTTGTCGCTGTTATAAGTGATACGTGGGGAGTGGGGAGCCGAGCAATCTGCAAGCCGAGGCTCCCAGACACAGGCAGATCGACATGACAGCGGCCCCCGGCCCTCGGCCACCATCCAGTCTTCCCCTCTTGTCCTCCCTCAACCTCTCAGGGGCCAAGCCCGAAGGCTCTCTCGGTCCGGTGCCTCCTATGCCACCTTCCCTGCTGTGACTTTAAGAAGCAGTGCCCATCCCCCCAGCCCGGGGGGGCCCCCTAGCCCAGGATTTTGAAGACATGAGTGTGAATGATGGTACTGGGCCTGCCTGGCTGTCCGCGGGGGCAGGGGCTCCCTCTGGGGTCTCCGGATCCAGAATCAGCCTGGGCAGCTTCTGGAATGGACACCCTTGTTCCACACTCAGCCCGTAGTCCACACACACCAGATTCTGTCCTCGAAGCCGGCGGGGAGGAGAGCAGGTAGCAGAAAGAGGAGACCCCGCCGTGCGGCTCCGCAGCCCGGCCACACGCACTCTGGCAGCCAGGAAGGCCGGATGCTGTGGTGGACGTTTGTCATTCACTTGGGCCACCCAAACCCAGTCCTGAGCTCCTGAGTCTCAGTGGGGCAGGAGGGGGGGAGACCCCTTTCTCCTCTCTCGGGCGGCAGTGGTCTTTGCTGCAGAAGTGGCCGTGGTGCGACCGCCGGGTCTCAGGATCACTGAGCGCGAGCTCCACGTTGGACCAGCCCAATGGCACCGTGCGGATGGTGTGGGCGGTGCTTCTGGAAGCTCCAGCCCTCCTAACCAGGTCCTTTCAACGAGACCGTTTTTTTGCTGACACTGCAGACCCAGCTTCTGTGCTTATAGCCAAGAGCCCCGATTGGTAGTCATACTGGTGTTGGCTCGTCCCTGTGCACGGTCCCTACTGACCCTTGTCCCAACCTGACGTGGAGCCTCGTACCTTTCAGTCCTTGACAAATACTTGGACTTGTTTGTTTGGTTTTCTTTTAGTTTTTTTTTTTTTTAATGTTGCTTTATTTTTGAGAGAGAGACAGAGCATGGGCGGGGGAGGGGCAGAGAGAGGGAGACACAGAATCTGAAACAGGCTCCAGGCTCTGAGCTGTCAGCACAGAGCCCGGTGGGGACTCGAACCCGTGAACCGGGAGATCACGACTGGAACCAAAGTCAGACGCTCAACCAGCTGAGCCTCCCAGGCGCCCCATGATTTGTTTTTACATATGTGCACACCGCGCACCCATGTAATCGTCACCCACATCAAGACGTGAAACAGCACCCCACAAGGGCCACTCATGCACTTCCCAGTCAATCCCAGCTGCCCCCGTGCAGGGAACCACTATTCTGAATTCTATCACAATATACTAGTTTTGCCCATTCTTGAAGCTTATATAAAAGGAATCCAACAATGTGGTCTTTGTGTCTGACCTCTTTCACTCAACCTAATGTCTGCTGTGTGTCATTTATCGGTTCCTACTGTATTGCATTTTTAGATCCAAGATAGTGAACGTAGAGTATAATAATGACTTCAGGAGTAGAATTTAGTGATTCATCACTTACATATAATACCCAGTGCTCATCCCAACAAGTGACCTCCTCAATACCCCTCACCCATTTAGCCCATTCCCCTACCGCTGCCCCTCCAGGAACCCTCAGTTTATTCTCTGCATTTAAGCGTCTCTTATGGTTTGCCTCCCTCTCTCTTATTACCTTATTTTGTTGCTTCCTCTTAATCTCTGGGGTGTATTCCGTTGTCCAGGTAGAGCACAGTCTACCCTTTCTCCTATTGGTGGACATTAGACCATTGCTTTTGTCTTTCACAGATACAGTTGCCACGAACCTTCTTGCACTTGTCCTTTGGTAGATGTATGGACTCTTTCCTCTCAGGTATATATGCCGAGGGGGGATTGCTGGGTCATCGGGTAGGCACGTGACAGTAACCAGGGGTGTGCTGGTAAATGTTTCACCACCAGCTCTTTGGGGAGGAAAAAAATCGTGATTTGTAGTGTTGGTCAGTTCCCATGGTGCAAATCATTTGGTGGCGGGTTTCAAGCTACAGACGTGAAGCCATTACACCCAGAATGAGAAAGAGACGCAGGTCGCCAGATCTCGGGGTCCACGTGAATTGGCTCAGGAATGCCACTGGGCCTCTTTTCCTCAGTAACTTGTTCAACTAGAACAGGGCCTATGATGCAAAGACTAGGATGTGTTGGGCCACCCGGTCCGTGCAGCGCATGTCACACGTTATACTTCTATTAGTTGCCAGCTGTCGCCCCTGACCAGTCTTTGGGTAGAAAGGTAAGCGTCCACCTCTTACCTGAACATTAAAAAGGGAACGTACTGAGGCCAGCGTGGCCATGGCAGTTAAGATCCTCAAGGTGAAGGGTGGTGAAGAGCTGGCCCCCACCCCAGAAGTGTCCTTCTGATGCCAACGTTGGAGGATCTAGGGTCTTACTGCAATTATTACTTTTTTTAATGGTTATTTAGTTTTGAGAGAGAGAGAGAGAGAGAGAGGGCATGAGTGGAAAAGGGCACAGAGAGAGAGAGAGAGGGAGACACAGAATCTGAATCAGGCTCCAGGCTCTGAGCTGGCAGCCCAGAGCCCGACGCAGGGCTTGAACTCACGAACCTTGAGATCATGACGCGAGCCGAAGTCGGACGCTTAACCGACTGAGCCACCCAGGCACCCCGAGGTCCTACCATTATTAAAGAAAGTAGCAAATTCTTAATAGAAACCAAGGCTCAGAGAGCGGGGCCAAGTTGAATGCCACCTCTAAAGCTGGGTGTTTGGAAAGAAGATATCAAATGTCAGAGGAATGAGTCTCTAATGGTGGCATTTCAGTCTCCCCCGCAGGCTGGTCGGGGAGAGAATGGCTCTACACCCCTCAAATGACCCGAAGCTCTCCTGGAAGGCTGGGCCCCACCAGCCAGGCCTTTCTGCTTCATGTGAAAGCCTCCCAATCCCCCCACTGTGCATCGTGGATGGTATTTTATGGGCAATAAAGAGCCAGCCCTCATCAGCTGGAGTGCGCGGAGCCTTTCCAGCCCAGACACGCCGAGGCTGTTAACCGATACGCTGCGCTGAGGGCCCGAGGCGGCCACCGAGGACACATCTGTTCCCAAGAAGCACTCTGTGACAGCCTTTTGTCTCCTCACCCGTCCTCTCTGCCCGCGATGGTGGTGCGGCAGGGGGAGGGCTTGATGGAGTGTTCCTGTTCCTTCCCAGCCGCCGCCCCGAACTTCACCTCCTTCCCCATTCCCCTGTGGCTGGCCATCAGGTGCTGACGTGTCCTTTGACTCTCCCCCATTCCAGACATTTCCTGGCTCCCCACTGCCTGCCAGAGAAAGTCCCAGCTTCTGCGTATGTCTTCTTAAAGGCTCTCGCAGATGGTGGACGTGCCTGCTTTCCAGAACATCTCCTGACACTCACCACCCGGCCCTTCCCTGCAGACGCTCTGCTCATCGATGCGTGCCCTGTGCGCTCCATGGAGCGCGCTGGCCCCACGTGTCACCTGGTGGAGCTTTGCCCGGAGGACTCGGCTCCAACGACGTCTCTTCCGTGAAGCCTTCCGGGACTTGCGTGTCGTCTCCCTGTCTCTGGCAGAATTAGTCTCTCCACCCCAGCATGACACAGCTGCCTCCAGAATGGTCCGCTGTGGGGTCATGAGGAGGACCTGTCTCCAGTCTGTCTCCAGTCACAGACAGGTCACCTTCCTTTTGGTGTCCTCCATGCGGAGCGTTGAGCCTGGCCCTTGGCGGAAGCACTAACGTCCCCGGTTTATTACATTCAGTGAAGAAACATTGCTGTGCTTGGAATGACCATCAATACGGCCCTACCTGAAAGTGGTCCGGGGGTGGGGAGCACACGGTGGGATGCCACTCAGCGTCTTGTCTCCGAGGAGGGGTCCCCAGGCTCTCCCGTGGTGGCAGCAGTAAAAGGAGCCTGAGTCTGTCTGAGCTTTGCCTGTACCCCGAAGCTGGACTTCTAGAATGGCCTCATTTTGCTTTCTCCATCCCACCTCCTCCAGTGGGGTGGCAGAGGGGCTGTGTGAAGAGTGACGAGGGAGCGTGGGGCAGGCGGAGGGCAGAGTGGAGCTAACAGCACCCCCCCACCCCCAATGCGGACTAAGTGTGATATTCCTCGGACACGCCCGGCTACCCAAGAACAAAGGAAAGGGGTTAAAGTGCTTGCTAGGGTGATGTGGGAAACTCAGGCAAATGAAAAATTAAATTCCCTCGCTGCCTCTAGCCCATTGCCAAGTCCTTGAAACCAGCAGAGTGACCTCCCTCTAGGAGCTCAGCTGCCTCCATGATGACACTTTGCCGGGGGCCAAAGGGAATCCTGGCTTAACATTATCCGGATGCCCCAGGATCCCGTAAGTCTACTTTAACAGATAAAAATTCCTTTGGAGGGGCGCCTGGGTGGCTCAGTTGGTTGAACGCCCGACTTCCGCTCGGGTTGTGATTTTGCAGGTCGTGGGTTCGAGCCCCACGTCGGGCTCTCTGCTGTCAGCACAGGGCCTGCTTCGGATCTTCTGTCTCTGCCCCTCCCCTGCTTGTGCTCTCTCTTTTTCTCTCTCAAAAATAAATAAGAGATTTCCTTCTGTCCCGCGGCCCTCGCGGTCATCCTGATCTCTTATAAAAAGACCAGAAGGAGATAGCCTTGGTGGTTCACAGCGGGGAGACTGGGATTGGGGTAGGTTTTGTTCCCTTCCTCTGTCTCAAAGTGGTTGTTTTTGCCAGGAGACTCTGTCACTACCCTCATCTTACCTGAGCCCCGGCTAGAAGCTGGCGAACGCATACAGGAGGGGGGTGAAATCAAAAAGTGAACTTTAGCCTCAACGACGAGTAAGTTCCGCTTTCAGCGTTTGGGACCAGGGTGTCATGGGATCCAGGAGGAGGCCGGGGTTCTGGGCGGTTTGAGTCCTGCTGCCCGACTCGGGAGCGTGGCCTTGGCCGTCCCTCGGCTTCTCGGAGACCCGGCCTCTCACGGGTGACACGGGGCGATCATGCTTATTTCCAGATGTCGCTGGAGGACCAGATGAAGTAATGTGTGGGAAAAACACCGTCCCAACTGGAAAACTAGCGTGTCGCCACTAGTCGCTGAAGGTCTTCTACCCTTTCAACGTGCGCGAGACAGCCATACAATAGCATATCATCCAGCTTCAGGAAGAAGGAAATTCTGACACCTGCTAGGACACGGGTGAACCCTGAGGACGCTCTGCTCTGCGGAATAAGCCTTGCGGGAAAAGACCCATGTTGCACAGTTCCACTTCTCTGAGGTCCCCGGAGTAATCAAAGTCACGGACACAGAAAGTAGAACGGTGGTCGCCGAGGGCCGGGGGAGGCGGGTGGGGAGTTCGAGTTGAAGGAGCAGAGTTTCAGTTTGGGCAGACGGGAAATCTCCGCAGACGGACGGTGGGGATGGTCGCGCAACAAGAGTGAGGCAGGGAAGCTGAAGGGACCCCGCGAAAGACTGCTTGTTTCGCTGCCTCTCCTCTTGCCGGCACCCGCACCCGCGCCTCATGCATGGCTTGCGGAACCGCGTGTGTGTCCTCCTCGTGAAGGCCGAGGATTTAATGAGCTCTTTGGAGTGTTCCAGCACAGTAGACAATACCTAAGGAGTGACCGGGCGGGCTCGTCACGAACGTTTGCCAAGAGGCCCGACTCACCCAGACCCCTGACTCCCTCCAGGGCATCAGTGACTTAAGGAAAACCCCGTCTTTGCTCCCGGATGCCCGAGAAGACACGTGCACAGGACCACCGTCCTGAACCAAACCCCCAGGCCCCCAGCAAAGACGAGACCCCCTCTCCTCTCCTTTCTGAGTCTCCCGGACACTCCGTCTGCATCTGTAGTCTCTCCGCGTCTTCAGTCTCTGCTCGCACTTCCTTTCGCCTTGCATTTGATTTCTCTCCTGTGCGACGCCAAGGACCCTTTCGGCTGCTCCCGCGGGACCCCCTCTGGGTCCTCGGACCCGCCAGCCTGCATCGATATGAATGTACTTAATGCCACTGAACTGTACATTTAAAAATGGCTAAAGTGGTAAGTTTTATGTTACGTACATTTTACCACAATACAAAAAAAAAAAAAAAAAAAAAGTGTGACAGCTACTTTGGGAATAAAAAATGAAGGGATGGAAATACATACTTTATTTCCAGAAAAAAAAAGAGGCGGGGGGGGGGGTTGGAAGGGTATGTGTCTGTGGGTTTCCTTTAAATAGATGACAAGTAAAATAAAAGGAAATGAGAGAAAACTTTAAAAGGAAGGTTGCCAGCTTACGAAGTTGTGGTTTTTATAGCCTCTAGGTCAATGTCCTTCATTTTGGAGAAAAGCTGATACTGCCTGTAACATTTTTAAAGGTCAAAACCAAGCGGCACGTCAGCCCGCTGCCTAAATGCATGATAATAGCAAATTTAAAAATTAATTACAGGGTCTCTCCTGCTGACACCTGGTTCTGGCTCAGCCGGTGCGGGGCCCAGAGGGGCCCCTCAGAGGTGCCACTGTGTTCAGGAAGCCTTTCACTGCCTGCTTCTATTCTCAGGAGCAGCTCGGCTCCTCTTCACGCCATTGTCCCCGGACAACAATACGTTTTGAAATGAAAAATGTTCTAATTGGACACCAAGGAGACACCTTCCGGATTCCGAGCTCAGACGGGGGAATAAAAACTCTACTTAGCTGAGGGCAGAAGGCAAAGCAATCCAGGGAGGGTGTCTGGGGAACCCTGAATCATCTTCAAATTTCCTAAGCTGCACGGGCACCTTTGAAACACGGCGTCGGTGAAGCGGGTAGAGCCCGGGGCTGGGGGAAAACGCGCCGTGAGGCACCCGCGATACCCAAGTACTTGCCATGTGTCACTCAAGTTCTCCCACCCACCCTGTGGGGCCTTACGGTCTTTGTTCTCCAGAGGCTCGCAGAACTTGCCCAAGGTCATCAGCTCTACCAGCTGGATTCAGCCCTCGCTCAGCCTGGTGCTAAGAGCAGAGAGACCCAGGTTTCACTTGAAGCTTCTGTCCAGGAGGCCTTAGGTGTTCATTCGCTCGTTTTGCAAACGGGGACAGTTTCTGAATCGGTCAGGATGGCTCGGTTCTGCTGCAGTGACACCATCGGTGCCCGCCAAGCAACACATACCCAAGCTCCACGTCCCTTGCGGGCTTGGTGGGGACTCTGCTCCACGTCTCCTCCCTCTGGGACCGGGCCCCTCCCCCCCCCCCCCCCCCCCCCCCCCCCCCCCCCGGCTTGGAACCTGGGACTCGCAACAGAGAAAGTCTTCAGCCATGTTTTCAGTGACGGGGCCACACCTAACTTCCGGGGGTGGGGTGGTACGTTTTGCCTCGTGCTGGGGAGGTGGGGAACCAAAGGCATTTGCTTATCATGCTTATCACAACCTTGCCTCACGAGGTTGTGGTCGGGTGGACGGAGGGCATGTAACGTGATGCACTTTGTAAACATCAGGTTCTCTGCAGCTGCAAATGACACATGTAAAATACTAATGCATTGTCATCGCTGTTGTTATTCGACACCAAAATCCTTTCCGTCTTTCACGCCATCCAAGAATCAGCCATGACCGCCAGCCCAAAGTCGTGGGAGCCCTTCTCTCCCCATCAGGATAGACGGCGCTGAGCAGCCCCGGGGGCTGTGACCACGCTCGCTGCATTTGACTTCTGCTGTGCTGGCTGTCATTACGTTTTTTTCTTCCTCCGCTGAAGTTTCTATCATTATCCAATCCCACAGCCACAGAAGCATCAGAATTTTAATAGACTCGGGCCCCAGAGCCTGATAGCAAAACATTATGATACAAGGCTGCAGATGGAAAGTGCTGGGTCTTTACATTTCAACGGGAGCAGTGTGGATTTCACACCCTTCCATGGGGCCTCAGGGCCCCGCAGGGCGATTGGAAAGCCTCCCGTGGTGGGAGGCCCATTGCATTGGCCCTGTCTTGCTGTCCCTGGCCCTGTCCCAAAGTTATGCCACGGGCTGGATACCAGAGCTTTAGAAAAAACCATCAGGGAAGATTTTGATCACCCCTAACGGTTTCCGGACGTCCGTCCTAGAGCTTTGCGCTTGCGACTGTGTTTATCCTCTCCCTCCACACATTCCCCTTCCCATGCACTTTCCTTCACCTTTCCAGCTGACCGGGTCCCCTCTTTCTCACGGCTCTCCCCTGCCCACCCCACCGAGCTGCTTTCTCTGCGCCCCCGCTCTGATAGCAAGTGCATGTGACGGGGCTGCGAGCACAGACCCTTGGCTTCAGGCCCACCCACATGCAGTTTCCGCCTCTGTCTCTTACCGGCCTTTTGCCTTTGGGCAGTTCCTCAACCTCTCTCAGCCTGATTTCCTCAGCACAGCGAGGGGGAGGCGATGCTTAGCTCACAGAGCTGGGTGTGACTGCCAAGAACCTCTGCCTTCCTGCCCTTGGCCCCCATCTCCTTCCCCCTCCCCTGTCACCCCGGCATGGTCAGCCCCCTCACTCCTTGGAGTCTTTCCCCATCCAGCCCCACGAGGGAGGAAGAAGATCCAGAGGTCAGCTCAGGACATAAGCTGCGTCAGCTTTACGAGTAATAAGGTAAAAATGATGGGGCACCCGGGTGGCTCAGTCGGTTGAGCGTGGACTGCGGCTCAGGTCATGATCTCGCAGTCCGAGAGTTCGAGCCCCGCGTCAGGCTCTGAGCTGAGCTGACAGCTCAGAGCCTGGAGCCTGCTTCGGATTCTGCGTCTCCCTCTCTCTCTGCACCTCCCCTGCTCGCACTCTGTCTCTCTCTCTCTCAAAAAGAAATAATTACAAAAAGAACATAAAGGTAAAAATGAGAATTCCTTTCTATTACTTGGGCTGCTTGGAATGGGCTTACTTGCCTGTGACTCACATCAGAGGCTTGACCAGGTGGGCCCACGACTCAAGGAATTTTCCTTCATCTTGATGTTGAGTCCACTGTACCTGTTCAGCTCTGATCACCCTCTGAAATTTTTATTTAGTTATTTACCGTCCGAGCCTTACTAGCTGGAATGTATGGTCCACAAGAACAGGAATTTTGCTTGTCTTATTCTCCACTAGATCCTAAAAGCCATCCTAGAACCACGTCTCTGGGTGCATGGTAGTTGATCAGTAAATATTCATTGATGACAAAAGTGCCACCACGATCTCTCGAGCGTCTACTCTATTCCAGGCACTGTGCTAGGCGCTACGAAACTGTAAGGAAATTGACAATTTACTGTGGCCAGACAGACTGTATTTCACTTAATCTTTACAAGTACCTCATTAAGAGGGAACTGATATCATTTCCATATTGTAAACTAGAGAATGGAGATCGTACACATAGATAACCTGCCTTACTAGATTGTTGTTGCCAATTATTTGCTGCCTTCACTTGAAAGCATTGCTACTTTTCTGCCCCAGTGACAGCAGGCTTGGCCAGGTGGCTTACGAGGGAAGTAACCCTTGCCTGCAGTTTCAAAAGTCATCCTGTGTTTCCACTGTTGTTCTTTCCTTCTGCCACGAGAGCCTGTTCTGTTCTTTCAGCCTGGGTCTCAGAAAAAGGATGGCTTGAATCAGCCTTGGCGGACTGGCAGCTGGTATTTAACCTGAACGATGTACAAATCGTGGCGGTTGTAAGCCACTGGGAGCTGGGGTTGTTTGTTACCACAGCATAACTTAGCGAGCGCTGATCGATACACTGGCTGTAAAAGTTTTGAGAAGGGAAAGCTTTCTTCTTCTTTTTTTTAATGTGTATTTATTGATGTTGAGAGACAGAGAAAGAGAGAGCACGATGAGCAGGGGAGGATCAGAGAGAGAGCGAGAATCCCAAGCAGTTTCCACACTGTCAGTGCAGACCCTGGTCGGGGGGGGGGGGGGGCGGGGAGGGGAGAGGGTCTCACGAACTGTGAGATCATGACCTGAGCTGAAACCAAGAGTAGGACGCTTAACAGACTGAGCCACCCAGGCACCCAAGAAGGGAAAGCTTTCTACGGTGGGGCACATCTCTGGCTGGTTAGAGATGGCTTAATGAAGAGACGGGCAGACATATGCTACAGAGCTTTACCTGTGCGGGGGCTCTGGCCGCACCCCGTTTCCCCTTTCTGGGTTTATAACCTCCAAGATGCTGGTGTATTGTTTTCCTGTGCCCACCACGAAAGCAGACATCTGGGAAAGTCACTTCATCTCCCCAGGCCCCGATTTCCCTGTCTGTAAGAGGGAGGATAAGGAGACCCTTGGGATTATTTTAAGGGTCAGATGAGCTAACGTGGGAGAGTGCCTCGCCCTCCATAGACGCTTGTTGGCTGAGTGAACGAATGAACAAATGAATAAACAAACACTTGCAGTCTGGTGCCAAAGAGTGATCCGGCTCATAAAAAACGGTCTCTCTCTCTCTCTCTCTCTTTTTTTTTTTTGCTTATTACAAAGCAGTCTCCTCAGGGTTGAGCACCTCTGCAAAAGGCGATCAAGCGAGCGTTTCTGAACTTGTAAGATCGAGGCAGCGGGGACCTTGGCAAGGGGCAGCCTTCCCACGAGTGTCATTTTGCAGCAGGCAATAGCTTCATCCCCCTGAGGCAGGGGTGGAGGAGCACGTGCCAGCCGGAGCCCCAGAAAAGAGACAGACATGCTCCAGAGCCCCCGTTTTCTTCTGAATGCCGCTCCTTGGGACGCAGGTTCTCAGGAACAGGGCAATTGATTTCTGTATGGCGGATACAAAGGCCCACGCGACACGGGAGCTGGAGAGACACTATGACCGTCCATCAATGCCAGGCATGGTGTTCGACCTGCATCCTTTTCAAAGAAGGCAGCCTGCCAGTCGGCTTGGTACCCCTTGGTGAATTCTGAAAACCCCGGCACTGAAAAATACTTCTCCTTGTCAATTAATCGAGCCACAAATTCAGCTCAAGGAGCACATATTTGCTGCAGAACTGCCTGTATAGCAATGTTAGGTCCACTGAACAGTCCCAGGACTATGTGAGATACATGGGAAATGTGGAGAAGGGCTCATATTTACTAAGCACCTACTAGGGGCAAGGATCTTGTAGATGCATTTCCATTTATAATAACTGAGCAAGGTGGATGCTATCATGGCACAGGTGAAGGAACAGAGGCTTGGGAGCCTGAGGAACAGGCCTAGGGCTGCAGAGCCGGAGGGGCAGAGCCTAGACTCACATCAGCCTTGTCTGATCCCCGGAACTGGATTTCCCACGCCGCCGCTTCCCACGACCCTGCACGGCCGCCAAATGGCTACACGGTAACACTAGGAGGCTGGCTTCCTGTTCTGCTGCGTCACTGTCTTGTGATGGGACTGGTTTGAGCCAGGTGGGTGCCTGGGGAAGGGGCTGCTTTTGTTGAAATGCTTCTTCACGTGTGAGGAGATGAGAGGCTGTTACGGGCTGAATTGTGCCCCCTCGAACTAGATGTTGGAGTCTTCGCCGTCAAGACCTCAGAATGGGAGCTTATTTGGAATTAGGGTCTTTGCAGAGGTAAGCCCGTTAACATGAGGTCATCGTGGCGGACCCTAACCCAATATGATGGGTGTCCTTATCCAAAGGGGGAATTGGGACACAGACGGACATGCGAGAGGGGAGACGTGTGACAAGACGCAGGGAGGTGGAGGTGCAGGGCCGGAGGGAAGTGTCTGTAAGCGAAGGAATGTTGAGGACCGCAGGCTGGGAGAGAGGCCTGGGAGGAAGAGCCTCAGAAGGAACCCGACCTGTCGACACCTCGATCTCAGATCTCTGGCTTCCGGAATGGTGAGATAATACATTTCGGTTATTTTAAGGCACCAAGTTCCTGATACTTTGTTCTGGGAGCCCTCGGACACTAATGGAGGGACCACGGTAGTGGCTTCTGCTTCCTCTCTTTTGTCGGGGCACTCGGCTTAGACAGGCCGCTTCCTCAGCAAAACCAAAGCCCCGCTGCTTGCACAGCTTGACCTTCGTCACGGGGCTCTGGTGGCGGCTAGTCACACTGACGATCCCCCTGCAACTCGCCCCACCCTGAGGGGGCTGTGCTGTCCCGGGGTGCAGCAGGCTTTGCACGGAGCTCGGTGTAGAGACACAGGAGAGAAACCACAGAAAGGCACATGTTCACCCCGACCGCTGTCCCGTCCCCCGAATTCTTTTTAAAGACTTTAAAATTAGGAATTTTAGGGGCACCTGGGTGGCTCAGTCGGTTAGGCTTGTGACTTCGTCTGACTTTGGCTCAGGTCATGATCTCGCAGTTCGTGGGTTCGAGCCCCGCATCGGGGTCTGTGCTGACAGCTCGGAGCCTGGAGCCTGCTTCGGATTCTGGGCCTCCCTCTCTCTCTCTGCTCCTCCCCCATTTGCACTCTGTCTCTCTCAAAAATGAATAAACAGTAAAAAATGTAAAATAATAAAATAAAATTAGGAATTTTAACTAATGAATCAATGGCTTATTACTATTCAAGTATCTCCATTTGCTTAAGTTTTCCATGTGGAAAAGGTGATGAGCTAAGGAGCTGGCACATTACTGCTTGTGTTCTAATGTTAAACGGCAGAAGGGGGCCGCCCGTGAACCTCAGCAGATTAGTCATTGAAATTCACCCTTTTAACGATTGTCATTTAGGTGTCTAGACAGAATCAGAGTGATAACCACCCTCTTCCCTCTCAGCTCATCTCAGCAATGTGAGGTGTTCTGGTCTTTGTGTAATATTGTTTCCAATAACTTTGGCTTTTTAGGGGAAGAAGTGGAGATTAATGAGCCACATGAAAACACCAATTTCCATACATTAGAGATGATGAAATATGTTAATGGCTTAAACGGAGCTAATCTACAAGATTAAGACTATAGAAGACAATTTTAAGGCCAGAGACTCCATACTGAGTTTTTGACAGCTGATTAGAATCGTGAACCTTCTCCGTGTTTTAGGAAAGAGGCTGAGGGCGGCGTAGCTGGCGGGAGAGGATACCTCTGGCATCAGAAACCTGGGGGAGGTGTCCCAGCCCCGCTGCTCAGAGCTGTGTGACCTTGAGTGGGTGACTCAGCCTCTCTGAGGCCCGCATTTCTCATCTGCCTAGCTCTCTCGAGCGCCGTGAGACTAAAGAGAGATGTTCAAGTGCTTGCCAACTGCAAAGTGCTCCACAAATGTTAGGAAACGCGAGGCCAAGGGGATTTGAACAGACTGAGCAGTAGAAACCCCCTGAGGTAAATAACCCGTAAGCACAGCAAACTCGTGTGTTGTGTCCCTCCTCCTGTAGCTTCCTAAAATACTTTAAAAGAGGAGATCTATAGGCCTCAGGGTGAGGACTTGCCCGCAAACCCCTGTCCACATGGCAGGCGAGAGAGCCTTTGGATCTTTGGTTTCCTAAGCCGCCTGCCAATACTGTCCCCGAAGGGGGCTGTGCTGGTTAGGGCCATCAGGGCTGCCCTCCCCTTCAAAAGAGCAGGGACAATTTAGAAGTTGGCAGGGCCTTGCTCAGCAGGTGCTTCTTAGCAAACAAGTAAGCTGGTGGGGATCTGGGCCGGCCGCTCAGGAAGGGAGCAGAGCTCAGGGAGGGTCACCTCCGGCCCTGTCCCCTCCGCAGCTTTTGTGGAGAGGGCTGGAAAGCCCGTCCTGCCCGCGGGGTCTCATGGAATCGCAGGCTCCTGATTCTTTGGGGCACACACTAGGATCGTGAGGGGGGCGGGCGAGGCTCGTGCATCTTCTGTCAGGCTCCTTGCCTCATGAACGTAGGACGTTTTGGCTTCAGGTCTCCTGAGAGCCCCTCTTTCAAAGCCTTGGCCTCTTTCACGGCTCCCACCACAGACAATGCGTGGGTATCTGCCTGCGGTCCTGCTGTGCTCCACCGACGCGGGCAGCCAGGCCTCCCTGCCTTCCTTGCAGACCTCCCACCCCTACGCCCGCCTCTTGGGCCTCAGATCAGTCCCATCCCTCCCGTCTCCAAAGGCTTTCAAAGTGCCAGCTGACGCGGGTCTGTCATTGACTCGCCCTTCTGCCCTCGTGAAATGGTCTGGCCGCTGGGCTACTTTCTTTCCGAATCGCTCGGCCGGTCTCTGCGGGTCAGGTTCACCGACGCCGTTTTCCTTCCCTTTGCTGGTTCTCTTAATCTTTGGAATTTGTGCTTTTCAAGCTGTGTATTTATTCTCGCGTTTGGCTTAATCTGGTGGGTTACTGTTTCGAGTTCAGAACTCTGTTTTCTGTTGTTGTTGTTGTTGTTGATTTTTGGAGAAATGGGGGAGGGGAGGGGTCCAGGTGGAACAGAACCGGTTCAGGGTTAATTAAAACCAGCTCCTCTGGGGTTGGTGGTGGCTGCGCCCTGGGACCCTTACCCCGGGGTGTGGGAGGAAAGCAAATACCCCATCTTCGGGGCCAGGGATAATGAAACTACGCCAAGTGCCCCCCACCACTTAAAAAAAAAAAAAGAGTATGAACACATTACTGTTATATGTAACTAAATACAAACCAGATTTTTTTCTAGAGTTCTTATTGGCTGTTTCTGGGGTGCTCTGCGTGGTTTTCAAGTGCGTGTTATGTACTCTGGAGGCAGAGACCCATGGTAGCACTTGGAAGTTCTCCACGGCTAGGGTGAACCAGGGACCGGTCCCCGCTTAAACCAGGGTGTGTGGCTACGTGACATTTCCCAGGTCTCATTAGGTAAGGAGAAGAGAAATTGGGACAGTCTCTTCATCTCCAAAGTGGGTCTTAACACGTTCTAGCTCCGCTGCAGCCTCCAGACGTGAAAGAAGGCGAGGACAGGCCGGGGAGCGTGGGTGGAGGCAGAGGGCTCTTCAGAAACAGGCAGATCAGCAAGAGAAGCTCCGGGGGGCGGGGTCTGGGGTGGCAGCTTCGGCCAAGTGGCCCTAGGAGTAGGGGGTGACCAGCTGGAGAGCAGGCTGCGAATGGGGAAGGCAAGGGCGGGAGTCAGGAGCTCCGCTCCCCCCAAAGCTGGGGACAAACGGGTTGGGGCTGCCATCCTCCCACACTCTCCTGTCCCAACCGAGGCAGCGCCACCCACCTGGCCACCCTCACCTTGACTTGCGAGGCAGTGCGGTCGCGTGCTTACACCAACCTGTACCCCGAGACGGACCAGGGCTCGAAGTGTGGCTTTGGCCCTTACGACTACCTATGTGACCCCAGGCAAGTTCCTTAGCTTTCCTTAGCCTCTGTGTTCTCATATGCGACGTGACAATACTAGAACCTTCCTGATAGGGTTGCTGAATTAAAAAGTGCTTAGAACCTTGCCAACGTCCAATAAACGTCAACCATTGTCAGCGTTGTTGTTATTATTCCGCTATTAATAATAACAATATTAAACTAGAGTTCTGGAACGCATCCTCGATGGTTGCTCTCTCTCATGCCCTGCTTTTCACCACGGCAGGTCCTAGAATGTCTGCTTTCTGCATTTTGCTATGGGTGCTCTGTGTTGTAAGAGTGATGCAGTCACAGTACAGGGGACAATTTTCAACCGCGGTGCAACCGCACACACAGATCTTGGTATTTTATAATGGAATTTTGCTGTTTGAATGGCTGTGGACGCCTGAAGCCATAATTCTGCAGTAATTACCATATCTTTTGAGGACTTTCTGCACCATCAGTGAGAAAACAGAATTTGAAACTACCAAACAAAATCATCTTGAAAACCTAGTTTCTTCCCAGCCAATTTACTCTTTTCTAAGCCTGCCTGCTGATAAAAGGTGGCACATATCCTCTGGCATAACGATAAGACGCTTGGCCTCCTCAAATTACTTCGTGTTCCGCAAGAAATAAAAATCTCTCGATCCCACATATCTAAATCCTTTTATCACATCTCAGAATCCATTCCATTAAAAATACAGTGAGACCTCGGAAAAGCGTCCCCAGTATTCGAGCATGTAACTGACTCATCAGGCTGCTCTCAGGATTCACCTGCTCTTCAGAACGAAGGCGCAAGAAGAAGACATTCCTCGCACATCCAGAGCAAACCACTGTCACAACCATCCCATTTGTGGGGCAGATGAGTCACCGGAGTCTCCAAAAATCCCCTACGAAGTCTGTTTTTATCAAGTTAGTGGATGGATTTTGGAAGCCCTTTCGCCCCCAAATTTCCATGACACTTCATTTCCAACAAGATCCATTTACTTGTCATTCAGTCCCTTTCCGGTATTTAGTCAGTTAACACTACCTAACCGTCACCTACTGTGTCTCTGCATGAAGCAAAACCACGGCCCTCACCTCCGACCTGCCAGCTTTGTCCCATCCTCAAGCTCACCTAGTTCATTCCTGCTCCCGCCTTTTGTACATGCTGTTGTCTCTGCCTAGAAAATTCTCTACCCTAACGCCCTCTGCTTGAGCAACCCTTGCTCAACCTTCCGGACTCACTTTGGACTTCGTGTTCTCCAGGAAGCATTCCCTGACGTCCCCAAATCAGAGCTGGCTCTCCCACTTTACCAGGCGCTCCCACACTATCCCCTGCTTCCTAAACTCAGAAGACTTACACATCACACTCCGCCCACGTCTCTCCCTGTACCTCCACGAAGCTGCGACGCCGAAGCCAGGACCCGCACCCATCTTGTTCGCCATGGTGTCCCCAGTGTCTAGCAAATTGCCTACTCGTAACGAGTGCTTATTAAATATGTCAAGGATGAATACATAAGTAATTTGACAATAGGCAAACTGTAAAATATTTTTGTAACTGCCTTATAATAAGAGCCTCAAGTTTCAAATAAAATACTTAATAGCATTTAATGAAGTATTTTTAATCTGAGATAATTACAAAGTCAATCAGAATATACCCGTTCCTAATTTAGGCCAGGTTTGTTCTAGTCACTTAATGGAGTTGGCTAAATAGAAACTCACATAAGTGCTTGTTAATTATACTGATTTAAAAAAATGGTTGAATTAAAATATATGAGCTATGTAAAACCTAGTTAAAACCTGGAGTTACTTTGTGCATGTAAGGCAGTTACTCAAAGGGATAGCTTTTGTTGCCTTAGTTATTTGTGGGGTGTATCTCTGAGTACATTTCAAGGTATCTGACGTAGCACCTCTTGGTAATGGAGGGAAGGAGAGAGGAGTGCTATATCTCTCTGGAGGTTTGTTTCTTCTCAATTCTTAGCAATGTACAACTCAGAAATTTCAGAGCGAGTAAAAAAAAAAGGAGATACTGTACCCTACTATCCCTTAAGAATCCATTTGTGGGTCTCCCAGATATATGAAGAAACCCAACAGAAGACGTCTTAAGATTTCATCCTTATTTTATGTTCTGTGTTATTTCATAAAGAACTTGACTTGCCCCACATGTCACTAGCAGCATTTACTTTGATAATCTTAGATTTTGTATGTCAGCTCAAGGGACTTCCTTAGATAAGCTTTCCCTGAACCCTCCACCAGGCCAAACTGTATGTTTCCTTTCCCCAAACCATTCGATTTTTACAATAAAAACCACAACAACAACAATTTGATTAGCCTATCAAATTTCCCCATAACTCTAGGGCTCAGGGTCTGTGAGGACAGGAATATTTGGTTTTGCTCACTAATGAATCTCCAGGGCCTGGAATAGTCTTACGAGTAATAGGTGCTCAAAAAAAAAAAAAAAAAAAAGCAACAGAGACCTGATAGGTAAATGATCATAGAAGCCACTTTTCTCTAAGGGCATTTGTGGAACTGAATCGATTCCAGCTTTCATTTTGATGGTGATAGGAACAGAAATCACCTCACACAGGTGGGAAGTCTAACACGACACCACTCCTTACAACAAAGTGGAACCCAATGGCTATGCAATGAGAATGAATTAGAAATGAACCATCATTTATGAGAAATTGAAGCCTAGGATTAACCTGGGGATTCTAGAAAACTTCAAGCCACAACCTTCATTTACCTAACCCGTATGGTGGTGCAACAGCACCAGGCACTTGGCAGTAGTAAAAACAAATTCTTGTATTAATCATACAAATAAATGACCAACATATAATCGAAGATGATCAGGTACACAAGGAAACATACACCATGAGCACAAATCAGCAGGGCAATAGATAACAAAAACAGACCCCTCAAAACTTTAGATGTTAAAATTATTAGAGTACAAATGATGGAAAGTTAAGAAATACACTTCTACGCTTCTTCATGACAGGAATTAGAATATTTTTTGAGCCAAAGGACAACGAACATACTACATACCCATACTTGTGGTAATGTGGTGAGACTGCTTCAGAAAATAGCTTGGCAATTCCTTAAAAAGTTATATGTAAGAGTAACCGTATGACCCAGCAATTCTACTCCCGGGTATATACATCCAAGAGAACTGAAAACATATGTTCACACAAATATTCGTAGCAGCATTATTCACAGTAGCCAAAAAAGTGCCAACAACTGAAATGGCCATCAACTGATGAACCGGTAACCAAAATGTGGTATATCCTTACAATGCAATATTATTCAGACATAAAAAGGAATGAAGTACTCACACATGCTACAACGGTTGAAGCCCAAAAACATCATGCTAAGTGAAAGAAGCCAGACACAAAAAGCCACATAGGATTCCACTTATATGAAATACCCATTAAGAGGCAAATTAATGGAAATGGAAAGTAGATTGGGGGTTACCAGGAGCTTGAAGGAGAAGAAACTGGGGAGGAGCGGCTAATGAGTATGGAGTACCTTTTTGTGGTGATGAAACGGTTCTAGAATTAGATAGTAGTGATGGTTGTACAACCCTGTTAATAAAGTAAAACCACCGAACCATATTTAAAAGAGTAAATTTTATGGTATGTGAATTGTATTTCAAATGTTTAAAAATTGGTAGGTTGCAGTAAAGGGAAATTTATGGCCTTAAATGCATATATTCTTAATAGTTTGCTGGTCAGAATACTCTCTAGTTTACTTACTATACTTGCTAGTAAGAATTCTATACTAGTTTGCTTAATATTCTTACTTGAAAAGATCTGCAAGAAACATGGATGTGTGAAAAGTTTTTTTGAAGAATCTTTTAAAACATTTTAAAAGAACCAAGTAGAATTCTAGAAATGAAAAAGGAATAACTGAATTTAAAATGTAATGGGAGGAGTTAACAACAGATTAGACATAGCTGAAGAGAGGCCTCGTTAACTGGAAGGTAGGTTGGAAAAAAATTACCCTGATTCATGTAGTATGTTGCAGTATCCTGTGGTGAAGTGTCATGATATCCGAACATTTCTTTCAAATGGTTCAGCAAAATGTGTGTGTGTCCATTTACCTATCTACATAATGCATATATAAATATAAACATGTTTAGCAAGACAGGGAGATAAAGCAAACATGGCAACTTGTTAACTATTAGTGAAATCTAGACCGAGATTTAGATTTCTATCAAGTGTTATGTTCCAAAATTTAAAAGCTGGCAACCCCCACCCCCCAACTCTTGCTCTCTCTCTCAAAAATAAATAGACATTAAAAAATTTTCAAAAAAAGGTGGGGGGGGGGGTGCCTGGGTGGCTCAGTTGGTTAAGCATCCGACTCTTGATTTCGGCTCAGGTCATGATCTCGTGGTTCGTGAGTTTGAGCCCCACATCGGGCTTTGAGCTGACAGCGTGGAGCCTGCTTCTGATTCTCTATCTACCTCTCTCTCCCCCTCCCCAACTCTCTATCAAAAATAAACGTTAAAAAAATTTTTTTAAACTCGCAAAAAGGTAGCACTTACAATACCAAAAATATCAAGTATGAAAGGATTAAGTCTTTAAAAAAGAAATAGAAGCCCTCTGTGAGGGAGATTATGAGTTTACTGTGAAGCATTAAGAGAAGACATAGAACATAGAGAAATACCATGCTCATGGATTGGAAAGCTAAACATAAAATTTATGAAAGAAGACAGATGTACGATGCTCCTAGATTAGAAGATTAAATTTGTAAAAATCCCCCAAATTCATGAGTAGATTTAATGCAACTTTCATCAAAATCTAATAGGGCTTTCAATCACTATATTGTACACTTGGAACTAGTATTACACCGTATGTTAATGAACTGAAATTTAAACAAAAACTTTAAAAAAATCTAATAGGGTTTGGAAAGAACTCGGCAAGGTGCATATGCATATGGAAGAGGTAAGGGTCGTGAAGAGAAACACACTCTGGGCTTCCAACCACTACACGCTGTGTGGTTTTGTTCTACCTCAGTGGTGGCTCCGTCTCAGCCTTATTCATTGATTCCTTAACTTCTTCCTGATCTTCTTAGGCCTGCCCCAGGGCTCAGGCCTTCAACTTCTCTCCACTATTATACTCGCTCCTTCGGCAATTTCATCCAGTCTCATAGCTTTAAATAACCATCAATTACTAACCACCACCCCCCCCCCCCCCGCCTCCATTCCAATCTAGATCTCTCTCTCAGACTCAACTCTTATATCCAATTGCTTATTTGGTATCTCCACTTGGGTTATCTAATGGACATCTGAGATGTAACCTATCTCAAACTGAATGCCTCAAAACTTTTCTCCGTCTGCCACCCTCCTCGTTTCAGTTGATGAGCAATTTTATTTATTATTTTTTTTTTTTTAATTTTTTTAACGTTTATTTATTTTTTGGGACAGAGAGAGACAGAGCATGAACGGGGGAGGGGCAGAGAGAGAGGGAGACACAGAATCGGAAGCAGGCTCCAGGCTCTGAGCCATCAGCCCAGAGCCCGATGCGGGGCTTGAACTCACGGACCATGAGATCGTGACCTGAGCCGAAGTCGGACGCTCAACCGACTGAGCCACCCAGGTGCCCCAGTTGATGAGCAATTTTAATTGCTCAGTCTAGTACTTTGGGTTCAGCTGTGACGCTTTTTCTCTTACATATTTTATCCAACCCATCAACCAATCCCTAATCACTTCTCATATACCCTCCTTTGATCCACCACCCGCTCTTATCTGGATAACTGCAATGGCCTTCCAATCGGCCTACCTTCCTCATCCCGTGTCCCTGCATCCCTCTCTCCCCAGAACCAGTGTGATCATTTTAGAAGCCCAAGATCATTTTTCACCCTAAAACCTTGTCACAATTTTTATTGAGTAAAAGCCAAGATCGCTAACGACGGTCTTCTAGAACCTGTATCATCTGGCACTGCTCCTTGTTCTTTCCTCCAGGATCTCAGATCTCCTACCGTTGTCCCCTTCCCTCACTTCACGCTAGCCGCACTGGCTTCCTTGCCCCTCCTCAAATATGCCAAACACCCTCCCACATTACAGTCTTTGCACTAACACTCCCACTAGCATTTCCCTCTAGTTCTTACCCCAGTTAGCGTGATGAAAATCGGCTTGGGTTTGGCATTAGAATATATTTTAGATGTCCCATATTTCTTCAAAATAGTCAGGAATTTATTTTAGCACTTCGTTGGTAATTGTTGGAACTGAGCAATGGGTACACAGAGCCCTCACGCTGTCTTCTCAAATAAGTATAAAACAAAATGAAAGCGTCTCTCGTGGTTCCACTGTGCAGTAGGGTGGAGAAGCACTGGTCTGTGATCTCCAAACTAGATCATTTTCCCAGAAGTAAAAATTCTAGGGGGCGCCTGGGTGGCTCAGTCGGTTGAGTGACCAACTTTGGCTCAGGTCATGATCTCGTGGCTTGTGGGTACAAGCCCCGTGTCGGGCTCTGTGCTGACAGCTCAGAGCCTGGAGCCTGCTTCGGATTCTGTGTCTCCTTCTCTCTCTGCCCCTCCCCCGCTACACTCTGTCTCTCTAAAAACAAATAAACGTTAAAAAAAAATTTTTTAAGTTTAAAAATAAATAAAAAATAAAAATCCTACTTGAAAGGCTGTCTTAATAAATTAAAAGGATACATAGAAGATGAAAAATATCAAATTTATTTTCCAAATACAACCAAAGGATGCATTTGAATTCACTTTGCCATAAACATTAGCAATGAAAACACCTGTCCCATGTCCCACCTGTCTCAGCTTAACCCCGCAACCAATGGTGGCAGCCACAGGAAGGGAAAGATTGCTGGTCCTTTGTTTGCAGAATCTGAAACCTGGCACGAGAGCAGACGGAACAGCAACCCCAGGCTCTGAAGGCCTTCTTACCACCTGCTCAGCCAAAAGCTCTGGAAGAGCCATTTGCAGTCTGAGGTCTTGCCACAGCTTCCACTAACGCCTAATATATTTTGAGGTAAAGTCCAGGGTGTGGAAGAAAGAAATTCTCTTCAGTGTCAGATGAAAAATAGTTTGTAGCTGAATCTGAAAATATTATCAAAGGTGATGCTTTTTCCTCTTTAAAAAAGAAACCACCCAAATGAGTTTAGTGGTTTGAAAGATATTTGTTAATAAGCCTGACAAGGAAAAATCCAACCACCACCCCATTTTTGCCAGAAGGATGAGAATCTACAAAAGGCTAACTTAGGTCTTCGGGAGGTGGAACCACATGAGTTCTACCGACAGGGGCTCTCGGGCTTGTTACATGTGATCCGAGGTCCCCTCGGAAGACTGGGGAAGCTGGGAAGACTTTAGCTGCAGACTATTCCCACTCATGCTCACCAGATGGCTATTGATGACGTTAAGTTCTCTTATCACCGTGCTCAGGTCTTCGTGTAGTTTCACTATGGCATTTTTCACCTCCCCTAGGAGAGTTTTAATGGAATCGTTTGTTTCAGGCTCCCCCGGCAGGCCGGCAGGTGTCTGCAAACTCAGACAGGACACAGAGGTGACGTGGTCTGCCCTGGGGGTGGAAGACTCTGCCCAGTTACTGGCAGAAGCAGGACTTGTCTGCTCTTTAGCACACTCAGAGTCATCCGGAAGACTCTCCAGCAGATGGAGGTTGTCGTTCTCCTCTTCATCAGAAGACGCTCGGTCCCTAGGAGCAAAGGGGTGGTGAGCCCCGGCCGTCTCATCTTCATCTTTAAAGGAGGCGGAAGAAGACCGTTGCTGGGACCAGAAGGAAGGTCCCGCCAAAATGCGGGGTAGGAGATGAACAGACGTCTCCGGAGAGGCTGAGTCGGGAGACGGCATGGATAAAGTAGAAAAGGAGGACGTTCCTTCAGAGGTGGTTGAAACTACAAGGGAGAGAGAGATTATGCAACATACAAACGAGAGTACTGGCTAAAATAATTTTTCAATGTGAAATCCCCATCTGCAAGGTCTCAACATAAATATACTACTGACAGTTTCATATGCTAAATAGTCATCATAAGCCTAGATAAACCCGAAGCAGGAAGCAGAGAAAATCTAAAGACGTATTATATACCAACAATGCCATGGAAATGAAACGAACATGGAAGTATCAATAGTCAACCTTGACTGTGAACCGTGCCCGATGTACTTTCACACCACACTTGCCAGAGAGAGCAGAAAAGTAAAGTATTACACCCTGTTCTACTGGCTGGTGGCATTTTAAGTTGGCATTTAAAGCAGAAAGTCTGAGAAAGCTGTAACTTAGATTCCTTCATCCTTTTTTTTTTTTTTTTGGTCCCCTACAGAGACTATTATGGTAAAATGAACAACCAACTACAAGTACCTAAAAGCTGTCAAACGAATCTTTTTCTCTAACTGTTCAAATACGGTCAAAACTGAACTCCAGCCCACCTGAGATCTGGGACACTTGAGCACACGTACGGAATTTTTTTTTTTTTTTTTTTTCACCAAGAAACAGTAAGTAAAAATCAAAAGCATTCTAAACCGGTTTTCTGTAAAATATTTGATAACATTTTAATTCCCTTTCAGACAAAATCATACTCATTGCTTCTTGTGCACTTCATTTTAAATCGTTACTTCCCGGGGCGCCTGGGTGGCTCGGTCGGTTAAGCGGCCGACTTCGGCTCAGGTCATGATCTCACGGTCTGTGAGTTCGAGCCCCGCGTCGGGCTCTGTGCTGACAGCTCAGAGCCTGGAGCCTGTTTCAGATTCCGTGTCTCCCTCTCTCTGACCCTCCCCCGTTCATGCTCTCTCTCTGTCTCAAAAATAAACGTTAAAAAAATAATAATAAATAAAAAATAAATCGTTATTTCCCAAACTGTGTTCTGAGGAACGCTGTGTTCCTGGAGATGTCAAAAGAGGTTTTGTGAAAACAGTATTTCAAAGTCAAGTAAGACCAGGCGATTGCATGTCGTGCCTCTCGTTAGGAGGTTAACAACGAACATTAGCACATTTAAAGTTCTGAGAAGTCGTACACTAATTTATTCAAGGGTTTTCCAAACTTTATTGGACACAACTTTCTCTTGTCTTCTTGGAGTATCTATTTACATTCATGCGTGCATTAGGTGGTACGGGTTGGCAGAATTCGGTTTCTAAAGTCTTGCAGCTAACTCTAGACTTGCTACTTTCACATAAAAAAAAAAAAGCTGAAGTCATAGAAAGGGAAATTACCGCTAAGCACACATGACTTCTTATCTTTCTATATTATTTTATTTGCTTAGAGATGCATGTCCCTTTAAGCGAAATTGAACCTCTCCTGTAAAAAACATGGCTGGGGCAGGCGGCTTCTATTTTCTGCTTCAAAGCTCTCTGAGGGCTATCTCCGTCCAGTTTTTAGGAAAAATTCCAATCACAAGACATTTTGGGGGTGACATGAGTATTCTCAGCCGATGTAGCAGCAGGACACGAAAAGGAAAATAGGGACTTCATCGGCACATGGTCAAGGCAAGACAAGCGCACAGAAGAATCTAGGTCAGCCTTATCCTGACGTTCTGTCCTTGGGTTGAAGAGAGGGCATGGTGGGGACGGGCACGCTAAGGGTGAGAGAGCGTCCACACGTGTGCGTCCTGAGTCACGCCGCTGCTCTGCTCTGGGTGTGCTCTGTTGGGGTCACAGCTGTCACCTGACATGTCACCTGTCACCCCGCACCATCCTCCCGTGTTGGCTCTCCCGTTTCTATATCCCAAGTCTTTCTCTTTCTGGGTTTACCCTCACCTGGGGATAGCACATTCTCCAGCAGGTCACTGAAAAAGGGTAACACGGTTACGTTAGTCACATGGACGTGATGTGATTACCTGGTTTAATTTTATGCCAGCGGTTCTCAAAGCGGGTGCCTGGGTGGCTTAGTTGGTTGAGCGTCTGACTTCCGCTCAGGTCATGATCTCGCGGTACGTGAGTTCGAGCCCCACATGGGCTCACCGCTCTCAGCACAGAGCCCGCTTTGGATCCTCTGTCCCCCTCTCTCCCTCTGCCCCTCCCCTCTCTCAAAAATAAATAAAACATTAACAACAACAACAAAGTGCGCCCCCTGAACAAGCAGCAGCAGCACCTGGGAATTTGTTAGAAATAAAGTTCTTGGGCCCCATCTCTCTAAATCAGAAGCTGGGACTGTGCCCAGGACATTGAGTTTTAACAAGCCTCCAAGTGTGTCTGATGCCTGCTAACGTCTCAGAATCACTGTTTTCTGCTGTGTGTCCACCTTTCTTTCGCTTTGTAGCTACAACTGCTGACTGAATAGCTTATCATTGTTTACAGTTTGGTAGCTTTGACTCACGGGCTTTTGCTCATAAAAAGCCACTTCAGCTCTAATTGCTGCGCACCAATTTACTTTTGTTTCCAAACACGCCACAGCTGTACGAGACACTTCAACGCTGCACTCCAGGGTGCCTCTCCTGCCCATTTCGTCACCCTGCTCCCACTCACTGCGGAAGGTACTGAACTATCTTGTTAGCAGCCATCCTCTTCATACAGTGCACCCACCAGAGCTGGAGCCAGCCGCGATAAATGGCTGAATTTAAACGATCTCCCCGGGTGATATATGCACGCCAATTAATGCTGCACTTGCTTAAAAATAGCACCGATACAGCGATTCCAAATGCGGATGTGTTATCTCTGACTTTTTATGCTCGTGAAAACATCAGGCCCCTTAATTATTATATTGCAACTCGAAATTTAAAAAGCATTTAGAAGAACTGCGCTGCAAAAATATCATGACGAATACATTCCTAGAAATATTTTTAAACTCTCTTCGCCTGGAGTTGCAAATGTAAATTTTTCTGTTAGCAGTAGGTCCTTGTTCAGCTAAACACTTCAAACTGTTCACGATAAAACAGGAGCTTTTTATTCCTCTCTTTCAGTTTTCCTAGCTGATATATAACGACTGTTAAGTTACCTGTACACATGAATTAAAACATTCTGATTTTAGGGGCGCCTGGGTGGCTCAGTCGGTTGGGCGTCCGACTTCGGTTCAGGTCATGATCTCACGGTTTGTGAGTTCGAGCCCCGCGTCGGGCTCCGTGCTGACAGCTCAGAGCCTGGAGCCTGCTTCGGATTCTGTATCTCCCTCTCTTTCTGCCCCTCCCCCACTTGTGCTCTGCCTCTCAAAAATAAATAAATGTAAAAGAAAAAACTTAAAAAGAATTCTGATTTTGTTCTGTGTTGTAGAAAGTAACAAATGTCCATAGTAATATTATTTGTAATAGCTAAAAAGACGAAACGACTCAAATATCCATCGGCTGATGAATAGACACATAAAATGGGTTTAAACAGCGGTGTATTACTCAGCCATAAGGAGAGAAGTACTGATTCATGTGACAACATGGATGAACCCTGGAAACGCTGTGCCACGTCAAAGAAGCCAGACACGAGAGGCACATGGTGTATGATTCCGTAACATGAAACGTCCAGAGTAGGCAAATGCACAGAGGCAGAAAGTAGATCACTGCTTAGGAGGAAGCGTTCGGGGGGAGGAAGGAATGGGGAGTGACTGTTAATGGATACGGGGCTTTTTGGGGTAATGAAAATATCCTGGAATTAGTGGTGATGATGGCGCAATTCTGAGAATATACGAAAAGTACTGAATTGTACACTTTAATAGGGTGCATTTTCTGGTGCGTGAATTAGATCTTGTACTTAAAAATTTTTTTTTAATGTTTATTATTTTTTTTTTGAAAGAGAGAGAGAGTATGAACAGGGGAGGGGCAGAGAGAGAATCCCAAGCAGGTCCTGAACTGTCAGCACGGAGCCCAACACGGGGCTCAAACCCACAAACCGTGAGATCATGACCTGAACCGAAGTTGGACACTGAACAGACTGAGCCACCCTGGCGTCCCAATCTCGTACTTTTAAAAGTACAATATTTGAAAATTTATTGTCATGATTATCAAGGAGCTACATGAAAAGAAACAGATTTAGGAATAACATAGGATTCGAGAGAAATGCTAATGACTCTGCCTCTAATCACTGATGCTAAACTGTTATTGGGATGACTGGACGATTGGATTAATGCTGAGTCTTCTCACTTACCTACGAAGTATACATTTGGCTCACTGAATGTAAAAAATCAAATGAGTGTGTCTTCTTGTCTGCACGGAGGCAGGCGGGAGCTGTACAGCTGGAGGTGTTGCTGGGTCCACAGAACCCCCACTACTGAAACCCATGGTACAAAAATGGAATCAATGAGATATAAACAAAGGACAGAGCCAGTGAGAACGCTCACCACTAGCCCAGCATGTGAACATATGGATTTTTTTTCCTACCCCCAAAATTAGAAAGAAAAGTCCAGGGCAGTCTAACACACTTACCCAAACTATGGCTCACGGATATAATGATCTGGCTTCTGTGCATCTTCTATCTTCTTTTTTTTCTTTTTGGTATGCATGACAAATGATCTAATGACCTAAAGGAATAGTCTGACCTAGACATAAAGAACTGAAAATTTAAACGGAGGAAGAGAAGGAATGGACTGTTCTAGGAACAGAGTTATTCAGTATCAAAAGGTCAAACGAGGTTGCTGCAAATCCATCATTCGGTGAAAATATTAGAACGAGAATATTGACCTATATTAGGTGGCTGAGATCTGTTACACCGTGAGGGTGCAAGTATTTTTAAGTTTACCAAGCTCATCATCTCCAAAGAGTTTTGTAACACCAGACCTGGACCCTTCATATAAACAAATACTTCTTAAAACAATAAAATAGAAAAAAAAAAACACCCCAGAAAGTAGACAGTGTCATGTCTATCTTCCTTCACCCAGCGTCCACGGAGACCAGCCATCGATCCTGCCTCATCGTTTCCTGAATTCCTCAACCGCAAGTTACCTGCAGCCATTCCTTTGAGCTGCCCTACTCTGAAATCTTGCTTTCCAAGATTACTTTCCTTCTTGATTCCTTCCAGCCTTCTCATTCCCTTTAATGCATCTACACTTTGGCCTCATCGAGACATCAGGTCCAATAATCTTTTTATTTTCTCGTTATCCATCACTTGGACCACTTTCTTGCTCCCCTCCTCTCCCCCCACTGCCATGGTTTCTGCTTTATCTGCTGCTAATTCCTAATCCAGGAGTCAGGCAGACCTTTTCTGTCAAGGACCAAACTGTAAATATTTTAGGCTTTACGGGACCTACAGTTTCCATTACAACTTCTCAGCTCTGCTGTTGTAGCACAAAAGCAACCAAAGACTACATGGGAGCCAGTTAGTATGCTTGTGTTCCAATAAAATTTTATTTGCAGAAACAGGGGGTGACCACATTTAGCCTCAAAGCTATGGTTTGCAAATTCCTGTCCAAATCCTATTTCAATTCAAATATGCTTTCTCATTCCCACCCCCAGGCTGCTCAGCGCTATTGGAGAAATCACAGATCCTGCAAATTAGGACCCCCACAAATTCTGGCTCTATCGCTCCATTGTACCCGTGTCTTCTCAGCACCTTCTTCCATTCTCTAGAGTGGCTATTCCTAAATCTCAGCAG
Source organism: Leopardus geoffroyi (assembly GCF_018350155.1). Classification (NCBI taxonomy): domain Eukaryota; kingdom Metazoa; phylum Chordata; class Mammalia; order Carnivora; family Felidae; genus Leopardus; species Leopardus geoffroyi. Next base: position 133,705,570 of record NC_059341.1, read on the forward strand.
ACCTGTCACCGCCTTTATACCACTTCCCCTCAGTCTGGGCAGGTGACCTCAGACGATAAGATATGGAGGCCACAACATACAATGTGTGGCACGTGAAGGCTCAATACATCTTAATTACTAAAACCCACCAAACCCATCTCTCACACTCTGACACATCCCTTCCCCTCCTTCCTTACGGGCGCTCAGGGTAAGGTGAGTGTCTTTCTGTTCTGGATTCTAGCCCACTTGCCCCCGACTGTGCCCCATCTCAGGCTAGCCGCCCCACCTCGCCTGCTCTGCTCTCCAATCTCCCACTTGGTTTCCTTCCCGGCAACAGCCCCTGACGAGCTCCCTGCCCCAGCTTCACCCCCCTCCACATCAATCCTCCACACTCCCCCCCCCCATAGAAATCAGTAATTTTTCTACAACACATTCAAAAAGCCACTCACGTGGCTTAAAACCTTTAGTGACTTGCATTCTCTTCAAACTGAAGTCCAAACTTCTTAACCTGGCACACACAGCGCTTCGTCATCCGTCCTGGCGTCATTTTCCAGTGCTTTCTTCCATTATTTCTTCACGCACACTCTCCATGGCTGCTTTACTAAGCTGCTTTTGATTCACTTGTTGAATGTTGGGTACCTACTGTGTGCAAGGCACTGTGGTCGGTGCTGGGGCTTCAATAACCAACAGGCAGACGTGGTCCCTCCCTCAGGAAGGCGCCATCCCACTCGGGGAGTGGGGGAGACATCAGACAACTTCACGGATATGCGATCACATCCCACTCAAATGGCGGTACGTGCTAGAAGGATAATTACGGGTACCAAGACAACACAGAGTGGGAGGGGGATCTGAAGTAATCAAGGGGGTCAGGGAATCCTGTGGAATCCTGTGGAAGCTGAGCCCTGAAGGAGGAGTGCAGCGGGGAAGGGCTGGGTGGGAAGCGTTCTGGTCTGAGGGAACAACAGCGCCAAGCTGGTGAAGCGATTTGGTTTACTTGACAAGCGGAAGCATCACCAGGCTGCGGGGAGAGGCAGAAGCGAGACCGCGCAGGGCAGTGGAAGGCTAGCGAGCTTCAGGAACAGGGCGACAGTCCGAGAGGTCTGCCGTCTCAGCGGGGGAGCAGCAGTCGTCAGGTCCTCTGGCCGCTCTGGGGAGAATGAACTGGAGCTCCCTAGGATCTCTTTGGTCCGTCCCAGCTGGGCTCCATTCCTCAGCCTGCAAGGCCCTTTCTGGAAGGAGAGGAGTTTCCTTGCTCCTGAGAATAAGTGAGGAACTCCTGGGTCCTTTTGGAAATAACCGGAGTGGATGTGGAGGGTTGGGAGGGGGCTGGGGGCTCGGGGCTCTAAAAGCAGAACTAAAGGGGCGCCTGGGTGGCTCAGTCGGTTGAGCGTCCGACTTCGGCTCAGGTCATGATCTTACGGCTCGTGAGTTCGAGCCCCGTGTCGGGCTCTGTGCTGACGGCTCGGAGCCTGGAGCCTGCTTCGGATTCTGTCTCTCCCTCTCTCTCTGCCCCTAACCCACTCGCATTCTGTCTCTGTCTCTCTCAAAAATAAATAAACATTGGGGCGCCTGGGTGGCGCAGTCGGTTAAGCGTCCGACTTCAGCCAGGTCACGATCTCGCACTCCGTGAGTTCGAGCCCTGCGTCAGGCTCTGGGCTGATGGCTCAGAGCCTGGAGCCTGTTTCCGATTCTGTGTCTCCCTCTCTCTCTGCCCCTCCCCCGTTCATGCTCTGTCTCTCTCTGTCCCAAAAATAAAATAAAAACGTTGAAAAAAAAATTAAAAAAAAAAAAAAAAAAAACAAACATTAAATAAATAAATAAAAGCAGAACTAAAAACATGGAAACTGGGGATGCCTGGGTGGCTCAGTCGGTTAAGCGTCCAATTTCGGCTCAGGTCATGATCTCACAGTTCATGGGTTCGAGCCCCACGTCAGGCTCTGTGCTGACAGCTTGGAGCCTGGGGCCTGCTTCGGATTCTGTGTGTGTCTCTCTCTCTGCCCCTCCCCCACTTGTTCTCTCTCTCTCTCTCTCTCTCTCTCTCTCTCTCTCTCTCTCAAAAATAAACATTAAAAACAAAAACAAAAACACAGACACTGGATATAGCAAACTTTTCTACGGCACTGGCCAGGTCCAGATCCTACCCTGAGCACCTGATGTTTGCGAATTCAGGGACCCCCTCCGGCGGCCCCATTCTGTAGATGAAGACAGCGCCACGCAGAGGCCACGCAGCCAGTGGCTGGGCTGAGATTATGAACCCAGGCAGTGTGATCCCAGAACCTGAGCCGCTAACAACTATGCGATCCAGCCATTCTTTGGCCTGTGTTGTGATATATATTACATCTACTGTTTTAAAACAAACTACAGTAGGAAAAGTTTGCTTTAAACAGTCACATGCATTTTAAGAGTGAGAATAAAAATAAAATATACCGCGTTTTATATTTACCCACGTATTTTAGGATTGCCCACATGACTTCCCAGCTCCTCTGCCAGTACCGAAGCTCTCTTTTGATAACCTCAGGCCATGTGACTGAACAGTGCCCTCAGGGCCTTAATTTTGGCTACTGTATTTTTCAGCTCTGGAACTTTCGTTTCATTCATTCATTCTTTTAAAAAAAAATCTTTTAATGTTTATTATTTACTTTTGAGAGAGAGAGAGCATGAAGGGGGTAGGGGGAGAGAGAGAGGGAGACACAGAATCAGAAGCAGGCTCCAGGTTCCGAGCCATCAGCACAGTGCCCGGCACGGGGCTCGAACCCACGGACCGCGAGATCACGACCTGAGCCGAAGTCAGACGCTCAACCGACTGAGCCACCCAGGCGCCCCTCGTTTCATTCTTTCTTCACAGATACTTGTATTCTGGTGAAATTCTCCATCCTTCCCTCTGTGCTCTTGATCATATTAATCACAGCTATTTTAAAGTACTTATCTTACAATGTCAGTATCTAGCTTCTCTGTGGTTCTGCTTCTGTTGTCTGTTTTTCTGGTGTATTTTAAAAGCCAAAAACTTTGCATGAGAAATTATAGGAGCTCTTAAGCAAGCGCTTCATTGTCTTCTAGAAGACAGATGGAACGCAATACAATCCCTTTGCTCCACTTGGAGCTGGGTTTCGGCATTTGTGAGGGCTGTTCTAGTTCTGGTCTGTTCTCGCCCCTGGATGGGAGTTGTGATGCCTGGGGCGTGGCCTGTCACAGGTCCCAGCTGAGAGCACGCTACTCACCAGAGCCACTCCAGTTTGGCAGACCCTGAGCTCCACCCTCTGTCTGTCTCCCAGAGCCGTGAGATGATGAGAACCTTTGCCCTCTAGAAGCTGCCTCCCTTTAGCTTCTTGGCATCACATCCCTAACGTGTGCAACTTAGCAGGAGTAGGTATTTCAGTAAGAAATTGCACAAAGACTTCGGGGCTTTCTCCTCTGTGACTTCCTCTCCTCTGGCATATTCGCCCCTGGAGTCCCTGCCACCGGGGATGCCCCAAACTCCAATCCTATCTCTCAAGCTCAGTAAACAGTGGGGAGCCCAGGCCTCTGATTTTCCCTCAGTTTCCATCATCCTGCTCTGTGAATAGGCAAATGATCCATGGTGGGAAAACTGAGGTGAATGCGGGGCCAACTACAAGTAAACTAGTTTCCTACTTTGCTCACATCATTTCTGACACCAAATGTGGGTTCTGCACACCAAGGATTTCTCTAATTCTCTGGGGACACTAACTGGGTGTCCTATAATTTAGCTCCATTCTGGCACTACCCAGCGTTAGTGCAAACACCACAGATGAGAGGCCCAATCCCTCAAGACCGTCCCCCACTTCAGTTGCCACTCACAAGTCTAGGCCTCACATATTTCTGACCTGCCGGGTATAAATTGAGGGATCCCATGATCCCCTCCTCGGGGCCGGTAATTTGCTACAACGGCTCACGGGACTCAGGAAAGTGCTTTGCTTCCTATTACTAGTTTGTTAGGAAGAATACAACTCAGGAACAGCCAAATGGAAAGATGCACCGGACAAGGCATGGGGAAGGGCCCAGAGCTTCCATGCCCTCTCTGGGTGCACCAACCTCCCAGAAACTTCACGTGTTCGCCAACCTGGAGGCTCTCTAAACCCCACTGTCTGGGGATTTTTATGGAGGTTCCGTTACAGAGACACGATTGATCAAATCGTCGGCCATTGGTGATGAACTCAACTTCCCTAGAGGTCAGTGGGTGGGGCTGAAAGTTCCAGCCCTCCACTGGCCTGATTGGTTACTCTGGCAACGAGCCCCCATTCTCCAAGACGCACCTCAACATAAACCCAGGTATGGAAGGAAGGGGTTTATTACAAATAACAAAAAGACTCTTCTCACTCCTATCGCTCAGGAAATTCCAAGGGTTTTTAGGGAGCTCAGTGCCGGGAACCAGGGATGAAGACCTAATATATATTTCCTATTATATCACAGCCCCCTTCCTAGGATCTTGACCCATCCTGTGTTTTCTACCTCGGTTGTTTTACAGGACTTCAAACCAGCTTTTAATAGTTTTCCAGCTTTAACCAGTATTTTCGGTGGGAGGGTTGGAACAATACTACCTACTTCATTATAAATGGAAGCAAAAGTCCTCCTTGCTCACTGGCTTTAGAGGAACTTCCAGCTAATTTTTATAATTAAGTATGCTCGGTACACAGGCAGTGGCCAAAACTATTTTCAATGATCTTTCTGTGGTATTTGTGAAAGAAATGAACTCATAGTAACAACATCCCCGGGGGACAGCCACGCGCACAAACCGTCACAGTCATTGTAACCAGTACTAATTGGTTTCCACGTCGACAGTCTCGGCAGAACAGTTAATTTGGTGACAGAAGTAAGAATCAGTTTATTTTTAGGCTATTCGATCCCCTAAAATTCTGGCAAGTGCAGCAAGGGGACTGTGCTACCGTTCACTGACCTTACTGACACCAAAGTAAATTTCTTTAGCCTCAACATGTTGGCTTCCATTGTTTGTACTTTTGACCTGAGATTGAGGCAGTTGAGAGTATTTATATTAAAAGCTTTATAGTTATATGAGTTAGTAAGCATTATTGTACATAAGAACCAATAAAACGACTCAGTCTTGGAAAAGTGCACAAACAACTTATTCTTTTACTAATTAACTTTAAAGAAGAAAGCATAATTACGATGTAGGCTTTGGTAACTGATAGCCAACAAACCGGATTCCCAATTGGCTTTCTCCTTTACCATCAAGGCCCAAGAATACTGCAACCCTTTTAGTGTTTTATAGGACAGAATAAAGAAGAGATTCCCCACCATTTTGGGGGGGGGGGGCAATCAGTACACAACACTTTAAAAAAAGGCCGCGTACGCACACACATACATTGTGTGTCTACACATCAATATACATAGTAACTCATTCGTTTTTATAAAGTGTCTTCATAGGTAACCTAAACGCCTAACAGGAAGCTCTTATTTAATGCTAGTTCTTTCTAATTTACTCGGAATCAGAATTGCTCAGAACTTGTGCTTCAACAAGTACTTGCGACCCCCAGGGATGAACTGCCTTTCGGCTCTTTAATAAAAGGGGTGCTTTTTCCCAACTGAGAAGTCCCTCTCTCTGGCTTGTATGTTTTAACGCCACTGGATGGAGAGTGAAAGAAGGGAACCAGAAACAGAGACAGAAAGCACAGAAAAATAACAGAAGAACACTTCAGAAGAGCTGTGTGTGTGTGTGTGTGTGTGTGCGCGCATGTGCGTGCACGCAGACTCACCCCATGTGGTTACATTCTTGAGGTTTTCCTCATCCACGTGAACAATGCTGGATTGTGTTGGCTTCTGGCAGTCCTGATTGCTTACCATCTCCTTCACTGGGTCCAATGTTTTGAATGAAGGAGAGACATAGAGCGTCTCTACAGAGGCCTGGTTACAGAAAGTAGAATCTGACTTTGACATCCTTAAATTAGGGCTGACAAACTCTTCCTTATTCGATGACCAAAACGATGGTGAAGTTGTCAGTGTGTCAAAGCTTTCTGCAGCTGACTGCTTTTCCAGAGGCATTTGCAAAGGGCTTTCGGTTACGGTATTTGTGATGGTACTGCTGTCTGGTTTCTTGTCCAAACTCACATTTGTCTGCAGAGATGGGCTTTCTTCTGAGGGGGTAGGCACAGCGTCTGTAAAATAACAAGTAAGAACCATGATCAAAAAATACAACCGAAAACACTCTGTTTCCAATCCGTTGCAATTTTCTTTTTTCTTTTCCTTTAAAAAAATTTTTTTTTTTACATTTATTTATTTTTGAGACAGAGAGAGACAGAGCATGAATGGGGGAGGGGCAGAGAGGGAGGGAGACACAGAATCCGAAGCAGGCTCCAGGCTCCGAGCCGTCAGCCCAGAGCCCGACGCGGGGCTCGAACTCACAGACTGTGAGATTGTAACCTGAGCTAAAGTCAGACGCCCAACCGACTGAGCCACCCAGGCGCCCCTCTTTTCTTTTTTTTAAAGTAAGCTCTACACCACGCATGTGGCTTGAACTCATGACCCTGAGATCAAGAGCCACATGCTCCACGGATAGAGCCAGCCGGGTGCCCCCAAATCCATTGTAATTTTAATAATGGATTTTTTTTTTTTTTTTAAATTTGAGAGAGAGAGAGAGAGAGAGCAAGCAGGAGAAGGGGTCTGGGTAGGGGGAGAGAGAAAGAGAGAGAGAGAGAATCTTAAGCAGGCTCCACATTTGCCTGACATGGGCTCGATCTCTAACCCTGGGATCATGATCTGAGCTGAAATCAAGAGTTGGATGCTCAACTGACTGAGCCACCCAGGCGCTCCTAAATCGGATTTTTTGATGCTATAACAGGATTCTCTATTTAGTTGTTTCTACTTTCTTACTATATTTCTCTTCTGCCTATATAAAGTATACCCCAGCTATTACTGATGCATTAGTCATTTGGTGGCCGCTTCTCTCTCTCTCTCCTCACTGAAGCACAAGGAAAGGAAAGCTTCAAATAACTTGTCTTTAAATATTTTTCTCTTCACCCACTTATCTGTCTCTGAAACCACTATATTTTTAGAACCTTCAAACGTTCATCTTTTACAAGATAAACTAGAGAAAATATGCCATATCATACTGGTCTATCCCTACAGAACCCCCAGCTACCAAAAAAAAAAAAAAAAAAAAAAAAAAAAGGCCGTTTTCCCCTGTAATAAAAAAATGTCTTCTTGCCCTGGTGTCTACACAAAGCCCATGAAAGAAAACCCTGCTTTCGGTAGCAGCCTAATTTTAATAAATCCTTTGTCTATGTGGGAGAAAAGAAGCAATCTTTCAGAGCCGTTGTGATGATTACCAAAATGTAAGCTCCGTCAGGGCGGAATCTTTATCCATTTCATTCATTAATATCACCACAGTAACTAGAATATGACAAAGTACCTGGAATATAAGGGACAACTAATATTTATTACAAATAGAAGGGATTGAAAGGAGCTGATATTTAAGGTAGGTCTGATATAGGAAGACCTACTGAATCTATGACTTATGAGCCTGGTCCAAATTTCTAGACGCAAACTGTTACCAACACTCCGTGCTAGGGCTTGCTCTGAAGTAGTTTCACCTGAAGTTGGATATGGAAGGAAAGAAAAGTATTTTAAGAGATAGAGTTGATGAAGTTAGTGGCATCATGGGCTGGGAATGGACAAAAGGAAGACTGAGCAGAAACTCCCAGAAGAGGATACAGGAATTGTGTAATTCACTATCGAGTGTCTATGTATCACCGTGCACACCACAACACAGCCTCACAATGCACATTTATACGCCATCATCACCGCTGTCAGGCCCTGAGTTATTACAGAAACACATTTTCATCCACAGTTGGAGGCCAGCCTGGGCGAAATGGCTGCTGGGACGCCACAGCATTCGACAATTCAGGACACGTACCTCACTCCCTCCGTGGGGAGTTCCGTTTCTCTCCAACCCTCTCAGGTCCAAGCTCTTCCATCTTTTCAAACTGATTCAAGCATCCTGTTCTCTTGCCCTGAACCTGTTCTTTCCTTTCCTTGCCCTCCCCTGTCATTGTCTTTCTCACCACACCCTGTCTGGGGCCCTGTACTTACGTAGTCAGCCTTACACTTCCTCATTCTCACCAGTCCGGCCCCTCCCGGCAAACAGGCCCCCCGAAGAGGCCTTCTTAGGAGTTATCTTTGTGCCCCAGCACTGGAGAGTGTGACCCGTGGGAAGTGCTCAGTAAACGCTTGTTAAGGAGAAGGACAAATAGAAACACAAGGATAAAGAAAGAGAAAAAGTAGTGCCTTTGTTTTTTAAAAAGTCAAATCAAGTTACTAAAGAATCATTAAAAGGAAGAGTAAATCGGTAGATGAAAATAACTTCTAAAATATCCCTAATTTGCATATGACTGAGTTGTAACTAGTTGGTAAAGGTTTCTGTTAAAGATGCGAATATATTTCCCGGCAGAATGCTAGGCTGACTAGCGCCAAGCACATGTATACCTCACCATGTTTACATAAACGCGTTTCTTCAGAGTGGATTTTTGTCAAATATTTTCCCATTGGCTTCTATTTTACATCTGAGAGAAATGGGGGGGAAAGCATTTTTCTATAGTAACAGAGTCACCTCACCACTTAGCAATACGGACAGTAAGATAATTCAGAATGACAATGACTCTCTGATGGAAATATTCACAACAACACTCAATCTAAATCTCAAATCTGGGATGTATAAAGTCATCTAACAGCCATCATTTTATTTGCTTATTTTCTTATTTTTTTATTTTAAAGTAACCTCTATATCCAACATGTGGCTTGAACTCATGACCCCGAGATCAAGAGTCATATGCTCCTCTGACTAAGCCAGCCGGGTGTCCCTGGCCATTGTGTTAACGTTTAACACAAAAGTTTAACATTACAAAAGAAAAAATTATCTTCAAATTCAACGAAACAAAACAGACTGAAGTCTATCTATCCACCCTCTTTCCCATCTGTCCAGGAGGAACAGTCTTCTGGGTGCTTAGACTTTGGTTTTTACACTGGTAATCTTTTCAATGAGTAAAACACTATGATCTAAAAGAAGAAAGCATGACAACAATTCAAAAATAATGATTTAAAAAAGATTTTTTGATAATGTTTATTTTTGAGAGAGAGAGAGAACGCGTGCGCGCAAGTACGAGCGGGGGAGGGGCAGAGAGAGAGGGAGACACAGAATCCGAAGCAGGCTCCAGGCTCCGAGCTGTCCGCACAGAGCCTGATGCGGGGCTCGAACTCACAAACTACGAGAACATGACCTGAGCTGAATGAAGTCAGTCGCCTAATGGACTGAGCCACACATGTACCCCTATTTTATTTTATTATTTTTTTTAATGTTTTTATTTATTTTTGAGACAGAGAGAGACAGAGCATGAGCAGGGGAGGGGCAGAGAGAGAGGGAGACACAGAATCCAAAGCAGGCTCCAGGCTCCGAGCTGTCAGCACAGAGCCCGACACGGGGCTCCAACTCGAGGACCGTGAGATCATGACCTGAGCCGAAGTCGGATGCTTAACCAATTGAGCCACCCAAGCGCCCCTCAAAGTTTCTTTACCTTTATTACCATCTATTTCTCACCCTGCACCCCCAACACTGGACCATCCCCTCCGCTTCTCTATCTATTTAAATCCTATCAACTTCTCAAGGCCTCTACCTCGACTACTTCTGGAAACCATTTCCAATCACACCTACCTAATCCTTCCCTTCTCTCAATAATAAATATTAGTTTCTGTAAACTCATTTTTTTTCCACCTAAGAATATGCTGTATACAGCCTATCACACATCGTACTAACTTCCCACATTCTGACTTTAGAGCCTCGACCATGCTTTAGCAGGTAGGAGGTCTGCAAAGGTGAGTTAAATAGGATAATTTATAACTTATCTAATATAAATGTTATATGTGGATTTTGTGTATAATAATGTACAGTGCATGTAAAGGCTAAAAATTAAGATTAAAGATTAAAGATTTTAAAGAATAAAAATTAAAGATTAATCAAGAAACACTTGTTGAACATCTACTGTTTGCACTGGACTGTATTTAACTCTGCAGGCACGTAAGTGGAAGTCATAGTTCCTACTGTCAATGAATGTTAAGATCAAGCATGGATTTTATATAAGCAGATAGGTAGGTAGGGAGAGGGAGAGAGAGAGGAGGAAGGAATATATATACATATACGTGTATACCTACAAAAGTATACGGACAATAAACACATAGAAATAACTAATGATACAAGTTACCAGTTAAATTTCACAGTGTCTAAGAGGTTGTAGTTTCTCAATAAATGAGTAAACGTGAAGAATAAATGTGTATAATACAGTAGATAATAATACAGTAAATTTGTATAATACAGTAAATATTCCGTATCTGTAGAATACAGTTTCAGATCGGGTTCCCCCAGAAGCAGACTTGGATGCAGGGAGCCTCCTGCAAGTCTGAGAAAAAGACTTGGATGCAGGGAGCGGGTTTGGCCGTCGATCCCAAGGGCACGAGTGAAGGAGTGGGCATGGTAAAACAGAAAAGGGATCAAGTCAATAGAGCGTACTACTGACCAGATTACCATGGTGCGCAAATGAGGTTCGATCCTGCGGGGTGCTGCAGGGTTGTCCTTTCAGGAATGGGAAGGTGGAACACGAATTCAGAGACTCTCGCCTTCACTGGCTGAGGGTTGCGCTCACTAGTGCTAAATCTGGGGCACGTCTAGGCGGTCCCGCACTTACGCCGAACAGGTGGTGTCTGGGCTCCAGAGGAAACCCCGGTAGAGGACACTCGCCGTGGACAGGGGGACTGGTCACCAGGGCTGCCGCTGAACTCAGAGGTAGGCCAAGAGAATACGGGGTGGGGGCATTAACAGCATTTGCTACAAGACATATTCATTTCTCAGTTTTCCCTCCCCTATACCCACTGGAATGACAGAAGTGGCACAAAGAGGTCCAGACCTAGGACGGCAAATAGAACAGGAGAGAAGAGAGGACAACAGAAGATGGGCGATGTCAACACTGTTGGAAAAGGAACCATTGATGGAGCGAGGAAGCAAACCCCAAATACCTGCAGAGGGGAAGCCAGTGTGGAGGAGATCAGCTCTTACCACAGAGCTCCAGAAAGTCTCAGGAGTGGGAGGAGGGGGCGCCCTGGAAGGCTGGGACCTTGTGCCTCGTTATTTTGGGGAGAAGACCTTCTTTCGTACAAACAGTGGGAGGTGTTGTTGTTGCCTGGACGTTCAAATAACTGCAGAAGAGTGTGGATGGGCTGTGCTCGTTATTGAGCTATTGTCTCTTGGCTTTGTGATGCTGGGGACGGGGCACCACAAGGCACACCTCTGCTTTGCTGCTTCATTTTGAACTATGTTTTTTCCAGAACTATATGACCCTACTATACTTTCTTTCGGTTCTTCAAATTTGCCACGTTTCCTCCTTGCACCAAGCCTTCACCCATGCTGTTCTTTGTGCCTGAAATGTTCTTCTTCTTCTTTATACTCAACTGATTTCCAGTTTCCAAGGTTATGTCCATTAGGTGGACATATCTCTGTGTTTTTGCTCGTGCTGTTCCCTCAGCCTAGAATGTCCTCCAGCCCTGCCCTTCTCCTCCATCAAAAATGGTTTCATTTGTCCAACCCCAATTGAAATACTACTGCTTTTGTTAAATACCTTTATCCTCCAAGTTAAAACGAATCCCTCTTTTCCTTGCTTTTGCATAATTCAATGTGAATATTCATATTTTCCACTTAGTTCATTGTTTCAGAGATTAGTCACTCGTTTGACAAATATTTATTAAGTACAAGGATGCGGCAGGCACTCTTCTAAGCTTTGTAACACTAGTAAAAACTTTGTTGTTTATGACTCATTATAATTTGTTTACAGACCCATCGCCTCCAGGAGACTACAAACTCCTTCAGGGCAAACATCTTGATTTCAGCTCCGGTCATGATCTCAGGGGTTGGAGCCCGCCTAGGGCTCCAGGCTGACAGCGGGGAGCCTGCTTGGGATTCTATCTCCTGCTCTCTCTGCCCCTCCCCCACTTGCTCTCTGCCTCTCTCTCAAAATAAATAAAAACAAACTAAAAAAAAAAAAAAAAAAAAAAGAAATGAAAAGTCTGGTAGAACCTGCTGTACCAAGTGGCTCTTTACTGACAATTCTAATGGTTCATAAGTGTAAGTGACTGAAGTTTACCTTGGGGTCACTCCTCTCCTCCCTGGTGTCACTTTTAGAGATGCAGGGCCATGTGGAGGAGGACTGAGTCATTAAGTACACAACTGGCCCATTGTCTTTGCCTATCTGTCTCTTCCCAGAAGGGCTTCGGGGTAGATGTTTTCTTGGAGCCATATAAAGGATGCACAACATTTATGGAAAAATTTCTGAACTCCGCGGGAACTCCTGGGGATTTGCTGGAGAACAGCAATAAATATTAACTCTATATGGTTGAATACAAAGCACAGAAATGTATACCCTGCAAACACAAAAACAATTGTTTCGTGAGGGCCTCCCAACTTACTCTGGGAGCGAATTTCTCTGAATTCCACTAAAGAGCAGAGAGGACTACAGAGTGAATTAATTTGGTTGGCTTGCTTTATCAGGTTTCTCATTTTCTTTCAATTTAAAACCTGCATGTCAAAGAGCTTTGTTCTCAAGTATCTGTCTGGCAGACTCCGGGGTGAGAAGCTCAGTATTAAATTATGAGACTGTCCCCGGTTTTCTTTATTGTACAGTGTTTTACACCTGCCAATATACTTGATTAATGCAAAACAGGACCTCGACACATCGGTCATTGTAAAGCTGGTTTGATTACTCTTGATAGTTATCTTTAGGAAGAAGCTTATTCCCTGTGTAAGGCATCAGACTGCAAATTTAAATACAGACTATCACTAAGATGTCTGCAGTAAGGAAAAGGAAAAACAAACCAAAACAAACAAACAAACAAACAAATGCATCACTTCTCCATGCTCTGAGCCTAAGGACAAAAGAGAAGAGCTATGTTGGCGAAGGTACCGAAAATGTTTTTGCTCATTTGGAGACGATGGTGAGACCATTTTTGAAAGGGAACATTGGATTTAATTCCGGGTTAAGAGACTTTGCCTACAGGTAGGAATATTCTGTACTGGTAACTCTTTTTTCAATTTTCAATAATTCCCCTGCCTCGTTTCAGGTACTGTAATCATTGCATATTATTTTATATTCCATTATATGGTGACTCTGATAATGGGTGTTAATTCCAGCCCAGCGATTGCTGTGATCAATTCTCCTGCTGGTCTGACGCACGGTATCCAATTACAGCTCCAAGGCGGAGAGCTGGCAAGCGTGACAAAAGGTGGATGCCAAAATAGGTCTTTCTGGAGCTTAAAAATGTGTAGCCGAAGGAGCTTCTACTTTTGCAATTATTTAATCAAAGGACATAGGATCTGACGATAATAGGTCTATTTTGCTAAGAGGCCACAGTTATAAATTATTAATATAGAGGAGTATTTGAATTGCTCATTAATATATTGGTTTAAAGTAGACAAGCCACTAATTTTAAGGTGGATGTGAAACTTGAATAACATGTTTGACATGAAAATCTTAATACAGTTTTCTTACAGTGTAGCGCGAAACCTCAAATCATCATAATACGTTAGAACAGCTATATTCTCCCTCTGACCCGTGTTAAGTGCGTGCGCACACACAGGTGCAGGCTCTGAAAATTTCACTTCATCATATATCACTGCGTTTAACTGCAGAATACAGTGTACCCAAGTTTTAAAAAGAGATAATATTTTGGAAAGCATGGCTATGAAATACGGCAAGTATATTTACTACTTCTTTCAATATAAATTTGCGATAATGGTTTAACTTCTCATAAGAAAACAAGAGACATGGGCATATCTGAAGGTACTTTTCTTTAAAAGCCTCTGCAATAGACAACCTACAACTTACAGCTTCTCTTTTAAAACAGGCTCAACTCTTTAAATTAAAACAAAAACTTTAAAAAAAAGATTTAGAAGGCAAAATCCTATTATTTCTTAGAGAATACGGTTAATACTATTAGATTCTCTGAAGACATCTATTCTGTAAAACATATCATCAAATGAAATGAACGGATCATTCTTCAAAAATAAAAAAATGAGGGGCGCCTGGGTGGCGCAGTCGGTTAAGCGGCCGACTTCAGCCAGGTCACGATCTCGCGGTCCGTGAGTTCGAGCCCCGCGTCGGGCTCTGGGCTGATGGCTCAGAGCCTGGAGCCTGTTTCCGATTCTGTGTCTCCCTCTCTCTCTGCCCCTCCCCCGTTCATGCTCTGTCTCTCTCTGTCCCAAAAATAAATAAACGTTGAAAAAAAAAATTTTAAAAAAAATAAAAAATAAAAAAAATAAATAAAAAAATGAAAAAAATAAGTAGGATGGCGGAAGACTCTCAGGCCATGAAAACGGGTCATGGCGAATGGATTATAAAATAGGTACGGGGCGCTCATGATTACATTTTATGCCATAGTTACGGTTCCCCCCATAATAAAAATCCAAATTTCCCTTAATAGATAATCATTATGGAAACTGAAGCTGAACAGGTCTTTGGGAAACTAGTGCTCATTACCTAGCTCAGTGTTTCCTGCTGTTTGGGCTAGAGGTTAAATGGAAATTGGCCTCTGGCACACGAGGGTCTCCTCCTCTACGGAGCCCTCTCCAGGCAGGTGCCTGAAGACCTAAGTGTTTGTGACCATCAGACCGATCCATAGAATGCCAATAAAACCCCGCAGGGCACCCGAGGAGAAAAAAAAATGAAAATAAATTGGTCAGAGGCTCAATTCTGACATGAATGAAATACATGAAATGCTCGAAGTGGTACCTGGCCCACAGATACTCTATATAGTTCCTGGCTGTTGTTATGATGGTGCGGTCCGAAGGCGTTCCTGCCATGGCCGTGACTAGAGGCAGACGGGACCCTGGATGTCCCAGGCACTCTCCCTCCCCCCCCCCCAAATTCCTGTATAGGTAGACCACAGGCAGGATGCAGGTTCTCTGAGATCTTAGAGATCTCTGCATCTCTAAGCCCACTGTTCTTAGAAGGTGGTATTTGAGACCAAGAGAACTGGTGTTCTGTGGAAAGATGATGATGAACAACTGTAATTCGCAAACGTTTTCCCTCGTTAGATGCACAGAACAATGAGAAACTTTTACTTCAATGCAGCGTAAAAATCTTGTCTAAGTCTGCAACACAGCAACGCACCTGAGAATATCATTTACGCTGTGAATTCAGACGAAGTATTATTTCTCCTGAAGTAAGGATGCTCTATTTTCCACACTAAGCTGAGAAAAAAAAAAAAAACTCACCTATTAAAACTTCGTATATTATAACATATACGTCCCTTTGGAACACACCTTCCTGAATACCTAAAAGGACACGTGCCATTTCTCTGTCCCCAGGCAGGATCGGAGTGTGGTCCTTGTTCTTAGAGCTCTTCGCTTATATGTTTACAATATGACTTACAGCACTATCCTGTAATTTACCTATTAATGTTTCATTTGCTCTTTTTATTCCAGCACCTTCCACATATTTTCATTTGTTCGTTTACGCGACAAATATTGGGGATGGCGCAGTGCCCGAAAATACAAAAGCCACCAGAATTATCCCAGCAAAACCTGTCACCATTGCAATTCGTCGGAATTACAAAACGCAGAAGACAGATAACCATAGATAACACTTAATCTGTTTAAGGAAATAATACAAGCTTGAAAATATAAGCAAGGAATAAGATTATAAAAACAGACCCAAGCAGAAGATCCAAGTAGAGGTTGTAAAAGTGAAAACTAGAATGGCTGAAATTACAAAAATAGTTGGTTTTTTAAGCAGCAGGTTAACTCTAGCTGAAAAGAAAATTAGGAACTGGAAGATAGGGGCGAAGAAATTATTTAAAAATACGGCACAGAGATCAAAGTAAAAGAAAATCTGGGCGTGAGGGGAGGCAGTATGGCAGATCGAGTGTTCTCCCACTGATGCCATGTCTAGTCAGAGCGCGACCCTCCTTCCGGTCTCTGATGGCCCCCCCCCCCCCCCCCCCCCCCCGCCGCCACCGCATGTCAGCCATGCTGAATCCCTCAAAAGAGTCCCCCCACACACCTGGTGCTATCACACCTCTGGGCTTTTGCACTGGCTGCTCTCCCTTCCTGGCCTACTCTTCTTCTCATCTGGAGGTTGAATTTGATCTACTGATGGGACAAAGCTCCCTCCTCCGAGCTCCGCTCTATTCAGCGTCAGAACAGAGGAAGGGCAATACGAGACAAGTGTCTATCTCTTCCTCATCTGGCCGCTGTTGTGATCGCGTCTCTCTTGGCCGCTGCCGTTGCTTTGGCTAACGTGGCCATCCCCGGCCGCTCTACAGCAGGCACCCGAATGCTGGTTCTCTTGTAAAGTGAATATGAGAGGCTCTTCAGTGCACCCTGGGGAGCCCCCTAAGCACACCATTCCCTAACGCAGGACATCCAGGTCTGGTTCAACTTACTCGAACCACCTCCCTGCTGCGCCCTCCCTACCGGGACTTTCGGTGTTTGCATCTAGCGCCTTGGGCCTGGAACACATCTGACTCCCCCGGGGCCCCTGCTCCTCTCCTCTCCCGGGTGACTGACTGCTACTGTAGAGAGTTCACAACTGTTAAGTTCATGGTCTCCACACCCCCCGGGTCCTCAGGAGTGTCCAGGAATCCTTTCTGCGTGTCCTTTCTCTCCCATTCCTCTCGGAGACAACTCCAAACTTTCCCTGCTCTCCTCAAAGCTCCCTTGTCAACTAGACCTTTCTCTTATTTTTAGCAGATGACCTTCTCCCCTCTTTGTCAAGATTAAGAGAGGTTTTTCAACTGGTTTGTTTCAGCTTCTCTCCCTCTCTTCAGCCAACTGAACCACAATCCACAACCGTTCCTTACACCCTTCCCTTTGGTCTCGAGGGTCTGAGACCCTTCTTATGCCTACTCAGGCCGGTCCTGCCATCTGTGTCACCGAAACACCCACTCAAGTGGAACCTAGTCTCCTTTGTTTTAAATATTTCTCTGGGCCTTTCTGCTAGTGTCTCTCTGTCTTGCTCCCCGCAGCCAACGACACTGAAAAACAAATTTATTTTCTCCCTCTGAATTAATTTCCCTCTTTCCTGTTCAACTCCTCAAAACACCACAGTCCGGCTTCCATTCCTACTTCTTGACTGATGCTGTCCTGTCTGAGGACCACTGGCCTTTTCCACTGCTAATTCCAATTTCCAGTCCTAGGTCACAGGACATCCCTGTGTCATTGAAGATTGGTTAGTCTCTCCCCACTCTGCACCCCTGGGAGTGGTAACGGTGCACAGGACCAGGACCAGCAGCGGAGGTGACCAGTTTCTGGATATACTCTAAACCAGAGCTGCTATGAAAGGAAGCTCGGGGGTGACGCCAAGGTTTGCGGGGATGACGCATCTCTATTCCGGCTGCCTGTTCGTGACACCGTCCTCTTTGCCATTCTACAGGTTCATTCTAATACGTGAGTTTGCAAGTGTCTGTAGTTCTTTATCCTATTTGGTATATATTATGCTCCCCGTATCTTTAAATTCATGCCTTTCATCAGTTCTGGAAAAATGATCTCCTATTATCTCATCAAAGAGTGCCTCCCACTGGCTGTACGAAACTTCCCGACTTGCCATTTGTGCCTCAGCTTAAAAAAAAATACTTTCCATCTTCTTGGCCTCCTTGCAGCATTCTGGGGAATTTCTTCTGCTACACATTCCAAGTCACTACTTCTCACTTCGGTTTGATCAAATCTGGTGTTTAATCCATCCACATCCACTGAATTTTTACTTTCAAACAAGTTTATTTTTCCTTTCCAAAAGTTTTATTTGGTTATTTTTCAAATGTGTCTAGTCATCCGTCCCTTACTGATTCCATCTTTTTTTCTCCTTTAAACATTTCATACTCAGATAATATTCTATCGCCAATAGTTCAAATCTGAAATCCTCAGAGGCTAAACCTGCTGTCTGCATCTTTGTAGACTCAGTCATGAAGGCTTATTCTCTTGTGTTTCCGGCGATCACTGATTGTGACATCAGGTTGAGGTTAATCTGTAAGAGTCTTGGGTCTCAGTGGGGCCTCCAGAAAGGATCTGTATTTTTGTCACACCTAAAGCCAGTGCAGCCCCCTTGAATGCTCCACTTAAAGCCAAGTTTGAGGCTCTGCTTCATCCCTGCTGTGGGCTCCAGCCTGCGGTCTCTGATCTCTGATCGTGATGATGTCAGCATTCGCCTTCGGGGGAAACCTGCCTTTGGAGTCCTTCACACCCACAGCTCCCTGCTCCAATCAGGTTCCAGCTCTTGGGTTTAGACACGTGGGGTTTGTTCCGGTCTGCCCTCGAGATTTCCCTTAGTTCCCACGAACCCAACAATGTATTAAAAGGTAGCTTTTATCCAGAATCTAGGTTGGAGGCTCTTCAGAGTATCTAGTCCACCACACTACTGAAAATGTAAGAAGTCAGGAGTATAGTTTTTATCCCATAGATGATGAAAAGCCACTAAAGGCTGTTTTGAAGATTTGTGTGTTATACAGAGCTCTGTGGAGATTATGTGGCAGACAGGAGAGAGGCTCGGGCCAAAAGATCAGCGACAAAGGTGTCCTAATAGTGCAGGTGACAGATGACAAGAGCCCACAAACTAGGGACAGAGATGACAGTTAAGATAAGATCATCATAATTTAGTGATTGAATATTTCTAAATAATTAAGCTTTTTCCAAGTTTGTAGGTAGCAGAGGACTGGTAGCTATCATTATCAAAGTATTAAGGACTCCTTTCTGGGTTTTTCTTCTCTAAGTCAAATGAATCAAATACCTCCAAGGAAGCAAAACGCCCTTTTCATCTATATTTATTCAAAGCATTTGACCTTGGCAGGAGCCACACTAAGCTTTCGAGATTTGTAACTGCTGTAGCCCTTTGCTTGGCTTGTCTCAAGGCCATACTGCGTGCTGATCCAAAGTATAAAAGACACCTGCCACAAACCCTGACTTCCAGAATATCTTGGTAGTGCAGTAGTGTTGTCGTCCCTTTCCCATCCCCCCACCACACTAGCACAAGCACGTGCCTGTGCGCGCGCGCGCGCGCGCACACACACACACACACACACATACACACATCTTCCAAGAGGGAAACAAAGGACATTTACAGGAGTCTAATCAACCCACCAGAAACCAGGTCATTCATTGTCTACTTCACCCAGTCCTCTAAAGCATCCACACTCCGTTGTAAGGAGGACAGCAATATGAAGAGGAAAAAAAATCAAGCGCCACTGTTTACATTTTGTTCAAACTGCTAACTTCAGGGAAACTTGAAGCTGTGGTTTGAACGTGTTGGGCATGCTGGACTGTCATCAACAACAAGGGTAAAGAGATGAACCGCGAGATTGCTCTCGGGAGGGTATTAAGGGATTGGGCACGTCTGGTGATGACCTACATTTGAGGTTTGTGGTGCCTCTTTTTTTTTTTTTTTTTAATAGTAATGGGATGCTCGGATATCTGATATGCACAGCAGACATACAACCACCATCCAGAAACCACAGTTAGAATTTTTTTTTAAAAAAAATTTTTTTTTTTTCAACGTTTATTTATTTTTGGGACAGAGAGAGACAGAGCATGAACGGGGGAGGGGCAGAGAGAGAGGGAGACACAGAATCGGAAACAGGCTCCAGGCTCTGAGCCATCAGCCCAGAGCCCGACGCGGGGCTCGAACTCACGGACCGCGAGATCGCGACCTGGCTGAAGTCGGACGCCCAACCGACTGCGCCACCCAGGCGCCCCATAGAATTTTTAAAAAATTAGGTGTTTCAAGGAAAGAGAGACTGATTAAAGAAGTAGGAAAAACAATCATCTAAGTTCCAATTTAGTTACTTTAGTGTACTGATATCCAGGATTTCCAGAAGGCAGGGATTTAAATAGATGTCTCATAGGCACCTCAAATGTAACATATCCAAGATGCAGCCCTTAATATCCCCCAACCCGTTCTCTCCCCACCGCCTTTCCCTTCTCACTAAACGACATCACACACTCACTTCCCAAAGGCAGAAAACTAGGAGTCATCCTTGTTCCCAGACTCATCCTCCCTCCAACAACCAGTCGTCAGGAGTCCTGGGGACTGAACTCCAAAATATATCTCAGATCTGCACACTCTTCTCCATAGCCGCTGCCTCCGCTCTCAGTCATGGTCACTCGGACAGTCTACCTAGGTTCTCCATCGATCCTTCTGCTTCTGTCTCCCCCCCATAATGCATTCCCCGACAGTTTCTATTTAAGTAAATAACAAATCAGGTTACAGCATCCCTGTGCTTCAAATGTTCCCACTGTGCTCAGAATTCGGTCTGAAACTCCTCCCTCTGACTACACCGTGGTCCCGGGTGACGTGGCTCCTGTCTGCTTTTCTCTGATCTCCACAAGCACCCCCGTCCCCTCATTTGCTTGCAATTCTAGGAGCAAGCTAACCTTTCCTCCTGCCCCTGAGCCTTTGAACTTGCTGTTCCCTCTGCTTGAAATGATCCTTCCAGGCTGCTTCGTCCTTATTTCACAGCACATCATCTCTGTGTAGGGGCCTTCTCTTGCTACCCTAACTAAAGCTTACACGCTCCCATCGCTTCACCGAAGCTCCTGTTCATTTCCTTAACAGCACGTAGTACAATCTATAATTATACCTTCACCAGAAGTTCCTTGAGGCAGACAGGGCCTGCCATGCTCGCGGCCGTAGCTTCATGCCTACCGCCAGGGTCTGACACATGCTACAAACTCGTTGAATTAAAACCAAATTTCTCAATTTTCCCTTCTAGAATTTGACTACTGTTGAGCAACCAATACCTAGTTGCGAGTAGCTATTTTGGTTTCTGCTTATAAAAAGCTGAACAATCTCTGGGGTTTTGCCCTAATTTAGAGAATTAGCTTACTAAGTTGGGGTCCAGGGAACCTCCAGCTTTACAATCAATAAGAATTACAGCAATACTCCTGATTAGAATTAAGATTAACAGGGGTGCCTGGGTGCTCAGTCGGTTGGGCGTCTGACTCCGGCTCAGGTCATGATCTGACCGTTCGTGTGTTTGAGTCCCGCGTCGGGCTGGGTGCTGACAGATCAGAGCCTGGAGCCTGCTTCGGATTCTGTGTCTCCCTCTCTCTCTGCACCTCCCCTGCTCGTCTTCGATCTCTCTCTCAAAAATAAACAAACATTAAAAAAAAAAAAAAGATTAACAAATCATGTGGCCTTATTGAACAGAATTCTGTTTCAACAGAGAATCAGCAATATTGAGCATTCCTTGTATGTCTCATTCCATCTTTACCCTGAGGACACCCTGAAGCCTCCACTCTTCTCCTGTCAGCATCTTACCAATTTCGGACTCATCCAGTATTCAGTTCAGTAAAGATGAACAGAGCGCCCACTCTGTGTTAGGCGCCGTGCTAGGAACCGGTGCTAGAGATACAGTACCGGGAGTCAGAGCGTCCCTCCCCACAAATTGAATCCCCAAGGCCCTTCGCCAAGCATAGTCACCTAAACACGAAGCCATGATGCCCAAGAGGGAGTGTCACGATGGGTCAGAGATGAAGACTTAAAAACAAAAGCCAGATAAGCCTGTCGCAGACGGAGTTTGGAGGGAATATTGGTTCAGCCTGTCTCTCCCTCCCTTACCCCTGGAGGCGTCTACCACAGACTAAAGAACCTCTGAGGGAGGAGACGAACGGAAGAGTCAAGAGTTGGATACTGGCAAGGAGGTCTTGTACCCTAAGCCCATGCCGGGCCCGGTCATGGGAGTTGGGGAGGCGAGGGAGAGGCCGGTCATCCACCTATCCAACAAGTAGTTCTCGAGCCCTTATGGTCACCTCGCCACCCTTCTAGGCCCTGAGCATCGGCATCAGCATCAGCATCAGCATCGGCAGTGAAGAGAAGAGAAGAAAATTCTTTCTCTCGTGCTGCTTTCATTCTGAGCACGAAGAGGGTTTCTGCTTGGGCCCCAGGTGGAGCCTGGAACAGCGAGCGACACTTAGAATCCCCCCATCTGTCTTTACCTCCCACCAGCGACACAGGACGGAAGCAGAAGAACGGAAATGCGGGTGGGGGGTGGGGGGCAACCGCCCAGAAGTCCCCACCACACGCGAGAGAGGTGTGGGAAGCATCCAGCGGTGTGTGAGGGTTACAGACTCGGCTGGGGGATCGAGGGAGAGGGAGAGTGGCAGAAGCGAAAGGGCCTCACCATCGGGGCAGCGAGGACGGCGAGTGCACGGCCTAACAACTTAACTCCAGGGCACTGCTATTAAGATGCCTGCGGACACCGGCAGAACGAGACGTGGACAGAGAACGGTGGCTTCCCCTCAGCAGAAGGCAGGGTGAAGAGATGCCCATCCCCAAAGCCGCGAGGCTGAGCTGGTCCCCGAAACTCGGATGCCGTCCTCGAGAAGAGGGAGGAGAAAGGGAAATCCTGAAGCGACCAAGTGTAAGGCAGAGATGGCTGAGAAAATAAAATAACCAAGGTTATCTTTTCTGTCATCGGAGAAATTTAAGATGATTTTCCGGCACACTGGAGGTCACAGCTTGAAAATATCGTGCCGATGGCTCAGGGGTGAATAAGAACCACCTCTGCCTTTGAGGGTCTCTTCCACCTCCCAGATGGCCCTCTGTCTTTCTTCACCAGCTCTTTAAACTCCCCACGAAGAAAGCCACTCAGCTCTCTCTGCCCTCCAGACTTTCCTCCCTCTGAAACTCACTAACCACCTTGAGTAACAGCATCTAGAAACCGGGGAGAAATCATCCGTGCTGCGCCTCTGGGCTCCCGCCACACCAGAGACAGATCCTGGTTTCAGACCAGACTTGAAGCGATATGAGAGGAAAAGCTAAATAAATACTCTCTGGGCCAGCACCAGTGCTCATGCACGAAGTTCCCTCTTGACGTCCTTGAGCATGATCGCAAGTTGTATGTGTTTTGAGCACTTCCTGCTAAAAGCAGGAATAAACAGACTTTCTTTAGCTAATGTTACAGTCAAGTGTCAACTAGGGATGAGGAAAATTCTACAAAATTTCAAATGTTTATTTATTTGACAGGGAGAGAGCGAGCACGCACGTGTACACGTGAGTGGGGGAAGGGCAGAGAGAGAGAGAGAGAGAGAGAATCCTAAGCAGGGTCTGTGCCCCAACATGGGACTCAATCCCACAAACCGTGAGCTCATGACCTGAGCCAAAATCGAGAGTCGGACGCTTAACTGACTGAGCCACCCAGGTGCCCTGAAAATTCCACAAAATTTCAAAAGATGACTCTGATGGTAGTGAACCTCATCAGTGAACTTGGAATACACCCATGGGCGGCTCGTGCTGCCCTTCTTTTACAAAACTACGATAGCTCTTCTCTGAAGACACTTTTGAAGCGTATGCAAAAAATACAGGCAGAGAGCACTGCGAGGAGGACTGTATTCAATTTCGGAGCATTTCAATGACCCTTGTTTAGCCAACAAATATCTAGTGGCCACTTACTATGTGCTAAGCACTGGGTTAGAGGCAGAGAATAAAATGATGAACAAGACACAGACTTCTCTCAAAAAACAAAAAAAAATCATAGTCAGATCGACAGAATAGAATAGAGAGCCCAGAAATAAACCCACGCGTATAATGGTCAATTACTTTACTACAAAGTAGGGGCTCCTGGGTGGCTCAGTCGGTTAAGCATCTAACTCTTGATTTTGGCTCAGGTCACGATCTCACGGTTCGTGAGTTCAAGCCCCATGTTGGGCTTCACGCTGACCGTGCAGAGCCTGCTTGGGATTCTCTGTCTCCCTCTCTCCCTCTCTCTCTCAAAATAAATAAGTAAACTTAAACAATTTTACTATAAAGCAGCCAAGCATATACAGTGGGGAAAGGACAGTCTCTTCAGTATATGGTGCTGGGAAAACTGGACAGCAACGTGCAGAAGAATGAACCTGGACCAGTGTCTCACGCCATACACACACTAACTCAGGATGGCTCAGAGATTTCAATGTAAGACCTGAAACCATGGCACTCCTAAAAGGAAACGTAGGTGGCAAGCTCCGTGACATCAGTCTTGGTGAGGATTTTTTAAATTTGACACTAAAAGCAAAGGCAACAAAAGCAAAAGACAAGAAGTAACAAGTGTTGGTGGAGATGTGGAGAAAAAGGAACCTTGTGCACCGTGAGCGGGAAATTAAATTGGCGACTGCACCGTGGAAAACAGTATGGAAGTTTCTCAAAAAAATTAAAAATGGAACTACTGTATGATTCAGCAATTCCACCTCTAGGTAGTTATCTGAAGAAAATGAAAACACTGATGCGAAAAGATATCTACGCCCCCATGTTCACTGCAACATTATTTACAATAGCTAAGCTCTGGAAGCAACTTAAATGTCCATTGATGGATGAATGGATAAAGATAATGTCTACACACACACATACACACACACACGATTATTCGGCCATAAGAAAGAAGGAAACCTTGCCATTTGCAACCTGGATGGAACTTGAGGGCATTATGCTAAGTGAAATAAGTCAGACAGGGAAAGACAAATACCATATGATCTCACTTATATGTAGAATCTAAAAACCAAAACAAAACCAACAAAACCAGCAAACAAAACAAGCTCATGGATATACAGAACAGATTGGTGGTTGCCAGAGGTAGGGGGTAGGGGGTAGGGAGTGGGCAAAATGGGTGAAGGAGGTTAGTAAGCACAAGCTCTCAGCTCTACAATAAGTCACGAGGATGTAACGTATGGCATGGGGGCTGTTAGTTAATAATGCTGTATTGCATATTTGGAAGTTGCTAACAGAGTCAATCTGAAAGATCATCATCATATTCTCTGCACAAGAAAAAAATTTGTTAACTATGTATGGTGACGGATGTTAACTAGACTTAATGTGGTGATCATTTCGCAATACACACAAATATCGACTCATTATGCTGTACATCTGAAACTGATATAATGTTATACATCAATTACATCTAAATTTTAAACATCATCGTCTAGTTGGTTTGACAGCGGGGAGGAGGCACGGGCAATTGAAACACAGCATCGGCACCGGATCAGCCATGAGAGCCCAAACGAAAATCAACAACCCGTTTCCGGTGTGTCAGGAAAGGCTTCCTGGGAGACGCAACATCTTTGCTCAATCTTCAGGATTCACACAAATGGATTCGCACGCCAGGGGTGGGGCTTCCCGATGGAGGAAGTGGCATATGCAATTCCTAGAGCCAACAAGGTGTCTGGGGCAAGCAGTTCCGCATCCATAGCTAGACCATCGCGTGTGACGGGGGAGGACGGAGGTGACACGTAAAACTGGAGAGGAACCCAGCTTATCTGCCATGCTTCGGTGTCAGGACTCCATCCAAGGGGAGCTTCCCATTTTAGACATGTCTGAAGTCTCTAGTTCCGTTCTGACCTGACTGCTCTCTCTAACTTGCCTCCCCCAATCCTTTCTTTACCCTCCCTCCACAGTCATCTTCTTCAAGCAAGGCTATGGCACGGCCTTGCTTAAAACACTGCAGAGGCTCCTCACGGTTATTCAGGCACAACTGAACTCCCTCAACATAGCTCATCAGGAGACCGGGCACACGTGCCAGTCTTAGTCTGTTCGGGCCGATATAACAAAATGCCACAGACTGGGTAGCTTATCAACAACAGAAACTGATTCCCCACAGTTCTGGGGACTGACATCCAAGACCAGGGTGCCAGCATAGTCAGGCCCCGGTGAAGGCCCTCTTCTCAGCAGCCGATTGCCAACGTCTCACGGTGTACTGACGTGGTGGAGGGGGCGCGGCAGCTCCGTGGGGTCCCTTATAAACCGTGAATTCCGTTCAAGAGGGCCCCACCCTCATGACCTAATCACCTCCCACAGGTCCCACCTCCTAATACCATCACCTTGGGCATTAAGTTTTCAACATATGAATGTGGGGAGGGGGGCACAAACATCCAGACCGTAGCAATGCCACTGTGCCCAAGGAGCTCCAGATTTACACCTGTTACCCTGGCATCACTATCAATCGTGCCCCCTCGCATATCAAAATGTCTTGGTCTGGACAATAAATTACACGGTCACCTTTTTGATACGACTTTGCCTACCTTTCTCACTCCGTCTGTTACCTGTCCCGACATCCACTTAATCCTAAGACCCTGCTAAATTGCTTTCGGTTTTTCGAGCCCACCGAGCTTCCTCTTACCCCACACCCTTGGTCTCTTACACAGTGTTCACTCTGCCTAAGATAGTCTCTTCTTTTCTCCTCACTTGGTCTGGTTCCTTCTGCATAGTGGGCAAAATAGTGTAGTGAGCTCTCTTTCAAACTGGGGGTTGTGACCCTTCAGTAGGTTGTGAAGTCAAATGGTGGGTCACATCCAATATTTAAAAAAAAAAAACCAAAACTGCCTAGAATAAACTGCCTAGAATAAAATAGAATAGATCAGAGCACATCGCCAAAACTATAGTTTTGTGAAACTAGTGTGTGAGTCCATGTGTACTGGGTCACGGCATAAAAGGCATTTCTGCTTGATCAGAGTCGAAAGGTCTGAAACACTCTGGCATAGGTTCTGGCATCAGACACTTTTGGTCTAGATCCTAACTCTGCTCTGTGACCTTAGGCAAGTTACTTAAACTCTCTGTGTGGGTTTTCCTCATCTATCTTGTAAGATGGTATGAAGATAGAATGAATTGAAATGCTCACAAGGATGCTCAGCACACACAAGGTAAGTGTTGGCCATGTTGTCATTACCTATCAGGTTCCAGTTTGGACATCACCTCTCCTAACACCCGAAGTCATGGGTAGATGCCCTCCTGTTTCTCCGTCCTCCCTATCCTAACGTTTACCTCACTTGTCGGGTTGGACTCGATCCCTCGACCGGGAGGTCCGTAAAGGCAGGGATCTTGTCTATCATCGACTATCACACAGTTAGCACCATGGCTGGCACCTGGTAGGTATTTGGGAAATTTTTGTAGCAGGAACAATTTGCTCCTTTTTGGAAAAAGATATACAGCCATTTGTTCCATTCAAATAAAGTCCACTTGGGACTGAGAGCTCAGTCATTCT
Organism: Leopardus geoffroyi; assembly: GCF_018350155.1. NCBI lineage: Eukaryota > Metazoa > Chordata > Mammalia > Carnivora > Felidae > Leopardus > Leopardus geoffroyi. The sequence goes on from NC_059341.1 coordinate 133,732,546, forward strand.
GATGATGAACCTGTCACCGTACTTTAGATTAAGTCTGATTCTCCTAATTTGGGATGTTGGAGGGGTTATGTGACATATGTATAATACACACACTCGTTAGTAACGTAGGAAAGGATTTAGGCTGGATGGCTTTTTGACCTAAAAATTCCTAAACAATTCAAAAGTCAGCATCTCTTAATCTTTCCTTTCATCATCACAAGGATGAAAAAAATCGGCCACCGTGTGACAAATAAAAGGTGGCATCCTCGAATGTAGTTACATCCTTCCGGTCTTTCAATTATTTAACTGACTTCCACTGCAAATAATGGTGAATTTGCTCTATTCATTCACTTCAATGGAAGCCTTTAATACTTTGATTTATGTCCGTTCTACACGTGTGAATCATGTTTTCCTGTATTTTTGAAGTAAAAAAGAGGAAATGATTAAGTTTAAAAGGTTTTAATTGGATTTCTTAATACTGAGCATATAATGCACAGTTGCCATGTCGACAACCTCTCAAATTTCTATAGTCAGTTCTGTAATTCAAAGCACGCGTTGTAATGCTCTGATGATATAAAGCCTCTTTCGGAAAAATGTGAAAGCATACAGCAACTGCCCTCAAAACAGAAGACACTAGTACAATGCGTCCAATTCATGAGCAACACACAAAACCCGTATGCAACTGCTCAAAAACATCGTATAGACCTAGAAGTGGCAAAGAGCAGAGCCCAGAGTCAGAGCTCTGCTAATGGCGGACTCACTCTGACACCTGTGGGTGGTCTGGGGGACTCCTGTAGCGGACCAGTCTCCTACTGAATCAAATACGTACATGCTTCAGATGATGATTAGTGCTACTGAGGAAACAGAGCAGGGAAGAGGCATAGGGAGCGCCAATGGTGGTGGTGGCATGTCGATTTTTAAGAAAGCGTTCAGGAAAGCCTCCCTAGACTCTAACCTTTCAGCGGGACCAGGAAAAAGGGAGAGAGAGAGAGCGAGACCCAGAGAGTGAGACAGCATCGTATACAGGACTCAGGCATGGCCTTCAGAACAAAGGGCACTTCTCTGACACCCTGTAAAGGAAGCTTCAAGGCTTCACAAGACGGGACTGCTGGGAGGGATGTATCACGTACAACACGCTCAGGCACCTTCTACTTGTCCTGGAGGGCAGTCCCTTCAGCACGGCATTAAAAAAATGTACCGTGATGGGACACCAGCCTCACTGAAGAGCTTGTAGCGGTTGTCATCTTTGGGTGGAGAGGATCACAGGGATGAGGCAGAAGTGACAGGATTGGTGACAAAGAAACACGTGGGTGGACCTCTTAGGATGCATATGCCAAGAGATTCATGCCCCATAGAAATGCCTGCCGGGGGACGGGGAGACTCTCAAAAAGGGGGTGGGCAAGACGCTCTGTTTACTGGCTCTCAATCATCCTCTTTCCCTGGTCACTCCAGTGGCTGTTCAAGAGGCTTTGGCCACGTGGCCGGGATGGAGGCCATGCGTGGGCTCCCCTGACATTAACTCTTCCTGACCAAGGTGACCTGGCTACCCAACTGCTGAATGCTCAAGCTGTCGACATTAGAGGTTCCTGCTACACCCCCAGCGCGGCGCCATTTTCTGGGGAAAACAGCCAGTTACCTGGTATCAGCTTCCCTGTACCGGAACTCTCCGCTCTAAAGGAAGCTGCACTTTGCCTTCATAGGGGGACGCACATATCCGGGTGCAGAGTTGCCTCCCCTGCCTACAGCCCTTCTGGCAGCACCGTGAGTGAACACTGTCATCTCACAAACAACTCTACACAAACCGGAGTCTTAAAAAAGAGCAAATGCTTTTCAACTCTTTTTAGGAGTCTAGCAAAATTTGGTATCAAAACATGACAAAGAGAATATTAGAAAAGATAATCCCGGGTAACTTCACTCCTAGATGTAGAGGTAAAACTCAAACTAAACGTCAGCAAACCAAAGCCCGTGTCTTATCTATGAGATAATAAGTCATGGCCAAATTGAGTTTATTCCAGGAATTCAAGGTTGTCTTAAGATTTGGAAATTAACTCATTTACAAAATTCACAGCTCAAAGGAGAAAAATCTATAACCATTAATATAGACGCTGAAAATGGAGAAAATTCAATATATACTCGTGATAAAACTGTTAACAAATGAGGAATGGAGATCTGCCAAAATACATATAGCCAACCCGTCTTAATGGCAAAATGCTGAAAGAATTCTCTGAAGAGAGAGACCAAGTATAGGAAGCCCATGATCACACTTTCATTCAACAGAGTGGTTCTACCGAGCATGGTGAAGTAAGAAAACAATACTTTGGCATATGGCTTATAAGTAAAGAAAACAATTTTGCCATCATCCACAGAGGGTACAATTTTCAACATAAAAAACCCAGAAGAATCCAGACATAAATCAGGAAAATTGGTAAGAGTTAATTAAGCAAGGTTACTGGTTATAAAGTCAACATACAAAAATTAATTCCACTCATTTTCACCATCAACCATTAGAAAATGCAATTTATAGGGGCACCTGGGTGGCTCAGTCGGTTATGCGTCAAACTTTGGCTCAGGTCACGATCTCACAGTTCACGAGTTCAAGCCCCTCATCAGGCTCTGTGCTGACAGCTCAGATCCTGGAGCCTGCTTCAGATTCCGTGTCTCCCTCTCTCTCTGCCCCTTCCCTGCTCACACTCTGTTTCTCTCCTTCTCAAAAATAAATAAACATAAAAAAATTAAAAAAAGAAAGAAAATGCAATTTATAAAATATCTTTTACAGTAGCAACAAAAATACATAAAGTACCTAGGACTAAATCTAACAAAAGATATAGGAGACCTATATGGGGAAAAAGCATAAAATATATTAAAGAAGACTTAAATGAATAGAATGATGTGATGTTGTAAAGGTGTTACCTCTCCAAATTGATTTAAAGATTCGAGACAGTCAGAGACCTTGGGAACAACCCCCCCCCACCCCCCCCACCCCCCCACCCCCACCCCCACCCCCACCCCCGTGCACCTGAGACACTCTTGGCTGGCTGTTATCACTGTTCTTAAGGAGCAAAGCATCAGCCGAGGAGCAAGTCTAGACGGGTCCAAACTAGTCCAAGGACAAAGGTCACCAAACTTGATCTTTCACCCACTTCCCCCTTATTGTGAGGCTAAAACTCACGCCCAGAGGTGGACACTTAGGTGTCAGAGGAATCATACAATGTGTGAAGCAGCTAACTGTGCCTGCGTGCCCAATTCCCTGTATTGTCCCACCCCTACATGCTTAGATGTCCCACCCCTACATGCTTAGATGTCACTCCTCGTCTGCCTCAGGTCCTTTAAAACTTTCCCTAGCTATTGTTGAGGTCTGGCTCCTTTGTCATGACTGTGTCTCCCTTCAGCTGAAGCTGTTGCCCCAATTAAGCCTGTCTGTGCCTTTGTACTTTGGGTCCAGCCTCATTTCTGCCGTTGCTGGGTCCAAGGACCTGAGTCTGGTAACAGACTGGCAGGGCCAATCGAAACTAATTTTTTTTTCTTCCAAGAACTTGACAAGCTTTTATGTGCGAAAGCGAAGGATTAAAAAGAGACAAAATATTCCTGACGAGGGAGAAGTGCTCAAAAATTATCACAAAGATAGGGTAATTGAAACTATTTGTGGGTGCAAGAGGAGTCACATAACTTCTGGAACAGAATAGAGTCCAGAAACGAATCCATACGAATGGGCAAACTTGCTAAGGATATAAACAGCATGGCAGCTCAGTGGAGAAAAAGCAGAATTTTCAATAAACGATGTGGGGACAGCTGGTTATCCGTTTAGCAGTAAGACTGGACTCACGCTTCAACCACACACAAAACGAACTCCAGCTGCGTTAAAATTTTTTTTTTTTAATTTTTTTTTTTCAACGTTTATTTTTGGGACAGAGAGAGACAGAGCATGAACGGGGGAGGGGCAGAGAGAGAGGGAGACACAGAATCGGAAACAGACTCCAGGCTCTGAGCCATCAGCCCAGAGCCTGACGCGGGGCTCGAACTCACGGACCGCGAGATCGTGACCTGGCTGAAGTCGGACGCTTAACCGACTGCGCCACCCAGGCGCCCCAAAATTTTAATTCTGGAAGGCAAAACTATGATATTTTTAGCCCAAGCAGAAGGAGGCTATACAGTCTTGAGATGAGAAAGAGTTTTTTAAAATAACAAGATACAAAAAGTGCATCCATGAAGACTAAAATTCTACCTCATTAAAATTGAGAACTTCTATTACTCAAAAGACTCTTCACCAAGTGAAAAGACAAGTCACACACTGGGAAGGCATTTACAAAATGAAATGTTTAGCCTCCAGAATAGATCAAGAATTCCTACAAATCAATCAAGAAAAGGACAAACAACCAAATAGAAAAATGGCCAAAAAGACATGAACAGACATTTCACAGATGAGGAAACATGAATGAACCGTACGCATATGAAAATGTGTTCAATTTCACTATCAAAAAACGGTTTTAGAACAAATGAGATACCAATTCCCACCCAATAAGATTGGCAATTTTTCTTTTTCCAAGAATGGCGACCTGAAGGGGTTGGTGAGGACATGGGACAACTAAAACTCTGGAAAACAGCTGGGCATTATCTAGTACACTTGAAGATGCTCATATTGAACCTTCAGCAATTTCACTTCCAAACATATGCCCTAGAGCAACTCTTGTCCACGAGAACCAGGAGGCTTGTATAAGTATGTTCACAGCTGTTCATGTTACAAAAAAAACCTGGCACCGTACTGACCGTAGCAGAGCAGAATGAATACATTCTAATGCGCACACCCAGTAAAATACTGAACAGTATTCGTGAAAACAAATGACAATCCTACACACACGTAGATGAATCTTAAGAACATATTATTGAGTGATAAAAGGAAGTCACAAAAAATAAATTCAAAATGACTCCATTTAATAGGTCAAGTTTAAAATCACGTAAAACTAAGTAATATATTGGGGTGCCTGGCTGGCTCAGTAGCTAGAGCACACGACTCCTGATCTCAGAGTTGCCGAGTTTGAGCCCCATGTTGGTGTAGAGTACTTAAAAATAAAAACTTGGGGGGGGGGGTGGGGGGCGCCTGGGTGGCTTAGTCGGTCAGGCATCTAACTTTGGTTCGGGTCGTGATCTCGCAGTTTGTGGGTAAGAGCCCCGCGTCGGGCTCTGTGCTGACAGCTCAGAGCCTGGAGCTTGCTTCTGATTCTGTGTCTCATTCTCTCTCTGCCCCTCCCCCACTTGTACTCCGTCTCTTTGTGTCTCTCAAAAACAAATACATGTAAAAAAAATTAAAAAAACAAACAAACTGGGGGCGCCCACGTGGCTCAGTGGGTTAAGTGTCCAACTTCGGCTCTGGTCATGATCTTATGGTTCGTGAGTTTGAACCCCACATCAGGCTCTGTGCTGAGAGCTCGGAGCCTGGAGCCTGCTTTAGATTCTGTGTGTGTCTCTCTCTCTGCCCTTCATCCACTTGTGCTCTGTCTCTCTCTCAAAATATAAATAAATAAATAAATAAATAAATAAATAAATAAATAAATAACTTAACACACACACACACACAACTAAGTAACTTACTGTTTATAGCATAAACGTATGTAGTAAAACTATAAAGAAAGCAGAGAATGATGAACACAAAATTCAAATGAGTGGCCACTCAGAGAGTGAAAGAAAGGGGTGGGATCAGTGAAGCTAAGACAGAGAGTTAGGAGGGGTAAATATGCCTACACGCTGCAGGCCAGTGTGAACAGCAGATCACGGTGTGCCCAAGAAGGGGGAAGGCAAGGGAGAAGAGGATGTTGTACAGAATGACTCTCCTTCTTTATTTTTGCCTTTGGGCTGAAGCCACTGAAATTATAACATGGAAATTAGAACCACTTGTTGACAGGATAGTTATGAACTGGACACAATTTATCAACAGAAATTCAGAATAATGTATTTTAGAGTTTGCATAACATTGTGAAACAAATAATAATATAAATAATAAATAGTAACAAAATAAATTATAAGCCTACTTTATTTGAAAGGAGAGAAAGAGGTCATTTCATCATTATTTATAATAACAAAAATAGGGGAATAACCTAAGTTACCCTTAATATAATACTGGTTAAGTAAAATAGAATACATTCATACTATCGCATATTATTACAGTAATTGCAAAAAATTAAACAGACCACGACTGGAAGAATGGATCAACAGAACAGAAAAGAGTTGATAAACAGATACTACTTAGTACAGGTTAAAGAGTCATTTCAAAACAGTGAAGAGAAATAAACGAGTCAATAAATGTTGATACAACTGGCCGCCCACTGACCATATCTAGAACCCATCACAAATCCTTTAAATCCACATAGATTAAAGCATAACTAAAGCAGGGGCACCTGAGTGGCTCAGTCGGTTGAGCAACCGACTCTTGACTCTCAGGGTCATGGGATCGAGCCCCGCGTTGGGCCCTACACTGAGCATGGAGCCTGCTTAAGATTCTCTCTTTCCCTCTGCCCCTCCCCCCGGTTGTGGGCTCTCACTCTCTCAAATTGAAAAAATAAAAGCACTAAAACAAAATTTAAAAATGGGTGAATATACACTATGAACGTGGTGTAGGGAAAGCCTTCTTAAAACACAAAAAAATATATGGTATTTGTCTTTCTCCATTTATTTCACTTTGCGTTATACCCTGTAGGTTCACCCATGTTATTGTAAATGGCAAGATCTCATTCTTTTTTATGGTTGAGTAATATTCTTGTGTGTGTGTGTGTGTGTGTGTGTGTGTGTGTGTGTGTGTCTTATATATTCTTTATCCATTTATCAATGGACCCTTGGGTTGCTTCCATGTCTTGAACATTGTAAATAACACTGCAGTAAACATAGGGGTGTACGTGTCTTTTTGAATTAGTGTTTTTGTCTTCTTTGGGTCAATACCCAGTCGTGGAATTACTAGATTATAATGGTATTTATATTTTTAATTTTTTGAAGAACCTCCATATTGCTTTCCACAGTGGCTACGCTAATTTACATCGCCACCAACAGTGCAATTCTGACAGGTGTAAGGCAATATTTCATTGGGGTTCTGATTTGCATTTCCCTGATGATTACTGATGTTGAGCATCTTTTCATGTGTCTGTTGGCCATCTGTAGGTCTTCTTTAGAAAGTTACACAAAAAAGACAAACGCCATATGATTTAGCTTATGTGTGGAATCTAAGAAATGAAACAAAGGAACAAACGGAGAGAGAAAGAAACAAAAAACAGACTCTTAAATACAGAGACCAGATTGGTGGTTGCCAGAGGAGAGGTGGGGGGATGGAATAGATAAAGGTACAAACTTCTGGTTATAAAATAAATAAGGCACAGAGATGAAAAGCACAGCACAGGACATATAGTCATAAGGTTGTAATAAAGTTGTCTGATGGTCACTATACTTCTCATGGTGAGCACTACTGAGTATTGTACAGAACTGTCTGATCATTACGTTGTACACCTGAAATTTATATAACACTGTATGTTAATTATACTTTAGTAAAAAATAAATTTACAAAAACAAAAAACAAAAGCTCTGAAAGGAAATAATAATACACTTGACTACATAAAACATCAGACTTCTACAAAAACACCAACAAAACACAAATCTTCTGTAAAGAAATCTGAAAGACACTTCATAGCCTAGAAGATGATATTTGCAACATAAATCACAGAAAGGATTAGTAACAGTGTGAAAATTAGTAACGGAAACCCTCACTAAAATGGAGGCCGGAGGTTTCCCTAGGAGAAGCTCTCACGCCCTACCACTCTAGTCAATTGCACACACGACAGAAGAGCAGGACTTGACCTTGAAGGTGCATACTACTGGGAAGAGGAAGAGAGGCTTTCCATATCTCCCTCCCCTCCCAACAACAGCTCAGTCAATGAGAAGCCATTACACTTGGAACTCTCAGTTTACTCCAATGGCCTTTAAGCTTCTAACAGCCTTCCCGACTACTCCTTTTCTCCTTAAGAAGCTGTACCTCTCCTTCATTCCTTGGGCTTGCCTGTATTTTGCCTCAGCTCGTTTGTCCGGAATTGAAATTCTCTTTTTATTCCCGAATAACCCTATCTTTTGCTGGTAAGATAAAGGGCAGTTTTGATTCTTAAGGTCAGCGACCTATATAAAAATGCTACAAAATCATTGAATTTAAATGATCAGCAACACACAAGCCAAAAGAAAAAGACTAAGGATATAAGCATGCAATGCACAGAAGAAGAAATAAAAATATCAAGTTAACACATGGAAATATGCAAATTATACCTACTATGCAATGCAACCTTTTCCAAGCGATAAAAATATAAGACTTGAAAAAAATCAAGTGCTGGTGAGGGTGTGTGTGAATAAGTAATTCTATATACCGCAAGCCAGTGTGAATCGGTATTGATATTTTGAGGGGCTATTTGGCAGCATCAACTAAAATGAAAATGGGTATATATTATGACCCAGGGATTCCATTTCTAGGAATCTATCTACCCTAAATAAACACTCACATATATGCACACAGCTATTCACTGAAGCATCATTTGTAATAGTGTAATATCGAATAGTGAAATAATAGTGAAATATTGTGAAAATAGTGAAATAATAGTGTAATATTGAAATAGTGTAATAGTGAAAAATATAAAATACCAAACTGTCTACCGGCAGGGAAATAAACTGTAACACCCAAGCAATATAGGAGTTAAAAAGAAAGGCCATCTATAGGATGGCCAAGTGATGTTGCTTTAAGACGTTTCAGAAAAATACAGAATAGTCGGAAACAAAATAAAGTCAGTTCTACATACTTTTCAAGGTACATGTATGTGTGCAAATGCACAGAGAAAGGCCTAGAGAGTAACCAACAAATTGATCATAACAGGTAACTCTGGGGAGGGAACTGTGTTGGGGTAAGGGACGGCCAAGGAGGATTTGGACTCTAGCAATATTGTTTGATTTTTTTAAAATAAGAGTATATTCACTTGTTACTTACATAATTAAAAATAAATCAAACTTATAAAATGATACACAACTATAAATTCAAATCTAAGGTTGTAGGCAAAGTCCCACAGGGACACAGTGAAAAGAAAAATTCGTGAGTAGAAAAGATTTTATAGCACTAGTGACCTTTGAGCTGGGCCTGGCTGTCTCAATAGGACTTTGTCAAGCATCCATAATTTGGTGGAGGACCGTGGCAGACTGTATTTTCCAAAGATGACTGTACTAACACACACACCCTCCCATATGCTTTTCTTTCAATATGACATTGACACTTGTCCATGGAGGGGTGGGAGTCTATGTTCCCTCTCCCTTGAACTTGGGCAAGATTTTGTGATTGCTTTGATGAACTGAATGGGAAGGAAGTCTCACAGCATGACTTTTGAGAGTATCCAGCTACTGCCTGGTCCTTTCTTTTACAGGACGCTCACCCTGGGAACCCAGCCACCATGCTGTGAGAAAGCCCAAACTAGCCCATGTGGAGAGACTGCATGAAGAGTCTCACGTGGAGAGAAACTGAGGCCCCCAGCCGACAGTGGGCACCAGCCACCAGACACACGAGTGAACGAGCCTTCAGATGATTCCCATCCCCAGCCTTTGTGTTCTCGGGCCGAGGCCCAAACACACGTCATGAGACAGAGCTAAGTCATCCCCACTGTGCCCTGTCCTAATTCCTGACCCAGAGAATTCCATGAGCAGAATAAATGGTTATTTTATGCCACAAAGTTTCAGAGCAATGTGTTACCCAGCCGAAGTAACTGGAACAAAGACTTTCTAAGGAGAAGAAACTATACAGGTAATAGAATGTCACAGAGCATTGTGAGTATTGGCAGTATTGTGTGATGAGGTTACAGGGGTTGGCTGGGAGCAGGCCATGAAAATCTCGTATGACAGCATAAAAAAATTAAACATGCTATCGGTAGTGGAAAACCACTGAAAGTTTTTAAGCTGAGAAGTGAAACATCTAGATCTGCATTTTAGCAAGATATCTCTGAGATTGGTGTGAAGGAAAGACGGGAGAAGAGAAAGACTCAAAAACAGGAGAAGCTTCTCCATTTAAGACGAGTTCTAACCAAGTAACATGGGGGACTCATCCCTCACTCGACATGTTTTGTGACTTTTTTCCTCTTAAAGGCTTCCTCTGAGCCTCATTTATATTCAATTTCACTTGTATTAAAATGTTGGCGGGGAAAACTTATTTCCACACAAAAACCTGCACATGAATATTTACAGCAGCTTTATTTATTATGATTGCCAAAACTTAGACACAACTAAGACGTTCTTCGGCAGGTGAATGCATAAATACTCTATCATATCCTATTCAGCACTAAGAAGAAATGGGCTATCAAGCCATGAAAAGACACAGAGGAGCTTAAAATACATGTTACTGAATAAAAGAAGTCAGTCTGAAAACGCTATCCTGTATGATTCCAACTATATGACTTTCTGGAAAAGGCAAAATTGTGGAGACAAAGTATCGGGTGTTAGGAGGAAGGGAGAAATGTTCTGTATGATACTAAAATGGTGGATACGTTTCTCAAAACCCATAGAATATACAACACCAAGAGAGAACCCTAATGTAAACTATCGTCTTTGATAATCAAGCATTAATGTATAGTCACTGATTGCAACAAACGTGAGGTGTTGGTAGTGGGAGAAGCTGTGCTTGTTTGGGGGCAGGGGTGTATGGGGAAATCTCTGTACCTTCCATTCAATTTTACTGGGAGCCTAAACCGCTCTAAAAATGAAGTTTAATAAAAAAATGTTGGGCGCGGCGGGGGGGGGGGGCGGATACATGGGAATATTAGATCACAAAAATGTTTCCCTTACTATTCTTTCAAGCTTCTGGATCTGGATCCGTTTACATAAAGGGTATTCTAAGAAGACAGAGCAAGCTGTCTAAAAAATGGTAACCACTTATAACTCATTATCCATGTGAGTCATACCATCCTTGTATTTACAAATATCACCATAACCCACAACTTCGTGTTCTGTGTTTGTTGAAACATCCTCATCATCGTTCTCAGGACCAGTTTTATAAGAAAATTATATAAATGTAAATGTATAAAAGAAATCCACACTAATAACCTACAGGGTTTTTAAAAATATATTTTGGATATTGGGGATACATATAAGGAGAAAACCGAGGTGCGTGGCCCAAAGATGAGGGAGAAGACGAAACTCAGAACGTAAGGAGCCACCTCTGCAATGAGGGAGAAGATGCCTGGATGGATATAAAAGCAAAGACAAATGAGGGGATGAAACATACTAATGAGAACGTTTCATTCTCAACTTGGCAGAAGGTCTTGAGTCCTATTTTTTGAGAAGAGCAAGAGGAAGAATGTATCAAAAATTGAGAGTTTCTGAAAAATAGAGACAGTATGGAGTGGTGCCATGGTGCATCAATCAGGTCTTTCACGGCGGCAGAACCCAGTTGGAATTTGATAGTGTAATTTCTTGGAGGCCAGTCTGTATCCTTTTATACTGTACCCCCTCTAATGTTAATTATTCAAGAGGCGATTAGCCAGTTTGGGGGATCCCATGCATTCTGGCCTAAAGCTTGGTTATCAAAGAGATGTTCACACAAATGAAAAAAGGAACTCAAATTAATTTTCCTGCTTTTTTAAAGCATTCGTAAGAGGTTTGATTGTGGTTACTAATTTTTTGAAATGGTGGGAAAGAAAAGAAAGCAAAATAGAGGAAAAAAAACCCACTGAAACAAACGGCAAAATAAGATTATAGGATTATGTGTGGGCTGAATTCATCCATGCTGGTCCCATCCCCCATTATCAAAGTTAAATTAAAGCCATTATTGCTATATTTCACCAAATAAAATCTGATGAAAAGCAACTCCTTTCCCAGTGTTTCGTATTGATGCTTCTGAGTAAACTTTCTAATTTTTACCCAACTTACCTGCATCGCAGAGGTGACAAACGTCTGCTTGTTCTTCTGATAACCATTTAGTTGATGAGGTAATGGGAGGAGGAATTGTGGGCAAAACTGGATTTGGATCATCCTCATAAAATAACATCAGGTCCTTAGAGAAAATAAGAGAGCACATGAAGTTTGAAAAACATAATTAATCCCCCTGCGTCAATTTGGTAAACCAGATGGACGATTCATGGAGCTACGCTGTGTCTGTATGTGCTAACATAAACCCATTTTAATGGAAAGAACTTAAATATAAGTTATGTATACACTTAGTGTCCACTGAGCGTAGGATGGTTTTCTACCCTTGGAGATCCTCACTCCTTGATGAAGACATCTAGTGCAGAGTAGCAACGCTTCTGTTTGAGGCATGAACTTTCCCCACCACTCCCTGAGCATCCTTAGGGCGTACTATCTCAGAGGCTGATTGTTCTGTTTTACTGGCAATAATAAGGCTACCTGTGTCTATCTTTTTTTCAATGTTTGTTTATTTTTGAGAGAGAGTACACGAGCATGCGCGCAAACAGGGGAGGGGCAGAAAGAGGGAGAGAGAGGATCCCAAGCAGGCTCCATGCTGTCCGTGCAGAGGTAGACACGGGACTCGATCTCACAAACCACGAGATCATGACCTGAGCCGAAATCAAGAGTTGAATGCTTAACCAACCGAGCCACCCAGGTGCTCCTATTTGTACTAAATTTTAGAACTTTAACTTTTTATCATGGAGTAAAACACAGATGATAATCAATCCAACCATGCAGTTAAACAAATCAATGCATGGCCAATCTGGTTTCATTTACATCCTACCAGTCCTCATCGGCTTTATTGTGAAGCCAATCCTAGGTACATCATTGATTTCAGTGCCTCTCCCTAAATGACATGAACTCTTTAACACAATTATTATTTTATACCTATAAACTTCCCAACTCCTTAATGTCATCAGTTATAAACTCCTCATCTTTTCAATTTCTCATGAGTGCTATTAAGCAGTTTTTTTCTATAGCTTGTCCGAGAGAGGATTCAAATAAAGTCCATATGGTGGGATCAGTTGACGTGTCTTTTTCCTCCTATGAACGAAGATCTGTTTTATGGTACTTTAAGGTATAATCAACATAGAGTAAAATGCATAAACCTTAAGGGTAGAGTTCAATAGGTTTTAACATTATGCCGTATACCTATGTAGCCACATTTCTGTCACTCCAGAAAGTTCCCCCAAGCTCCTTTCCAGTTGGTCCCACCCTCCCACTACCAGTAAACAGTGTCTATCTTCCGTCAGTAGCAATGAGTTCGCCTGTTCTTAAGCTTCATATGAATGTCATCATACACTACATGCTCTCTTGTATCTGATTCCCATTGCTTAACATAATGTGTGAAAAAAATGCATCCGTATTTTGTGTGTATCCGTTCCTTTTTTTTTTGTAAGAAGTATTCCATTGTAGGAATATGCCACAATTGGTTTATCCATCTCCTCCATATGAACATCTGGATTGTTTCCAAATTTCGGCTATAATGAATAAAGATACTGTGAACATTCTTACACAAATCTTTTTATGGACAAGTGTACTCATTACTCCTGGATATTTACACAGGAGTAGAATGGACAGGTCATAGGATAAGTTAATTTAAACAGTATTTAACTTCATTAAATATACAAATTCATAGAATTCATATATTTAAATATGAATTTAACTTCATTAAATATATAGTATGTAACTTCATTGAAGCTGCCAAACCATTTTCCAAGGGATTCACCCCTTTTTATAATTCAACTTTTATTTTAAAATCATTGTAGATTCACATGTATTAAGATATAATACAGAGCGACCCTATGTACCCTTTACCCTGTTTTCCCTAAAAATAACATCTTAAAAACTGCAGTACATATTATCCAAGATATTGACACTGTTACGGTCAAAATACAGAACATTTCCATCACCATAAGGACCCTTCCTGGTACCTTTTTATTACCATAGCCTGCCCCCCACAACTACTAATTTTTTCTCCATTTCTATAATTTTGACATTTGAAGAAATGTTATATACATAGAGCCATACAGGATGTAACCTTTTGGAATTGGCTTTTTTTTTTTAACCTGGCATAATTCCCAGAAATTCATCCATGTTGTTTCATGCATTAATAACTCGTTCCTTTTTATTGCTGTGTAGTATCCATGGGATAGATGTATCACAGTTTGTTTCACCTGTCAAAGGACCGTCTGGATTGTTTCCAGATCTGGGCTATTATACATAAAGCCGCTGTGAACACTGTGTGTAGCTTCGTGTATGAAAGTAAGTTTCCATGTTGCTGGGATAGATGTCTAAGAATGCAATTGCTCAGTCCTATGGTAGTTGCATGTTTAGTTTTTATAAGACGCTGCAAACGGTTTCCCAGAGTAGGTTTACAATTTTACATTCCCACTAGTAATATTTGAGTGATCCAATTTCCCCACATTTGCCAGCATTTGGTGTTGTCACTACTTTTTACTTTAGCCATTTTGATATTTCATTGTGTGTTTAAATTACATATTCCTCGTGGGTAATGAGGTGGAACATCTTTTCACGTGCTTATTTGCTGCTTGTATTTGCTGAAGGGACAGTTCTTGTCATTTGCCCATTTTCTAATTGGATTGTGCTGGATTTTTAACTGTTGCGCTTTGAGAGGTTAGTTTTTTAATTTTTAATTTTTTAAAAAGTAGGCTCCATCCCTAATATGGGGCTTGAGCTCAACGACCTTGAGATTAAGCTTCGTATGCTCTACGCACTGAGCCAGCCGGGTGCCCCAAGAGGTTTTTATTTATATTTTTAATGCTCAAGATATTAGTCCTTTGCCAGATATGCGGGTTGCAAACATCTTCTCCCAGTCTGTAACTTGTTTTTATATCTTTTTGTGATGAGGTCTAACTTTTTTTTTTCTTTTAGGGATCATGTTTTTGGCCAGCCCTAGATCCCAAAGATGTTTCTCCAGTATTTTAAAAAAGTTTTATAGTTTAACATTCTACATTTAAATCCACGATCTACTTGGACTGAATTTCTATATGAAGCTTAAACTGAGGCCCATGGTTTTGCCTATACCAATGTCCAATTGCCCCAATATCATTTGTCGAAAAAGTTGTCCCTCGTTGAATTCCTTTTGTTCCTCTGTTAAAAATCGATTGGCCATATTTGTGTGGGTCTAAATTCTTGGTTCTCTATCCTGTTCCACTGACGTAGGTGTCTATCTCTCCACACTCTCAATACCACACTCCAATTCCACACTCTCTTGATTGCCATAGCTGCACTAGGCTTAATATCAGGCAGAGTGATTAGTTCCACCTTATTCATCTTTTCCAAGTTGGTTTTAGCTGCTCTAGAGCCTGTGCCTTTCCATATAAATTTTAGAATAAGCTTATTATCTGTCTCAAAAAAAAAAAAAAAAAAAAAAAAGCTTTGCTGGAATTTTTATAGGAATTGCATTAAACCTATAATTAGGGGCATCTTTACTATGACAAGTCTTCCAATCTGTGAACATGGTTATGTCTTTAACTGACTGGTCTTTAAAATCTTTCATCAGTATTTTCTAATTTTCAGCCTACTGATTCTATACATGTTTTTGTTACAATTATACCTAAGGATTTCATTGGGGGGCAGTAATTGCAAATGGCATGTGTCTTAATTTCAGTTTCCACATGTTCACTATTAGTACATAAAAATGCAATTGAGGAGTGCCTGGGTGGCTCAGTCGGTTAAGCGTCCCATTTCAGCTCAGGTCATGCTCTCACGGTTCATGAGTTTGAGCCCCAAGTCAGGCTCTGAGCTGACGGTGTGGAGCCAACTTCAGATTCTCTGTCTCCCTCTCTCTCTGCTGCTCCCTGCTCCCTTTCTTTCAAACATAAATCAAGATCTTTTTTTAAAAAGATAAACAAAATTCAGAGGTGCCTGGGTGGCTCAGTCCATTAAACGTCGAACTCTTGATTTTGGCTCGGGTCATGATCTCACGGCTTGTGATTTCGAGCCCCACATCAGGCTCTGCTCTGACAGCTCGGAACCTCCTTGGGATGCTCTGTCTCCCTATCTCTCTGCTCCTCCCCTGCGCTCACCCACTCTTTCAGAAACAGATAAATAAACATTAAAAACAAAAAAGATAAAAAATGCAATTGATTTATGTATGCTGATCTTGTATCCTCCATGCCTACTGAATTCACTTGCTGGTTCTCTAAGGTTTTGTCGCCTCTCTGGGATTTTCTATGCAGACAATCTGTAAATGAGGACAATTTTATTTTTTCTTCTACACATCTTTTCTTTTCTTATTGCAGTGGCTGGAACTTCTAGTACTATGTGGAATAAGTCCTGGCCTTGTTCCCGATCTTGAAAAGAAAGCATTCACTGTTAAGTACAATACTATTGCAGGTTTTGTGTGGATGATCTTTATCAATTTAAGGAAAGTCCCTATTTCTAGTTGCGGAGTTTTTACCATAAATGGGTATTGCGTGCTGTTGAATGTTTTCTCCATCAACTGACAAAAATCCTATGATTTTTCTTCTTTAATTCGTTGACATGATAAATTACATTCATTGACTTTCAAATGTTGAGCCACAACTAGATTAAATCCCACTTGGTTCTGGTGTATAATTTTTTTAAATATATTGCTGGATTCAACTGGATAATTGTTTTTCGAGGATTTTGCCTCTCATTTCATGAGAGATAATGGTTTTCTTTTTTGTAAGACAAGAAATCGTCTTTTTCTGGGATTGGTAGCAGAGCATCAATACTTGCCTCATAAAATGAACTGGGAAGTACTCCCTCCTACTTTTGAAAGACATTTGTGTAAAAATGGTGTCTATTCGAGAATTCTCCAGTAAAACCATCTGGACGTGGAGATTTCTTTTTCGGGAGACTTATATTACAAATTCACTTAAAAACAAAATGGTTACAGGGGCGCGCCTGGGTGGCTCAGCTGATAAGCACGTGACTTCGGCTCAGGTCATGATCGCACAGCTCGTGAGTTCGAGCCCCACGTCTGTGCTGACGGCTCAGAGCCTTCAGATTCTGTGTCTCCCTCTCTCTGCCCCTCCCCCCCAAATATAAATAAACATTTAAAAAATTTTTTAACAGTTACAGAACTATTCAGGTTCTATTCCACCTTCTTTGAATTTTCGTAGTGTCCGCTTTCTGAGAAATTGTTCTATTTCTTCTAAATCGTCAAATTTATGAGCATAAAGTTGTTGGCAGCAATTCTTTATTGTCCTTTGATAGCTACAGGAACTGTAGTGACATCCCACTTCATCCTGATCTGGTGATCGGTGTCTTTCCTCTTTGGCAGTCTTGCTAGAGGCTTATCCATTTTTCCATTTTTCAAAGAACTGGCTTTTGCGTCAGTCATTTTCTCTGTTAACTGTTTTCCTGCTTTTAATTCCATTAATTTCTGATTTTTATTATTTTCTTTCTTCTGTTTCATGTAGGTTTATTTTGTTTTTCTTAGTTTTTTTTTTTCAAGAAACCTAATTATTGATTTTGCACCTTTCCTCTTTTCTAATCTAAGCATTTAGTGCTATAAATTTCCCTCCGACCACTACTTTACCTATGCCTCCTATATTTTGATAAGTTGTGCTTCCTTCTTACCCAGTTATATGCATTTTTAAATTTCCTCTGAGACTTCCCCTTTGGCCTATGAATAATTTAGTTTATTTTCCCAAAACATTTCACGTAAAATTCCTCATGAGTTTATAGTGATATATTTTCAATCCAATTCGGGTCTATTAGGTCATGACAATCTCTTCTTTCTATCTTACACGCATATCTCCTGTCCCCCACACCAAGAATCCCAGTTCTCAAGGACACCAAAGATGATTCAAATAGAGGATCACGTGACTACTCATTTGATTCATCCCACATTATGCTCACAATAATCTCAGATCAAAAATACCAACATCTTAGAATAAAAACACCGACCGAATGCAAGGAACATTTGTTTAATTGTATTTTACATTTTAAAGGATTACTTTCTTTTTTTTTTCAATGTTTGTTTATTTTTGGGACAGAGAGAGACAGAGCATGAATGGGGGAGGGGCAGAGAGAGAGGGAGACACAGAATCGGAAACAGGCTCCAGGCTCTGAGCCATCAGCCCAGAGCCCGACGCGGGGCTCGAACTCACGGACCGCGAGATCGTGACCTGGCTGAAGTCGGACGCTTAACCGACTGCGCCACCCAGGCGCCCCAGGATTACTTTCTTTACTTCGATTTTGTTTTGTAATTACGCAAAAATATTTCCAGGATTCCAATGACAAATCTAAAATTACGGTACAGTCAAAGAAATTTAGCTTCTATTTCTCCTCCCTACCTTATTCCCTTCTTTCCCTTTATACATAGCCTTTCCTTCTTTCTTTTTTTAAATGTTACAGCTGATCTTTGCATGTTGTGTCTTTAATATAAACAAGTAGAAAATCCAGGAATGGGCGTAAGCATAAATGGGAATTTATTGTGTGATAGAAGGCACTATTCAAGTCAATGGAGAAAAGGTGGACTGTTCAACAAACAGCATTGAAACAACTGATTATCATTTGTAAAAATACAAATGTAAAGGTGAATCTTTAACACTCTTCATTCATTAAATAATTTTTTGATGGATAGCATTTAACTATATTTTAAAAATTAAAGCATAAAAGAACTAAGGTAGTTTTTTACAAAACTAAACATACACTTACCACACAACCTAGCAATTGCACTCCTTGGTATTTACCCAAAAGAGTTGAAAACTTAGGTGCACACAAACACCTACACACAATTGTTCATAGTAGCTTTATTCATAATTGCCAAAAGTCAGAAACAACCAAGATATCTTTCAGGAGGTGAACGGGTTAATAAACTGTGGTACATCCACACAATGGCATATTTTTTTAAATTTATTCTTGAGAGAGAGAGAGAGAGTGCACACATGAGTGGGTGGGGGGGGGGAGAGAGAGAGAAAGAGAGAGAGAGAGAGAGAGAGAGAGAGAATCCCAAGCAGGCTTCATGCTGTCAGTGTGGAGCCTGATGCAGGGTTTGAAGTCACAAACCATGGGATCAGGACCTGAG
The DNA here is from genome assembly GCF_018350155.1 of Leopardus geoffroyi. Classification (NCBI taxonomy): domain Eukaryota; kingdom Metazoa; phylum Chordata; class Mammalia; order Carnivora; family Felidae; genus Leopardus; species Leopardus geoffroyi. Next base: position 133,751,504 of record NC_059341.1, read on the forward strand.
CTGAAATCAGAAGTCAGATGCTTAACCAGTGGAGTCACCCAGGCACCCCCAGACAATGGCATATTATTCAGCGTTAAAAAAAGAAATGCGCTATCAAACCATAAAGAGACACAGGAATCTTAAATGCATATTACTAAATGAAAGAAACCAGTTTGGAAAGGCTACATACTGTATGATTCCAACCATATGACTTTCTGAAAAAGGCAAAACTAAGGAGACAGTAAAAGGATCAGTGGTTTCCAGGCGTTAGCAGGAAAAGGAATAAATAGATGGAACATAGAGGATTTTTAGTACAATGAAACCATTCTCTATGACACTGTAATGGCAGATACATAGCACCATACATTTGTCAAAACTCACAGAACACACAGCAAACCTTAATGTAAACTGTGGTCTTTGGATGATAATGAGTGTTAATTTAGGTTCATTGATTATAACAAATGTACCACCCTGGGGTGGATGCTAATCGTGGGGGAGGTCATACAGGGCAGAGGCGGGTGGGGGTATGCATCGGGTATATGGAAAAATCTCTTACTTTCTACTCACTTCTGCTGTGAATCTAAAACTGATCTAAAAAATAGCTTGTTAAAATAAAAAGCCAGGGTGATATTTAATAAAATCTTAGACTAGGGAAGGTCTTTCTAAGAATGACTTAGGGGCGCCTGGGTGGCGCAGTCGGTTAAGCGTCCGACTTCAGCCAGGTCACGATCTCGCGGTCCGTGAGTTCAAGCCCCGCGTCGGGCTCTGGGCTGATGGCTCAGAGCCTGGAGCCTGTTTCTGATTCTGTGTCTCCCTCTCTCTCTGCCCCTCCCCCGTTCATGCTCTGTCTCTCTCTGTCCCCAAAATAAATAAACGTTGAAAAAAAAAAATTAAAAAAAAAAAAAAAAAAAAAAAAGAATGACTTAAAATCTAGAAGCCATAATGGAAAGGCAAATTTGACTACTTTTTAATGAAAATTAAAGACTGCTTTAAGGCTGTGATATCGGAGTCATAATAAATATATATTTGGTCTTTGTCCCTGGTGCTGGCCCAGAGCCCCTGAACTCCTGTAATTTCCTAAGTGAGAGGAGTGCTAGGAGCATCTTTTGTTTTAATATTTGGTCTTTGACCCTGGCTCCTGACACAGAGCTCCTGTATCACTTGGAATTTTCTGGGAGCTCAGAGTGTCTTTTGTTTTGTGAGGTGACTCTTGGTGGGTTCCTGGACAGCTTCGGGATGGGGACTGGTCACCAGAAAGACCAAGCCATGATTAGAAGCCTGGAACTTTCAGTCCCACACCGCATCCCCCTGGAAGGGGAGAGAGACTGGAGATGGAATAAAGGATCAGTCACGCTCGTCTGATGAAGCCACCACAAAAATCCCAAATGTTTGCGGTGCAAAGAGCTTTTGGGTTGGTGAATACAGGACATGCTGGGAGGGTGACACAGCCCAACTCCATGGGGACTTAAACTCTTGCACTAGGGAAACTTCTGGGCCTTGCCCTGTGTGTTTCTACATCTGGCAATTCATCTGCACCCTTTATCACATCCTTTATTATATAATAAAGCAGCATCTGCGAGTAAATATTTCCATGGGTTCTTAAGCTGTTCTAGCGGGTGATCAAACCCGAGGAGGGGGTCATGGGAACCCGGATTTACAGCAGGTCAGAAGTACAGGTGACAGCCCGAGATTTGCAGTTGGCATCTGAAATGGGAGGTGGGGGAAAGGAAGCTTTGGGGACTGGGCACTTAAGCCTGTGAAATCTGATGCCATCTTTAGGCAGACAGTGTCAGAATCGAGTTAAGTTGCAGCACACCCAGCTAGTGTTGTAGACAACAGCTGGGTGTGTGGAAAACCCACATCTCTTGTGTCAGAAGTGAAGTGTGACGGCAGGTGTGAAAGGAAAAAAAGAGACAAAGAGAGAGCAGTATGTTTTCCCTTTGCAAAGGCAAAAAAAAAAAAAAAAAAAAGGCCATAAATAAAATAAAAAATCACACGAAAACCTGGAAATGAATAAAGAGATAAAGAAGCAGACAATGAGCTAATTATTTAATAGCCAAATAGCTCTTAGAAACTGATAACAAAAAGATGAGAAACCAAACAGAAAAACGAGCAAAGGAGATGAATAGAGTGAATAATAAAAAAGAAACACAGGGACACCTGGGTGGCGCAGTCGGTTGAGTGTCTGACTCTTGGCTTCCGCTCAAGTCGTGATCTCACGGTTTGTGAGTTCGAGCTCTGCATCGGGCTCTGTATTGACAGTGAGGAGCCTGCTTGGGATTCTCTCTCTCTCCCTCTCTGCCCCTCCCCCACTCACATGTTCTCTCTCTCAAAGTAAATAAATAAACTTAAAAAAAAGAAACACAAATCCCCAAGAAACACGTGAAAAGTTCTTCCACTCTTACCTGCAATTACAATGGAATAAATTAAAACAAATTTTCCCCATCTTTCAGACTGACAAAAAAGTGTACAAGTTTGATAATACTCAGTATTTGCAAAACTATGCTTTTGGTGGGCATATCGGTGCAACTTTTGGGAGGACAGTGTGGCAGTATTTTTCAAAACTAAAAATAAATATAATCTTTCAGCGAGTCCCCTTTTAGGACAGCATCATATAAAATGTGTACGAGAACCACTGTTACAATATTGCTCTTAATAGACAAAAACATAAAAATATCCCTAAATGATTACCAACAGGGGATGGCCAAATAAGCGAAGATTCATTTATGCATCAAGAATATGCACAGCTAGGGGCGCCTGGGTGGCTCAGTCGGTGAAGCGTCCGACTTCAGCTCAGGTCATGATCTGGCAGTTTGTGAGTTTAGGCCCCGCGTCGGGCTCTGTGCTGACAGCTCGGAGCCTGGAGCCTGCAGCCTGCTTCGGATTCTGTGTCTCCCTCTCCCTGCCCCTCCCCCACTCGCTCTCTGTGTCTCTCAAAAGATAAATAAACATTAAGCAATTTTAAAAATAAGAAAGAATACAGCACCGCTATCCATACTGATAGAGAAAGACATCCATGATCTACAGTTTAGCGAAAAAGATGTGGAACAACACACACCAAATGATGGCATTTATTACATGAAGAAATTTGCATTTATTACATAAATAAAAAAGATGTCCAAGATACATTGTTTAGTTCGAGGCATGCTGCAGAGCAGTATATACGGAATGAATCCTTAGATAAAAGAAATGTCTGGACACAGAAAATTTCCCTCCCAAATTTCTAAGAACCTAGTTGGTAATGGATGCCTCCAAGGGAAGGAACTGAAGGTGTATAGAGAAGTAAGAAGAAACTTTGTTTTTCACTCTTGACCCTTTCATATTGTTTCAACTTTTTCCAGCAAGTATCTTCCAACTTGAAAAGAATAAAAGTACAGACATGAAAATAAAAAAGGGCTTTTCAGCATAAAGCAATGATGCAGAAACGAAGTAAGGGGATGATGGATTAGCATGATTAGAATAGGTACAATTTCCATTTCCCTAACAGCTTTGATGAGTTCAAAGTTCTGCAAATATAATAAATGATATGCTAATAAGCCCAAGGATAAAAACTGTTTACTCTTCATTTAACAAAATAATAAACAGAAGCAGGAGGAAATAAACATTTATCTCCCGTCACTTCCAAACTCACAACTAGACTGAAGGCTTTGGTCAGCTTTAATTCTGCGTGAACCAATTCATAGCATCCCTATCTGTTGCTATAGAAACAACTGTGACCAAAAAAAAAAAAAAAAAAAAAATCATAACCCTCATTGTTGAATCTCCTCAAACAGGAAAAGAGGAAGGTCTCTTGAGGTGGTGAAAGGCTACGTAATAACCTTATTAATTAGCAAATTCAATAATAAAGATTCTGGGCAGTACCTAGAGAGAACACATACCCATGTCTAAGTGCTGTACGTTTAAAGGCTTTCCTGAGTTTTGAAAGTACCACAAGCAAGCTCTGCTCTGCTTTTGAATGCCCTGTTCTGTTAAGAATTTTATTTACTGCTTTTAGATCATCCTTTCATTTGTAGAAAGAGAATAAAGAGATTTCTATTTAAAGTTTTTAGAAGATATTTTTAAGCCCCCTTCATCTGCCTAAGCAATCAACAGTATCATTTCTTTCTCATTCTGTATTAAGAACATGAGAATTTTAATGTAGATGTAGTACATTTGGCAACAACAATTAGATTCACTGTTCAGCCTGGTAGGTTTTGTCTTCTGCCACAAAAGCAGATTTCTGGAGAGGATATATTGGGTCACATCAAATGTTCCTGACAGTAATAAGAGATGCTTGTCAGTAAAATGATGGAATAGTGTCATGATATAGTAATGCTTTGAGAAAGAGAAATCTAACTTCAAACTTCTTTTGAGAGAAGGGCACCATTTTTTGCTAACTGATATAAGATGCTGAATGATGTAAATCAATTACAGCGGTTTCCTCTAAAGTCAGAAAAAAACAATAATAATGAGAATTTGGGGACTGATACAAAAAAGCTAGGTGGCACTTTATGTCTTTGTTAGGCTCCAAAGCATGTAAGATTATTCAAGTCTATTTTCTCCCTTAAAAGCCATCGGCAGTAAACAAAACTGACCGCATATTTAAAAATAATTTTGCTTGGCGTGCCTGGGTGGCTCAGTCTGTTGGGCATCAGACTCTTGATTTCGGCTCAGCGCGTGAATTCGAGCCCCACATCAGGCTCTGTGCTGACAGTGAGGAACCTGCTTGGGATTCTCTCTCCCCTCATCCCCCACCTCTCAAAATAAATAAACTTAAAAAAATAACAATAATAATAAAAATAATTTTGCTTAATGTCATATCTTTTAAAACGATCTACATATATTCAGTCCGTGGGCTGTGATGCAATTAGGGAAAAGTGAAATTTTAATTTTATGTACTTTTCTGGGCTGCTAGAAAATCAGGTAAATCCAATACCTAACTGGGTTCAGGGAAAGGGTTGGGAACAGAAGGTCAATAAATAATTCCAGCCACTCTCATAGGAACTGTGGCAGGGAACGCTAAACAAAACAGAAGACCAAACAAGCCTCTTTCACAGGGGAGGAAGAGAAGGAAGTTAAAATTGAGTGTCTACCATTCAGTCATTTCTTCATTAACAAAAATTTGGCAAGTGAAGATTCAGTAATGAGTAAGATAAAATGGTCTTTACTCTCAAGGAGCTTTCCTTCTAGAAGGAGAAACACACATAAAACAGAAAAACAAATGAGTGATGAGATCATTGTAAATAGTCTTAAATGGAACAGGTTTCCAGTCAAGATGGTTCTGTAAATTCAAACTTTGGGGATACCTTCCCTCCCCAAACACACAGCAACGAAAGAGAAAAATACAAATGTGAAAATTAAAGACACAGGTCATGCTCAAAAATAAGATGAACATCTTCATGGATGAGAGCACAAGTAGAAACACACTGGTATCCAGAATATACAAAGAACTCTCCTAACTCAACGGTAATAAACCATCATCAGTCCAATTAGAAAATGAGCAAAAGATATGAAGATATATGTCACCGAAGAGAAGTGACGATGATACAAACGAGCACACGAAAAGATGTTCAGCATCATTAGCCATTTGGGAAACATCAACTAAAAACCATGATGAGATATCGCCACAAACCTATTAGAACAGCCAAAATAAAAACGGTGATGCCACAAGTTGGTGAGAAGGCAGAGAAACTGGGTCTCTCCTACACTGCTGGTGGGAATGTAAAATGGTACAGCCAGTCTAGGAAACAGGTTGACAGTTTCTTACCACATTTAGTAGGTACTTAATATACAACCTAGCAATCACACCCCTAGACATTTATCCCAGAGATATGAAAACTTCACAACTGAATGGACATCATGAGCATTATGCTAAGTGAAAAAAATAAAAACGATCTCAAAAGATTACATATGGTCTGAATTCATTTACACAGCATTCTAGAAATAATAAAACTATAAAGATAGAGAAAAGATTAGTGGTCGTCAGGGGAGGACGTGGTTGGGGTGTGGGGAATGAGATGGGGTGGATAGCATGAGGGATTTCTTTTGGTGATTACATGAATCTATACTTAGAATAAAATTGCATAGCACTCCCCCTACACACACACACACACACACACACACACAAATGGAGGTTAAAAAATCAGCTAGTGAGGGGTGCCTGGGTGGCTCAGTCATTTAAACATCCGACTTCAGCTCAGGTCATGATCTCACGGTTCAAGGGTTCGAGCCCCGCATCGGGCTCTATGCTGACAGCTCAGAGCCTGGAGCCTGCTTTGGATTTTGTGTCTCCCTCTCTCTCTGACCCTCTCCCACTCTCCCACTCGTGCTCTGTCTCTGTCTCTCCCTCAAAAATAAATAAACATTAAAAAAATTTTTAATTGAATAATGAATTAAAAATTTGGAAACTGAATAAGGTCTGTAATCTAGTTAGCAGTAACATACCAACATCCACGTCCTCATTTTGATGTTGCACCGCAGTTATATAAGATGCCAACATTGGGAGAAGCCGGGTAAAGGGTACATGGGGGTCTGTACTATTTCTGCAACTTCCTGAAGTCTTTTAAAAAGTTATTTTAGATGAGTAGAGAGAGATGGACTGTACAATAAATTAAATACTGTTTATCCACAGGTATAAAGACAGTAAGACCCCCCTCTTACGGTCTGTGGTAAAATTCTAGAGGACACGAGGATTTCATTTAGAAGAAAAGATAGGAGAGCTTTATTCTATTAGGATAAAGAAGAATTTCTTTAGGAAGATTTTTTTTAAAGCATGAGCTTTAACGGAAAACTTTCGTAATTTAACCGCATTCTTATTTAAAACGGGGTAAAACAAAAGACTATAAAATTAAAAGACAAGTGTTCTCTTAGAACACAGGAAGCCAGAGAGGACAAGGAAACAAATTTTCCCTTCAGGCCTCCAGAAAGGGAGGCAGGCTGCAGATGATACCTTGATTTTAGCCCAGTGAGTCCTGTGTCCGACTTCTGACCTACAGAACTGCAAAATGACACATTTGTGCTGATTTAAGGCACTGAGTTTGTGGTAATTTGTTACAGCGGCAACAGGAAACTGCCACAATGACTTACCTCTGTTGATTTCCAAACATTCGTCTTGACTGGTGGTGTTTCCTGGGACAACACAGTCCCACTAGGCAATTGGATGTCTTGGCGCTGCTCTTGTTTCAACCCCGCCTTGGAGGCGTTTTCTGTCAACAACAGAAAGCTAAGATTTCAGTTTGGCAAAAAAAAAAAAAAATCGTAATGTTTTTACATTAGCTCGCAATTTTTAAGTTAATTACTCCGGAAGATCCGTTTTGTCTGCAACATAGACATCATCTGCCAATGGTCATTTTAATGTATCCCTGTATTATAGTCGGCTCATTCAGGCAGATTTAAAAATACAACTTTGATTCTAGTCTCTTCTACCATCGACAATTTTATTTTACACTTCATTACTTGAAACAGCTTTTTAAAAATAAGGTACAATACAGCATAGAAAACGGAATTTGAACATTATTCTTAGCAAAGTAGAAATGACAACTAGAATCAGTCTAATTAAGATGTACAAGAACCTTATTACTGCAGGGCGAGTTTCGTGTGGTCACATATATGATCTATAGGTTAGATGATGAGAAACTGCTTTTAAACAAAATTAAAAAAAAAATTTCAACATAAGAGAATATGCCGATGAAAATAAATGGATAGTTCTGCTTATACGTTTTTGCTGAATGGTTTTGTAGTTGCCATTTTCATGACCTGAGCTGAGGTTGGACACTTAACCGTCGGAGCCACCCAGGCGCCCGCCCCTTTTTTGTATTTTTTTTAAACGCTTATTTATTTTTGAGAGACAGAGACAGAGACAGAGAGCGAGTGGGAGAGGGGCAGAGACAGAGGGAGACGAGACACAGGGAGACACAGAGAGGGAGACTCGGACTCCAGGCTTCGAGCTGTCAGCACAGAGCCCGACGAGAGGCTGGAACCCATGAACCGTGAGATCATGACCTGAGCCTAAGTTGAAGCCAAACTGTCTGAGCCACCCAGGCGCCCAGCTCCTTCCCTTTCCCAATCAATTTCCTCCCACTTTACAAAGAAAGGCCTATCCTCTCCCCACCTTCCTGTGTCTCATCTTCCTTTATGCTGCAAACACAAGAACCTCTAAACACAAAACAATAGTAGAAAAGACTAGTATAGGGAATCCTTTTTTATTTATTTATGTCTGTATGTATTTATTTAAATCTTGTACGTCTTTTTTAATGTGTGCAAATATATGTGAAATTTACAGTGCTACATATAGAATCCGTGGGTCAAAGGATTACATTTCCAATTTAGATGCAATCTCCAGTTGCCCTCCATCAACGCACACACTGCGTTATGGAACTTTCAGATTTGTAACAATATAATAAATGGGAAATGGTATTGTTCTGGTTAATGTGTATTTCTCTTACTATGAAGGAACAAAGCTGAGCATATTTTCATATGCTTAAAAGCTGCCTACATTTATTTTCCTGTAAACACTATCTTGAAATCTTTTGTCCATTTTTTTTACTGGATTGTTTTTGTCTTATCTATTTTTTTTAAATTTTATTTTTTATTTTTTAAAATTTACATCCAAATTAGTTAGCATCTAGTGCAACGATTTCAGGAGTAGATTCCTTGGTGCCCCTTCCCCATTTAGCCCATCCCCCTCCCACAACCCCTCTCATAACCTTCTGTTTGTTCTCCTTATTTATGAGTCTCTTCTGTTTGGCCCCCCTCCCTGTTTTTAGATTATTTTTGCTTCCCTTCCCTTATGTTCATCTGTTTTGTCTCTTAAAGTCTTCATATGAGTGAAGTCATAGGATTTTTGTCTTTCTCTGACTAATTTCCCTTAGCATAATACCCTCCAGTTCCATCCACGTAGTTGCAAATGGCAAGATTTCATTCTTTTTGATTGCTGAGTAATACTCCATTGTATCTATGTACCACATCTTCTTTATCCATTCACCCATCGATGGGCATTTGGGGTCTTTCCATACTTTGGCTATTGTTGATAGTGCTGCTATAGACATTGGGGTGCATGTGTCCCTTCGAAACAGCACACCTGTATCCCTTGGATAAATGCCTAGTAGTGCAATTGCTGGGTGGTAGGGTAGTTCTATTTTTAGTTTTTTGAGGAAACTCCATACTGTTTTCCAGAGTGGCTCCACCAGCTTGCATTCCCAGGGAATCCTCTTTTAATCAAGGCTGGAAAAACCCAAAGTAAAACTCCACAATTTATTCTGTTTACGCATGTTTCTTTTAATGGCAACGCATGGCATGAGTAACAGGGTATTTTCGTCCATCCTGGGATGTTTGGTATTGAGACATACTACAGTATGGGGGAGCTGTATTTAACAACTTCCATTTAATGTCCTGTGCTTTTCATCCCCAGCTATTGTCAGAGATGCATCATTCTGAGGAAGAGTCCCAGGAGAGGAAAGAAGGGAAGCACAGGGCCAGGGGCGGGGGGGGGGGGGGGGGGGGGGGGGCGGGGCACCTCATTTCATCAACCCAACAAACTGACAAGGCTCCATGCCCTCATCATCTCTCTTAGGAAAAGAATTCAGGAGTGTGAACACAATCAGAGTGTCTATTACATGTCTATTTAAACAAACAAAGTAAAATGTTTTCTAAAGAAAGTATAAGGGGCACCTGGGTGGCTCAGTAAGTTAAGTGTCTGACTTCGGCTCAGGTCATGATCTTGAGGTTTGTGAGTTTGAGTCCTGCATCAGGTTCTGTGGCTGACAGCTCAGAGCCTGGAGCCTGCTTCAGATTCTGTGTCTCCCTCTCTCTCTGCCCCTCACCCACTCACGCTCTGTCTCTCAAAAATAAACATTAAAAATATTAAAAAAAAAAAAAGAAGAAAGTTTAAATTTGATTTGGCCAACTGTTTTGACTTATAAGAGTTGGCTTTGCCAGTGAGGTAAATATGGCCAGTAGTTTCCAGAAATTGAATGAACCAAATCTGTAGTTCTCAACAGTTGCTGAAATATACTTAAAGCATATGAAACAATAAAATAATTGTTTCAAGGGGCACCTGGGTGGCTTAGTTGGTTAGGCATCTGACTTCGGCTCAGGTCATGAACTCACAGTTTGTGAGTTCGAGCCCCACGTTGGGCTCTGTGCTGACAGCTCAGAGCCTGGAACCTGCCTCAGATTCTGTGTCTCCCTCTCTCTTTGCCCCTCCACTGCTTGCACACGGTCTCTCTCTCTCTCAAAAATTAATAAACATTAAAAATAATAAAAAAATGTTTAAAAAAAATTTTTTTTAATTTTTTTTTTTCAACGTTTATTTATTTTTGGGACAGAGAGAGACAGAGCATGAACGGGGGAGGGGCAGAGAGAGAGGGAGACACAGAATCGGAAACAGGCTCCAGGCTCTGAGCCATCAGCCCAGAGCCCGACGCGGGGCTCGAACTCACGGACCGCGAGATCGTGACCTGGCTGAAGTCGGACGCTTAACCGACTGCGCCACCCAGGCGCCCCTAAAAATTTTTTAAATAATTGTTTTAAAAATTATATTGACAGGTACATTAGAATTAATATTTTTCTTTTTCCACTTTGTGGGTGTATTGGGTTAAATTAAAGTGTAACTAGTATCAGGGTGCCTGGGTGGCTCAGTCGGTTGAGCGTCTGACTCTAGCTCAGGTCATGGTCTCACTGTCCATGAGTTCGGGCCCCACGTCAGGCTCTGTGCTGACAGCTCAGAGCCTGGAGCCTGTTTTGGATTCTGTGTCCCTCTCTCTCTGCCCCTCCCCCACTCATGCTCTGTCTCTCTCTCTCTCCCTCCCTCTCTCTCTCTGTCAAAAATAAATAAACATGAAAAAAAATTTTTAAGTGTGACTAGTAACATTAATAGTCATCTGATAACTTTTAGTAAAGGTTTTTCGACATTATTCTCAGAAACTGAGAAAGTAAATTACCCCTAATGACTGTTTAACAAATCTTTTTCTAAGTAGGTTGTTTCCAATTCTTTGCTTTCAACAACACTGAAGAAAGACCAAATCAAGTTAACAGTTGACAAGAGATGAAAAACATTTTTATAATAAATCAATATATAATTCTGGCATGTTGCTTGAAAGGAATTCATAGAACGGAGTGACAATGCTGTAGTAAAACACCTTCTGTTCCCACCTGCAATTTTATGTGAACAAGTGTTCCCAGCATTTCCAGCTATAAAAATGTAAAAGAGAAACAGAATTTGGGGCACCTGGGTGGCGCAGTCGGTTAAGCGTACGACTTCAGCCAGGTCACGATCTCGCGGTCCGGGAGTTCGAGCCCCGCGTCGGGCTCTGGGCTGATGGCTCGGAGCCTGGAGCCTGTTTCCGATTCTGTGTCTCCCTCTCTCTCTGCCCCTCCCCCGTTCATGCTCTGTCTCTCTCTGTCCCAAAAATAAATAAACGTTGAAAAAAAAAAAAATTAAGAGAAACCGAATTTATGCTGAACCTTGCTTATTTCTAGCAATAAGCAATATTCACGTGTGTAAACAAAGAATTCCACGTATCTCATAGAAACATGTATTTCCAATAAAACTCTATTCTTTATGCTTAGTAAGTATTTATAAAAATTTATAATACATTTATGTGGTTTGGGTTTTGATCAATTGTGTACTAAAAGTAATTGTAATGACAAGTCAATCTAGAAAGAATACTTTACCACTTCAAAGCCTCTGGCCATAGAAAATTTAGAAAAATAATTTCCATTTCCATACATATTTAATGTAGAGAAGACTTTCAAGCATAACAGCACTTTCTATTAGGATGGAGTCCTATGAGGGACGTGGAAGAGAAACATGACTTCAAGGAGTAAAGGGAATGATGCAAAACTTCCAACAGTTAAAGACTTCGTGGGTTCTTTCAAATAAACGACTGGAGGTATCGATCACAAGAGCATTTTAGATTCCTTTAGCTACACGTAAAAGCCTCAGGGGACGATTTCATTTTGCTCTCTTTGGTCTTTAATCTCAATATTTTGAATCCTGTCCTTTGCAGTTACTTAGTGTACAATTTCACATGCCAACTTAACAGTGAACAAGGACGAATGTCATTTTTCAAAATCTTTCAGGGGCTATCCAAGAAAAATAGCTTGAAAACCAATGGTGTAGGATGCGGTGATCCTTGCCTTCAGAAAGTTTACAGTCTGACTCGGGAGATAAGTCTGACATACAGACTTATGGGAAACAACCAGAGGAAAACAATACCATGCCAAGCTTTCTTAAATTAACTAACTTTAGGAATAGACATCCTACGGGGGGAAAAAAAATCTGTGTGCCCCAGAGTAGTCAGAACATGCCTCAAACAGGAAGTAAAATCTGAACAAGCCTTTGAAGGATGGCTGGGATCCTGGTGAATGTGAATGAGAAACGATCCTAAGCAGGAGGAACTATGCAGGCAAAAAGGAGCGAGTATGATACATGCCAAAGATACTGAAGAAAGAATAAGGACTTCGCAATTAATCGTTCTTTTAATTTTCTCGTCACTTCACATGAACATGAATAATTAAGATGAACTTATTTGGGACTTGGAGATTTTATAATTAACACTGGCAAACAGTAGTGGTTTGAGGCTTAGATCATCTATGTACTTTCATGTGATTCATCAGAAGCCACCTTTTTTTTTTAATTTTTTTTTAACGTTTATTAATTTTTGAGACAGGGAGAGACAGCATGAACGGCGGAGGGTCAGAGAGAGAGGGAGACACAGAATCCGAAACAGGCTCCAGGCTCTGAGCTGTCAGCACAGAGCCCGACGCGGGGCTCGAACTCACGGACCGCGAGATCGTGACCTGAGCCGAAGTTGGACGCTTAACCGACTGAGCCACCCAGGCGCCCCAGAAGCCACCTTTCTTATCACTCTTTGAGTATTGAGCAATAAAATTATCCTGGAAGTGATGCGGACTTAGGTTTAGACATCACAGAGGTAGATTGATAACAGTTGCAGGAAGTCAGTTTTGAAGTAAAATATGAGGAAAACTGACTAACAGCAAGAACTGTGAAAGAAAAAAAAAACACCTTGACTATCTGGAGATGCATTTCAGGCTAGAATAGTTAAAATATTACAAACTTATATGAAATAATCTTCTAGGGGCAAGAAGAAATGTAGTTGGAATAGAGCGAGTCTCGGGAAATTCGTTCAGAAATTGTTTTAGCATCAGCGCAACACTTCAGCTGCAAGTGACGTGTGCTTAACTGAATTAGGTGACTGCACCACACTTATTTCTGGGTTTTCACAAGCAAAGGGAAAGGGAGGACACATTTAGTCCCGGAGCGGCGATGAAGTCCCTTTGATCTCATACGCTCTGTATCAATTGAGACTGTGAAGTCACAAGCCGGGAGGACTCGTGTGTGTGATTGTGAAACCCCAAAGGAAGAAGGGAAGGCACGGAAGCAGTGATGCTATCGGCTCTTTGGAAGATGAGAGGTTAGATACCGGGGCTGGAGATGCCGTGAGGAAACCATCGAGAGAGAGGCGGTAGATTTCATGAGCCTGTACTGCTCAGATAATACCCCAGAGCAGAACCGGCCGACCCCGTGGTACTTCTTAGATGAGATATCGAACTGACATCCAAGCCATCAGACATTCACAAGGCAACGGCACATTCTGGAACTGGAAGGCTCCACAAATTGAGTAAATTCCCCAATTGTTCCACTTATTATTTAGCATCTAATAAACGTTGCTGCTACGGATTGACAGTGTCCTTTCAATCAGTGTAGGTAATTTAGGTAAATTAAGTCACTTACTTAATACAATTAGCTTTAAAAAAAAAAAAAAAAAAAAAAAAAACAAAAAACAAAACAGAACAAACGCACCCATCAAAGAAAATGCGCGGTGGGCTAACGAACTAGTAAGCTATGGAAGTCTCATGGTGATTATGTATCTAACTTTTGCAGAATCATGAGTCTGGAACCTTACCAACTTCCCTGTCTCGGAGCCTAACTGCACTTAAGCATCTGCAAGTGATTGATACTTGTCTTAATTCTTTCAAGTTCCATTTTACAGTCATTTCAAACGTACACAAAAAACACGGCAAGAAGAGTACGAAGAGCTCCCATACTCTCTTCGGCCAGGTTAACCAACTGTTAACATTTTGCGCCGTTTGCTGTCTAATTCTCTTTCTTCATGCACAGACACAAATTATGATACTCCTATGTTAAGATAGTACATTGAAACGGCAACACAGTTTCCATCACCCGAAACTGAATAAGAGGTTTTTAAAAAGTTGCAACTAGGGGGCCCTGGGTGGCTCAGTCAGTTAAGCATCTGACTTCAGCTCACGGCATGATCTTGCGGTCCATGGGTTCGAGCCCCGCATGGGGCTCTGTGCTGACAGCTCAGAGCCTGGAGCCTGCTTCGGATTCTGTGTCTCCCTCCATCTCTGCCCCTCCCCTGCTTGCTCTCTGTCTGTCTGTCTCTCTCTCAAAAATGAATAAACATTAAACAAAATTTTTTTTTAAGTCAAAACTAATTAAAAAATTTTACAACAGCAATCTAACATGGAAACATATAACCGAAAGTAGTTTTTAAAAGGAAAATAACTGCTGACCAAGGTGATAGGGATGAGTTGCAAAGATTCGGAGATTTCTCATCACTATCCTCATGTCCGGAAAAAGGGGAAGTGAGTAGACAATCCTGTTTTCCCCTCCTTATGACTGAGAAGAGGTGGAAATGGGTAAAGAAAAAAAAAAAAAAAGGTGTAACGGAGTGAGTAAATAAAGACGCTGACGCTTTAACGGAAGTGAAAACTACCATTTCACGCTGGACTGGGCGGATGATCTGAAGCTCAGGGTGGCTCTTGCCTCCGAGGCACCGGGACCTATTTCCCAACTAGACAGAACGAGCAGGGTCCTGTGCAAAAGGCTCAGAAGACAGAGCAGAGCCCAGATACGCTAAACAAGATCGCGTGTGGCCTGTTGAAGGCTCCCCTTCCTCGCTGCTGCAGAAAAAGGGGATAAAATAAGAAACAGCACACAAACTGCAACTTGGTGGAGAAAAGAAACTGGTCTCAGTCATGGTGGGAAGCATCGAGAAATCGCTAAGTGTATCTGAGCAAACAACTGCCAGAGTGTATGTGCTGGACCTGTATCGCCTCGTTTACTCCTTACGACAATTCTACACCAGACACTCTGTCGGCCCCTTTTTACAGAAAATGAAACTGCAGCACAAAGGCTGAATGAAACGGCATGTCCGAGGGCACACAGGCCACACAATCTGAGGCAGGGTTCAAATCCAGTCGGTCAGGTGCCAGGACCTAAGTGCTTCACCATTACCCTACACTGCCTTCAAACCAGACTGCCTCGGGGAGCCTGCGTGGCTCAGTCGGTTGAGTCTGACTTTGGCTCAGGGCATGATCTCGTGGTTTGTGAGTTCGAGCCCCGCGTCGGGCTCTGTGCTGGCGGCTCAGAGCCTGGAGCCTGCTTCGGATTCTGTGTCTCCCTCTCTCTCTGCCCCTCCCCTGCTCATGCTCTGTCTCTGTCTCTCTCAAAAATAAGCGTTGAAAAAAATTTTTAAAAACAAAAACCAGACTGCCTAGAGGGAGCTGCCTAAGCAGCAGCAAGATGTGAAGAAAGGACCTGGGAACTGAGGACACACATTCCAGGAGGAAAATAAGAGAAGAGGAGAAAGAAGGGAGGGGGAAGCAATAAAGAGAGAGGAAGATGGCAGGCCAAGAATAGATTCCAAATGCACAAGAAAATATACTTCAAGGAACAGAAGGACATTCCTCACAATATGGCATTAGATGGTTTTTCAAGTTATTGTAATTGTGCATTTTCACATATTTTATTTTAGAATTGTTGCTGCTGTATCACAATACAAGGTTGAGCATTCGGAAAAACGTCTCTCGGCCGTACGTGTTTCCTCCCTCTTTTTTTTAGGAAATGCTTTCCATATCTGCCCCCCCCCCCCCCCCCCCCCCAGTTTTCAGTGAGGCTGTCCTTTTCTCATGGATTTGTAGAAGTTCCTTATATATTCTGGATAATCCCTTGTCACTTACATATGTTAGAAATGTTTCTCCTAGTGTGGGACTGTCTTCACTTTCTATATGGTGTTTTTTGATGGCAAGATAATTCTTAAATTTAATAAGCCTTGTTAGTTTTCTGTTGCTGCCAAAAATTACAACAAACTTACTGGCTTAAGACACAACAGCCATTCATTATGTAGATCAGCAGGCCTGGCAGGCTTGACTGGGTTCTCCGCCTTGGGTCTCACAAGGCCAAAATCAAGGCGTCAATGAAGCTGGACTCCTATCTGGAGACTGAGGAACAATCCACTTCCAAGAGCATTCAGGTTGTTGGCAGAACCCCGTTTCCTTGTGGTCGTACGACTGAGGTCCCCCTTTCCTTGCTGGCTGGCCACCGGGGATCAATGGGTCTCCGCTTCTAGAAGCCACTTGCGTTCCTTATCACTCCATTTTCTAGCCAGTAAGGGTGCATCAAACCCTTCTCCCATCTGGAATCTGGGACTTCCTCTTCTGCCCTCAACTGGAGAAAACTCTGCTTTCAAATGGTTGGTGCGATTGGATTAAGCCCACGTGGATACTCCCTTTGTGACATACAATGTAACATAATCACGGAAGTGATACCTCTTCTCATTCACAGGTCATACCCACCCTCAAAGGGGAGGAGAGTCCCTAGCGGCACAGGTCCTTGGGGCTTCTTCTCAGTCTTCTGCCTACCGCGAGAGTCAAACTGACAAATGCTTTTTCAATAGCTTGTACTTTTTTGGTAACGTTTAAGAAATCCTTCCATATCCAATGTAAAAAAGATATTCTCCTGTTCTTTTTTTTTTTTTTTTTAAATATGTTTATGTACTTATTTTGAGAGAGAGAAACAGAGCACACGAGCAGGGGAGGGTCAGAGAGAGAGGGAGGGAGAGAGAATCCCAAGCAGGCTCTGCACTGACAGCAGATGTGGGGCTCGAACTCCTCAACTGTGAGATCATGACCCAAGCCAAAGTCAAAAGCCAGACGCTTAACCGACTGAACCACCCAGGCGCCCCCTCCTTTATTTTCTTCTAAACAGTTTGAAGTCCTTCTTTCTCCCCCCTTCCTTTGAGTCCTTAATTCCTCTAGAATTTGTTTTTGTGCACGGTAAGAGGTAGAAACCTAATTTCACTTTTTCAATATAGGTAAATAATTGCCCCACCATTATTTATGAAGTGGTTCACCCTCTCCCCACCAATGTGAAACACCACCTCTGTCATACATGAAGATAACCTAATTGTACAAGTCTGTGTGCTGGGTCCTACAGTTGTCCCGCTGGCCCACGCACCTATCCCTGCATCCATACCACACTGTCGTGAGTACGATTGCTTTAGTCTAGTTATCCAGAAAGGCAAGCCCCCCATCTTATTCTTCTTCACGAATGTTTTGGATATTCTTGATAGCTTTTTTTTTTTGATACTCCAGATAACTCTGGGAATCAGCCCATTACATTCAATTTTTAAAATCCTTTTTGGATTTTGATTACAATTGCACTGAATCAGTGGTTCTCAACGAAGGGCAATTTTCGTCCTCAGGAAACATCTGACAATGTCTGCAGATATTTTTGGTTTTCACAACAGGGAGAGATGTTGCTAGTAGCATCTGGTGGGTAGAGGCCAGGGATAATGCTAAGCATGCTACACGGCACAGGACAGCCCCCACAACAAAGAATTATCTGGATTAAAATGTCAGTATCACCAAGCTTGAGGAAAACCTCCACTAAATCTATGCAATTTGGAGACAACTGATATTCACATTTTTGAGTTTTTCAATAAACAAACATGAATATCTTTCCATTTGTATAGGTCATCTTTCACATATTTCAGTTAAGTGTTATAATTTTCAGTGTATAGATCTTGTACATCTTTGTAAAAGATTTATCCTTAAGTAAATAATGATTTTTTGCTATTATAAATGGTATTTAAAAAAATGTGTTTAGGGGCACCTGGGTGGTGCAGTCGGTTAAGCGTCCGACTTCAGCCAGGTCACGATCTCGCGGTCCGTGAGTTCGAGCCCCACGTCAGGCTCTGGGCTGATGGCTCAGAGCCTGGAGCCTGTTTCCGATTCTGTGTCTCCCTCTCTCTCTGCCCCTCCCCTGTTCATGCTCTGTCTCTCTCTGTCCCAAAAATAAATAAACGTTGAAAAAAAAAATTTTAAAAAAAAAGTGTTTACTGTTTGGTGCTGATACATAAGAAAATATAACTTGATTTATATATTTTGATATAATAGCCATCCATCTTGCTAAAACTCTCATTATTTCTTTTTTTTTTTTAAGTTATTTATTCATTTATTTATGTATTTATTTAGAGAGCATGCATACACGCGGATGTGAGTAGGGGAAGGGCAGAGAGAGAGGGGGAGAGAAAGAATCTCAAGCAGGCTGTCACCACAGAGCCTGGTGTGGGACTTGAACCCATTAATGGCAAGATCATGACCTGACCCCAAATCAAGAAATGGATGCTTTTAACGGACTGAGCCACCCAGGTGCCCCTCTCATTATTCCTAATATGTCTATAGATCCTTCAAGTTTTCTATATGAAAATCCTATCATCTCAGATATATTTTTATTCCATTTCAATACTTATGCTCTTAATTTGTCTTACTTATTCTATTGTGACGGTTAGGGGCAGTACGACGCTGAACAGAAGCAAAGAGAATGGGAACATTTTTTTCTATCTGATTTTAAAAGGAATACTTCCACGTTTAAATATATGAAAAATTTTGATGTACATTTTTAAAAATCAAACTTAATTGCATTTTTGCTAGAAAAAGTGGTTTGTGTAATACAGATTCCTTGAAATGTTAAGACTGGCTTTATAACATAATCAATTATAAAATCCATATTTAAAAAAACATTTCATTTATTTATTTATTTTTGGAGAGAGAGTGTGTGCTCGAGTGGGGGGAGGAGCAAAGGGAGAGGGAGAGAGAATCTTAGGCAGGCTCCACACCCAGCACTGAGACCGATGTTGGGGCTCGATCTAACAAGCATGAGATCATGACCTGAGCTGAAATCAAGAGTCAGACACTTAACCGACTCAGCCACCCAGGAGTCCCTTTAAAAGTGTTTTATTGGGGTGCCTGGGTGGCTCAGTCGGTTAAGTGTCCGACCTCGGCTCAGGTCATGATCTCGCAGTCCGTGAGTTCGAG
This sequence comes from Leopardus geoffroyi, assembly GCF_018350155.1. Lineage (NCBI taxonomy): Eukaryota > Metazoa > Chordata > Mammalia > Carnivora > Felidae > Leopardus > Leopardus geoffroyi. The sequence goes on from NC_059341.1 coordinate 133,770,608, forward strand.
CCCCATGTCGGGCTCTGTGCTGACAGCTCAGAGCCTGGAGCCTGCCTCGGATTCTGTGTCTCCCTCTCTCTCTCTCTCTGACCCTCCCCAACTCATGCTCTGTCTCTCTCTGTCTCAAAAATAAATAAACGTTAAAAAAAATTTTTTTTAATAAATAAATAAAAAATAAAAACGTTTTATTTACTTGGCCTATCAATAATTAAGAGAGATTTTGAAATCATCTGCTATAATGATATATGTTTCAATTTCTTCCTGTAGTTCTACCATTTTTTGCTCTATATACTTTGAAGTTATTTTATTGGGTGTGTACTGACATTTAGAAACGTTATGTCTTCCTGGGGACTTAAGCCTTTTATCGTTGTCCTTAATAACGCTTTAGGCTTTAAATTCTATTTTGTCAGATTCTAATATAGCTATACCAGCTTTATAAAATTAGTATATGCCTGATTCATCTTTTCCTACCCATTTGCATTTATTTACTTACTTACTTACTTAATTTCTTTTTTATTTTTTAGACAGAGAAGGAGCAAGCCAGGAAGAGGGGCAGAGGGAAAGAGAGAATCCCAAGCAGGCTCTAATGCAGGACTTGATCCCACAACCCCGGAATCATGACCTGCATCAAAATCAAGAGTCAGCAGCTCAACCAACTGAGCCACCCATTTGCTTTTAACCATTATGTGGACTTTTGTGTGAAGCTTGTATCTGGACTTCTCTTGTCCCAATTTGATGATCTCTGCCTTTTAACAGATGAGCGGAATCCATTTATATTTATCATGATTATTAATATATCTGGACTTATTTCTATCATTTTACCTTTGTTATTTCCATCAACCCCACTTTATCTATGCTTCTTGCCCTTTATAAAATTTTATTTTTTTTTTCTCATTCTATTTTTGTCACTACTTTGGAATTTATGCATTCTACTTCTCTCCTTTTGGTGTTAATCCTTTCAAGTTTATCATGCACATTTACCTTTAAGAGTTGAGAGTCAAATAATATCTTTACCGTTCTCTCACAAAAAATGCAAGGATCTCAGAACAGTTAATCCTATAGATTCACTTCCAACTTACATACCATGGCTACCCACTATTTTAGTTGTTTTTATTTTAATTTTTTAAATGTTTATTATTTTTGAGAGAGAGAGAAAGGCAGAGCATGAACGGGGGAGGGGCAGAGAGAGAGGGAGACACAGAATCCGAGGCAGGCCCCAGACACTTAACCGACTGAGCCACCCAGGCACCCTTAGTTGTCTGTTTTTAAAACTCAAAAGTTAGGGGCGCCTGGGTGGCGCAGTCGGTTAAGCGTCCGACTTCAGCCAGGTCACGATCTCGCGGTCCGTGAGTTCGAGCCCCGCGTCGGGCTCTGGGCTGATGGCTCACAGCCTGGAGCCTGTTTCCGATTCTGTGTCTCCCTCTCTCTCTGCCCCTCCCCCGTTCATGCTCTGTCTCTCTCTGTCCCCCAAAAAAAAAATAAACATTGAAAAAAAAATTTTTAAACTCAAAAGTTAGACATTACTATTTTACACAGAAAGTGTTCATTTTATTTCACATACATACTTATTATTTGTTAGTCACTCCCTCTTGCATTTCCAACCATTCTTCTGGAATGATTTTCCTTTTTCTAAAAATTTGTTTTTAAAGGTTTTATTTATTTTTAAGAGACAGAGAGAGACAGAGTGCGAATGGAGGAGAGGGCAGAGAGAGATGGACACACAGCATCCAAAGCAGGCTCCAGGCTCTGAGCCGTCAGCACAGAGCCCGACGCGGGGCTTGAACCCGCAAACTGTAAGATCATGACCTGAGCTGAAGTCGGACGCTTAACTGACTGAGCACCCAGGTGCCCCTGGAATAATTTTCCTTCTTTTTGAAGTATATACTTTCACAAAGGTCCCGTGGTGGTAAGCTCCAGGTTTTTTATTTACCTGTAAGTGACTATTTCACCCTTATCTTTGAGTGACAGTTTTGCTGGGTACATAATTATAGGCTGTTATTTTCTCTCAGCACTTTGAAAATGCTGTATCACTGTCATCTTGCCTCTGCTGTAGCTGAAGAGGAGAGGTGACTGGCGTGGTAACTGTCATTCCCCTGCAGATGTGTCCTCTACGTCTTAACACTGTTTCAGTGTTTTCCTTTGAACGTAGCTTCTAGTTCACTAAATTAAAATTTCGATTTCAGTGTTTTTTCTCATTTTTGTAAGTTTCCATGTTTCAAATTCATACATTCATTCCTAATAATCTTTTTTTTTTTTTTGAAGTAAAATAGTTCTAATTTTTAGAGTTTGGTTTGGCCCAAGGAGCCAGGCTATTGCAGATACAACTGACATTTGAATAATTAGATTAATTTAGAGAAGGATAAATCCAGTTTTGACACTTGTGCTTGTGTGTATGTCTTTTTTTTTTTCTTTAAGACTTCATTTTTCAGGGCAGTTTTAGGTTTACAACAAAATTGAGAGGGAAATACAGAGATTTTCCATATGCCTTTCCCCTACACGTGCATAGTCTCCCCAAATCAACAGCATGATTGTATTCTTTCCTTATCTAAATACTTAAATACATAGCTATTCTACATCGTGTATCTGACCTTTCTACCAACTACAATATTTGGGGGACTAAATAGGCTACTCTTTTCTTTCCTGGATTGGTGACACAGATTGTGAGCTCACTGTCTGGTGTTAATTGGTGGGAATCCTGTGGGACTAACTCATGAAATGAGCTTTATTCTTCCAAAGAAAATTACCTTGAATCACTTCGGTGCCCTCTCGAGTGTCCAGGTTCTGCACAGCAAACCGAGGCTTTCCTTCACAATGCTCAAGTGAGGCCCAAGACCGTTTTTTAAAAAACCACTGACAAGCGCCCTTAAACACCTCTACCCCTGCAGACACCTCCAGTGTCCTACAGGCACCAGCTCCAAGCCACTCTGACCCCAGCTCTCATGTCCTGCTCTTATTTTGTTTATTTAAGCAATTAACTAATTTAAATTTTTGGAAGGCAAGGTCTTTGGAGACTTCCCATACCTCTAGTGAGGCCAGAAATGTCTCATGGTTTGTCATTTAGGGTCTTTGGTTATTGTGCAATAAACGGGTTTCTAGGAGCCCCTGACAAGTCTAACCGCCAGTAGGCCTAAAATATTTTTCAGCAAAAACAATTGCATCTAGTACAATTCCACTTTTATAAAAATAATTCCGGGGCGCCTGGGTGGCTCAGTTGGTTGAGTGTCCGACTTCGGCTCAGGTCACGATCTCACAGTCCGTGAGTTCGAGCCCCGCGTCAGGCTCTGGGCTGATGGCTCAGAGCCTGGAGCCTGTTTCAGATTCTGTGTCTCCCTCTCTCTCTCTGACCCTCCCCCGTTCATGCTCTGTCTCTCTCTGTCTCAAAAATAAATAAACGTTAAAAAAAAAAAATTTAAAAAAAATTTAAAAATTAAAAAAAAATTTCTCTCTAGTTATCCGTTTTCTAAATGTGTATATGCACAGAAAAATGCCTAGAGTTTATGTTCATCTGATACGAGTTACGGCTATTTCGGAGGGAGGGGATTGGAAGTGATTGATTCTTCAGTACTTTCGAGTTTGTATTGTTTTTACAAGAATAGAGTGATTTTTCTGAAACAAAAACAAAAGAAGAAAAGTAACCAGACTGGAAGTAAATATTCTAAGATGTTAGTGGTGGTTGGTTTAGGGTGACAGAGATATAAGTTGCTGTTATTTTCTTTTTTGTACATTTGTTTTAGTTACAAAAAAAAATCGCTGTTTGACATTCATCAATGCAGATGATTTAGTAGGAACTCCCATTTGGACCATAAGCCCTGCCGTCTAGACTGTATGTGACAAGGCAACCAAGCGTGACTCCAGGTCAATTCCGTTAGTACAAAGTTCACTGTAGGAAGCAACACTAACACTGGTGTTTTTGCTTAGAAAAGCATGGCAAGTATTTTGAAGTTTTGCTTTCGGTCCAACAGGAAACATAAATGATTTTTCGGGCAATATTTCCGTGATGTAGAGGGCTATTACATTTAACATAGACCAGAGTAATCCTTCTCTGATACAAGTTCCATCGCAAAGAATAATACCACTAAAGAGCTCTTTGTGGAGGATCGGATGACCAACACAGGGAATGCTCCGCTGGTCTGGTTGTAAGCAACACCTCTGGTGACAGCTTTTTAAATTATCACCTCTAAGGAAAGGACGTAACCCTGAGGCTTACAGTTCAGAGAAGCTGAGTTATAACGGTGCATATATAGTTTTCGGTCTTGCTATCAGGCAACAATTATCGTTCAGTTCGTCTCTTCCTCCAAACAACAAAATCACCTAAACAAAGACTATCCAAGCTATCTACCACAATTAAAACTTGGGGGAAACATCTAGGAAGAGAAGAAAAAGGAGTAGAAGTAGTAATGTGTATTTAACACCTTCTCCAAAGTACCTTTTCTCCCTTGCTAATTTACCGCAAAGAAGCTCGGCACAGCTGTTTCAGCTCTAGATCCTAAAGCCTGGGAATCAGATTTCTAGCAATGCATTCAATTTCACATTTCAACGGAACTAAATAATTTGGAGACATCTTTAAATACATCCTGATGGAAATTTCCCTGTGTGATACCATCACTTGCCTCTCTAGCTTAAATGTTAGTCGTTTTCAATTTCTCTCTTTCTTCTCCAATACATCACCTACTTACCCCATTTCCTCTCTCTATTCTATCTTGAAACATTACCTTCCCTTCATTTCAATAACCCGAGAGCAGGATGCTGGATTAAAACAACTGTCTCTTACGGAGCTTCCCTTCAATTCGTATCGCCTTCATTTCTACACAAAGCAATAAGAATTATCTGCCACAAACAGCTGTTTTCAGTAATAAGAAAGCTAAGTTCTGTGACTAAGCTAAACATCCCTTCTGTTCTTCAAGGCCTACAATGGTTCCTAGTCGCATCAAATCGAAATTTCCAAATACCGCTCATTACGTCCTTTACGAACGGTGCTGAGTATTCTCAGTGATCTGTCCACATTTTTCTACATATTCAAATTTATGGTCTCGATTCCATTTAGTCTGACAACTATGTATTAACAGGATTAATTCGTTTCTTGTTTGTATTCTTTGCCACTACAGTAGGGACTATTTACTCTTCCCTGTATTTATTCTTTCCTTCTTCCTTAACCACAGCTTCTCTATCTTTCATTGGAGCCCATAGCTGTCCCGTATAAAGACTACATTTTTCAGCCTCTCTTGCACCTAGCAGTGTCCATGTGACTAAATGCTAAACAACATGTAAGCCAAAAAGGTTATGAGCAACTTCAAGAAGTGTCCTTAAAGGGAAGGAGTATTCATATTTTCCATCTCTCCTCCTTCCTACTGGCTAGAATGCAGATGTGATGGCTGGTGCTCCAGCAGCTATCTTGGATCAGGAAGTGGAAGTTCCATGCTGAGTTTGATGGAGCAGTGAGACAGAAAGAGCCCTGGGTCCCCGACATCATGAAGAGCCACAGCAGTCCTAGAATATCTAGTTGTTGGTTCTTTTTAGAAGAGAGAGAAAAAAAAAAACCCTTTTATGTTCAAGCCATTAACATTTTTGTGGCCTCTTCTACTATCACTTATGGGAATACCTAATTCTGATAGATCCACCTATCTCCAAGTCTTCATTTGCTACGTCTTCTGTCCCACTAAAAATGCCCCTCCAATTTATTTTCCTACCTCCCTCCCCCACCCACACACACCAGATTGTCAGTTTCCTTTCCTCCTTTAAAATACAGCTTCAGATTCAAATGCCTACATGGAAATGGCTAGTATTGCTAACCTTATTTAATCCAATTACTGTTTTTGAACACAAACACACACATCTACATATCCCGTATGTATATGTGTATACATGCATAGTGATGGATAAATGAAATTTTTAGATAATTTAACAGATTTTTAATAAATTTACCACATTTTTACATCCAAACATTCACTACTCACTTGAAATAGTGCTCTCACTACAAATTCATTTCAATGATGCCATCATCACTAAAACTCTTTTTGAACATTTTTTTTAAAAACAGACTGAAAGTCCTCACTCGATATAACCCCCAAGACAGCAGAAATACATTCACTTTGCTTCCCAGGCCTAGAACAGTGTCTGGAACGCAGTAAATACTCAACACATGCTTGTGATATATAAAAAAAAAAAATTAACTGTAGCAAAACTTCATTTAAAGGTAGATAGACTATTTAAAAGTAGTCAAAAGGCATTCTGAACTCAGTTTAGTGAATAAGATGGGTCAGAAAGCTATAAAATATCATTTGGGGTTAGAAAAAAAAGCAGTGACGATAATGCAATAATACTTGATTTCCTTGGATGAATCATAAAAATGGCTCAGAGTTCAGCTACTTCTGTAGCAGTTGAAAGACTCACTTCCTAAGCTTCAGTCAAATATGCCAAACTTATTCCAGTTTCAGAACTGTGTGCACCTGCTGTTCCCTTTGCCTGGAACCCCCCAGATACACGTGGATTGTTTCCTTCTTCATTTGAGTCTCTGTTTATATATATTCACCTCCTCCAAAAGGCCTTCCCTTACTCTTTGACCTAAAGAAAGTCATCTTTATCGCTCTCTGTCCCGATACTGCCTTCCTTTTCTTTATAGGACTTGTCACGAACGTAATATTTTAGATCTATTTCGTTTATGTGTGGTTAGTATCTGTCTCTGTCACCAAAATATTTGCTCCATGATGAAAGGGACTATGTTTTATTCACTGCTATAGCTCCAAATTTCCACTTGATAGCCAAATTTCAAATTTCAAATGTTCAAATTATTTGAACATTAATGTAAGTTTGTAATGAAAGAGAAAGGGGGGGTTCCTGGGTGGCTCAGTACTTTCAACATCTGACTCTTGGTTTCGGCTCAGGTCATGATCTCACGGTTCATGGGATCGAGCCCCACATTGGTCTCTGTGCTGACAGCATGGAGCCTGCTTAGAATTCTCTCTTTCCCCCTCTCTCTCTGCTCCTACCCTGATCACACACTTGCGCTCTCGCTCTCTCTCTCTCTGTCTCAAAATAAATAAATAAACTTAAAAAAAAAAAAAAAGAAAGAGAAAGGAAGTGAGAAAAGCAATGGAGGCAGGAAGACCAAGAAAGGTTACAGAAATAGCAAAAGGGGTGAAGACTCTGGGTGAGTTATAATTGGCTGTTTTATTCTGTTACTCCTTTGTCATATTAGTTTGAGTTGAAGGCTTCCATGAGAAAATTGCAGAATGGGTCTCCATCTCTCCTAGAGGCTTATTTCGAAGGAACGGCTAACCTAAAGAAAGAGATTCCACTATGTTTAAAAGCATGTGGATGGCATTTACTATCCTTTCCTGCCTTTCCACATCTCCAGGCCACACAAATACAAACCGAGTGAACATTCGAGAACTCCTGACCGAGGCGGAGAAGTACTTTCGTGATTTTTAGCAGGATTAGTCTGTGTTGGTATTATTATTCACACTTGTAATTTCCATACGTAACTGACATTTGAAACATCTGTTCATCCTGAACACCTGAAGCTCTTTCAGGATCTTGCTTAATCAAGTTACATGATAAAGCCAGGAGGCAAGCCTCTGAAAATACTTTTAATTACTCCTGCTACATCCTTCACAAAGTTTCATCCCTTTCAAAGGAAAATGCTTCGAGTCACATTTCTTGAATGCTTTTGCTTCCTCAAACTGTCCATTCCTTATACAAAACTTATCGGCAGGGTTTGTACCACAGAAGATCAAACACAATGATATTCCGTTACATTTTAGTAAATTTAGTAGAAAAGATCATTGCATCTTCCTGCTGATTTCTATCATAACATCACAAAGAAATCCCTTTTTTTAAATGTTTCTTTTATTTAAAAAAAATTTTTTTTACATTTATTTATTTTTGAGAGACAGAGAGAGACAGAGCACAAGTGGGGGAGGGGCAGAGATAGAAGGAGGCACAGAATCCAAGGCAGGCTCCAGGCTCTGAGCTGTCAGCACAGAGCCCAATGCGGGGCTCGAACTCAAGGAGTGTGAGATCATAACCTGAGCCAAAGTCAGACGCTTAACCGACTGAGCCACCCAGGTGCCCCTGTTTATTTTCTATTTTTGAGAGACAGCAAGGGAGTTGGGGAGGGGCAGAGAGAGGGGGACAGAGGATCTGAAGCGGGCTCTGTGCTGATGGTACACAGCCCGATGTGGGGCTCAAGCTTGCAAACCATGAGGTCATGACCTGAGCCAAAGTCGGACGCTTAACCAACGGAGCCACCCAAATGCCCCCAAAGAAATCTTTTTTTAAAAGTTTAGTTCATATTTAAAATTTTAGGCCAAGGAAAGGGTTATATAATACAAGGTACTGTCTCATAATAGTTTTAGAGCACTTTCAGAATTCCGAGGCACATTTAAGAAAATGTCAGTTTCTCGACCAGTAGAAGCAACCAGCACAAAATGCACAGACACCCAGACCCTGAGTCTCCCGTTTCAGTGATGATCAAAATCTTAAAGTGAATCATGATGCCAAATAAGTAAGTCACTACTTGAATACCCTTCAAGCCCCAAAATTCCATTTTATGTGAATCCCAGATAATTGCATTCAGAAAATGGTCATACCTTTTTCCACTGAGTATTACTCTTCGTCTTTGTTTCGAACAGCATGACGCCTAATACAGTAATGGTGGCACTTATATTGTATTAATACCTCAGAACTAAACCCCAACGTTTTCTATTTTTTCATTGCTCTTAAGTGATACCTACTACATTCGGGGCCAACGTTCATTATACGTACTTGTATTACGTTGCCTTGCAACCTTAAGAAGCTTACGTTTCCTCTCCAAGGCAGGGATTTCTGGTGTGTGGGCAGAGGCACATACTGCTGGGGTGTTAGCCGTACCAGGTAATCTTTTAGGAAATGTCATGGAGTGGGAGGTTCGCTGCCTCGTCCGACACGCTGCTTCCCTCTCTCTGCGCAGCAGCTCTTCATCCACCAGCAGTGTCATGACTTGCTTAGACTTTTCCCGGATATGATAACCTAAAAAACACGTTGGCTTTGCGTCGGTGAGAAAATACGCCTTAGGGCTGCGAGGACTTTTTATTCTAAAGAAAATTAGGGGGGGAAATGTAAGCAACGTAAGCAAAGTGAAAAAAAATCTGTAGCAAACGTACAAGGAAACCTAAGTCCCGTGGGAACTGTCAGTAAGTGCCCTTTTCTGATACTTTAAGAAGTGAACGAGTATATGATTAAATCATATCACCATATTGACATGAAATTCTGCACTTTATTTTTTTAATACTTATTCATTTTTGAGAGCGAGAGAGAGAGAAAGAGAGAGAGAGTGAGCTCGTGGGAGCGGGGGAGGGGCACAGAGAGAGGGACACACAGAATCCGAAGCAGGCTCCAGGCTCTGAGCTGTCAGCACAGAGCCCACGTGGCACTTGAACTCACGAGCCGTGAGATCATGACCTGAGCCGAAGTCAGACGCCCAACTGACTGAGTCACCCAGGCACCCCGCTCCCCGACATTTTGCACTTTAAATATGTTATTTCTTTTTAAAAGCAATACGTACTCTATAATCAAATTATATAGGCATAAAAGAGGAGGAATGAATTAGACCTAGATTTGCTGACCTGGATGTGTGACCATGACATATAGCTAAAGATTTAAAGTAATACGCATGGTATGATTCAAATCTGGAAAGCACAGGGGAAAATCAAGCATTATGTATGTATCCAGGAGAGGGAAGTAGAGAAATATATGGATGGCTGGATGGATGATGGATGGGCAGGCAGACAGCCAGCTGTGTACCCACAACATTGTTAACATCCGTTACGTTAAAGGGGTACAATCGGGGCGGGAGAAGAGTAGGGAGGGCAATTAGATTTTCTTTGACATAACATCCTATCAAAACAACTTGATGCCATTAATAGAGTGCCAGATGCATAGTCTAAGATCAGAATCCTAACCAAGATGCTGTCCTTAACCATCTGTGTGACTCTCGGTTAGGTCGTCTGTCTGGGCTTCAGGTTTCTATGTGAAAACCAGGAGAAGCAGATCTATTCAGTGTAACTCACAGATACAAAAGTATACCTGTTTGAATACATAGTATCATTACTACAATTCTCAACCGCCTCCCAGGAGAAAGGATCAAGGAAAATCACTTACGTTTCCACATCTTTTTTTTTTTTTTTTTTTAATTTTTTTTTTTCAACGTTTATTCATTTTTGGGACAGAGAGAGACAGAGCATGAACGGGGGAGGGGCAGAGAGAGAGGGAGACACAGAATCGGAAACAGGCTCCAGGCTCCGAGCCATCAGCCCAGAGCCCGACGCGGGGCTCGAACTCCCGGACCGCGAGATCGTGACCTGGCTGAAGTCGGACGCCTAACCGACTGCGCCACCCAGGCGCCCCCGTTTCCACATCTCGACACAAACTCATGTTACCTCCTGTCTTCCCAAGCCTTCTTCCAGAAGTAAACTGAAAAGTCCCTAAAGAGCCACTACTATGTTCATTTTGGGCTCCAAGTGTGATGAATTAAAGTGTTAACGTATCCAATTATAATTTACCAGTAGTAGGAATAATGAGAAATGGTCAACTGCATGGTGTATGCAGACGAAAGAGGTCAACATGTTCTGGGCCAGTCGTTTCATTAAGGACTGCTAAGGACAGTGTCGGAAACCTTTGCTCAAGTTGCCATCTTTTCCAAGATTGTTTTATCTACCCTTTTTAAAAAAATTTTTTTTAATGTTTATTTATTTTTGAGACAGAGAGAGACAGAGCATGAATGGGGGAAGGTCAGAGAGAGAGGGAGACACAGAATCCGAAGCAGGCTCCAGGCTCTGAGCTGTCAGCCCAGAGCCTGACGCAGGGCTCGAACCCACAGACGGCGAGATCATGACCTGAGCTGAAGTCCGCTGCTTAATCGACTGAGCCACCCAGGCGCCCCTATTTTATCTACTCTTTTTTTTTTTTTTTTCAACGTTTATTTATTTTTGGGACAGAAGGAGACAGAGCATGAACGGGGGAGGGGCAGAGAAAGAGGGAGACACAGAATCGGAAACAGGCTCCAGGCTCCGAGCCATCAGCCCAGAGCCCGACGCGGGCTCAAACTCACGGACTGCGAGATCGTGACCTGGCTGAAGTCGGACGCTTAACCGACTGCGCCACCCAGGCGCCCCTTTTATCTACTCTTAATCTCACTTCTTAGTCACTTCTTCCTTCCAAACTTCTTTTGTAACTGCTGCGAACCATATCGTTCTCAATACCCTTAATTTCCTATGATTAATTTGTAGCCCATAAACAACAAAAAAAACTCACGGTGTTTTATGCTACCACTCAGTGTCGCACGACAGAAGCCTGCTGTGACTGTCAGCCTCTGGGGACAGGCAACATGCCAGACACTACTTTCCCCTGGAAAACTGCCACAGCTTTGTTTGCAGGAAGGGGTGAAAACCTTCACAAACTCATCTCCTTCCGCTTCCCCTCTCTCCCTCTACCCTAGCGACCCCGACTGCCTTATTCTTCAGTTACACCAGGCTCTTTATCTCCTTCAAGCCCTGGGCTAGCTGTCGCTTCTGCCAGGGACTCTGCATGGATAGGTCCCCAATTCATTCAAGTCTCTACTCAAATGTCACCTCCTCATAGAAGCCTTCCTTCTTCCCACCCTCTCTAAAATAATCCCATCCCCATCACTCTCTATTCCCTTACCTGTTTTATCACCACCTGCTATTGGTATACACAGGTTTGCACACACGAACACACACACACACACACACACATGCACACACGCACACACGTTTACTTGTTTACTGTTCGTTTCCTTACCAAGAATACAAGCTCCATGAGGGCAGAGAACCTCATTCACCCGGTATCTCCAGTGGCTGGAAGAATGATTGGCACATAACAGCTACTCAATAAATAGCTACTGAGTAAATGAATCGATAAAGGAGCAAATTCCGAAAAGTCTCAATATTCTCCTTTCTACAGTGCAAATGGAACCAGAAGGATGATAGACACTGAGCGCCGACTTACAGTGTAGCTGCCTGAGAAAGTTGCTTGGCCTGAAATAGTTTTTTGCGACACCCCTAACTAGAAAAGGGCAGAGCTAGAAGTTACGGGACAGACGGGGATTATTTGACTTGGAGGCTGCGTGAACTGGCGGAACTTAAAAGCAGCTGCAAAAGTTCAAAGGTCCGAGCAGATCTGTGAGGCAGAAAGCCAGCCACGATGTCGAAGCACTTTTCCCCGAAATATCAGGGCTCCTCCCTGAGGTAGCAGTCTACGGCACTGGGAAGGTCAAGCCACAGTACTCCACTTCTCACTCAAGGCCGCCCACAGCCCTGGCTACCTGACCACACCCATCCTTGAGATGCTGGAGGGTAGAAACCCGGCTGTTCTCAAGCGTTAAAGTTGAAAAAATCCAAGAACCCAATAAACCGGCGTCAAGGGTGAATTAACTAATAACAATGGTAATAACAGGATGGCATCTCCTCACTGCTAAGCAATGTGTTTCTGAAAGGAAAGGGAGAACATAGTACTAAAACAGAATTGTACTGGAACAGAACAAACGTAGGCAGCACCTGCTCTGGGTCTGAAAGAGAGAGAGAAAAAGAAGGGGGGAGAAGTTGGGAGGGTGAGGGACAGAGACAGACAAAGGGAGGGAGAAAGCATGGAGTCTCTGAAAAGAGAAATATGAAACAGATGGATACCGAAGGATACGTCAAGATGTAAAGCTTGTTAGAAGAGGTGAAGGGTAAAGTAAAAATGAAGCTACGTTCCGTTTTAACAGGCATCTTTGGGTTATAAGCGACAGAAACTCAAATTGAACCGGCCATGGGAAAAGCAGGGGTTGTGACTGGGCCTCAGGCACAGGAGAGGCAGAGACTGGAAAAGTACCGGCACACTTTTTTCCGTCTCCCATCCTTTCTTCTCTGTGTGTAATGCCTTCATTTTCTCCTCTTGCAGACTGGCTTCCTCCACCTGAATGTGGACATAGCCACAGATAGCTCTGGATTCACGCCCCACACTGTGCCACCTGAGAGGCCTCCCTCTTCCTTCATTCAAATTGGAAAAATCCAGGAGAATGACGCTGTTCGGCCCAGCCTGAAAGTCACATGCCCGTTACCTTGGCCAGAGGGTGGGATGCTACCACTGGCAACCCCCCATCAGAAAGGCATGGTGGAATGAGGGGAGAGTCAACAGGACAGAAGAATGAACGAACAGAAAGCCAACTTGCGGAGGCTTCCCAAACTCGAGGCCGAGGCCAAGGACATACAAATCACTAGAGCGACTAAGGGACAGACCGATATCCAAGGATATTCACTTATTCACTTATGCAGTATTTAATCATTTCTTGAACATTTCAGTTTCAGGAATTGTCTAGAAGCACAAGTGAGGACAAAAGAGACGAGATCCCCACACGAGATACTTTCAGATAAAAATAAAAGCTCTAAAGGAAATAAAGAACAGTGAGGTGCTGAACATCAAGCCGTGGTGAAGGGAAGGAAAGTCGTACTGAGGACATAACGTATCCTCTGAGCCTTGAACAGCAAGGGAAAGCTAGCTGTGCGGACATTCAGGCAGAGGGAACCGCTCTGATTTCCCTTCTTCAGGAAGCCTTCTACTGAGAGAGAGCAAGTCCCTCCAGGCTCACCCTACACACACGTGGTCGAGCCGGGTTTCCACGCGACTCTCATGGCATCTACCCTTGTCTCTTACAGCACTTGCACGGTTTGCAATTGCCTATTTACTTGCTGAATGTCTTGTTCCTCCACTACAGCAGAACGTCCATGAAGGCCAGAGCTATACCTGTTTGTTAAGATACTTCAGAAGTGTCTGCGAAATAAGTGAGTGAACGTGCTGAGGAAACATCTTCCAGATGCTGGGGAGGAGTCTCTGTAAATTCACAAAGGAACATCACGTAAAGGGATTTGGAAATGTGGTAAATTCAAAGACGCCGGGCAAAGAGATGCGCCAGGCTTCTAGAAGAACATGCACTAGGCTTGGAACAGTGGTCATAAAACATCTTAACGCCCCTCCCTCCATACCTGACCCACTAACCAATCAAAATTTACTCTTCCTCCTCCACTCCTTTCTCAGTCAAGTTGATCTCCATTCTAAGCCTGAAATATGAACATTCACCTCCCCAGATGCAGTAACCCGTGTCCACTGATGGTACCCACTAAATCTTTCCCCCCCTCGCTGTGTCCCTCAGTTCAGGCTCTGCTCATTTCCTGCCCGCGGTGTTTCGAATTATTGACTTATCTGGAGTCTCCCTCACCAGCTGTGCTCCCCAGTGTCTCCAGGGGCGAGGGGGTGTGGGGTCGGGAGAAGCACCCCCAACAGTGTATCTGATCAAGGTATTTTCCAGTTAAAAAAAAGACCCTCGGTCAAGTTGGCACAGTAAAGTCAAGCTTCAAAGTACCCCTCTGCTCCGCAACAAATACACAGCGCTAATAGACACTGCCAGGCTCCAAAACAAGATAGAAACCTCCACAAACCAGAAACGGAAGAGAAATGGAAGGATGGTCAGCACGGCTGAGGCCTCAGGGCTGTGGGGCTCTTGATCTGGCAGCCAGGAGTTTAGCTCCTCATGTGTTAGGGGACCAGAGCCGGCCTTACTCCCTCTTTGATGTTAGGAGGTATCCGTGTTTGTGAGAAAAGGCTGGGAAGAAAAGAAATAGTAGGGACAAAACCAGCGGCTAATTGTTTCCTGGGCTGTCACTTATTTGTAGCTGTGGGTCTAGAAGCTAGAAGACACGTGTGCAGCCTCAAGACTGGGAACTAAACCGAGTCACCGCCACCTGCATCTAAGACATCCGGTTCTGTCACAGGGCACGAGCCCTGAGCTACCTTTACAAGGGCTGCACTGGGGCTCTGAGGGAGCTGGGGGGAAAGAGCCGGAAAAAGCAACATAAAGGGGTAAACAGGAATGGTGGGGGAACAGCCTCTTGGTCAAAATAAGGCAGAAAACTAAAATTCCAAAATAGATTTTTTTTTAAATTTTTTTTTTTAACGTTTATTTATTTTTGAGACAGAGAGAGACAAAGCATGAATGGGGGAGGGTCAGAGAGAGGGAGACACAGAATCTGAAACAGGCTCCAGGCTCTGAGCTGTCAGCACAGAGCCTGACGAGGGGCTCGAACTCACGGACCGCAAGATCATGACCTGGGCCGAAGTCGGCCGCTTAACCGACTGAGCCACCCAGGCGCCCCTAGATTTTTTTTTTTTAATGAAAGATGGCTGATAAAAGCAGCAATCAAAACGTAAATTCACAGGGTGTCTGGGTGGCTCAGTCGGTTAAGCGTCTGACATTTGATTTCGGTTCAGCCCCGTGTTGGGTGGCGCTCGGAACCTGCTTGGGATTCCCTCTCTCTCCCCCCTCTCTGCCCCTCCCCTGCTCGTACTCGTGCCTTCTCTCTCACCCCCTCCCCTCCCAACATAAACTTAAAATAAACTTAAAAACAAACAAACACATGCATTCACTCCAAATGAAATCAACATTCTACAGGATTCTATAAGATCTTCTATAAATCAATATTCTATATTGTCAGATGATTTTAAAATCCTAAACCAAGATTTTTTAAATAAATACAATTAAGAGAGATTATTACAGGAGTCATATCCGCAACAAGGACTACGCGAAAACCACGAAGGACAGATTGCAAGGTCCTGGTATTTACCTAGAAGAAGTTCCAAAAGAAGAAACTTAAGGTCATCACAAAAAAGCGATATTCAGAGCAAAAAGAGCTAGGAATTTTACAGAAAAGATGTGAATCCTCACATCAAAAATGATCTCCAAAGACCAAGCGGGATAAAAAAAAAAAGAAAAAAAAAAAAAAAGAACAAACCTATATGGAGAGACACTGGAGAAAAACAGAAGATCGTCTAGGATAATGAGAAACTCTCCAAAGCTACCAGGCCCTTCTTCAGACCTACAACAGCCCGCTGGCCAGTCAGCACTCATTCGGCACCTGCATCAAACCAAGTGAAGAAACAGAGACACCAATAAGGTCATCTCAGTCCTCCAAACCCCACAGCCCAGTGAAGGCGGACACCCAGATGGCTCTTACAGCAGTGTGTTCAGCAGACGTGTGGACGAGGTACAGTGCATTGGCAGAAACCGCGGCAACGGCACCCAAAAGCCCTTCCTGATGGTTGTACTGAGCATTATTTGGACATGAATATACACTGCGGGAAACAAAAGTAATTAAAGTCAAAATATGCCAAGGACTAATAGTATTAGCTAACACTAACTGACGATTTACTATGTGCCTGACTTTCAGACATTATCTCACATCCATCCGCACGAAGCCCATTTTCCAGGTGAGACAAGTAAGTTTACGGGGAGTAAAAAAACTCTCCAAAAGTCATAGACTTAAATAATAAGCTGGAAGGTAGAGACTGGCTCCATAAAAATAACAAAATGCAGACTTGTATTTCCTTGACTGAATTCAGTGCACAAATGTAAGCTTTTTTATTTGATGACAAGATTGAGAAGAGAAGGATTGTATTGACATAGCACCGAAGTGCTAACCTGGTTACTCTCCCTTGTTTGTCTGCCCTGCTCTGCTGTCCGTGTGCATACAGGAAGCAAGGAAGAACGTGGGAAGACTGGCCGGACAGGTATATTTAAGTTTAAATAGATTCACGGTTTGCTTCTCGCCGTGGTGATTACTAACACCTACATTTGTTGAAAAGGAGCGAAGGGTGACCCAAAATACTCAACTGTTTTAGGTATAAAGACTTTGTTTAAACTCACAGTAATATAACTTAAAAAAAATTTTTTTTTAATATTTATTTTTGAGAGAGAGACAGAGCATAAGCCAGGGAGGGGCAGAGAGAGAGAGAGGGAGACACAGAATCCGAAGCAGGCTCCAGGCTCTGAGCTGTCAGCACAGATCCCGATGCGGGGCTCGAACCTGCAGACTGGGAGATCATGACCTGAGCTAAAGTCGGACACCTAACCGACTGAGCCACCCAGGAGCCCCATCATAGTAATATAACTTTTAACTGTAACTTTTAACAATAGCAGAACAGGCTTATGATGACCTAAAGCCTGCATGTTTGTTACAAGAAATTCATGACTTCATCAAAACTACAAAAATGTTGGTTATAGGAAATCACATTTGGTCAGTGGCCTTGTGTTCATGAACCCACCTCTCTGTAAATGAGCACAACTCCGCTGCATTAGCTAATCAACCCACCACCATCTATCAGGTGGGTTCGATGGTTAGAGAATTTGGACTCCCGTTGTCTGACCGTTGTAGAGAGAAAATCAAGTCTGATGAATTTGTAAGGTACATCACGCACCCCCCGTGCCGCGTGCTTAGCCACTACACCACACTGCCTGGGATTTGCCCGTCTCATGCCCCCACGTTCCTTCCCTCCTGTACAAGAATAGCCTCAGATTGGACTCTGCTTTTGGAGCCTTGACATAGCTGACCAACATCTAAATCAATTCTTCCACGTTTTTAGATATTTTCTTTCTCTTGAACTCACTCTTTCCAGAGATCTTGCCTCTATTTAATTTATCACAGTCACTTTGAAAGGGAAATCCCAATCATTCCTTTTTTCTCCTACTTGCCCATGTTCTGTCTTTCTCTAAACCCCTTCCGGGCCCAACTACGCGTTTTCTCCTTTCTCCTTTCTTCTCGGAGAACCTGAACTCAAAAAACAACCTCCTCAAAAACAACTGATTTTAATAACTTATAAACTAATATAAATATAAATAAATGTATTACAGGGGCGCCTGGGTGGCTCAGTCAGTTAAGCATCTGACTTCGGCTCAGGTCATGATCTCGCGGTCGGTGAGTTCGAGCTCCGCGTCGGGCTCTGTGCTGACAGCTCGGAGCCTGGAGCCTGCTTCGGATTCTGCGTCTCCCTCTCTCTCTGCCCCTCCCCTGCCCATGCTCCGTCTCTTTCTGTCTCAAAAATAAATAAAAACATTTAAAAAAAAGTTTAAAATAAATGTATTACATCTTCCAGAGAGTTTGCTTTTTACATTTTAGTCTGTATCTCTTAACTCTGGCGTACAAGCCTTATTAGTTCCTAATGTCACCCCAAGACATTTAATTTTCATGAGCAAATGGGTAGCTGATTGGGAAGGGCCAGTCCTTGAGGCCGGAACAAAATCAGCCCTGGATATAAATGTGAAGGGTCTAATTTCCCAAGTTGGATGACTGATAATGACAGTAGAAAACAAAAAAGGCAGTAACGTCACCAACGCATGCTACTTCTAATAAAACTGCTTAACACAACTTTTTAACAATACTGAAAAGCCGTCTTTTTAAAATGTGCCTTTCAAAAGAAATCTAGCTCGAATTTAAATATATGAGTGTGTGTGTATATACAATGACCCATTTAAATGAAATCAACTGCAATTTCAGGACTTAACTAATTGAGAATAACGTAGTACATAAACTTTAATGCACACGTTTCTGAGAATCTCTTTCGGTTTTATAAAAGGAATACCATAATTTCTGTAAATAAATAATTTGATGGTGTGAAACATTCAATTGGGTATTTTTCAGACCCTTTTAATTAAGTTCACTCTAGTAGTTCAGTGAAACTCTGTTAGGATATTTTTTAAAACTCAATTAGGAGAGGCTGCCTAGCATAATAATAGAATAGGACCAAAGAGTATTAGAGTATTAATCATGTTCAGTCATTAATGAAATGTGCAACCTTACCTAAAGAACAATCTGAGCGTCAGCACCTCATCTGTGTCAGAGAGATAATACACATCCTTCATTCCTCATACAACATAAGGTGTTGTCAGATCACATGATATAACATACATGAAAATGCTCTACGGGCGTCTGGGTGGCTCAGTCGGTTAAGCGTCCAACTTCAGCTCAGGTCATAATCTAATGGTTCATGGTTTCAAGCCCCGTGTCGGGCTCTGTGCTGACAGCTCGGAGCCTGAAGCCTGCTTGGGATTCTGTGTCTCCCTCTCTCTCTCTCTCTCTCTCTCTCAAAAATAAACATTAAAAAAAATGAAGACGACTTTCGTTAACTATACACCTGCCCTATGACCCAGAAATTCCACTCTTAAGTGTATGCCCAAGAGAGCTGAATATGTATGTCCACACAAAGCCTTACATAAGGATGTTCGTAACAGCTTTACTCATAATAGCTAAGGACTATATACACACCAAATGCTCATCAACAGAAGATAGGTAAACAAACTGTGGTATATAAGTTATATCTCAATAAAGCACTGTTTGCGTTAAAAATCTATTTTTAAAAGGAATTTATAGTGAATAAATGGGAATTTTGTTGTTAAAGGAATCGACTTTGACACTTATATTTTTTATATTCCTAAAAGAAAGTCAGTTGCTATAAACCCGCTAAAGGTATAAAAGTACTAGGATATTAATCATCCATTCATCTAGTATCTATTGAGTGATCCCACCCCCAGGCATGTACTAAGGGCTAGGGACAATGCTCTTGCCCTTTAGAAATTCACAGTTTTGCAAGAGATACAGGCATGTATATAAATGTGCTCTGACAGAGGCATGACGGAGGTATAGAGGCGTTGTGCACGTAACGGAGACAATGTTCTACTCTACCTGAGAACATCAAGGAGATTCAGGACTATCAGCTGGAGACCCTGAATCTCCTGCAGGAACATGGCCCCCTTCCCGATGAGTTTGAGCCTACCTTGCAATGGGCCCTAAATCTAAGAGAAAAGAAACTGGCCCGATCACGCCAACTGTGTCTAGCTAGTTGCCCGAGACCATAAAATTAGATTTGCGTGAAGGATTTTTTTTAAGCCGTGATTGCCACCAGACTATAAGGTATACATTTCTTGTACCATCTTTGACCTAAAACAACTTAAACAGATGCAAAAAAAGGATAAACTTTTCAGTTCCTGTCCCAGATTAATGAGCAGAACTAGTTTAGGTCTCAGGTCCTTCCTGTGTGTCCCACCTTGCCACGCGTAACTAGTTAAATGCGCGATCAAGTCTGGAGACACGACACAGGTCGACAGGGTGGAGTAGAACGTCACTCATTCAGTCCATCAGTCATTCAACAATGTATTGTAGTAGGTAAGACCGTGGATTCTGGAGCCAAAACATCGAGCTTATAATCTTGGCTCTGCCACTAACTAGCTGTGTGAACTGGCTACTCAACCTTTTTCTACCTTACTTTCCGCCTCAGTAAAATGGGGCCAATACCGCAACTGTCTCAAAGGGTTATTATGAAGATTAAATGAGTTAACATATATGAAGTCGTTAGAAGAGTCTTTGTCACATAGTTAAATGTCATAAACTTGTTTGCTAATATAGGGGGTCCAAAAAGTTAGGGAATACAGAAGAAAACTTATTTTTACATAGTATGCTAATTACATTTTACGTTAATACATTCACTGTTTTTCTATACATTCTAGACACTGTTTCAGGTAAAGTACCTCTAAATTTAAAGCAATGTGTCCAATTGTCAACCAAAAAAAAAAAAAAAGAACTACAATAAATACAAGACAGAGTGTCCCCCAAAGTCTGGAAACACAGTGAAAATCATGTATTTATTATAAAATTTTTCAGATTAACAATTAGACTCATTGCTTTAAGTTTTCTTCATCTGAAAAACTGTCTGGAGGTTGAAGAGAAACACTGGGAAAGTCATTTGAAATGTTAACAAACTATTTGAAAACAAGTTTCTCCTGCTCCCCACGTTTTCTGAGTTGTTTTCTCAATTTTTCCCCCTTGTAGCCAACGGGAATACTTTCCAAGACCCCCAGTGGGTGCCTGAAACTGCAGATACTATCAAACCCTACCTGTGTTTTCTTCTACACACACATACCTATGGTGAAGCTTAATTTATAAATTAGACACAGTAAGAGAGTAACAACAATAACTAATAATAAAATAGACCAATTATAAGAATATACCATATTCTTATACCATAACGGAAGTTATTACATGAATGTGGTCTCTCTCTCTCAAACTATCTTATTGTACTCCACTCACTTTTCTCCATGTGATGATGTGAGATAAAACACCTACGTGATGAGATGAAGTGAAGCGAATGATGGAGACACTGTGTCATAGCACTAGGCTACTACCTGCCTTCTGAACCACGTATCAGAAGGAGGCTCATCTGCTTCCGGACGATAGTTGACTACGGGTAACTGAAACTGTGAAAACTGAAACCACAGATAAAGCGGGGACTACTGTAGGGACGCCTGGGTGGCTCAGTTGGTTAAGCACCCAACTCTTGATTTCAGCTCAGGTCACGATCTCGCAGTTCGTGAGCTCGAGCCCCGCATCGGGCTCTCTCTGCTGTCGGCGCAGAGCCTGCTTCAGATGCTCTGCCCCCCTCTCTCTGCCCCTCCCATGTGTGCTGCCCCTCTCTCAAAAATAAATAAACATTAAGAAATGGGGGGGGGACTACTGTAACACTATTATGAAGTACTGAGCATGAGCTGTGTGATAGCTGCTGTTGTAATGTTGGAAATAGAGCATGGGCAAAGCAGACATAAAACATTCCTGCTCTCAGGGCACCTGGGGGGCTCCGTTTGGTTAAGCATCTGACTCTTGATTTCAGCTCAGGTCATGATCTCACAGTTAGTGAGTTCGAGCCCCACACTGGGCTCTGTGCTGACAGCATGGAGCCTGCTTAGGATTCTGTCTCCCTCTCCCTCTCTCTGCCTCTCCTCCCCTTGCTATCTCTCTCTCTCTCAAAAATAAAATAAATTTTAAAAAATTAAAAAAAAAAATTCCTGCCCTCATAAAACGTATGTTTTAGTAGGAAGAAATAGACAATAAATAATAAAATAAAACATGCCCTATGTCAGATAAGAAAAGCTATGAAGAAAACTAAAACAGAAGGTAGCTAGGGCCTATCAGTGCAATTGTGGGATGGGGCTGATTTTTCATAAATAGGGTAGATAAGAGGCCTCACTAAAAAGATGACTTTCTCGGGGCGCCTGGGTGGCGCAGTCGGTTAAGCGTCCGACTTCAGCCAGGTCACGATCTCGCGGTCCGTGAATTCGAGCCCCGCGTCGGGCTCTGGGCTGATGGCTCAGAGCCTGGAGCCTGTTTCCGATTCTGTGTCTCCCTCTCTCTCTGTCCCTCCCCCGTTCATGCTCTGTCTCTCTCTGTCCCAAAAATAAATAAACGTTGAAAAAAAAAAAATTAAAAAAAAAAAAAGATGACTTTCTCAGCGGAGATCTGAAGTATGTGAGAAAACAATGCAGGTATCTGGGGATGAACACTCAGGCAAAGGGAACGGCAAGTGTAAAAGCCAATCATGGAAACCCCCCCAAAAGTCTTTTTCTATAATTTCTCCTATTTTTATCTTTTTTTCTTTGCCTCTTCTTGACAGCCTGTATCTCAGGTAGGATCCAGCTACAGATCACTTGGATCACTACAATTTCTCTTCCGTTAATTTCTCAATACAAACTTCACTCTCTGCTTTTCTTTTCTGATACAATAAAATCATTCTTATTCAGTAGTTTTTCAGGGATCATATTTCCTATCTCAAGTCTTTTGCTTTTTTTATGACTTCCATTCAATAAAAATTTACTGAGGTCTAGTACGTGCCAAGGCCTGCTGGTAAAAAGATGATTATCACATGACATGTACCTTCAGAATCTAGTTAAGGATAAGTATACACACACACGCACATATATAAAGTGGATAAAATATACTGTAAAAAACACCTCACTGATATTATGAATAAAACGCCACAGCAATTAATTCTTCCCAGTAAGGAAAAGAAGACCTAGTCGGAGATATAGAGGAAAAGCCTCCTGAGCTAGGATCTGATGACTAAGTAGGAACTCAACAAACAGACAGCAGGAAACAACTAGTACAGGGAAGAAGAAACATCTTAAGTATCAGCACAGAGATGTGAAAGCAAATAATACATTAGGAATGCTTGGATGCAATGTGTTAGCTTAGAAGACTAAGGAAATAAGAGTAGAAATGTCGATTGGGAACATGCTAAGAGGCCTGACTTTATCCCAAGAGCCAGTGGCTCCCAAATTATTTTGACCACACACCCTATCAGTCACAAAATTTTATGCATATATCTATATCTATATCTGTATCTATATCTATACCTATCTATGTGTATATATATATATATATATATATATATATATATGCTTGTTTGCTTATGTATAAATTATGCCAAGAACTACTATTCTTTTTTTTTTAATTTTTTTTTAAACGTTTATTTATTTTTGAGACAGAGAGAGACAGAGCATGAACGGGGGAGGGGCAGAGAGAGAGAGGGAGACACAGAATCGGAAGCAGGCTCCAGGCTCTGAGACATCAGCCCAGAGCCCGACGCGGGGCTCGAACTCACAGACTGTGAGATCATGACCTGAGCTGAAGTCGGACGCTTAACTGACTGAGCCACCCAGGAGCCCCAAGAACTACTATTCTAATATATTACACTCATTAGGAAACAAATACAAAAAGAGAAATGTGTAAAATATAAAGATGAAATAGCTAATATTTTCCCCCAACAGAATTATTTTTCACTAATTAATATCTATTAACTTAAAGAATACTGTGTGCCAATGTTACCAATCAATAACCACTGTCACTTCCATAACCAACAAATGAATATACGATGCTTCTGTTGACAGTTCAGTTCTCACTTGCACTTTTCTTGCTCTCTTCATGCTACCAAGTCATCAAGAATATTTTCAAAGCCCAAAATAGTATACATGTGCTTACTTCTTTGATCTTAAGCTCAGCTGTTAAGAAATCTGAAAAACCTTTATGATAGTGAATTTGAACATATCCAAATATACCATACCTTATAAAAGGTATAAATGCATAAACAAGCTTGCTTACAATTTCATGCTTATCTACTTTATCTCTCAAAACAGCTCACAAACTCTTCAGAGTAGGGGCTGATCCTCTCTCTTTCCACTTAAAAAAAAAAATCATCATAGTGCTCAGCACAGTGATAAAATAGCTGCTCTGTAAAGTACAAAAATGATTACATTCCATTCACTGTTATCCAAAATATTAGGCCTTTTTAAAACTTAATTCTTGGGGATGCAAACCTTTAATCAGTATTTTATTTTAATTTTTAATGATTAATTTAATGCTCATAGAAGTTGATGCCTTCACAGTTTTGAAATTAAGAAGCCTAGCATGATCAAAAACCAAGAAGATGTTCTCCAATATCATCATTAAACGTCACACCGGACCTTAAGTAAACACTTAAAAAATAAAGAGGATACACACCATGACCGAGCGGGATTTATACTAGGAATGCAAGGTTGGTGCCCATATGGAAATCAATCGATGCAATACACCGTATCAACAGAATAAAGGAGAAAAAACACATAATCATCTCAGTAGCTGCAGAAAAAGCATTTGACAAAAGTCAACAGCCTTTCCTTATAAAAACATTCAATAAACTAACAATAGAACTCCAGCAGGGCACGTGGGTGGCTCAGTTAAGCCTTGGCTCAGATCATGACCTCACTGGTTCGGTTTGTGAGTTCGAGCCCTGCCTTGGCCTCAGCCTCGGGCTCTCTGCTGTCAGCCCAGAGCTTCTATCCCCCTCTCTCTGGGCTCTCCCCTGCCTGCACGCATGTGCTCCCTCTCAGGCAGGTGTAAGTGGAATCTAAGTGATCAGCAGGACGCGCGGTGAGCCCAGCGTCCTCCTACGCCGCCATCTTCCCTCCTCTCTCTCCCTCTCAAACTAAACATTAAAAAACAAAACAAAACAACTCCATCAACCTTCTGATAAAAAGCATCTATGAAAACCCACACCTAACATCATACTTAATGGTGAAAGACTGAAAGCTTTCCTCTCAAGATCAGGAATGAAACTGATTCTCACCATTTCTATTCAATGTTGTACAGGAGGTTTTAGCCAGGGCAATTAAGCAAGAAAAAGAATTAAGATGCATCCGCATCAGAAAGGAAAAGTAAAACTACCTCTATGTGCAGATGACATGATATTGTGTGTAGGAAATCCTTAGGAATCTTTAAAAAAAAACCCAAAAACTATTACAGCTAATAAACAAGTTCAGCAAAGTAGCAGGATACAAGAGCAATATACAAAAATAACTCGAACGGTTGTATTTCTATACATTAGCAACGAGTAATCTTAAAAATGGAATGAAGAAAATAATTCCATTTACAATAGCACCAAAGAGAATAAAATACTTATGACTATATTTACCGAAAGAAATGTAAGACTTGTGCACTGAAAACTACAAAAGATTTATGAAAGAAGGCGTGGGGCGCCTGGTGGCTCAGTCGGTTGGGCAACTGACTTCAGCTCAGATCATGATCTCGCAGTGAGTTCAAGCCCCGCATCGGGGGGCTCTGTGCTGAGAGTTCAGAGCCTGGAGCCTGCTTCCAATTCTGCGTCTCCCTCTCTCTCTCTGCCCTTCCCCCGCTTGCACTCTCTCTCTGTCTCTCAAAAATGAATACACGTTAAAAAGTTTTCTTTAAAAGAAAGAAGACCTTAAATTAAAGGGAAGATATCTGGTGTTTGTGGATTAGAGGAACTGATGTTTGTTAAGATGGCAATATTCTCAAAATTGATCTACAGGTTCAGTGCAATCTTGATAAAAATTCTAGCTGCTTTTTTTTTTTTTTTACAGAAATTAACAAGCTAATGCTAAACTTGATAGGGAAATGCAAAGGACCCAGAAAGGCCACAACAATTATTGCAAAAGAACAAAGCTGGAGGACTCACCTTTATTTCAAAATTTACTACATAGCTACAGTAATCAAAATAGTGTGGCACTGGCATATAGACATATAGATCAGTAGAACAGAATTGAGAGAACAGGAGGTGCCTGGGTGGCTTACTCAGTTAAGCATCTGCCTCTTGGTTTTGGCTCAGGTCATGATCTCATGGTTCATGAGATCAAGCCCCACATCGGGTTCCACACTGACAGCACAGAGCCTGCTTGGGATTCTCTCTCCCTCTCTCTCTCTCTGCCTCTCTCCCGCTCATGCGCTTTCTCAAAATAAATAAATAAACTTTTTTTTTTTAATTGAGGGTACAGAAATAAAACCTTACATCTATGGTCAACTGATTTTTATAAGGGTGCCAGTATAATTCAATGGGGGAAGGAATAGTCTTTTCAGCAGGTAGCAGTGGGACAACTGGATATCTATACGCAAAAGAATGAGACTGGAACTCTACTTCACGCCATACGCAAAAATTTAGATCCAAGATCTAAATGGAAGAGCTAAAACACTGAAACTCTTAGAAAAAAACACAGGTGTGAATCTTCGTGACCTTAGATTAAGCAATGACTTCTTACATATGACACTTAAAGCACAAGCACCAAAGGAAAACAGACAAACTGGACTTCATCAAAATTTAATCGAGCAAGTAAAAAAGACAGCCTAAGAATGGGAGAAGATATTTGCAAGTCACAAGATAGAGGTCTTGTATCCAGAATATAAAAAACTCAACACATAAAAAGAAAAAAAAAAAAAACCCAACAATTAAAAATGGACAAAGGATTTGTACAGCCATTTCTTCGAAGAAGATATATAAATGGCCAAAAGGGCATAGAAAGATGCTCAACATCATTAGTCTTTAGGGAGACGTAAATTGAAACCGCAGCGAGATACTACTTTTCACCTCCGGTAGGATGGCTCTAATCAAAAAGATGGACAAGAACAAGTGTTGTCAAGGATACGGAAAAACAGGAACCCTCTTACATTGCTGGTAAGAATGTAAAATGGCGCGGCTGCTAAGGAAAAGCAGTTACTGGTTCCTCAAAAAGCTGAACATTGAATTGCCATACGACCCAGCAACTCCACTCCTAAGTATACACCCAACGGAACTGAAAGCAGAGGCTCAAACTGACACTTGCAGGCTTTTGTTCATTGCAGCCCAGTTCACAAGAGCCAAAATGTGAAAACAACCCAAGAATCCACCATCAGATGAATAAACAAAATGTGGTATGTTTATACAATGGAATGTTATTCAGCTACAAAAAGAATGAAGTTCACATCAAGTATGTGAAATAAGCCAAAAACAAAAGGCAAATACTATATGATTCACTTCCATGAGGTACCCCGAAGAGGTGAATTTATAGAGATTAGCAGGAGAGCTTTATTGCCCAATGATTATGGAGGTGCTTTTTTTTTTTTTTTTTTAAGTTTACTTATTTATGTTGAAAGAGAAAGTGAGCACGGGAGGGACAGAGAGAGAGAGAAATTGAGAGAGAGAGAGAGAGAGAGAGAGAGAGAGAGAGACTTCCAAGCAGGTTCCACACTGTCAGCATGGAGCCCAGCACAGGGCTTGAATTCACAAACTGAGATCACGACCTGAGCCAAAACCAAGAGTCAGACGCTCAACCAACTGAGCCACTCAAGTGCCCCACAGTTAATGGAGTTTCTGCCTGGGGTGATGAAAGTTTTGGAAGTAGACAGTGGCAATGGTTGTGCCACACTGTGAATGTAATTAATGTCACGGAATTGCATGCTTAAAATGACAAATTTGGTTATTTACATTTTATCCCAATTTTTAAAAGTTAACAATATACCTAAAACCATAGGATTGTATACTTTAGATGGGTGAATTGTCTGACATGTGAATTATATTGCAATAAAGCTGATTTTTAAAATGTGAAGAAAAAAAAAAAAGAAACGAGCTCTCAGGCTATAAAAAGGACATGGGAGAATCTTAAATGCAGTCTGTCAAGTAGAGAAAGGAGTCTGAAAAAGCTACATCGTATATGATTCCAATTACATAATATTCTGGAAAAGGCAAAACTATAAAGACAATAAAAAGATCAGTGGCTACCAAGGGTTCCAGGCAGGGGAGAAAGGAGGAACGGGTAGAACACAGGACATTTTCAAGACAGTGAAACTATTATGATACTGGAGTGGTAGATACACGACGTGCGTTTTTCAAAACCCACAGAACAGAACACCAAGAGTGAACCCTAAGGTCAACAAAGGACTTTAGCGAGCGTGTTAATACTGGTTATTAGTCAACTGTTACAAATGTACCACACTAACGCGAGATGTTAACTGGAGAGGCAGTGTGTGGATGGCGAAGGGTATGTGGGAACTCTGTACTTTGTGTGTAAATCTGTAAATCTTTTCTCTAAATCTCAAGCTGCTCTTAAAAAAGGTCTATTCTAAAAATGTATGCTTCGCACAAAGACTGCACTGAATTGTATCCTTTTCTTATGATTCATAAGACTATTCACTTTAAATGCTAATTATAATTTTACATTAGATGGGGAGGAAATGCTTGGTTTTTTTAGCATTACAGAATACCAGACGTTTCCAAGTCATCTCAGTTTGGTATTCCCCATAACTGTTCCCTACTTCACCTCCTCCTCCACCCCCGACAAAATTATTTTATGACCTAAATTTTTGTGTTCCTATACTTCCATCTAGATAGTCTTTGAGGATTCTGGAGTCTGTGGAAACGCTTCCTTACATTTATGACTAAATTCCAGTCCAATTATAATTGTGAATTACAGTGACCTTATTACACCAAGCTGCCATGCTTCCTGTTTTATTCACTTTGTTCATCTTCTACGAGCTATCGTTTTATCGGGAACCTTACGTGTGTTAGTTTTACACAGTCCTTTGAAAGAAAATTGCTCTCTCAGGCACTGAAGAGTCAACACAAAGTCTTCTGGAAACTGTAACTGTCCCAGAGAAAGGGAGCTAATACATTTGAGAATAACTTTCCCCCAGCTCCTGGTTCAAAACGATCCCTTCCCAAACGTCTAATCTTTAGTGGCACACCATATACATTTCTTTTACCTTGGTCTTTTCCAGCTTCATCTACGTGTTGAAAATCTTTTAGTGTCTGAAGTTTACAGAACCCCTCTCTGCAATGCTGGATAACTTTCTTTGATCCATTCTTGATGAGATAATCCATGAGCGTAAGGGATTTATACACATGACGCCAGCTCTTCCCATGGTCACCGAGTCTCTGCCATAGCATATTCATAATCTCTGACAGAGAAATTGTGTTGAAAGTCAGGTCACTGATATCTAACATGAGAGAACTCGAAGGACCCCAAGGGTCATTGGAAGTTGCTTCCCTGACTTTTATTTCGGCATCTGAGTAATTCTTCATGAAGTTTTTCACTTGCCTCCTGAATGCCATCGGTAAGAAGTTTGAAGGTGGGATGGGGGTGTGAGCAACGGAAAAGGAGTTCATATAATTGGTTTATAAAATTGAGAGGTAACTGGCCCCCAGTTCTGTTGCTCCCAAACACAAATGATTAATCTCCATTTTGACGAGGCATCAATTTCCTGCAAAGCAAAGCACAAAAAATAGGTAAGTGAAAGCTTTTCTGAGACGTCTACAGAAGACCAAGTCAGTGTGAGAAATCTAGTTTTACTTAGAAATCAGCCCCTCACTTACAGGAGCCAGAATTGAGGGCACTATATAAAATTCTCCTAGGAACTGTATGGGAAAATCTCTCATGAGGGATTGGCCCATATTATGTGAAGAAATATAGGTGGTGTTTTTAGTCCTAAACGTTTCTGCAGAAAATTTTCACTCAATCACTCAACCTCTTTGGCCAGAAATAAAACTATCTTAAAGCATTACATGGACAGTGGGCAAGTCAGTTTAAGAAAATGGAACTTGGGGGGCACCTGGGTGGCTCAGTCGGTGAAGCATCTGGCTTCGGCTCAGGTTGTGATCTCACGGTTCGCGGGTTCGAGCCCCGCGTGGGGCTCTGTGCTGACAGCTCAGAGCCTGGAGCCTGCTTGGGATTCTGTGTCTCCCTCTCTCTCTGCCTGTTCCCTGCTCGCTCGCTCTCTCTCTCAAAAATAAATAAACATTAAAAACAAAGAAAATGGAACTTGTGCTCTGACATCTCATGCTTAAGACTTGTCTTGTGTAAAATAGTGTGTCCCGAAGGTAATTAAGACGGTTAACGACTGAGTCTTAGCGTCATCAAGTGACCCCGTGGTTGTATTCTTCTTAGAACTACAAGTTATGGGGCGCCTGGGTGGCGCAGTCGGTTAAGCGTCCGACTTCAGCCAGGTCACGATCTCGCGGTCCGTGAGTTCGAGCCCCGCGTCGGGCTCTGGGCTGATGGCTCAGAGCCTGGAGCCTGTTTCTGATTCTGTGTCTCCCTCTCTCTGCCCCTCCCCCCCGTTCATGCTCTGTCTCTCTCTGTCCCCAAAAAAATAAATAAACGTTGAAAAAAAAAAAAAAAAAAAAGAACTACAAGTCACTAGAATCAGATCTAAATATGTTCTGCTTTCTTGTTAATCTGAAAGTAGGGAGGGTTGTGGACTATTAACGCAAGGAGTTGCACCTCAGCAGACTCCACATCTAACTCAGGGTACCCTCAACCAATGTGTAAGGTTAATAAGGTCAAGGAAAAGGTTAAATTACTTTCTTTACTGGGCTTCAGTAAAGGAAGTATGTGTTTAGGACTAAACAATGTCAGTAGTGTAATTCAAATGGGGCTAACAACTTCCCTAAAACCTGGAGTGATTATCAGTGGGATCTGTCAGATCCCAGAACAAGGGCGCACAAAGCGTGCCCACTGAGGTTGACACAAAATATGCTAAAACCTTAAATGGTTTTAAGGTTTTGAGATCTGCAGCCCCAAACCTTAAATGATGCTTCTGATCAATTCACAGCTCACATGAAACCATTCCCTTCCTCCTTTGTCATTGCTTTGCATTAAGGTGGGTCAGTTGGTTTGCATTTTCCCTGGTGATTCACCACCGATGGCCACCGAGATCATGTACTAAATTGATTTCGAGCCCTGACAAGCATCCAGAGCCAGCGAAGCCTCAACGATCTATAATCAGATTTTACTAGAGAAACGGCACACACACAAAAGAAAAACATTAAAATCCATAACAAATTTGTCTTGTTTTCAGTGTTGTTTTTCTTCCTGGACCTTCACAACTCCCAGCTCAGGTTTGATCAATTTCTGTGTGTGTATTTAAGGAAGGCATAAATTTTCAGAAGCAAACTAAATGAGTTATCCCTTCTTTTTCAAAAAATAAGAGAAGGGGATAATCAACTTTTTTTTTTTTTTTTTTGGTAAAAGTACAACACATCCTCAAATAAGCGAGATAGAAAATGTATCAGTTTAATTAACATTTCTCTTATATTAACATTTAATTGACCATCATCAACCCTAGGAAGAAAACAGTAAGTTGTGTGATTTTACAATTTTCTGATTTTCTCTCTTGTTTGCACTTCAAACACAGGCATTTTTATCTGACTCATTCCTGCAGCGAAAACCAGATTTATAATGTGTTTCAATAAGCTATTAAAATTTTCAACCATGAGGGCTTTCTTTTTCTATTGTCCTTTTTTCCCTTCTACCAAAGCTCAGTCAATGCAGAGATGCACTGTGACAGTGGCTTAGAGCAACAAATATTGATCTGTTTCCTCACAAGTCTATTAAAAAAAAACAAACCTGTTAGAATCATAACCTGCTGATGAACAACAGTCATCAAACACGCTCGTTTTTCCTTTTTTTTGGCTAGCTACCTATCTATATTTTGGAGGAAGAAAATCCTAATTTTTTAGGTTTTCCTATATTCTTTAAATTGCATTTGAAAAATGCTTTCTTAAATAAATTTTCTGCCCCAGGAAAGTATCTAAATAATTGGCTTCAATCCAATAGGGCAGTTTAAAATGGATGTGCTTGACATTATACTGAAATTAAATACATTCCCACCCATTAGTAAAACCCCGAAGAAAAAAGTCTGGCTAGGTGAATTACTGTCATTTTACTAATGCATTAGTACTTTATGACACGACCAGAGAATATGTAAGACACCATTCTGCCATTGGTTTCTTTTCAGATTAACGAGTTCAGTTGGTGTTAGTTGTAAATTGTATGTTGGTTTTATGTGTTTTAGACACCGGACTACATGCAAATGTTCAGTTTACTCACACCATCAGAGACTTGAGATAGTAATTATGGTGATATGACATCTGAGACAGAAGTGATGCCTGAGAGGGTAAATTTACACACCTGAATTTTGGTTGTCTGGCTACCCTAACCCCTAGAATACTTAGAAACGGAGGGAAGTAAGATACTCTATGTCACAAAGCTGGGTCACCTCCTCCGGGAGGCCTTCAGCAAGCACACTAACTACTTAGATCTTCCCAGACACTCTTTCTGCACCAGGTTTATTTCCTTCATGGCACTTACCACGATCTGTACTTGTGCACTTGTCATTTGCTTTCTTCACCACCAGACTAGAAGCTCCGTGACGGCAGGGACCATGACCATCTTACTTACAAGGTAGTATAATCCTATTGCCCAACAGGTACCTAGAACATAGTAGATACTCGAGAAACGGGTGTTGAGTGAATGCCCAAATGACTGAGTGACTCTGCTTTGGGATAAACCTGCATTGGTTCCACAGTTTTGGATTATAAACATGATATTTAGAAAAATATATTAAAGTCCTGTAATTGTCGAGTAAAATCCTAGAGTGTGGAGCAAATCTTTTCAAATTAATCAGTATTTCTTGAGTATCTACCATTTGTGGATGACCTAAGAAATCTAAAACATGATCCCAACATGCAAAAACCAGTGTCTGGTTAAGGGGCTTTTTTCCTTAAATAATTCCAAAAGAAACAACAGGATGAGGTAGAAAAAGTCTCTTGGTTCTCTTTTTAGAGTTACCCACTTCCACAATGCTTTGGCAAACGCTGTTTCCTCCCGCAACTTTACCTTAATCACAACAGGAAATCATGTAAGCTATCAAGGGACATTATGGAATTCAAACCCAAGGTTTTTTCTCAGACTTTTGAAGGGTAATGCGGTGCCTCTACCATAAGTCACATGATAACCACAGTAAGGTGGGGGGCGGGGGGGGGGGGCGCTCGGAACAAACAAACATTAACATGACTGCAAAAACTTGTTCATATTTGGAATAAATAAAGACAAATGGCTCGCTTCAATTCAGGTCTTGCGGCCAAATGAATTGAGGGAAAAACTGGTCTTCAAAACTCTTTGGATGTCAGAATCAAGAACAAGGGATTGAGAAGCCGAAAAGGACTATACCCGACGACCTAGGACAATAACAAGGGCAGCATCGAAGAGGCTGAGCGCAAGCGGCATCTGGAAAGATGCATTTAGGGTAGTGCTACGAAGAGAGTGCTATAGGTTCTGCCTATAGACTTAAGTTTACCCAGGAGAAAAAAAAAAAAGTTCTGGACAAGACTGTCATGGGTGAGTGACTACAGAGAATACCAAGATGGCATTAGGAGGTGTTACCGTTTCGATGGGAAGAATACGGCAAGAGGCAGAGAAACCAACTTTTAGGAGCCCTCCTGTATGTTCATTAATTCAATCAACTGTTAGCTTTCTAGTTTACCATGTAGCAGACTCCATTCTAAGAAACGGGGGGAAGATGCACCAGACACAGACCCCTCCTGGAATAAAGGGCTACTCCTTTTCGAATGCTCACAATGTACTCACACCTCACAGACCTCATCTCATTAATTAGGGTCCCAAAGGCCTGGATTTGCGGTCCTGCTCTGCCATTCCCTAATTAAGGCTCAACAACTTCTCTGAGCCCCTGTTCCCTCATCTGCAGCATAAAGAATAATCACCACACAGAAAGAACTGTCGAGAAGAAGAAATGAGATGCTCCAGAAAGAATTCTGAACATGAAGGGTGAAGGCTGAGAGAGAATCAACTCCCTGTAGACGGGGTCTTTCCTTGGCATCCATTTCTTCATTCATTCAACAACCACTTCAGAACGACCACTGCGTGCAACGCAGGCCCTAAGTCACATGGAGTCACACGGCTGAACCAGCCCACTGACTGGCGTCGGAGAGCACGCGGTTTACTTGGAGGGGAAGGTTGGGCCACACAGAAGCTTCTAGAAGGAGGGCGTGACATGATGGCGTCACACAGCGGGGGGCCTTCCCTCACGCAAAGCATGGTGGCCTCGGCCCCCTAGCGCCCGCGCCCACACCCGCACAGCGACGGCACCGGCCTGGGACAGGAGGCAGGGAGCAGCCCCTCCATGCCCGCCAGCACCCACAAACAACAATCTACTACCTGAGGGGAAGATCCAGCCACCAGCGTTGGGGCCTTTTTCTGCTCAAATTCAAGCCCCTCGTTCCCAGGCTGATCGCCTCCTGCGGCCGGGCGCCAGCGCCCATGCCTTTCCCCACTTCCGCTTCCTCACTTCCGGCCCCTCACTTCCGGCTTGGGGGAGGTCTGGTGCCGGCTGCTCCCAGGGCGTCCAGCAAAAGGGACGGGAGGGGTTAAAATGATCCAACTTGGGGCTGTCAAGTGGGATGAAGGCAAATGTCTTCATTTAACAACCCACGGGGCTATGATGCTGCCCTATTCCTCCTTCCAAAGAGAAGTTTTTACAATTTGTGTTACCGATGTATTTTAACTGACTGGATCCGGCACCCGCAGCTGATCTCCACCTCAAAGGAGTGTAATAATGGTAGTTTTCCAGGGATGAAAAGAGCAGTGTGTGTGATGGGCAGTGACAGAGTGCCTCCAGTGAGGCCTTCGGGTACCGCTGACGCGCAGTCGTTGAAATATTCACCCGATCTTCACGGAGCGCCCACTGCGTGCCAGGGATCCCGCTAAGCTGTAAGGACGTAAGGACCCAGAGAGAAAGAATGAGTCCAATGCTGCCTGAGTTTACAGACTAGTGGAGGTGACAGGCACCGTCACAGAGGATTGTGACAAGGTATGTATCTGGTAATAAGAGAGGAGAGAGCATCTAATTCTGCCAAGGCGTATTTAAGGGCAGGTTTCACGGAAAGCTTTACATCAGAATCTTAAAGGATGACAGGGAGTTCACTGGATAGACAAAGTGGAGGAGCCCATTAGAGGCAAAGGACACATCATGTGTAAAGACTTGAAAGCTGAGAGAGCCTATTATCTTGGTCAGACCGCAAGTACTGCAGTTCCTGTGGCTTCTCAAAGGCTATTTGTGGAACAGCAAAGGTAGATGAAATGGCAGTGGAAAGTCAGGTCATGAAAGACCTTGTCCATACTGCTAGGTGATCCTACCTGGTAGGCATTGAAAATATAATCAAGCCCATGTTTTCAAAGACTATGCCAATATTCCACCAGGATGGAGGGAATAGACTTAGACAATAGCAGAATTCTTCACAGATGGAAGTAACTTTGTTTTTAGCTCCTACGACTTCAATCATAATTATTATTTTAACAGATCTCACGATCAGTACTGACACGTAGGTAGGTAATTATAATATAAAATGGCAGGAGATATGAAAGAAGCTGGTGTGTTTATAATATTGCTTAGCTGGCTATCATTTAGAGGAGTGAGGATAGTAGCCAGGGGGAAATTAAAAAGGTAGCCTAGAAACAGATTGTTCAGGGCCTTGAATGCCATGCTAAGCTGTTATTCTATAAAACAGTGGGGGACAAACAGCAAGTATTTTATGTAGTGAGTGATAGTTTATGAAGATTTTTTTCTAGGCATATCTTATGTAAACTTCAAAGGAACTCTGAAAAGTAGGTATAATTATTCCATTTTACAAATGAGGAAGTTGAGTTTGGGGAACATGCATTCATTCTACATTACTGAGCACCTGCTAAGGGCCAGGCACGATGTTGAGCTACGGGAATACAAAGAAGTAATAGTCTAATTAAAAAGACAAAAATAAATTAGCAATTATAATAAGTTGCTGTGATAAAAATGTTTGGGGAGTAAAAAGAGGATTTGTCTAAATCTACATAATTAGAGAAGTCTTCCTGGAAGAGGTGAACTTGAGCTGAGTTTGAAGGAACAAATAGGTGACACAAATTGCCCAGAGATATTCAACTAGCAAGCTGTTTGGCTGGAACTTGACCCAAATTTTCAGTGTCCAATCTATGCCCTTTCCTCTACCCCAAGGACCAATTTTTGGTCTTTGATGTTGAGCTCTATTGACATTCTTTTTTTTTTTTTTTAATGTTTATTTATTTTTGAGAGAGAGAGACAGTATGAGTGAGGGAGGAGCAGAGAGAGGGAGACACAGAATCCGAAGCAGTCTCCATCCAGGCTCTGAGCTGTCAGCACAGAGCCCGATGTGGGGCTCGAACTCACGAGCCGCGAGATCATGACCAGGGCTGAAGTCGGACGGCTACTGACCTAGCCACCCAGGCGCCCCTCTTTTTTTTTTTTTAATATTATTTTCAAGTAATCTCTACACCCAATGTGGGGCTCGAACTCACAATCCTGAGATCAAGAGCCACATGCTCCACCGACTGAGCCAGCCAGGCGTCCCTCCATTGACATTCTCAGTCACAAGTCTACCTGTTGCAGTTTGAAAAGGTTGGATCCCAGTTTTTCCTTTTCAAACCCATTCATTTCCTCCTTTTGGAATGGGTCTTCGGATGTGTTTGAAAGGGAGTTGATTAGGCTCAGCAAAACTGTAAAGTGTTCTCTACCTAGTGGAATTAACTTCATTAAAGTGACATAATGTGAGAGGCCCTTCTCTGCTTTCTTCCATTTGGGGGCACCATAATTTAGGTGCAGTACTGTAGCTCACCAAATACACGGTTTTACAATTATGACTTGGTGTGGTTTTTTTTTCCCCCCTGAACTTGGCGTTTTGTAAAAGTGAACAGTTTTCTTCGCTTGGTTTCTAGGATCTCGTTGCTTGTCATCTCCTTGGCTGGTTCCTTCTCATTTCTCTGACCTCTCAACTTTGAAGGGGTCTGTTCTCTATCAATATTCATTCCCTGGGTGGCTTTATCCAGTTTCATAAATTTAAATACATTCCATCTCTCTCAACAACTCTCAAGTTTTTATCTCCAGCACTAACCTCTCCTGACCTCCAGACTCATATCTATCTTGACATCCCCACTGGTCTTTCTCATAGACATCTCAAACTTAATATGTCCAAAACCAAACTTTGGATCTTCCAAGCTTGTTCCCCCATCTCAGTGATGACACATCCTTGCTTCTCACTTCTCAGGCCATGAACCTTGGAGTCACCACTGACACCCCTCTTTGTCGCCCAGACTTCACATCTTATCATCAGCTCACCGTTAAATGCAGGGTGGCCACCAAGTCTGGGTAATATGAGGTTGGTAGGTGATAAATGGTTCATCAATGCCACAGTGTAATTCACAGTAAAGTAATAATATTGATGTTTCCAGACTTTGTGGTCCCCCTGTATATTCAGAATTCACACATTTCCCACCACCTCCACTCTCTACCACCTGTCCTAAGTTGCTGACTTCTCTTGCCAGGACTTTTGCAGTAGCTTCCTAACTGGTCTCCCTGCTTCTCCTCTTGCTCCCTTATGATTTAATCTCAACACAACAATCAGAGTGATGCTTCTAAAGCCTAAAACCCAAGCGAGATCATGTAACTCCCCAGTTCAAAATCTTCCATCGGCTCCTGTTTGACTCAGAATAAAACCATGACCAGCAAGGTCCCATGTGTTCGGGCCCCTGCTCTCTCTCTCACCTCCATCCTGACTCCTCTCCTCCTCACTCATTGTATCAAGCTCACTCCCACCATAAGGTGTTGGATTTGCCGGTCCCTATACCTGCAAAAGCTATTTCCCCAGAGAGCCATCAGCCTGGCTCCCTCACTTTGTTCTGGACTTAGCTCAAACGTCCTTTGATCTCCCAATAAAATTGCAACCCCCGCCCCCCCCCCCCAACGTCAGCTACACTCTCTCCAACCCTTGCCTCATTTTATGATTCTCTATAGTAGTACAACCATCTGATATATGTAATTATTTCTCTGTCGGCCAGAAGGTAAGATCCAGGAGGGCAAGGACTATGTTTGGTTCCCTGCTATATTCCCAGCACTTAGAACAGGCCTAATGCAGAGTGGGTATTCAAACTTTATTTACTGAATGAATGGAAAGAGAATGTCTGAATCTGTACTACTGAATGAGAAGTACACCCTTTACCATAAAGGTAAGTTAGGGGCGCCTGGGTGGCGCAGTCGGTTAAGCGTCCGACTTCAGCAAGGTCACGATCTCGCCGTCCGTGAGTTCGAGCCCCGCGTCGGGCTCTGGGCTGATGGCTCAGAGCCTGGAGCCTGTTTCCGATTCTGTGTCTCCCTCTCTCTCTGCCCCTCCCCCGTTCATGCTCTGTCTCTCTCTGTCCCAAAAATAAGTAAACGTAGAAAAAAAAAAAAAAAAGGTAAGTTAAACATAATTATGTACAAGAAATTCTGATGTTAACAATGACCCCTCAAAAGGAACTGCTGAAAATTTTTAAATGAGTATGGTTTTAAAAGAAAATTTCTCTATTATGGAGAAGTCCAGATTTCACATATTCTTGAATCCTCCCAATTTTGCTGATATTTTCGGAGTGTCCCAGGATTGTGCCAGCATTCTCGCATTAGAGTCTTTATTCTTAGCTTCTGCCTTTGCACTTGCTCGATTACAGAGCATCCATGAAATAGATCAGTAGAGTGGCCTCACTCTCCTGTCAATATGCTCTATAACATGTCTGTTGATCATTACTTACTATTGAAATAACTTCTCTTTTTTTTTTTTTTTTTAATTTTTTTTTTCAACGTTTATTCATTTTTGGGACAGAGAGAGACAGAGCATGAACGGGGGAGGGACAGAGAGAGAGGGAGACACAGAATCGGAAACAGGCTCCAGGCTCTGAGCCATCAGCCCAGAGCCTGACGCGGGGCTCGAACTCACGGACCGCGAGATCGTGACCTGGCTGAAGTCGGACGCTTAACCGACTGCGCCACCCAGGCGCCCCAAACTTCTCTTTTTTTGAGATTTTCCTGTTCTGCATTCCGTCCCACACTTGTAAGGGAAAGGGTTCTATTCTGCTCCCCGAGGGGCAGTACCCTGTGGAAAAGCAGCTTCCTCATTACAGTGCAAGCTGAAAACACCCTGATACTTCCTACAGTATCCACTTGTCTATCCACTTGTCTTTTCTCCTTCCTTTCCACTCTCACTGTTCAACAACTTCGAAACCACTGACTTGGGATAGGACTGTGACCAGAGGATTTCAGTGTCTGAAAACTGGCTATGAAGCTACTGGGTATAATGACGGAATCCAAAAAGGTCCTTAGACCCTGAAGACTGAAGAACACTAAGGCCAACGTTGAGATGTTTATTGTTCTGAAGTCCATGACCTGCTGTTACCTTTAAAATTCTATCTTAATAACCTGTGGAAATAGTGGGAACTCGGATCAGACACAACTTGCATTATTTAACAAGCTTGCATTAACAAAAAGAAAATCCTGGATTAAGGAGTTGGGAATAGCAAATGACCTCCTTTAACTCATTCAATAAATATTTATTGAGCACCTACTGTGACCAAAATATGCTGATGATTCCAAACCAGATTCTTCTTTTCTATTTCAATAAAATTGCTGAGCAATTATAACCAAGGAGAACTCCCCCTCCCAAAAAAAGGAAATTTCAAACAAGATTTAGGTACAAGGGGGCAAAAAGTTAAAAAAGGATATCATCTCATAATGTAGCGTGAGTCTAAATTTTAGAACTCCAAACTGAGTCTTATTTTTCTTATTATTTTTTTATACTTATTTTTATTTTGGGGAGAGAGACAGAGTATGAGCAGAGAGGGGCAGAGAGAGAGGGAGACAGCGTCTGAAGCAGGCTCCAGGCTCTGAGCTGTCAGCGCAGAGCCTGACATGGGGCTTGACAAACTCAAAGAACGTGGGGCTTGAGATCATGACCTGAGCCAAAGTCGGATGCTCAACCAACTGAGCCACCCAGGTGCCCCCAAACTGAGTCTTATATGATTCCCTCCTTCTTAGCCTTCAAGGAATTAATGCTAGGAAGAGCCTGTGAGCCAACATTTCCCTCTTTCTCTTGGGCCTAGTCCCTAAACTCTGACTGGTGTCATGTAGCAAGTAGCAACGTCTCTTATTTTGTGCAAAGATGCAGCGTTGGCAATCCATTTTCTAGCAAGAGCAAAGAGAGGAAGAGGCCTTCACAAGCTGCATTTGGTATGGGAACCTACTGGGGGGGGGCGTTGTTTTTGTTGTTGTTTTTTTTTTACAAATTTTAAGGTTAGAACAAAGGAAGCTAAAGGTGACAGCAACCTTAGGTCAGTGAAAAATCTTTAAATCCTAGAAGTCCTTTAGCCCAACCAACTCAGGAGAAAGGGAAATCTCAAAAATCTAAGTAACCAGTCCCAGCTCGTGCCTGACTGGCAAAACTGGGGTTAGAACTAATCCTGGCTCAAAACTGCTGCTTCTCTTTCTTTCTTTCTTTCTTTCTTTCTTTCTTTCTTTCTTTCTTTCTTTCTTTCTTTCTTTCTTTTTTCCCCCCATTAAGGGTAATGTTACGGACTAAGAATAATATTATGGGCTGAGTGTACTAAGAAAGCATTTTTCGCTGGGATTTTAACTTTGTGAGTGATCCCAGGGTGATATTAAATAAGTTCCCCAAAGAAGTCCTAATTTTTCTCTGGATTCTTCAATGTACTAAGAGAAAATGGGAGCTTTCCTTCAGAGCGGCAGCAGCTTTGTTGATGGATCATCTCTAGGATTAGAGATTTTCTTATGTGAACATAATTGTTCAGGGGGGGAAATTGTTAAAATTGAAACCAAGCAAAAAGAAGCAAAAGTGTTTCAGAGAACCTCCTGCATTTTAGTTCAACTCTGGCAGCAAGAAAACAAAACCGCATAATCTAAGGCTCACGCCCAACTCTCTGTAGCCCTTGTATCTGCTAGTTCCTGTGTGGTTTGCCTACAGACTACAGGGCTAACGGGGGGTAGTTTGGAGGAGGGAGTAAGAAATAAGGCAGAGAAGGAAGCACTATTAATGGATCTGTGAGCTTGTACCCTGTTTTAATGCAGTCCTTGGAAGACACAAGGTGGACCTGTACTCTGACATGCAGTAATTTTGACGTGAGACTTCACCTTCCTTCTTGCAAGAGAGGATTCTATTAACTTGGTGTCAAAGCCAAGACATAGACTCAACCTCTTCTCTTCAAAAAGGTATGTCATTATACAACACCGGACCATATACTCTAGAGATCTTGAACAGTTTTACAATTTGCAGCATATTCTCTGTGAGTCAAGTTGAATTAAAATGAATCCCATGGGCTGTCTAAATATTGCTTTTTCACATTGTGGTCCATCAGCAAAGGTCTGTGAATCTTTGGCCTTCTCAATGCTTGTGGTGATGGGGTTCAATTTCCAGCAAAGGAACTTGTTCCTTACCTAGCCCAGCACACAAAATTCTCCACTAATTGGCTTCTGAGCCACCCCAGGGAGAGACTTGAGACCCATTACAGAGGTGAAATCCTCCCTTTCCACAGTCAGCATTCAATCCCTGTTGAAGGTGGGGATGATGGGCTGCGCAGAAATGAGTGAACGTTGGCACGATGGGGCCAGGATTGCTGTCTTACTTACATTTCTATTTCTCTTAATATTTATCTTCCCTTTACAAAGAACACCACTTTGGATTTCTTTACAAAGAGAAAACTTTACAATGAAATAGGTTGTGAGAGAATATCGTCAATCTTTGTCTCTTTATTGATAACTAGCGCCATGTCCTTAGGATGGTGTCCAGTTCAGGCATCGAGTCTGAAGACAAACTCCTTTATGCTCTCTGTCCCAACTGCTCCTGAATATGAGGGTTGAGTATACCCACCAAGGATTCCCCTAACTTAAAAATACCGTGTTTATGTGCCTGGAATGAGGCCTTGTTACTAGTGTATGTGTAACTTCATCTGCACAGTACTGAAAACACACATCCCCAGAGAAATTAAGAGGGAAATGTTTAGGGTCTAAAAATCCAATGGAAAAGATCGCATGTGCTCATGTTATGTCGTCTGAGGGTGGGAATCCTCAGGCCGAAGCATCTTTTGTTCTACACAACTGCATTTATCATCGACTGATTCGTTCTTTAGTTGGGTCACCTTTCTGTTTGTTATTTTTGGTTTCAGAAAGAACATTTAATATGAGCAGATTCTGCTTATAAGTAGACCCAATATTGTCTATAAAACTTCATGTTTATAACATAATATTAAAGCAAACCTCTTTACAAAAGGATCCACTGTTAAACAAAGAACACCATGTAAATCTAGAGCCATCTAAGTGCATTTAGATTTCAAGTTTGAAAAATGATTATTTGGACTCTTTTCAAGAACTTTGTTCTTTGTAGACAGAGGCCTGTGTCATTGAATAAAACTACCT
Organism: Leopardus geoffroyi; assembly: GCF_018350155.1. NCBI lineage: Eukaryota > Metazoa > Chordata > Mammalia > Carnivora > Felidae > Leopardus > Leopardus geoffroyi. Next base: position 133,812,640 of record NC_059341.1, read on the forward strand.
TTTTAGACTGGACTTGGAGTGTCTCTCATGTAGTAAACAGGAATCTTATTTTCCCTAAATTGTGATAGGTTCTTTTTTAAAATGACTTTACTGACACAGAGGGGAGGGAGGCTATCAATTGCTCAATATCAATATGAGTAATACCTCCATTGCTTATATGATATTCTTCTGAATATCTTCTGCATCTTAGGTCCTGATGAAATTCCTTTCCTAAGCCTAATTCAGTTGCTCTTCATAGAGCCTACTTCATAGGGATACTATAAGAATAAATGAGTTCACACAGATGTTAAGTGACTTGGGAAAAAGGCACTATGAAAATGCAAAATTATATCATTATGGATTATTTCTTTGAAACTTGGTCATTGTCTTTCCACTTTTATATAAAATATATATCCCTTACTGCCTGAAACCATCTCCTTTAGAACCGCTGCCTTCTGGAAGAGGTGAAGTTGATCTCGATTCCCACACATTTCGTGATTCTCAGAGAATAATACCAATTCTTAAACAAGTAACAGTTAGTTGCTGCTGCATTCATCCTAAGGATAGACTCTTCATTTTCATACCCTCGTAAAACAAATTCAAAATTTGGTCCAGAATCTTTGAGACCTAAGTTATTTGAATCAAAAGATGGGGTTGATTGGCCCCCATTTTGTCCATTTTGAATATTTGCTAAAGCATGTCTTGATCTGTAAAGGATCAACACAGCCTCATGTGTCTCCATCTTTCTCTCCCTGTTTCTTTCTTTCTTTCTTTCTTCCTTTCTTTCTTTCTTTCTTTTGCCTGCCACTTTAAAATTCTCAGGAACAAAATAAATTTAACAAGTAAGCATTACAAATATGTATTGGGCATTTGCTATGTATTAGACCCTGTATTAGGCACTGAGCTCTCTTCAACAATGTTAATATTAGGTTTCAAGAAGCTTGAGCCAATAGACAGTCAGTAAGCAATTTTTAAAAACACTTTTCTTTTTAAATATGCATTCACTGACAAACATTATAGAGAATGAAAAGAAATTATTACTAAGTACAGGAAGATAAAAGTCTTATATGCTCTCCAAAGACGATGTAAGACATTTTATGAAGAAAGTGAGGGAAATTGTCCAAACATAAAGAAAAGTTGAAGTATTAGTATAACGAATACCTCTAGACTCGCCTGCTAGGCTCACCAACTGCTATCTTTTTACCATATGTGTTCCATCCTTTTGGATTTCTTTCTGAAGTACTTGTAAGTTGCAGACAAAATGACACTTCACTCCTCAATAATTGGGTACACATCTAAGAATAGGCACATTCTCCTATATAACCACAATACTACCATTATACCTAGAAGATGAACTCTAATTCCTTAATATCATCTAATATTTAGACCGTATCTAACCTTCACCATCTGACCTCCAAACACCTTCTGTACCTTTAAAAACAAAGTAGGATCTAATTTTTATAAAGAAAAGCACATTTTGCAATCGGCCTTTACATCTTCTTGTTTAATAACTGGATTTTTTTGAAGAGTTAGACCAGTTATCTTGTAGAATGCCCCATGTTCTGGATTTGTTGTTCCCTCATGGTGTCATTTAATTTACTCCTCTGCCCCCTGTATTTCCTGTAAACTCCAAGCTTTGACTAACACATTGATTAGATTTCGAGTAAGCGTTCTTTACAGGCTGCTGCATATCACATCTCATCAGGAGGCACGTAGTGCCAGGTTGTCCGTCTATTTGGGATTCTCAGTTTGATTATGGCTCAAGGTAGCGACCTCACTCCAGGGAGCCCTCGTTGTAAAGGTACTTTCTCCACCTTTGCAATTAACGAGTTACCTGAGGAGGGGACCGTTGGTGCTGGGGTAGCACCTTAGTTCCCAACAAACTTCACCTGATGGCATTAGATGATAATCCTTGCCAAAATCAACTCTCCCACTGAGGGATCGTATCCGTGTTTTGGACACTTTGAAGAAGGATTAGACACACAAATTCGTCATTTTTGGCAGCAATAGCAGGCATTATTGAATGTATACATTCAGGCAGTAACAACTACAACAACGATAATAAGGAACATTTAGTGGGTGCTTGCTGTGGGTTTGGGGCCAATCCTCCAGGTGCTACCTGGGCCAGGTGGGACAAGCTGGTCTTTCTGTGCCTTCGTTTCTTAAGTTACAAAATGAGAGTAATAACGGTACCTATCTCATCGCATTGTTTTGGAAACTAAATATAGTTGACTCTTGAACAACACGGATTTGACTGCACGGGTCCGCTTACACTTGGATTTTCTTCCATAACTACCGTACAGGACTGCACATGTATTTTCTTTTCCTTATGATTTTCTTAATAACATTTTCTTCTCGCTAGCTTACTTCATGGTAGGAAGACAGCGTATGACACATAGAACAAGCAAAGTTGGTGTAAATCGAGTGCTCATGTTATTGGTTAGGCTGCTGGTCAACAGTAGTCTATATCAGTAGTTATGTTTGGGGGGAGTCAAAAGTTAAATACAGATTTTCTTTTTTTAATTTTTTTTTTTTATTTTTTTAATGTTTAAGAGAGAGTGCACACAAGCGGGGCAGGGGCAGAGAGAGAAAGGGAGAGAGACAATTTCCAAGCAGGCTCCACGCTATCAGTGCAGAGCCCAACGTGGGTCTCGAACCCATGAACTGTGAGATCGTGACCTGAGCCGAAATCAAGAGTTGGACGTTCAACCAACTGAGCCACCCAGGCGCCCCTAAAAGTTATACACAGATTTTCGATTGGGTCCCAACCTGCACACTGTTCAAGAAGCAACTGTAAATTATACATGCGAAGTCCCTAAAATGGTGTCTTTCTGAAGACAGGCACATTTCATGAGAAGTGACACAAATGGAACCAAATGGGAATCAGTAACAGGACCTCACGCCACCACCACCCAGGTTTTAAGTTCTTGCAAGTAACTGAAAATCTGGGAGCCAAGATATATTTTAGGTTTTGTTCATCTGAATGATGACAGTACATTAAGCATAGATGAGGATACTTAATTGCATTTACATAGCTTAAGGCTCTGTATGAGAAACTTTCAACAAAAGATGTCACTAGGAACTGAAAAATGTAGAACCATGAAGGAATAGGAAGGAAGCAAACAGAAAGGAATAATACAAGAGGGAAGTTATGAGTCCGCAGAGCCCTGGGGCAGGAGATGGTATTTTGATATAGTCAAGAGGGGAAAAAACTCCCTCTCATTTTCCACATTTCTGTACCGTATAAGATTTTACCACTAAAACACAGGAGGATAGCCATTGTCAAATTTATAAAAGCTCCCACGGGATTTCTTTATGGGACGATGGATGAGTCTTACAAGTAGCTAACTTCCCTGGTTGGGTATCTCATACTCTCAGATATTCCAGAAGGCAGTCTCTGCTTCTGAAACAAAGAACTGTATGCAGAAAAGGCCTTAAAACCAGTGTCCGGCCCTGCACCTTCATCAGCATTACAAAAGGGTTCCAGTCCTGTCTTCTCCACTCCCTCAATTGCCCTACAGAAAGCTCTCAAGTGTAATTTTCTAAAGAGAACTAAGAATAAATGAGAAAAAAAAAATCCAACATTAATAATGTTTTCATGCACTTCGAACACAGCCATTGCTAAATTGGTTCTGCCTTTTTATGTTTTTTAATGAAAAGCAGCCTAATTGATCAATTGGTCATGAATAATACTTTTCCATTTGTTTTTCTCCACGCCACTCAGCCTTCCAGAACCACGGGCGTAATGCGGCAGCCTACAAATGGTTTATGATTTGTGTCTTTTGTCTAGTGCTTTATGGGAAAATACTGGAAGCAAACTGCTGAGAACTCAGTAGGAACTCAGTAAATAATAAGTAGATAGTTCGCTTGTTAAATATGGCTTTAAAGAAATCTCTTTCAGATAACCAGGAAATATTACGAGGGAGGTACACAAGTAGGAAAAGAAAAATAACAAAATCCCTGGTTGATTGGTCATTTGCAATTTCTATTCACTGGGGAGACTGGGCAGCTGAGTGGGTTAAGTGTCCATCTCTTGATCTCAGCTCAGGTCATGATCTCACAGTTCCCAAGTTCGAGCCCCACATCGGGCTCTGCTGACGGTGCTCTGCCTGCCTGGGATTCTGTCTCACCTTCTCTCTGCCCCTCCCCCACTTGTATACACTCTCTCTTTCTCTCTCTTCCTCTCTCTCTCAAAATAAGTTAATTAATTTAAAAAAATTTCTATTCGTCATTTTATAGGCCATAGGTTTCCCGTCTTTTATGGAGCAAAATGTGAGGTCAGATTAGCTTTCCTCCCCTGAATAGATTTATGTTCTAAAAATACGGATTATGGAATCTCCAAGGCCAGCAGGAAAATCTCAGCCATACATTAAATACATGAATACAGTCAAATTTTAATACGTCCAGCTTTGAAGTTGATCATAAATACGTTGATATCCATAGCACATAGATTCTTACTGGCAGTGGTAAGGTAGGGGTCGGAAGAGAGTGTCAGCCACACATTTAGAAACTGATGGAAGCCATAGAAACTCCTCAGGGAGATTAAAAAAGGGGGGGGGGGGTGCCTAGCATTCATCCATATGCAACTTTATACAGAATTTCCAGTGTTTCATGAATTCCCCTGGAGTCTACACATATATCCTCGACAAGAAAAATTTCCTTTATCTGAAGTTATTTTATCCTGAGCCCTATGAAGTCTTTCAAAAGAGTGTGCACACATTATTTCATTTGATCTTTGAGGTAGACACACCACATGTTTTACCTCCAGTGTTGCAGTGTGGGAAAAGCAATGCTCTAGAATTTAAGTGACTCTCTCAAGGTCATTTTGCTAACATCCGCCTAGACTTAAGACCAAGGCTGTGACGTGGATATGCAGGGCTCCTTGTACGACACCGGTCCGGGCACAGCATTCTGGGGACACAGGAACCCTTGATGGGCTTCTGGAGATCTGAATGCTGGCTCTCCTAGAAACTGCCTGTGTGACTCTAAACAAGGCCTCGTAATCTCTCCGGGCCTCAGTTTCCTTCGCGGTCAAGTGAGAGGTTAGACCATGTGCTCCAAAGCCTTTTTGGTTCTGTTGCGAACTACTTGACCCCCCTGGGTCTGAGAACAGAGGGAAATGGCCTTTTCTGCCATAGATGGCAAGACCTTCCACCCTTCCCTGGAGGTCACACAAGCTGGTGTCCAGGTCACGATGGGTCCCTTTGCAATATCAAATCCCGTTAGAAGCTATAAACATAATAGTGTTTCTGTGGGCTGCTTGCTCATTGTTCGGCTGGTTGCTTCATTTCCCTGCAGGGCTGACTGCCTCGCAGCGGATTTGCTCTCTGTGCTCTGCCTCAGACAGACATACCGCGATTATTTATTATCCCTCTTGGTTAGTTCCGAGTATAATATGGAAATAAATAATGATGATGGACTTATTTGGGGCTGATAAACCTTATCCTTCTATAAAGGTTATTCCTCTTGAAAGACCTAAACCTTCCATCTGATTTTTCATTATTAAGAGTTATTTCCTTTAACGTCCCTGAAATGTGCTTGGAAATCGGAGACCCGTGAGAGGCCTGCAGCGCTGAACACAGAAGAAAGGATGTGACCGAGCCTTTTACTTGGGGAGATATCTGGAGAATCTTTGGGTCCGCGTAATTAGGACAAATTCGCGTTAGCATTTGTTTCAGATTTATAAAAAATGTCCGTCGCATATGCTGCCAAGGACACAAAATCCATGATGTAGTCCCAGCTTAATTCTGAGTCTCTCTAGGAAGCTAAAACAAGCAGAAAATTCTCATGCTCCCTGTGTCAGTTGCCGGACAGACCCTGAGAACCGAAGGTCTGCTCCGCGTAGCAGGAACCGCCCTGCTCTAGGCCTTTGGACTAGTCTGAGCCTAGTACTGTCGACAGGGCTAGGCCGGCCACCTCAACCATCAGGAAGGTTGCCACAAATCTTTATTTGTGATGACTAGCCAGAGACACGAAATCGGGAGCCCTGTTGCTCAGTCCTTTTGCTTTGTGAATTTTCTCAGTGACCTTCAGGCTGGCGAATGGAGTTCTAGCACCTTCGTACCGAGAAGTATATAATTTGCTCAGTAGCGTGTCAGGTCATTGACTGTGGGAAGAAACACTGTCCAGCGATGAGAGCAGTCTGCTCTTTGCTCCTATGTTCTGTGCTCTTTCCTCAGCTTTGTGGATGACCCACCGTGCCCTATCCCCTCCTCTGTCCTTGAGTGAAACCACACCATTCTTTAACCTGCTACACAGGACACTTAGGAAGTGACATGCATTGTTACCCCGAAAGCACTTCTCTACCTCTGACATAATATGAATATGCAATATCTCATTTATAAAATGCGTAAGATGGTGCTTTCTTATGTAGTCAAACTCCTCTTATGGCATTTCTATCTCTTAGACCAGTATTGGTAAGTAGACTACTAATTCACTTCATCAACTAGGTCTTGTATGATGGTGACACTGGTGCCTGGTAAATACCCAAATAAACAAAGAAGGAGAAAGTGTAAAGTCAAAAAAATGCCCTAGCTGGAGAGCAATTCCTAAGACCTGGAGCCAGGCAGATGGTGCTCTTAGATAGAACGTTTTGGTTTTTTTCCAGCACAGATACGCAGTTTTTATTTTTAAATGCAAGATGTAAAGGGCCGCCTGGGTGGCTCACCGGGTTAAGCGTCTGACTCTTGATTTAGGCTCAGGTCATGATCAAGCTCATGTAGGGCTCCGTGCTGGGCATTCTCTCGCTTCACATTCTCTCTCTTCCTCTCCCTCTGCCCCTCCCCTGCCTGCGCAAGTGCACACGCAATCTCTCTCTCTCTCAAAAAATAAATGAATACATAAATAAAGTCCATTAAAATGCAAGATGTAGGGAAAAGTAAGATTTACTGCTCAGCCAACTTTGTCAGCTCAAATTATTTCATGAAGTGAAGGGTCAATTAGGTGCTATTATCATCAAGAGAACAAGCTGTAATGCTCTGTCATATAGATGCTATAAAAAATTACCTGTCTGGTTTCTTTAATTCATCTTTGGGCTACCATCAGCAGACATCCCCTCAATCCCTAATTCACGACACCCAGAGGTACCAAGAACATTTAGGGTAATAAAAACAAAAGAAAATAGTTCCTTTCTCCTAAGGAACATACAAGCCGTTAGGGAAACTGGGCAAATGAAAACCACGGGGCCCAACTCATGCTGAGGAGATAACAGAGCAAGTGGGGCAAGGAGGACTTTGTAGAAAGAGCTTTCTGGAGGAAGTGCGCCTGCAGGAGAGGGAGGTGGCTTGACGAAGAGGCATAAATGTATGCACACACTTGCATCCTTCACAGAAATCAGAGGAGGAACTGGGTCTTCTTCGCTGATGACCCATTTACTTTATCCATTTACTTATATTAAATGACAAGTGTTGAGAAGGCTCTCGTGGTTTGTTTTTTTTTTTTTTTTTCCTGGAGGAGCCGGAAATTTTACTTCTGCCACTAGAAACCGTGCCTCGGGCTCTTTCCCCAGATAGCCCACTCTTCTCTCACTTCCAGTTATGTCCCTAAATCGTCTTCTTCAAAAGTTGATATCCTTGGTTCTTGTGACTCCTCTCCCATGATGGGATTTTGCATCCATCATCATTCTAAGTGCCCACCTCAGACGGACTCCAGTCGAAGGTCCCGCCTAGATCGTGGTGCCCAGAATGGGACAGAGCACCGCCCCGGGAGCCATCTGGCAAATGCAGAACACCACAGAGTCATTGCCTCCCCTGCTCTAGACCTTATATTTCTATTAACATGGCCCAAGATTGTATTAGCCTTTTTGACATTTGTGTCACACTGCCGACTCATACCGAAATTGTGGTCAACTAAAACCCATGAGTTCCCATGCGTTACTATTAAGCCAGATCTTCCTTATTCTCTACTTACGCTATTAATTAAACACATACACACACACGCACACACACGCCTAGGCACAGAGGTTTAAATGCAAAGACATTTATCCCTACCGTACTAAGTCATATTGATAACAACGTATCAAAATATTTCAGGGGCGCCTGGGTGGCTCACTGGTTAAGTGACCGACTCTTGATTTTGGCTCAGGTCATGATCGCACGATTTGTGGGATCAAGCCTCGCGTCAGCACTATCAGAGCAGAGCCTGCCTGGGATTCTCAGTCTCCCTCTCTCTGCCCCTCCCCTCCTCCTGCTCTAGCTCTCTCTCTCTCTCTCTCTCTCTCTCAAAATAAATAAATAAACATTTAAAAATTATTTTAGAGCTAGCAAACTAGTACTGTCTCCCAGCAGGTATTTGTTGCTGGCATAGCTAGTCTCATGCTGGATCCCCCAAAACAGGTCTCAAAAAGGATCAGGACTTCATTATCTTCTTCCTATCAGTGAATTGTCTGCAGCCCTGGACAAACCTACATCTTTAGACAGATAAGTGAGCCTCAGTCTGTCTGACTTGGGAAGAAATGTGAACGGCCATTTCCTTCCCAAGGATGTACAACAGTGAGTCCGCTGTCTACAAAACTCTAAGTACAAGTTCCTTAGAGGCATATCATGCGAGAGGAGGAAAATGTTATTTCAGGCTCTCAGCAGCTTTTGGAAGATTTGGTTATGCTTACCACTGTCCGTTATAGTAAGTAACATTCATTGCAACTGTTTTAAACCTGTAGCTGAGTGGTCTGATTTGGGGCCATGGTAATACCTTGTGATGTCAGTACAGTTTCAGTGCAGTTATTTGTGATTTGAGTAAACATGATAAGGTGTATCTGTTTGGTGGCAAAGCTTGGTTTACAGTGATTCTTCTCTCTCCATCCCCTCCCCAGCTGCATCCTTACCCCAACCTCTTCCGTTAGTAAAATAAGGACTTCAAAGACCTTAAAGTTTAGGTTTCTGTCAGACCTTTGGAAACCCCTAAAAATCTTACCAAACTAGCTTAGCAGATCGTAGGTTTTCTTTCCCGACCAAAGCAGAGAACTCACAATAACTTGTATAACATGCCTAATTTCCAGCTGATCGAAATGTTGCATTTCAAAACTCACACTTGTGAGCAGTTTTTTTTTTTTTTCTTACAGAAAGGTGCAAGGAACATCCGCATTTTCCTAATCTGTCACTCTAATGCAAATTTTAATGTTGCTCTCATGACCTTGTAATCATTAAGATTCAAAGAGCTCCTCCCCTCCCCCCTCCCCAGTGATTTTGATCTATGGCATTGCTATCAACTATTCAAACACCAGTGTTGATTCTACCTAGGAGCCTGTTAGAAATGAGGATCTCAGACCCTGCCTCAGAATCGCAATCTGAACTTTAAGAAAATTCCCCTGGTAATTCTTATGCACAATAAAATATGAGAAGAACTGACCTACGGTACAGCGTTTTCACCCCACTTTACCCAGCATCCGTCTTGTATCATAATACAGTTGTAAAATTGCATTTCGTGTTGATTAAGAGTTTAGAGTAGTTAATTAAAATTTTACCAGATTTAAAGAGTTTATATACATCCAACTATTTCTCAAAGTATATATCACTGGTTTTAAAATACTCTTGACTTTCTGAGTTGTTGTTGAACAGGGGTTCTCAACAGAGAGCTATTTGATATCCCCTCCCTGCCGGGGACACCTGGCAATTCCTGGAGACATTTTTCGTTGTCATAATTTGGGGTGGGGGATGCTACCAGCGTCTGGTGGGTGGAGGCCAGCAATGCTGCTAAGGATCCTACATTGCACAGGATGGCCCCCTTGGCAAAGATTTAACCAATCCCAAATGTCAATAGTAATAATGTTGAGAAAACCTGTTACGGAGGTATATAGTTTGTAGGTAAAGAGTCAGACGTGCAACCATACATTACACAACTCCATGGGAAAATGGAGCCTTGTGGTATGTCACAACACGGCCAGAGAACAGATAGGCTGGCAGTGGCCTGAATGATGATGGTAGGGACATGGGAGGAAGGGAGTAGGGGATCCAGCCACAGGTGAAAAGAGACATCTAGAACACATGGTCACCAGTGCTCTGTGCACAAAGACAGTCAGCTTTAGGGAACAGGGATGGGGTTCAGAGATGGGACACCAGAGATGAGCTGGGGGGAGGTGTGGGTTGGAGAGACACAAAGCTTCAGTCCTAGAGTGGATACTAGATATGATCCCCAAATGATGTTAGGCCTGGAAAACAAGAAAGGATTTCAGGTGTTAGCCTCGGAGGACACAGTGGATTTCAGGTAAATCCAGTAAAACAGGGACTTGGGAGCAAGACAAAATCCCATTCGCTAGAATTGGGACACCTCTGAGCCCGGCTGCTGCAGGGGGTGACCTGAGGCAGAGTTAGCCAAGCGTTCAGCCACAGTGAGCTTCTTAAATCCCTCCCAACCGAGAAAAGGCTTAGTGCTGAGTTTACAGTATGGTAGACTCGCAGGAAGGGGTCAAGTGCTTCCAGCTATGGAGAACAGCAGGCAAGGATCAAGCCAGGTCCTGACACCAGCTGGTGAAAAATCATGGGAGAAGAACTGGAATAGAGCTTACAAGGTCCTTGGGGTCATTTCCCTGCTGCACCGCACCGAAATCATTTCAGAAAGATTATCTACTCTTCAACTGTAAAATTTCCAGAGAAAGATGTCTTAAAGATTGTGTTGATGCCTTATAATCCATCTCAGTCAAGCTTCTTCGCCATTCCTAAGCCCAAATCCCCTTCGTGAGATGTCAATCGGCCTTCTTTCATCCAACCAGGGTGGCTATGTGCTAACATTCAGTATGCCGAACAACCCAAGAATGGCCGTACCCAGCCTTCTCTTCTCTAGGGTAAAGGATCTCCATTGCATTAGCACGGCACCCTAGGATCCTCTCCCCAACCTCTTAATCCCTTTGATATTGTCTGGAATCCTCTCCAAGTCCTGCCTGCTTGTGATAGTCACCACCAAAATGTATTTTGTAAATGTATACTGCGTGCTGACTGCCCCTTTGACAATAGAAGGCAAAGAAGAGAGAATCTAAAAAGATACATGTTGGGTTTTGTTGGTTTTCATTAGCCTCTTTTGTCTCTCGAAGGACTTGTCATTCTTTGCTGAGTTCATAGTCCAGTTGGAGTGATAGTCCTTAGGCTAAGTTCCACTGCAGAAAGTATTCTGCAAATACTTTCACGTGACCCTCACCTGAGGACAATAGAGTACGCTATCACATAAAATAGCTCCGATGTGAATTTAGCTGTGAATAAAACTGGGATAAATGCATTTGTTCAGTTCCAGAGAAGGCATTATACTGCCATGTGGATTTTGTTTCAACTGAGCTGCAAAACAAAATTCTTTTCCACAGAAAGGGATTTGTTCAAGTGAATTCGCTCACTTTGCTGCGACTGGATTAATTTCATTTCACATCATGTCTCTAAGTAGAAAAGCAAACTGATTTGCATCAGGCTAAATGGATATGTTGATGTACCCAAAGTCAGTAAGACTCATTCCAACTAGATTACAGCAATCATGGTGTCCTGGTTGTTTTAGCTTCTACAAAATAGTTGCAAAAGTGCGCTGCTTCGGTATGTGAGAGGCAGTTTATAAAGTCACCGTAGATGAAGATGTTGCAGAACGAGAGACAACATAGAGGCATCAAAAGAGATGAGCGTTTCTCCCTTCCTCCAGGTTGACCCACCCTTTCACTCCTCGATGTTACAAGAGAATATTCATTGTATTCTGTACCCGTGTTCTAAAAGCCACCATTTTATATTTTTGAGTTGTGCTGTTAGCACTGCTCAAGATACACACCCAACACCCACTCGTGGTGGCACAGGTATTGACTATGGGCTTGCTGAGTGTTCGGTACTGTGCTAAGTACCACCACCCACCCCCTAATGGACCGCTACCCTACACGCACTCATCCTCTCTACCTTGTGCATCACTCATTTCCAAAGCCACAATCCCATCATCCTCCTGTGACTCTCCATCGCTATCTATCTCAGGTCCCTTTCTTTCATTTCTCCCAAATTGCTGACTTTATCCTGGTGTGCACTTCTAACACAATAAGGCTGCTAGTGGAAATTTTTCTGATTTCTATAGCTAGTAGTTTCTATAAGTAGTAGTTACTTTCAAAGGAAATAGCTTGTGGAGATGAGCCTGCGGTGTCACAGGGCTGTTATGTGGATCAAACGCAATAATGTGGATAAAAAAGCCATTTATAAATTGTAACATGCTCTCCAAAGGTAAATTATGGCCGTATTACATGATTTTAGGGTTTAAAAAGCAGCTGGATGATATATAAAAATTCAGTAAGACTCAGTAGCACAGTTGGAAAAGGAAATGAGAGAATTTAGGGCATTGACCTCCCCATCAATCAGCTAGAGGCCCCTCAACGTCTTTTACAGCCAGAGCACGCCCATTTTGTTGAGAACATACACTCGGTTCCAAGGACCATGTCTGCTCACCATTCTGGAACAAGGCCTTCCCTCTTGCTTGAAGCTACCCCATCCCCCACATAGCCACCTTCCTAAATCCAAGCCACCCTTGAAGGGCTAGCCCCAAACCTGCCCCTTCTTCCTAGTCCTTCCCCAGACAGAATCAGTCTTCCTCCCCAGCACTCATGTCAGCCTTATTTATGAGGGGTTCGATCCCCTCAAATAGACTGTGATGTGCCGAAGGGCAGGATCCATGCTAGCATCTGCCAGGCCCTCCCCTACCAGTAACAACGCAAAGTAGAGTTGCCAGAGGCTAAAAGGGGATTCCAGGGACCAAAAATGGCGACCAAAAAAGGTTTTATCCCCAGAGACTGGTCTCAGACATGGAAATATTTTCACTCACGTGACCCATCTAAAATGGAACAGGGCCTATTAAAAAGAGTCGCAAAGACTCCATGCGTGGTGGGGTCATACAGGCTTTTTATTACTCCTCTTTGTCCTTTCCTGTACATTTCAAACTCCTATTTTGAAGTGAGTTAAGTAACTTTTATTGTCACCTGATTTTTAGCCCTGAAGTTTTCCTGTAATTTAAATTATAAAAATCATTCTTCACTTCCAGCTTAGTTGTATTTTCTCTACTGAACATGGTCCCCCTGAAATTGTTAGTTCTTAGACTATGCTTCACACAATGCCAGATTGCATCGCACCCTTATTGAAAGGATCTCCTTGTGCAGAGTGTGTGTGAGTGGGGGGGGGGGGGGGTTCTTGGAGGATGAAAAGCACCAGTTTTTAGCACATTAAAAAAAATCCTTGAGCTGTTTTGTTATTTTAATACTTTATCTTTGGCAGAGCAGAAAGTCTTTTTTAGGAATTATCTCTAAAACGATTAGCCATATGACTATTGCCAAGGACGTAATAGGTGCTCAATAAATATTTTAAAAATAGATTAAAATACTATGCACTTCGAAATGAAAGATAACTTCAGTCCATCTAAAACAGAAAGCAACGGGTATAGTTTCCGATTGCTCCTCTTTTGTGTTCATTAGAAATCACAGAGGGGCACATGGGTGGCTCAGTAGGTTAAGCATCCGACTTTGGTTCAGGTCGTGATCTCGTGGTTCCTGAGTTCGAGCCCCTCATGGGGCTCTCTGCTGTCAGCACAGAGCCTGCTTCAGATCCTCTGTCCCCCTCTCTTTCTGCACCCCCCGCCCCCACTTATGCTGTCTCTCTCTCTCAAAATAAATAAATAAATAAACATTAAAAAAATTAAAAAAAAAAAGAAATCATAGAAAAAGGGGAAAATGGGGAAAAGATCCAACACCATTATGGACTCTGCACTGATCAGAGCAGATGGTAATTTTGTGGATAGCGGTTTGATGCGCAATTATTTGAGGGATTTATTGTCATCACGGTTTAAAGCTGTGTCGTTACTGTATTACAAGATTGGCCCAGAGCCCTCATCTGATACCAAACTCTCCAGCCTCACCTCTGCTTTTTCATCAGCAGTCCACGCCCCGCTTCTGTCAAACTCTGTGCTGCGGTCCTGGCACGGACCCCAAACCTAAAACTCCAGCCAACTCCTTAACAACACACGACCTCCCCTTCACCTGCCAGATGCTTCTTGTTCTCAGACACTGCACCCTGAAATCGGGGGCTTTCAATGAGTTAAAAAGGGAAATATAGAATTACCTCGCTCTACCAGTATTTTAAGTGTTCTTGTAGACTTAATGAGAGCTCTTGTATAGAACCACTTGAACTCTTTCTTAAGATATGCTCATTTTTTTCTCTCTTTGATTGAGCTGTTGACCTTCTGGATATAGGACCAGCTATTACCTCGAGTATGTTTGGAACTATTCTTGCCCTAACCATTCTAAAATATAATTAGCATTACAACATTATTGTAGGAACTCATCCCCTTGGGCTGGGATCTCATTAGACAGCACAGACCGAGCAGACTCGTGCGTGCCTCACACTCAGGGGGAAAAATCTCTAAGAGAAATCCATGGCATTGGGGGGAAAGTTAAAACTGGTGATTTCGTGAGCCCTCTCTTGCACATTTCTCTGATTTGTCTAAGGATATAAACAGAGGACTGTGGTTCTTCTGTTTGAAAAACGAAAGCAACTCTGTTTTCTCAGAGCTCTGCTTATGCAATGTGGCTGTTCTCACAGCTCTGGGTCAACCAAAACCCTAAATAATGCATTTTAGAACTCTGGCTTCTCCCTCTAAGAAATGCATCTCATTTTAAGGCATGATCCCATTCGCGCTTGCAGCCACAGATGTTATAGGGAATGAATATTTTCCAGGGGGTAGGTAACAAATAGGGGGAAATTGAGGCCCAAGCAGGTGTAATACTTCATGGGTTATTCACACTCTTCCTTGAACATTCTCCACCTCTCCCCCATAGAAGATTTTTATTTTCTGCGTTGAAAATCATTTCATGCTGCCTGCTCGGTTATTTCAGTACGTTTCCTAACTTTTGGACCAATCCCAACTGTTATGAAATCTTATATGAATAATAATGAAGCTCTTCATTCCTGGGGATCCTGAAGGTTATCATTTTCGGTTCATCGCAGGGCGCTTTGGATGCCTCCTCGACCGAGTCCTAAATGATTGGAACCTTCAGGAGAAAGCTTGCCCGATTCTGCCATTCACCTCCTTTATGAGTCTATAATGCGTTTTAATGTGCAGAGATATGTCACATAAACAGTCATTTCTCATTATTATAATAACGCTTTTCCTTAATTGCAAAAATACATCTGACCTGAATTTATTCTTGTCATGGCTTGTGTGCACAAGCGGAGTCTTGTTTGCCTCTACATTATATTAATAATGTATAAATTAGCTTCCCAGTGCTGCCCAAATAAGAAGCAGAAAGGATTTATCTAAATCATGAAACATGAAATGAAGCTAACACTTTGTTAATTATATTTTAAGGGCAGTCTTGGCATTAGGCAGTGTAACAAAATTTAGGCCTAATTTTTGAGAGAAGATAACAGAAACCCCACTCAATTAACAAAACATTTGTTGAGCACCGACTGTGCACAAATTCTGAGAGGCAAAAGAGGCTAAGACAAATAAAATTGGCCAATTCAGTTCTATAGCCATAGCTAAAAGGCAATAAAGGGCAAGGTAACATAAGTGTTTTGATTTAGTGTCAGTTAGCTTATATATATTAAATTGAACCATATGATGGGGCGCCTGGGTGGCTCAGTCAGTTGAGCCTCCAACTTTGGCTCAGGTCATGATCTCGTGGTTAGTGGGTTTGAGCCCCGCGTAGGGGTTGCACTGAGAGCTCAGAGCCTGGAACCTGCTTCGGATTCTGTGACTGCCTCTCTCTCTGCCTCCCCTGCTCGAGCTCATGCTTGTTCTCTCACTCTCTCTCTCTCTCTCAAAATCAAATAAACATTTAAAAAAAACTTAAATTGAACCGTATGAAATTGACAATGTCTGACCCTTTTTCACCAAAAGAAGTGGCAATTTCATTCGATTCAACCTCATATTAATGCACTCTTAAAACTTACCAGGTCCTAAAACATTAGACTGTTTATTTTCTTTCTGTTTTTTAAATTAAAGTACTCATTTTAAGCTGTCATTATTAGAAAATCAATACAAGGTAAATACAAGTCGGAGATTTTACTCCTGTTTTTTTATTTTTATTTTTGTAGACTCAAAATGAACATAAGTTTGTAGTTTTAAAGTGTCTGATTATATTAGATATTTCTCTTTATTTGCTTTAGAGTCATGGACCCTGCTACCTGTCCTTCCATTCCATTTTTCATGCCATTCCCACTGTGATCTTCACGCAAAACCATCATCTCCGTTCCCTTCTTTTCTGCAGAAATGGATGTTTGACTGCAGAAAACTCCACTTTTTTGAAGTATTTCTCTATAGCGGATTAAATCTAATGTCCAGTTTGACCCAAAATTATAGGTTCCCGAGAAATCAAAACAAGCTGCCATTCACGTATGCCACTAAATCCATTCTTCTTATTCCTTCAACATTTAACAAATGGTTACTAAGCACCTATTTTGCACAAGCATTGAAGCTGGTCCTCTGCCAAATATGAAGTTGTATCAACAAAGATGTGTGCATTAATATAAATACAGATTTAATGCTAACTCAATACCAGGCACTGCTCCAAGCACTTGACATGTATTAATCTATTGAGCCCTGCCCAAGGGGGTGGGTACCATTGTCATATCCATTTTATAGATGGGGAAACACACCAGAAAAGTTAAGTGAGCTTCTAGAACCCAAACCCTTAACCAAGGCACCAATAATTTATCTAGTCATGGTGGGGGACCCATGTTAAAAAGTGTTTCTCCCAAACTATGGCCCCTAAAATCTGACCAATTCCCAGAGCCTGCAGATGCCCTAAAATAGTAAGTACCAACCCAGGCGACTCGTATACAACATCAGAAAACATTTGTACCTAACCTAATGGGTCTCCTCCCAGCTCAGGACACTGAAGCATGCCCCCTGGAGGCCCTCAGCACACCCCGGGACACACATGCTGACCTACACATTCCTGCAGAGTCACATCTTAACCCAAATCTTATCACAACCCTGCCAAAGGCCAGGCACTATCAAGAAAATGTTCACCCTTCTTCCCGTTAGGCCCCATGTGTGAACACTGATAACAGATCTAAATTCGAAGAAAATCAACAGAAGTCATCTCAGTCAACCTGAAAAGTGTAGTGACTCATTCACACCCTTTCACAGGGCTCCTACTGGGCGGCCCTCGTTCCCCGGAGCAAGCCTCCAGGCATCCTGCGGCCGGGGCACAGCTCGAGGACCAGAGGAGCCTTGACTTCCTTGTGCTCAGCATCTGAGTTGCTCAGCAAGCTGCCCCTGTTCTGTGCTGCCCATGACCCCCCTGCTTATGTCCCCAGGGCAGGCTAAACAAGGTTGCCTTGGAAAAAAGAACAGAGGAGATGCTGACTTTTCAGCCCCAAGAGTAAATTCCATCACTATGGAGCTAAAATCATAACATCTAAATTTGACTCGACCGGTGTCTGCTCTTATAAATACACACACACATGTGGATGCTGAAACCATGTGTGCGGACTGCCAACAACAAAACAAAACACAACATCTCATTAGAAAGACGAGCTGGTAGACCAACTCACTAGAACAAAGAAAAGAAAAGCAGGTACTCCAATTTCACCAAACACACACACACACACACACACACACACACACATTGGTGTAGTGAAGCCCACGAGAAAACTAGTTGCCCTGGCAATGAAGGACAGTTTATGTGCTCAAGGATTTTCTTGTTCAAATTTAAAGGAGCCACAGGAACTTACTGAGCTTCCGTGGGCTAAGTTTTAGGTCTCCGTCCTGAGACGAGGGTCTGTCTGGCTTCTATTTCAGCCTCTAGTAAAGCTGTAAGCAGAGTAGGTAAGAGCAACAGCTCGGGGGCCAGGCGGCCCTGGCTGGAGCGTCAGCACCACCATTTCCCAGCTGTGCCGCCCAGGTGAGTTACTTAACCATCAGTAATGGCGCCTCCATCTCCTCACCTGTAAAATGGGAGAAATACATCCAGAAAACGGACCTGCCTGGGTTTGTTGTGAGGATCTGGTGAAATAACACATGGTAAAACATTTGGAACGATGCCTGGTTCTGAGCAAGCCTTCCACAACATGTGAGTTATTTGCAACAATAACTTGAAATGACTTCCCGCATCCCACCTGAAACTGACTTCTTTGTTTTTACCGTAAGTCTCCCAGCACTGTAATCTCATTTTGTCTCCTTTTGTGTGCATGCAGAGGGAGGATGTTTAGCTGACCTTGGAATACAATCTCTCCTTTCATTAAGAACCATTATTAAGTCTCTTTAAGTTTCTCTCCTGCAGTAAATGATCCAGATGACTTAATCGTTCTGCTTTACATGCTTTAATCATTTATTTGAACTTCTCAACCACCCAGATTTAGTACACACAGAAATATCATCTAGGAAACGTTGGTTTCAAAATTCCTTATCATCTGCAGCCCATGAGCTCAAATGTTTAAAATCCATTGTTTGTAAGAGCAAACTAAAGGTCTTTACCGTATTAGTCAGTTGATTTTCCTCTGTCACATTGCCACAGTCACCTCATTCTCATCTGCATAGCTCAGCACAAGCCAAAACAGAAGAGACGGAAGGATGTTCGTTCATTCATCAAATGTTTATCGAGGGCCTACTATGTGCCAGGCACTGTGCTGTGCTATAAAATTACAAACGAGACTCTCTCTACTTGGAGAAATTTACAGCTTAGGAGGGAAGATACAGAAGTGAACAAATCATTGCAAAAATCTTCCATTAAATGATATAGTTGACTGAGAAAGTGCCAGGATACCCTTGGGGCAGAAGGGAGGGAGAACTCAGCTCTACTTGGTGGGTCTGGAAAGGTTACACAGAGAAAGTGACTTTGGAGCCACGTTATCGAGTGGCAAGGATTGGAAAAAGGAGGAGGAGAGTCTTTGGGGAAGATGGAACACCTAGGAACAATCTGAACGTCATGTCACCCGGGAACCTTCCTTGGTGCTATTATGACTGGGGCCTGGGGTCTAGGAAAAATACAGAGACACAAGGCTGCCCACCCTTTGGAAAGTCAGCAGGGAATGTCCAAGTCACGTGTAAAGAGTAATCTATGTATTCTTTACTGGTTATTTTTTAAAATACCTCTTAATATATGTGACATAAATGAGCTAAGATAATATTCATGGAGGAGTCTTCATTTTTAATTTTCTAGAAATTAATTTTCCAAGTACAATAAGATGGTAGCATTATTTCCATTATTTATGCCTGGCATAGTATGTGTCTACTCATTTGTTTACTTACTTAGTATCTGACCCCCCACCCCCGGCCAGAAGACAATCTCCACAAGGTTAGGGACTTTGCCTCTTTTGTTCTCACATCTGCTTCCCCAGCACCTAAAACAGTGTTTGATTCATGATAGGTACTCAATAAATATTTGTGGAGTAAATGAATGAATTTCCATGTGGGTGAAAAGAAACAATCATATCCTTTACTAATGAGGAAAGAGAGACCCTGGGACTTAAAACGGTTTTTCATGAACAGATCCAATTTGCAAAACTGGAACTGAAGTTTAAAAGCTATTTTTCTTTCTGAAGCTCTGCTTCTGGGAAAATCACAGCTGCCAGCTTAGATGGTGGTTTTAACTGCCCAGTTACAAATTCTGCACAGTTGTACATATTGGCAGAGCTCAGCTTCCTTAAATGCTCTTGGATCGCTAAGGAAATGGTGATTTTCCTTATTGATTTAACGCCATTTCTTCTTTTGTGAAAAATCCCATGTGCTGCTCAATGGAACACGTACAATAAAAACCAAACATTGGGGGCCAAAAATTAAGTGAGTCTCTCGTGTTCCTCTTCAGTCGTGTGATGCTAAACCATTTCTACTTTCAAGCTGGAGGGTTCAACCGTTTTCCCTTTTAAATTTAGCAGAGTGATTATTCCTCCTGGTGGATTGCATATATGCGCCTTTTGATCTGTGAAATAGCTCATTCCTGGGTGAACTTTAAGCTCTGAAGGAATGCCTGGAAAATACTGTTTACGAATCCTAGCAGAAATGTTTCACATTCTCTTTACTCCAAAATGGTGGCAGCAAACCACTCTCTCCAAGATTTTTCAAGAAGAGGGAAAAAGAACTTCGGGCCACAGCACTGTGGTAACAAAATGATGATCATCCCTCCCACGGATTTTACTCAATGGTCTCCTAGAAGCTATAGTGTAGGAAAGCCATCATCGGCAATTATTTATCACGAGCAGGATACTGAGCTAGGTCCATAGACTACAAAGAGGGAGGAGGCTTGGTTCCTACCCTCTGGAGCTGACAAATTAGCTGGCGAAGTAAGACACAAACCACCAAGTGAAATTCACGGTCACTAATGGACAACATAGTGTCACACAGGATTCCCAAGAGTCCAGAGATAGCTAGACAGCGTCTCTAGAGGAGATCGTCTTGAATTTGAGTTGGACCTTTAGTGGGGGTCTGGAGGAAGGAAAAGCAGGAGGCAGGAGGGTGGGAGGTAGGCACATCAACAGGCAATTATAAGGCACTGCCATGCCTTGTAGATGGTGTCACGTAGGCCATGCATGGACGCCATTGCCGGGGGCCCCACCTGGCTGAGGTGAAGGTTGTAGCAGGTAGGGTACGGGACAGATTGGGGACGGCCTCGGATGTCACTCTCAGAACTTAGTGCTTGATTCTATAAGGAAAGAGGAGTCATCAAGCTTTTGAGCAGAAAGGATATAAGCTAAGCGGTGCTGCAGAGAAATGTAATCAAGCGGGGATCCGTGCTGTGCATTTAATTGGGGGTTCTTCAGAACTGAGATAATGAGACCCTGACCTAGGCTGGGGACAGTAAGATTATCTCCATCACACGGTACATTCCTGTGCATACTTCTTAAGGATTTCTGCCGCATCGCACTCAGTATGCCTGCCTATCTCTGTCCTGTAAGACAGCGATGCTGTGATACTGCGTGCTGCTCAGAGGTGGCCTCATTCCTTCAGAGCCCCACGGTTTGCACAGGGAACAGGCCCAGGTGTGGTCTCTGCGCAAACCTCAGAGCCCACAAAGTCCACATCCTCAGTTTACGCATACAGAAGCCAGCTCATGAGTGACGGGTGTGGGACATGACGGGATCTCCTTACTCCACTTCAGCAATGCTTCCAAAGCAGGTCCAAAGTCTGCTTTGGGGTGTGTGTGTGTGTGTGTGTCCACATTCTGGCACCATCCAGAGGAATTTGGGTCCTACCTGAAGTTGAAGCTCCTCTCTTTACTCCACCCAGACCCCTTCCCTCCAGATCCTGCCTGGGCTCTACTTTATTTTTGTCAACTCCTGGCCTCGGCGCTTTCCCAAAACGCCCTCCAGCTTCTAGCCCTCTGCTCACACCCTGCTCTTTCTCGTGTCCTGTCCTTGACTGTGCCATCCCTTTTGGAGCGCTTTACAGCCCCAGCTTAAGCCTCACCACCTTCAGGACACCCCTCCACATACACCGCTGTCTCAGCCCCTGCCCTAGGTAGACCAAGGTCTCTCTCCTGAGAGCTCCGCGCTACCTTGCCCGGGGCTCTCTCGCCGTGTCCCCGTGGTGTCTTACAATTGCCTGTTTACCTGCCGGGCTCCCACCCTTCCACCGTGAGCTCCCTGCGGCCAGGGACTGTGGGTACCCATCACTGAACACCCAGCATCTAGCACGTACTAAGGCACATACTGGCACTTACTAGGCATTCCAATGCCTGATGAACGAATGAATGAATGACATTCGCCTTGCTGGTGCATTCATTCATTTAATAAACATTTAGGAAGCAATTGCTTACGATCAGGACTGTGGTCGTCAACATTTAAATGTCAAAATATACGACGGCACTCAAGTTCCAAATGATGTGTGCGTAAATTATGCATGTGGAATGAACATGCACACACAGCAAAGACTGCCTCCCTAGCTACAAATACCAAAGCTAGCAAATGCAGTAAACTGTGTACCAGATGTCCCTGAAATTGACAAAGAACCGAGAACCAAAAATGACAGTTAGCTCCATAAGGCCTGTAGAAGAAAAACGAAAAGAGTAAAAGAACAAAAGAACCTCCAGCAGAAGGAAGTGGCTATGGTTTTCTTCTATGCACTAGAGCTGGGGGTGGGGAGGATTTCTACAAGCATTCTATGCTGGGCAGGTTCATGTAAGTCTGAGTTCCTGAAGGGTTGGCTCTTAGGAGCTGTTAGGAAAATTCATTGCCATGCACGAGTCAGGGGACTGTTTTTTATTCCACCGGAAATTGTTAATGGGGACTGCATTAGTGGCCCCTTATTGTTCTGCCTGATGGAGAGACAGCAGGTTCACCCAAGCAGTTCTGGAACCCTGATCGCTGCCAATTAGGGGAGTATTGTCTGGCTGACATAATCAAGTGAGTATAAATATATTTATTGTGATTGGAAGGGAGAAGGGAGACAGCGGAAAGATTGAGGCAGAAGCTTCCACCCCTTGCCTGGCTCCAGCCTGGATCAAACTGAGCATTTCTGTCACCACGTGCTCTCAGTGAAACTGGTCACTGGCTTCCTGAGGCGGAATTCACAGTTGAGAATTCAGGACTAACTAGAATTGTTTTTCCCAGAAGGGGCCCTGTCTCTCCTTATTTTTTGCTCCTCCCTCCTTCCCCTTTTTTCATGTTCACTTCTGTGGAAGCTGAATAGAGAAGAGAGACCAGATGCTGCGTTGATCACATTTTAATTCTGCCCTGTCTGCCATGCTACCCCCACTTAGCTTATCCACAGTTCAAAGCGATCGCAGACAGAACTCACTCCCCTCTCTGCCTTCCTGACGTACGAGTCTGTCTGGCACGGGGTTTATTTCATTGTCGACCGTGGAACTTTTGTAGGAATATCTGTCATGTGTCTCAGAGCTGGGGTTGAAAGACCCTGATAAAAATAGTTTCCTGCAGCGGACCGATATGGGAGGGATTTCTCACATCTAAACGGCTGAAAAAAGGAGGCACGTTTAGTCACATCTGGTGACATTCTCGTCTGACTGGAGAGCAGGGTCTGTGTAAGCATCTGCACAGATTTAAAAATGCAGGCTGTACCCCCAAACAAATGGCTTGGTCGGATACAAATGGCCAAAACACATTGTCATGGGGAAGGTCAACAAAAGCACTGATCCCTGGGCTGAATTTCAATTCTGGTCAACGCAGGGCCAGTCCGTCCAACCCATGACTTTTGTTCTCTCATCCTTGACTATCAGACAACAGCATTTATAGAGCCGACTTGATTTCAGCTCTTTTCCTCTACACTTGACCTGTGAGTGCTGCTCTGTTCTTGGCACCTGCGGGCGGGAGACCCTTTCCAACGGCTACCACAGAGTAAGGAACCCCTCTCCCCCCCCCCCCAATTCTTTGTGTCCTGTTTGTTCCCTGCAGCCCATAGTTCTTCACAACTGCAAATTGCTCTCAGCCTGTCTTGACTTTGACAGGAACGATTTTATTACTGGTAGCACGGATATGACACATGACAATATAAGGCAAGGTGTAGATACACAAAATAAATTTATAGAGATCACTCAGCCTGAAGGCATCTGACCACCCTTATCCAGCCTGTTCCTGCTAAATTCTTCCTTCTTCAGCTGTTCAGGAATTGCCAAGGCCAATTGTCAAATTCTTTTTACCCAGCTGCCAGAAATAAGTATTTTGCTGAAATTTCAAGTCTTAATGGACAAAACACTTCATTTTTCTGTTTTCTACCTCTTGCCAGATGTATCATTTTTGGAGAACCAGAGCTCATTTATCTCCAAGGGAGAAAAAAAGTCATTCCATATTTACTGGTTAGCAAATTACCACTGAGAGTAAAAATACAGAGGAACTCTCACTCTGTTAATTAATGGGTTATTCGCCTTGGCTGAACCCTGGCTGATGGACAGCCACTGTTCCCTTCAAGTTGGCTTAATTTTCTCTCGTTGGTTTTTGTTTCCTTGAAGCAAGAAGATTTCTTGGTTCTTTCTTCATTTGATTCTGCTTTTGAGGGCTGTGCCTGTATCCTTTGGGTCTGTTTGTTTTGTAGGCCGGTCCAATTAAACCCCTAGCATTTATTGAGGAACCTGTCGTATCGGGTACTGCGGATTCCTCTGAAATCCTCCCGGCATGGAAGTTGGATGGAGTCACTTGTGCTAACTCTCCTAACCCATTGGTTTTCTGCCGTGTAGATGGGGCATGAGATAGCCATCTATCAAGAGATAGCGCCATGTCAGAAACCGAGGCTGGGTTCTGTAGTCACGGAGACCCGGGCCATACAGCAGTGCGATTTGGGGCACCTTCCTGTCCCTTCTGAGTCCTGCAGCCCTCACTATAGATCCTGATGGGAACAGCAGAACTGTCTGTTCTTCTGTTCTTTGCTGTTCTCCATAACGAGATGGAGCCAAACAGGCAGTGAAGAGTCTGGTCTGACCACGTGATGCTGGTACAAGTTACAGACAGCTGTAAGAAGGTATTTGGGGCCTGGGCATTTAGGTGGCATTTACTATTGTATTTGACGCGTGTCGCTTAGTTACAGGGATAAACCCTCTTGAACACACATGAAGTTCTGGACCTGATGGGGCATTAATTACATCTCACCTCATTTTGATTCTTTTTACTCAGGGTGCTTCCTACTAGGAAATGATCAAAGAAAAGCCAAAAGTCCCCTTAATAGCATTACGCCAATGTCAGTTTCCTGGTGCTGATATCATGCCGTGGTGACGTACGATGTCACCCCCGTGGGAAGAAGATGAAGAGGACAGGAGACAAATTTTTGCAACTTCCCGTGGGTCAATAGTTATTTCAAAATAAAAAGTTTAATGAGAGAGAGAGAGAGAGAGAGTATGGAATGGCAATTGTAGAAATGGGTGCTCGTGTTGGTTTTTACTTCCTGGCTGAACAAACATTTACATTTTGTTTGCCTCTTCCTCCCCTTTTTTGCATCTCGACCTTGTGAGCAGTCAGCCATAAAAGGGCTCATTTTTCTGTAGAAGAGAAAAAGGAAGCAGAGGGGCCAAGAGAACCCCTGCCAACATTGGGTTAGAAGGCCTACTTCCTGTCTTTCCCCACTCTCTTTACCTACACAAACTTACCTTCTGCAATCACAGTCCCTTCGTCCTTCCTTCCCACTTGAGAGGAGATACCTACAAGTGAGCCCCTCCACCTCCATGAGATGTCCATCCCTTCCTTGTGTTTCCAGAGCTCAGTCCTTGTACATAATAGCCCCATGTGAGTTCCTTCCAACCCTGGTTTAATAACCACCTGTCTGGCAATGGCTTCCAACTTTATATGTCTGCTCAGACTTGTACGCTGAGATCCACACCTATATATCCAACCCCTGACCAGGAATCTCCACCTAGATGTTTCCCAAACCTTTCAAACTCCTTCCAAATTATCTTTTTCCTCCGAGGGTCCCTTAACTCTGAGAATGTTATCACCGTCTACCGTATCATCAACAGCAGAAATGGGAGAGCCATTCTGGACCCACACTGGTCAAATATGGTAGCTGCCAGCCACGTGTACTATTCAGTACTTCAAATACGGTCGGTGCAAATTAAGATGGGCTGTAATTATAAAGTACACACCAGAGTTAGTCCAGTAAAAAAGAATGCCCAATATTTGTCGTACTTTTTATTGATTTCATGTTGAAATGATAGTATTCGGGATATATCATGTTAAATGAATTATTAAAAATGAGTTGTTGTTTTTAATGTGCTACTGAAATATTTAAAGTTGCATATGTGGCTCGCATTTGTGGCTTGCGTATTTCGGCCGGAGAGCGCTGCTCTAGACTCCTTTCTGCCTCTCAGCCACCGCCGGTTAGTCGAAGTAATACACCAGGGACAATATTAGTGAAGTGCACAGGCTGAATTTGAATTCTGGCCCTGCCGTATCTCGATACACGTGAACTTGGGCAATTTTGTTGCCTCTTTGCTCCTGAGTTTCCTCATACGTCAGATGGGTATAATAACAGGACTTACTCCTCGGGATCTTGCAAGCGTTAAATGAGATAACACGGAAAGCACTTACCCTGGAATCAAAACCCAATGTCAAGAGAAGGAGCACAGTCTCTCACTGTCAGATTTCAGGCCCTCACCGTTTCTGACCGAGTTCCACCTCGCCCTCCAGTCCTTCATGCTGCACCAGACTGAACATTTCCGAATGCAAATGTTAGCAACCCTTTCAGTGATTCCTCCTCACCCTTGGCATAAAGTTCAACGTCCTTGGCAGGCTGTGCAAGGCCCTTCATGATCTGCCCCCCCCCCCAATCACCAATCCCATCTCACGCCAATCCACTATGGTTATAATGAACCAGATGGTCTCCCCAACTCCTATTTACATGGATCATTCCCTCCATCGGTGATGTATGTGCCCTCGACCTGTCTGCAAGGCTCAGTTTATTTGTCATCTCACTCGGGAACCTCCCCCTTGTCTCTCCTGCACCTGTACCCTTCCCAGGGGGGTTAGGAACTCTCCTCTGGGCTCCTCAACCACTTGAGATTTGGCTTAACTGATCTCACTTGCTTGGTCAACTTGTGTGTCTTTCCATCAAGACTGGGAGCCAGCTAAAGTCTAGGACCGCTCTCTAATCCACTCTGGATCCCCACGGAGCACAATGGCTGGCACAAAGTGCGGCCCAGTAGATGTCTGCTGAGCGAATGCATAAAGCATAGGAGATAGTCCCGAGAGAGGTAAGGAGAGTGAAAGCCCAGTGAGGTCAAGCAGCAGAAAATATGAAGACCAGACTGAGGAGAAATCACCACTCCTCGGCCATGCAGACAGAGTTAGCAGAGAAAAGGGTCTGGACAAGTAGTCAGTAATGGAGGATTAGAAATAAAAGAGAATAAAAAAGAGAAGATCAAGAGGGGAACAGAACCCCATTTGGTACCACTGGGGGTTCAGTAGCTTCCTCTACAGTGGCCAGGAAGAGGCAAAGCTCTAGAAAAGCACAAATCATATTTAAAAATAATAATAAAAAAAAAAAGGATGATGTATCAGCAACCAATTCAAGGATTATTTGTCATCGGGACTAGAGACACACCTAATATAAGTAAATGTCAACCTGGTGACTATGTGACAGGACTACTAATAATTCACTGGGGCCGGTGCCCAGGAGGTTTTTTTACTGTGGTGCAAATGCCAAGCGTGGAAAAATTTGACAAGTTATAGATACGAGAGAGCAGATAGTGAATTTGAGAATAACGATGTGAAATGCCAGAATAATCACAAGAGAAGCATCTGAATACGTAAGAAGGCTTAGAGGATTCCTGCTTTAACACAAATATGGATTACAAGAAAATTCACTTACAGAAACTGAAATTCCAATCTATAAAACCCACTTATCAAAACACGTAGTATTTCAGAACGCATAACAGGAAGAGCGTGCTTTTTGGCCCACACAACATTGAAAGTGGCAAATAACACACGAAAGGCAGAGAAAGTGGGAAGTATGACATTTTGTGGCTCCCCGCATATACGAATGAGAGACTATATGCTTCTCCATGCCAACCATAACGTTCACAGGAACACCTAAAGGCTCCATTCCAAGATGGCGGGTCTCATGCCACAGATTGGCCCGCTCCCCAGTTTTTATGTCAGAGACCTAACAGGGCAAGCATTGTGTGATGTGAAGGGCAGCAGAGAGAATGGACAGGACAGGGTGGAAAGGTCAAATGATTGCTTGCCATTAATCTTAACAAGGCACCGTCTACCACTTTGAGATTCCTGTGGAGAAGGTAAACATTTGGGGTATACTTACACTAGAATGTTTGTCTGAAATTCAAGTGGAACCGGGCATTCTGTATTTTATCTAGCGACCCTACTTAGTGAGGGCTACATCTCCTCGCTCCTACTTTCCGTGAGCCACAGCCTGTCTCAGTCATTGTTAGCTATTGTGGAATATGCACAAAGTAGTGGGAGCTAGCAAGCATGGAGTGCCTCCTATGTGCCAGGCACCATCCTAAGTGCTTTGGGTGGTATTTCAAGTATTCAAATATCTTCACTAGAACACTAGAAGACAGGTATTATTATCATTCCTGTTTTAAAGATGAGAAAACGGAGACCCAGAGAGATTAAATAACTTTCTCAGGATCACCCAGATAGCTGGTGGGACAGCCAGGACTCGAATTCTAGTAGCCAAACTCCAAAAGGCCAGGTGCTTGCCCACCTCACTGAATGTGGCGGCAGCACCAAGCAAGGGGTAAATACACCGAGTCCCCCAGAAGAACGAGAGAGGAGAAGAGCACAGGGTATGACAAGGGCAGACCCCGAGTAAGGTGTAGAAGGAACAGTTGCAGTTAGACCCGATGCCTTTGTTCAAGTTGGAAAAGTGTGCCCCTAACTTTGGGCAGACGCAGCCCCACATCAGGACTCAAAGTTTGATAGAAGAGCGCCGGTTGGATTTTAGCCCCCACGGCAGGCTGAGCCACAGGCCCTTGTGCAGTAAACAACCTGCACAACGGTACATAGCAACCTGAGTCAGGTGACGGAAGGAAGACCACTGCAGAGGTGAGGATGGAGAGGGAGTGCTTGGAGAATAATGAGAAGCCATTTCCTAAGGCATGTGTGCATGGGTGTGTGGTATTCTGAAGTCCATTTGGACTTAGATCCCCATGGGATGAGGAAGAGATTGCTGAAGACCTAAAATGGCAAGAGGAGAGTCTTGAGCAGATCTGGGAGGTAGTGCGACAACATGGCATCGATTCTTGAGTGGGAAAATGACTGTCAGAAAGTGTGAATCAGAAACCTTCAACACCCAGGAGTCCTTGTTCTATCAAGCAAGCAGGATGGGGGAGAGGGTGAATGGGGGCATGGTAGACAGCAGCCTAATTAAAAGACATAAAAAGGGGATGCCTGGGTGGCTCTGTCGGTTGAGTCCAACTCTTGACTTCCGCTCAGGTCACGATCTCACTGTCGCGGGTGGAGCCCCACATTGGGCTCTGAGCAGAGCAGGGAGCCCGCTTGAGATTGTCTCTCTCTCTCCCTCTGCCCCCCTCCCCGACTTGCGTGCTCTCTCTCTCTCTCTCTCTCTCTCAAAATAAGTAAATACACATTAAAAAAAAAAAAGACATAAAAGGAAACTCAACAGGCCAGGAAAATGGACAAGGAGTGGGGAACAGAAAACACAAAAGAGGGAAAGTGAGTGAAAAAGACAAATTTCTTCCACGTTGCATTTCCCTGAGTATGGGCCTGAAAGAGAAGCTGACCCTGATCTGGTTTACGTTCTTTCCTATAAGGTCATTAGAGCACTACGTAACGAAAGGGCCACCGACGTGTCCCAGTTTGATCTCAGGAAGGCATTGGGGTGCATTTTTCATGAGCTCCCAGGGAACAGAATGAAGAGAACCATGGAGAATAGTACGGAGTCAATCCTCAGAGTGCGTCGATGAATACGTTCGTGTCAACCTGGAGGGAGTCATTCAGGAAGAAATTGAGCTCGGAGATCACCAGTTTGCCTGCGATCACACAGCTGGTGGAGGAAGGAGCAGGACCCTCGCCCAGCAGTTCTTGACTCCAAAGCCTGTGTTCCATTTATTACAGAGTAGAGGCCACAAAGGCATTAAGCTTGCTTGTACGGAAAGAGTCGGGAGAGAAGCAAGAGTGGGGGAATATAAATCCGTGCCCAGACAATGGCGATGGACTGAAGACCTGGCCAGTGGCGAGGCCCCAAACAAGATCTAAGCCAAAAAGACGACGTTTGAACCTCACGTTTTGGCTCCCAAAAGCCCCTCGCAGAATCACAAGTGGAGAGGCCTGGTGTGGCCCCTCTTCACGCTGGGGGACCCTGGTACTTTTGTCCTCCTGGTTTGCTGTGGAACCCCGACGGCCAGCAGTGTCACGCGTGGTTAAAGCTCTGTCGTGCAGCTGCAGGGATCAAACGTGTCCTTCCGCTCAGCCGGGCTGAGACCATTTCCTTAAATACTGGGCTCAAACCTATGTAACGCATTTTGAGAAGAGCACTGACAGACGGTGGTGTTACCTGAAGGAAATGACCGGAAGAACGAGGAGCCTGAGCCCAGTCACCCGGAGGGTGGTGGAGGACCCAGGGACAGTGACAAGATTTTGAGACTTGTGAGCGTCATCTTTATACATTCCTTTTGGTTTTTTTTCTCCTTAGGGAAGGATTCAAACTGAAAATTACAGCGAGACATTTGCTCCAATATAACCAATGCACCACACTGTTTCCAATTCAACCTCTCCTCTGCCCATTCTCTGTCATCTCAATAAATTAGAGAGAGACCGGGTCACGTCCAACTTTGAGAATCTGAGGTTTAGGGCATCAAAACTAGCAGTTAAAAAGAAAGAGACTACTTGAAGCAAAGCAAATACAGGCGTTCCTCAGTTCAAGCAAACTCAAATTATGACCTACATTTCCAAAAAAGATAAGAATAATTGTTAACTATTCATCGGATGGAAGTAAGGCGCATTAGCATCCCTCCTACTGGCAGCTTTTTAGTGCCTTTATGGGGCGACTGGGTATGTAGAAATGTAGTTACCTCCAACTTTTGAGGGACAGACTTATCAAATGAAGCAAAGTAAACTGTTATACGGGTTAACGTCCACTTTTGCAAGCTTTGAGACCAGCGAATTAAAAAAGGACCCGTATTCCAATAATAAATAGGGGCTTGGGAATATAAGTAAAAGTGACAAGAAGATGAAAGCACTTGTGACCACACAGTCGTCGACTCTCTGCTTTTGTGCTTTGCCCAAATAAGAATTAAGGTAGCACTAAGTGCAGACTGAGGGAAAGGAGAGAGGGTGCTGAGCGCGGGCTGATAGCATTTGGGAGCGACGTTGCAACCGTGGCGACGACAGGGCCAGAAGACGGAGGTTTTCCAATACATGACAAATGAGCCAAGCGTTCAGAGCCCAAATCAATAAACACAAACATGAAGTGAACAGACGGGAAGAGAAGGAAAAGAGAACATGAAGGCACCATAAAATGCCGGTGATACGTTTGAAGAGAAATCATGATGTGAATAGAAATTAGGACGTGAAGGGGGAGTTGGGGAGAAAGGAGGAGCCTGGGGATTTGTAAAAGGTCTGTCTGTCTCTTCGCTGCCCTCCACTCACATCCACCACCCCCGCCCTCCTGCCCTTCTTGTAGGGCTCGTGGAATAATTTCTGATTCTGGGGGGCAGGTATCTTTCATGCTCCATTCTTGTTTGGACTTTGCCAGCGGGATTCATGGTGTTTCTGTAGACAATTGTTATTGCTTTAGGGAACAATCAGGATAAAACAAGGAAACAGCAAGTGATAGCTCAGCCTCGGGAGGCGGCAGAAATACCGGGCTTGAATCTTGCGGGTGTGTGAGAATTGCTCCCATCAATTTCTTGGCTGAAGGACAGCCACCCAGGAAGGTCTGGGGGGCCCTGAGCTCGTTGGTAATTACCCTGAACTAGTGCAGGACTTTCCACGTTTGCTAGGACCGGCAGAGGCACCGCGGTGAAGGAAAGCGAGCACAGCCTTGCCAGCCAGCAGACTTGCACGGTAATCGCCCCCCTCCGTTTCCCAGCTATGAAATGGGAGTGGCGGTCGGGTAGCACTAGGAATAATGACCATAATCATATTAATGTGGCAAAGTGCAGGTGAGGCCCTTGGCCCATGGTAGACCATATGGATACGTGGAACTTAGTCTCAGCCGGTTCTGGTCTCTGGACTTGGGTGAGGCATGGTCTGCGTGAGCTCCCTGCGTGGCTGTCCTGGGGCTTCCTTTACAGATAGCAGTGCAGTCACTGAGCTCCGGGCAGAGGGCAAAGTTTAGAAACCAAATCGGTCTTCTGTTTCTCAGCCTTCCGTTTCGCCACTTCCCTTTGGTTCGGGCTGTCTCTTCTCTTTACTTACGGGATTGTCTTGATTACAGGACGTCGTGTCGTAGGTTCTGCTGTTGCTGCAGCCGGGACTCCATAGGGAGTAGAGAGAAGCTAGCGCTCACCTGGGGTTAAGTGAACAAAAACGGAGATTTAAGAAGCCGGACAGTGGTATAGGCTTGGTGGATTTCTAAAAACGATTTGGAGACTGTTTACAAGAAAGGGAAGTAGAGGGGCGCCTGGGTGGCTCAGTCGGTTGAGCTCAGGTCATGATCTCACCATCTGTGAGTTCGAGCCCCACGTCGGGCTCTGCACCGACAGCTCAGAGCCTGGAGCCTGTTTCGGATTCTGTGTCTCCCTCTCTCTCTGCCCCTCCCCCGCTCACGCTCGGCCTCTCTGTCTCTGAAAAATAAATAAACCTTAAAAAAATTTTAATAAAAAAAAAGAAAGGGAAGTAGATAGGTGAGATGCGAAATGATGGGAGAAAGAGACACTGAACTATCGAACGCCAAGGATGAGCCTATCCCTGGCAACACTGGGAATGAGGATTATTATCTGAATTCTTGATGCAGAACCTGGGGCGGGGGGGGGGGGGGTTAAGTTTTCCCAGCGAGCAAGGAAGCGGCCAAACAGATCTGAAACCAGGTCTCTCTCTGACAGCCAGGTCTGTGCCTCTCCACTGTTGCTGGCAATCTCGCCTTGCAGAGAATGGCAAGTTAGGAAAAAGAGAATAGGATTTGCTTGAGTTTGATAGAACGTAGACATTACGCTTAAAGAAAAGGATTTTTTCTTACAAAAAGGGGGAGGACGAGTGAAATTTTACGTGACGTGCTTTGAACTTGGAAAAGAAATAAATAAATAAGAGGGGCACCCGGCTGGCTCCGTCGGTCGGAGCACGCAATTCTTGATCTCGGGATTGTGAGTTCAGGCCTCCCACTGGATGGAGAGATTGCTTAAAAATAAAATCTTAAAAAAGAAAAGAAAGTTAAGTTTGACAGGCCAGACTGGTGCGGATTACAGAAGAGTAGGCTGATAAATAACCAGAAGGAAGAGCGAATGACTCTTTGTCCTGGGCGTCACTTGTCTTGGCGCCACTGGCTTTAGAAGGCAGGGGAGGGGAGGGGACATGCATAGGGACACGCTCCTGATTTGTCTCCACCTTCTCCTCCCTTCCCCTCGCCATCCCTCCCCACCCAAAACCAAAAAAAAAAAAAAAAAAAAAAACAACCTTAAGCAGGAAAGGAGGAGCTAATTAAAAAGGAGGAAAACATCCTGGAGACCAGTGAAATCTCCCTAATCCACAGTGACAGGCAGGGACCTACAGAACAGCAATTTGATTAAATAAGGATATAAGGGATTTAGAGGGACTCTCCAGTTGTGTCAGGTTTGTCTGCACGTCTTTGAAATATATTTATTTGGCTCCCAAAGCTGAAAACAAGCTGAGGAGATGGTTCCCATGGGAAAATATTTCCCATGGAAAATAGGGAGCCGTCTCAAGGCAAGGCCAAAGGGTGGATTGAGACCCTAAGAGGTTGGCAGAGGGTCTACAGGAGGTGCACTGGTAGAGAGAGCATCCCAAGGTCAGGGTGGGTGAAGCCAGCCTCGCCGAGGGGGTAACAGACTGCCGTCCCAGACGGGGAGGAGAGAACAGCACGCCTCTCCCGCCCACGTCTCATCTCTCGCTCCAGGACCCGCTGCCTGTGAGTTACCTGTCATCGGAGACAGCCCTGTGGCTGCTTCCAGCCGAGGTGAAACAGCCAGAGGATGGTTGTCACGTAGGAAACACACCTGCAGGGAAGACGGAGCACACCCTGGGGGTTCTTCCTGAGCCACTTCCTTGTGTCTTCAAGACTTGCGTCAGCAGATCAACCACCGAGGAATTAATGTTCTTGGACGGGCCGTGGAGGTCCCCTCTAGCTCCCTGCCGGTCATGCGGGGGGATTTGAGCCTTCCTAGGGCTTTGGAGGGGGAAATAATGAGTCACCTAGGGACAAGAGGAAAATAAGAACGTCTCATGTGTGCAAAATCATTTAAAATGGAGGCTCTTAGAGAGTACTAAAATCTCAGCCAACCAGCCAGAAATGGTTTGGTGGAGTATATTTCACTTGTCTTTGCTTACTCTGGTTGCCGTAAAGTCCGAAATGTTTATGTCCCTTAGAGAGAACACTTGTGGAAACAGGCCAGGTCCTCCAGAGAAGGCTGTTTATTCCCCTGAGATCCTGAACCTAAAGAGGAATGGTCCTGCGTCCCTGGCTGGGGAGGTCTAGATAAGCATGGGAGCTGTTGGTTGTAAATCCTTGAAAGCAGAGGCCCCTGACGGCCATTCCCAAGTACATGGCTATCTATCTGCAAGCTTGGTGCTGCCTCAACTCCCACTTAGCCTCTACACGTGGCCACAGATCCGCATCTCCAGAGAAACCAGAAGGAGGATCTCACTAGAATAGGATTTGAGGGTTTCTATTTTATTTTATTTATTTATTTTTTTCAACGTTTATTTATTTTTCTTGGGACAGAGAGAGACAGAGCATGAGCGGGGGAGGGGCAGAGAGAGAGGGAGACACAGAATCGGAAACAGGCTCCAGGCTCCGAGCCATCAGCCCAGAGCCCGACGCGGAGCTCGAACTCACGGACCGTGAGATCGTGACCTGGCTGAAGTCGGACGCTCAACCGACTGTGCCACCCAGGCGCCCCGAGGGTTTCTATTTTAAAGGCTCCAGAAGATGAGTTAGAAGTAATTCAAGAGCAGGCACAGTAAAGAAATACGCACGCCTTGTTAGACCTTCATCGAGAAGGCTAACATCTTCAACATGGCCAGCTGATTAAGAGGTATTCTGTAAGCAGGGCTTCCGCTGGTTTAGAATAGAGCACAACTGTCATTTGAAAGCCCCAAATGAGGAAAGGCCAGCCTTTGATCTCTTGGCCAGGCTCAGCCTTTTTCTTTCCTTTTTCTCACTTTCTTCTCCAAAAGAGATGGATTTGGGTCCCTAGGAGAATATTTAAGCAATAGCCAGCAGGTGAATCCTAAGGCAGTTGTCCATCCTAAGCCTACACGTTTTCAGGAAGGGCCATCTATGACCTTTCTCAGTGTCCTGGTCCGACATCTAACGCCCAAGAAAAGTCTCCAACCACAGCTCTAGAGTTCAGATGAAAGAAAAACACACCGTAGGGGTTTCAACACATATCATTAACCTAGACTCAAAAGCGGGAGTGAGGGTCTATTCACTCTGAGAGGAGCAGAAACACCTTTCCAGGAAACTCAGGGAATTTAAGTGTCAGAGAGCGAGTAATTGCAGATGGCTTCTAGCTCTTTCCCGGCAAAGTAACTCAGGTGCTGTAGGGGCTTGAGACTCGTTGAAATGTTAAAGTTTACACGCCCTAAAACACACAGGAGACAATGAGGACAATCACCAAACCTGCCTAGATAAAGACTGGAGGCACTCAAGATGAAAAAAAAAAAAAAAATTACGGGATGGAATCCACGGTTTGGGGTGCACCATTGCCCTCTATTGGATTAAATAAATCAGACCTCTAGTGTGGGAGTATGTTTTATTATCTCCGGCTGAGTTTGCCGAGAAGTCAGGGCACCTTCGAGTGGAAAATTAATTGATCCTTGTAAATGGATCCTCTGTCTGCTGCCCCTTCCCCGAGGAAATCAATTACAGTTATAATTCTGAGGGCAGGTTGCTGATCGCGTTTTCATTCACTCAGCGTTTCCCAGGTGCCTACTAAGCACCGGTTCGATACGGTAGGGAATCTGAGGATAAATGACAGCAACCACTCCTACCATTTATTGAACGCCTACTGTGTGCCGGCGTCTTTATGCGCATTAACACCCCTCTGGAGTCAATGTGGTTACTCCTGGCTAACGGATAAGCAGGACACTGGGAAAATGAGTGACACCTCTGGGATTTAAATCCAGGCCCATCTACTCCTAAGCCCACACTCCGTCCACTAAGCTACAACTCTTCCCCTCCAGAAGTTTACAAACTATTAGGGGAAGTAGGATATACATATAAACACCTGTACCCGGGGTCCACAACGTATAGCCAGTAGGCCAAATTCCACCCATCACATGTGTTTGCCCATGAGCCAAAGATGGTTTTCACATTCGTAAATGGTTGGGAGAAAAAAATCAGGAGAAGAAGAATACTTTGTGGCATGTAAAAAGTATATGAAATTCAAGCTTCGGTGTTCGAAGTTTTATTGGAACCCAGCTACACCCATTCCTTACCGTTCTCTCAGGCTGCCTTCGGGGCTACAACTGCACGACTGAGTGGTTGTGGCAGAGACCGTATGGGCCGCAGAGCCCAAAATATTTACTCTCTGGTCCTTCCAGAAGAGGTTTGCCGACTCCTCCTCTACACTCCAGGGTGAAATGTTACATATCAACAGGAGAGGCTTGTAAAAAGCGTTCTGGGACTTCAGAAGAGGGGAAACTAACATTTAACCCACGGTGGGAGGTGTCGGAAGGATCTACAGGTGTGCTCTGTTTTAAGACTCAACACATGAAAACCCAGCATTTAAAACAGATAAGGTAAAAGCAGTTATTTGCATAACAAATTTTCCTTTTCATTTTGTAAAGGGATTCACCATGGGGTTGCTTTATAGAGTGAGCCTCTATAATGCATGCTAATATGATTCCACTTACGAATACTCTATTCCTAATAACTTTCCGAGAACATATCTATTGTGTACCGTGAGGCTTAGCTATAATCTTTTTTTTTTTTTTTTTTTCCTGGTAGTGTAAGGTTTCTTACTGCTGAAAAGTAATGGAGCTGACCTTGCCAATTCAGCGGGGAGAGTAAGCGTTCTGCGTTGCCTTCTCGTTGTCTCCAAGAGGGGCTTTGCCTGACAAATAGAAGAAATGCCGTGGGTTCCAAGTCTCTGCATTATGTGAAATTAACCCGCCGGGAGAATTTTACATTTTTAGCCAACCTCCTCTTGGTAACTGCAGTTAAAGTCCTCACATGTAAACTCATCACTATTCTATCGCTTCATTTCATACACAAGATGCAAATTAATAAAAATCACAATATTTATAAGGAGCAATGTTTCTCTCTTAAAAAAAAAAAAAAGAACACATTAGCTTAACTGAATTACAAGTGCAAGTCATATCATATTTAAATTAGAGCTCTCCCCCAACAAAATAGGAAGTGGTGTTGCCAGTTCAGTGTAGGACCCAGTTCCTTCTTTCTTCGGGTCCTGAGCCCGAATCTTCCAGCAGCTTTGCGGTGTTATGCAATTGCTCTTTTCGAGAGATGCATAAAACGGAAGCCGCGGCTATTCATAGCCAACTTAGGAGGAGCTGAAATCTTTCAAGAAGTTTCTTGCCTGGTACCATCTCGACAGTAACTACGTGTTTCTGAACACATCCAATTAATCTGGATTTCACAGGGCGGCTCTTTTAAAGAGCCGTCTTGTGGCTTTTGTTTTCATCCTCTGTGGTGACTCTATCTTAGAAGTGGACATACATTCCTGGTATCTAAGCCTGAATGTTTTTCGGGTGTTTTGGTGGTAAAAGAAGCCTAAATGGAAACGCAAGGGCAGAGAAAATCATGCGTGGGGAAGTCCTGTGCCGCCAAATGGCGTAGATCTGTGTCGCGGGGCTGCTAATGGATGTTGTGCGCAATCCATAAAGGGACAAAGTGAGAGAGACACAGAGGGAGGGTGAGAGGCAGAGCCAGCATTAAGGGCAGGAGCCCTGCATGGTTCTGAGGCAGGATTCCTGGGCGAACGGCGTCGTCAACGGGCTTGCGGTGGGTGGGGGAAGCTGATGGAGGTGGCTTGACTGCCTCCGGAAAC
Source organism: Leopardus geoffroyi (assembly GCF_018350155.1). Classification (NCBI taxonomy): domain Eukaryota; kingdom Metazoa; phylum Chordata; class Mammalia; order Carnivora; family Felidae; genus Leopardus; species Leopardus geoffroyi. The sequence continues at coordinate 133,850,102 of NC_059341.1, forward strand.
TGTCACCTCAAGTTCACATTCTCCAGCAGGTAGGTTTGCAGCCATTTCTGAAGCTCAGCGCTGGAAGGAAACGCACGTTTAATCTGTCTGTGAGGTTCTTTAAAGAGATGTCTCTCTCTTCATCTCCCCCTGAGGTCAGGAGCACGGTAACTGCACACAGTAGCTAGAAGGCTCCATTGCGTTCTTGAATTCCTGAGGTGGCCAGCATCAATCGATGCATCATGGAAGGTACTGACTATAAAACAAATGGACAAACACTGAGCAAAATATGGTAGTTCAGTGTTCCTTCCTCCCTGGTGGTAATTCAAAAGTTTTCGAAGTTAATACTAATGGGTACAGACAAATGGGATATAAATTTCCATGCATTTTTATGACCAAACAGAAGCCCAAGCCCTGGGGGGGGGTGGCCCTGCTATTAGGGAAGCAGGGAGCAGTAAATGCAAGGGGAGAAATTGCAAAACGCCATGATTTCAACGAGACTAGAACACTCCCACAGTCCCCCCTGAACGTCTCCCTCCTACCAAAGAGCATCTGAACAGATTTCATTTCACAAATGGAAATGAGACACAAACAAATTTTTTCAAAGTGATCTCATTAAGAGTGGGCCTGGTTTCATTGGGTTTTCAGAGCCAGGATTAATATTATAAGCTGGGGAGTTCTGTTATGGGCCCCGGGGGGAAGGCAGAGAGAGAGCTGGTGCTTCAGGACCAACGCTGCCTCACCTCCTCATGGAAGTTATGCACGGCCAGCCTGGTCCAAGCGCCCAGGCCAGATCCGAGTTCCACGTAACATAGGAAAGATCTTCCCAAGCTCAAGGTCATATCTAGAGCATGCCTTGGATATTTTTTGCATCCCTAATTTATGTGACTTTCTAATATGTTTAGCATTTGCCCTCCCCTTGTCTCCATCCTGCTTATTAAGGTAAATTTGCATAGAAATGGGATCTTGGATTTCAGGACCATTCACCTGACACTTGATCTCCTGAGGTGACCGGTATCTGTGTCAATACCATGAGGGTGACCCACAGACACCACATCTCCCTGCAAACTCAAAGCAAGGCCTTAATTAGGGGAGGCTTTTCATGTTAAAGCCACGGGGTGAAGCAAATCAGCAAAAGCATTTAGCACTCACTAAGGAGGGCAGAATACTCCTTCCTGTTGAGTGGGCCATCCTAGGTCACAATTTTAATTTGCCTTAAAATTAAAGATCCTGAAGAAAGGATACAAAAAGTATATATCTTTGTGGGGGGGGGGGATAAATTTTGGCACACAGTTAACTATGACATTTGGCTTGGGCTCCTGAAATATTTTTTTGCCCAATAGCTATCTTTCAGATGGGTAATCGTCATCTCTACAAATTACCTTTGGAAGACCAAACAAATGTGGAAAGTCAGAGAAGCGAGTCACTTGGCTGCCATCACTGTGGCAGTGGCTTTAATCCCCTGATCTCTGCGTGCTGCACCCTCCCCACCGGGCAGCCACCTTCCTGAGTCACCTAAATCTTGTCACTTGGGTGGAAATTCCCACAGAGAGGGTGATTGTGGTCCTGGTTTACTGGTCACTGAAAGTCATTAGGTGTGAGTTCACTGACATAAAGGGGTTCAGACTTTGGCACATTCTGACAAACGTAAATGCCAAACAACAGCTTCCAAGACTGTCCCAACAGCGAACTGTCTTAGCACAGAAACAAAGGACTTGCAGGTCTTGGAGAACAGGCATCAAATTCCAAAGAGGAAAGTTCATAAAAGATGGGAGAAATCAGAAGAAAACTCTTCTGTCTTTTCTGTTTTTGAGCTCTTTTTGGCCAGGCTCCCTTGCTGAGGATAAATTCATTCAAATACAATTATTTTAAAGACAGAAAGACTACCTAGTTTTATCTCGTGCAACATTTTGCGTCTATTGTTTAATTTATTTTTTTTTAATTTTTTTTCATGGTTATTTATTTTTGACAGAGAGAGAGTGCGAATGGGGAGAGGCAGAGAGAGAGGGAGACACAGAATCCGAAGTAGGCTCCAGGCTCCGAGCTGTCGGCACGGAGCCCGATGTGGGGCTCAAACTCCTGAGCTGTGAGATCATGACCCGAGACGAAGTCGGACGCTTAATCGACTGAGCCACCCAGGCACCCCGCGTCTGTTGTTGAATTTAATCTCACATCCTTATTAGTTGAATATTATGATCTCCACTTTACAGATAAGGAAACTGAGGCTCCAAGAGGTTTAGCTTTTACACAAGAACATCCAGCTATTCACCAACAAAACCAGGACTCTGCTGTAGGACATCCCCCCTGTCTCCTAAAACAACAACAACTATATTTCATTTGTAGGCTAACTTTCTTATTTTACACAGGCCTTGTGTATTACTGGGGGTGGGGGCATCTTAACTCAATTCAGAGGTATTATAATGGTATCTTTCAAAATGTGCTTGGCTTACACTATAATAATGCAATAAGGAATCTGACTAATCGAGTCCCCTGACTCTAAAGCCAGAATGTTTTCCACTCTCAAGCCATGTGGAAGGATGCTAAGTTCCCCACTGGCCGATGCTGCCTAATTCTCTTAAATGATTCAGATGTAAAAGAGAAAATGGCATCTGTCTAATTAACACCGCCTGGTTAAATAGAGCTGCCAAGGGACAGCCTCGGGACGATGTTTACAGAACAGTCTTTCCAGCCCCTCGGGCCCCAAGTTAGAGATGATAGTGAACCTTCCATCCTTATCAACCAGAAACAGAGATGCCCCAGAGATGGTGACAGGCCGGGCAGGCAAAGGGAGGCGAAAGGGGAAAGGCGCTGCTGGCCTTCATTTCCCGCTCCTGGAGCTTGGGGATTCAGGGAACGACGGGAAGCAGATCCCACAGGCTCCCTCCCGCAGCAAGTCCACAAAAACAAAAGCCCTCCCTGCGAACCTGGGTCTTCCTCTCAGGCCCGGAGACCTTCGGCCAAGCACCTACCACCTGCTAAGACTGCTAGGCGCCCGCTGCTCTGAGCCCTTCCCTGGACAGAAAGGCACAATAAACACATTACCTCTCTTCCAGCTTCACATCACAACATGGAAGCCATTGCCAAGTTTGACTTCACCGCCTCCGGCGAGGATGAGCTGAGCTTTCACACCGGAGATGTTCTGAAGGTAGGTGACGTGGGGCCCCGGGGAGCCGCGGGGGAGTTTGGGTTACTCTGGTCTGGTCACTGTGTTCATCGAACAACCCATGGCTTTGTTTCTTTTCTTTTTTAAGTTTATTTATTTATTTTGAGGGAGAGAGAGAGAGAGAGAGTACGAGTGGATGAGGGGCAGAGAGAAAAGGAGAGAGAGAGAGAATCCCAAGCAGGCTCCACACTGACCGTGCAGAGCCGGATGTGGGGCTCAAACTCACAAAATGTGAGATTGTGACCTGAGCCGAAATCAAGAGTCAGCTGCTTAACCCACTGAGCCATCCGGGTGCTCCCCCCATGCCTTTGTTTCTTCAGAACTGCATGTGGTTTCTTTCAAAAAAGAGAAATTCACCGCAATCAAAAGGGTTCCTTCTGAGCTCCCGGGTGCCAGTTACCAGGGTACCTGATGGAAATAAGTCACCATCCTTGTCCTGTGATACTTGTGGTCTGGAGAGGGAAAGAAATCCATCCAAAGGGCTCTTACAGATGTTCTCGTCTAAGTGCTCAGGGAGCACAGGTGAGGGAACGAGGGATCCCACTCGAGAGATGGGGTGGCAGGAAGCTGCAGCAACACCTGTGGCCGGGGAATGCAGGGAACGTGGCTGGACGTTTACCAGAAGCTCAGATGTAAGCATCTTCAGTGGCTTCAGTGAGCACGGTGAGGTTCAGTGTCGCCAAAACTCAACCGAGGGTGCAGGCTGGAGACAGCCGGGAAAAGATGACTGGAACAGACGTGGGCCAGTGGAGGCCATGCACACCCCGGCCGCTCGGGGACGCCTTAAAACCTGCCGAACACCCACATTTGAGTTGTTGTGGCTACGTGCAGAGACAAGGTGGCCTTGGACTTCCACATTCCATGCATCACACTTGCGGGCTTCACATCTTAACCCCGATTTTGAGCAAAACCAGAAGCCCTTCTGCAGGCCATTTGGGGAGTCTGTGACGCTAATGCCCACCCCCCCCCCACCGGCCTGGCCACAGAGCACCCTCAGAAATCCTGATTCCTACTCCTCAGCAGCCGACATGGGCCTCCTCAGCCTGCACAGCAACACTGAGGCCACCAGTGTCTCGCCCCTAAGAAGTGTATTTGCCGTAGTGAGAGCCTTGTCAGTACGTGACGGGGTGACTCAGAAAGTCACTTGGTTTGGGACTTGAACACCCCCAGTATTCGTCCTTCTAACCGCTCTCACCTTGCAAGCTCTAGTAAGATAGCTGTGAAGGGTGTGCCTTCAATGCTGGAGCTTCTCAAGGTCAAAACGTCACCTGGGCCGCCCACCCAGGGAGAGGCGACCTTCACTTCTGTGGGACCTTACCAAGGTCACAGAGGCATCTGCCACGCGGTGAGCAGTCCCTCCCTTCTCTCTGGGATATTGTGACCATGTGATTATCAACCGCTATACAGGGTCCTCGCTCAAAAGAGGCCAACGGGCCAACTCCCACCCCTCATCTCCCATTGCGAACAGAACCCAATATCTTGCTCAAGAGTTTCCTATTCCTCAGAAAAGCAGAAAGAAAAAAACGTTCCTCAACTCTGCTTCTCAGTCCACCTCCTGATTTCTTTCTTCTCCTTGGCTCCCAACACCAGAAAGAGTTCCCTGTGCTGGTGCCTCTACTTCCTCACCTCCCACTGAGTCTGCTGGAACTTTCTGGAAACTGCCTCTTACCCTCAACACTCCCTTCAAGTCCACCCGTGATCTCCTTAATGTATCATAGCATGACACTACTATAGCGCCTGTAGAAGGTGACACCGTTAGCTGTCCCTCTTCTGCATCTGACTGGAGATCTGCCTCGCTCCTCAACATTACTCTGTCCTGAATATTCTTCTTGAGATCTCTCAAGCAACCCCCGTCTCACGAGAGAGGAGTCTGATGAAGGAAAAAGGAGCAGGAGTTTAGAGCCAGAGAAGTTGGGAGTTTGAATCCCAGCTGACTAGCTGTATGGCCCTGGATCAGTCCCCTGCCCCTCTGAGCTTCACTGTCCTTCATCTGCAAGCGGGGACCGTAACTATTTTGCAGGGTTTGGGGAAGGATTAGAGGTAATGGTCCCACCTCAAAGTGGATGTTCCGTGAATGGTTGCCGTATTCCAGTATTGCCCCTTCCTGCCACCGTTCAGACCATCGCCACAGCCCCTTGACTGACTTCATCACCTCCTGTCTCTTACTGCTTCAATCATTCTACGTACTAGTCTTCGGAGGATCTTTCTGGGAAAAAAATCGGGTCAGATCACCTCCTTGCTCAAAAACATTCAGCGGTTCCCCATTACCAGTTGATAGAGAGTTAAGCCACCTGGCCCCAACCCGCTCCCCAACCTCCCCAAGCTCTCGTCCGTGAACACGCACACATACATACACGCACGCGCACGTACACACACCCTTGTGTATGTAACGCCCAGGTCACGCTGCAATATATACACCGAGTTTCTCGCACTCTCCCCGTACTCCAAATGCCTTTCTCCTCCATATTTGGCATATTTGACTACCTCTGCCTCGGAACCCTCTCCAATCCTCCACACCCCCTATGGCCCCAGCAAAATGAGTCACTCCCTCTTTAGCTCTTCCACGGCATGGCAACACCCGTCATTCAAGGTGCTGCTGATCTCCCCTCCCGAGACAGTTATTTACGAGCAGCCAAACCCCTGTGCTCTTACGCACACTACACCCACCTCCCATCACTGCCCTTACCCTGTGGGATCCTGACCGCCCATGCATGTGTTGGCTATTCCACTCGCCAAAGCTCTGTGAGGGCAGGGGCCAGGTCTGCCTCAGTGTCCAAAACAGCAGAAAGGTGACCCTCCCTAATATTTGATGAAGGAATGAGTGGTGGTTCCCTCCATCTAGGAGCTCCCTGAGAGCAGAGCCAAGCCGGCTCATCTTTGTGTCTTCCCAGCAGCGCCCCCACGCAAGTCACAGCCCCAAACAGGTGCTCAGCGCAAATTGCATGAATTGTTAGATTGCATTTCTGGGGGCGCCTGGGTGGCTCAGTCGGTTAAGCGTCCGACTTCAGCTCAGGTCACGATCTCACCGTCCGTGAGTTTGAGCCCCGCGTCGGGCTCTGGGCTGATGGCTCAGAGCCTGGAGCCTGTTTCCGGTTCTGTGTCTCCCTCTCTCTCTGCCCCTCCCCCGTTCATGCTCTGTCTCTCTCTGTCTCAAAAATAAATAAACGTTAAAAAAAAAAAAAAGATTACACTTTAAAAAATAAATAAATAAATAAATTGCATTTCTGCACGCTCGTGTAGAATTCCATCAGAAGGGCAAACCTGTCCTTTTCAAATTCTGTCCCTTGCAGCTGTGCTGATGGAAAGAAAAGTGGAGAGGGGCTTGTTGGCCGAACCCCACAGCATGTCTCTATCATGGCGGTCAGTAGCCCTGCCCGTGGGTCTCTATGTATGACTGCAACATCTGCCCCTCCGCTCCAGAGATGGGTAAAAAGCCCCAAGATCTTGCAATTTCTTTCCAAAGCAGCTCTTGACCGCCCCAGCAATTTACTCCTGGGATGCTCTTTCAACCTAGACTTTTTGTGCTAAAAGACTAAACAGACTTTTTCACTAAAAGGTACAAACAATGTCTGACGAGCTCACCACCAGCTAACCCCCTCTAGACTGTGAGTTCCCCAGGACACAGGCCTCAGCTTCTTCATCTCTGTATTCCCAGCACCTAAGCGCAAACAGCAGGTGCTCACTAGATGCTGATCAAAGGACGATGAACAAGATGGTGGACGGGGAACTCTGGCCGAATGGCTCGATCCAGCTTCTCCTGTGACGGAAACATTAGGAGTCAGATATTTTTATGTTCATGCCTCAACCCCTTGGACCTGCAGCTCTGTGCAGCCCCAGACTTAACATTTTCCCTCTTAAATCTGCCGCTGTTTAAAAAAAAACAAAACAAAAACGACCCAGTCCGTTTCCACCTGCTTCTGTACTGTGTCTAACTCAACCCTGTTTCTTCCTACTAAAACAGTGACCTGAAAGCATGAAGAGTTAATCCTATGTAATTAACTGCAATACTTCAGATTTCTGCTGTGCCTCTAAGAACTATAATTCCATCCAATTTTAAAATTCTCCCAACTGTACATTTTGTCCTCTTCCCACGTCTAACTTATTCTCAGGCCATGTAACCCAGAAAATTATTCTCGTAGGCAACATTACACGAATTAACATACAGTAAAGTGAAGTGTAAAACCTCATGTGTTCAGGCTGAACCCCTTGCTCGAGTTTTCACGATGGGGACAAGAGATAGGGGGAACCGAACAGACAGAGAGATGAGAAGAACAGGAAGTATGGGGCCCTGGGCCAACAACGGCAGAAGGAAACCACCTCCCCCCAAACACTCCTCTTTGCAGAAAATGAGATTCTTTTAAAACCTTGCCTTCTATACGCCATAAAAAGCCTGTAAATTCACCTCTCTGGGAACACGATCTTAGGCAGACGGAACACCAGGTGGTGGGGAGAAATGGCCGCCATTGTGGGATAATCTTTCAGTTGCTACAGGAGGTAGATGGGTGTGAGCCACAATTACTAAAATTACAGCTGGTTTCAGGTCAGAGAACTAAGTGCATAGTTGGTTCTTACCGTGATGAGCCAATTTCCACATGGCCTCTTTTACCTTATCCCTGCTCACCTTCGTATTTGGCATTTGCTACCCAGCCCAAACATCGCACTCCCATGTGATGGGAGAAAGGAACTCCAAAGCCATACGTTGAGGGGTGAAGGCATGGAGTGAAATGTCCTTGTGTTCTCTGTGTGAATCCCGGGCACCGGTGCCGGGTTTCCAAGTGCTTTTTTTGACCTAGATTTTTCTGCTCCCCCCACTCCGCCCCCTCCCGGCATACACATACCCACGAGTCCTTAGTGATACCAGCAGTCATATTTGGTGATAGAAACTATAAAGTTTTCTGTCCTCAGCAATTCTAGAACTCAAATATGAGACACACTTTTATTTCTTCAGAACAGGTGATTAAATTCAAAACATACGCATATAACGCTTTAAAGAACTTATAAACCCTACTATGTCCTTCGGAGCTGGAGGTCTCCCTCCCAAGAATACCACATTTTGCAGAATTGTGTTTTAAAAAATTTTTAATGTTTATTTACTTTTGAGAAAGAGAGAGACAGAGGGAGGGAGGGGCAGAGAGAGAGGGAGACACAGAATCTGAAGCAGGCTCCAGGCTCTGAGCTGTCAGCAGAGTCTGCTGCAGGGCTCGAACCCACGAACCACGAGATCACGAGATCACGAGATCACGACCTGAGCCGAGGTCAGACGCTTAACCCACTGAGCCACCCAGGCGCCCCTTTCAGTATGCACTTTCTGAAGGACTTCGAGGTACCAGAGCTCATCGGATCCTCACATCAGCTCGGGAGATGCTAGCTGGTTGTCACTGTCCCCATTTATCAGATGGCTAATTGACCTGCGGAAAGTCACACAGCGAGTGACAGGGCCAAGCTGGAAACCAAGCCTTCTCAATTCCAAACGCGGAGGGCCGGCCCCTTTCTTCCACCCTGGGGGTGATATTCGAAATATCAGTTACTTCTCTGTCTTCATCTCTGCTCCTCTCTGGGACAGAGAAACCCGTGGGACCGAGACTTCAACTCCACCTGCCACAGGACGACTCTGAAATCCCCAATGCCAGCCCCAACCTCTCTGCCCAGCCCAGACACACATCTCCAACGGCTCACTGAGCTTTTTTCCTCAGACTCAGGGGGCAGCTTGGATTCACCCACATGCACCCACACGCAATCTGAAGCCCATGGGTTTTGCCTCAGACCTGCTTCTCCTCATGTATTAGCAAAGCCATCAGCACCCACTTGGTCTCCCAAGGGCGAAATCCGGAGCCCTCCCAGAGTCCACTTCTCCCTTGGTTCCAAGAACAGTCGCGAAATCCCGCACACTTTGCTTCCAGGTTCCTCTAAAATACCCCGTCGCCCCTCGCTGGGATGGCTGCACTCCCTTCCCAGACTCTCCCCTGCCCAATCCGTCTTCACTTTCTGATGCAGGGCTCTTTCTTGGCTCTAATTCTGGCTGTGTTATGTCCCTGCTCAGAATCCTTTAGTGGTTCCCCATAAATTTCAAGATGGAAGCCCAGACTTTCCAACATGGGCTACAAGGGCCTGTACCTCTGGTATCCCCTCGGCCCCTGGGGCCACAATCTCAACTCCCGCGGGACGGAAGCCTTTCATTCCCAGAATGCACCTCACTTCCTCTCATCCCAGAAGTTCCTGCGCCGGCTGACTTTGCCTGGGTAACTCCTTCCGTTGCCTGGGCAACCCTAGGGCCTCTCCTCCAGGCAGTCTTTCCTGCCCACCTTCTGCTTTCTCCCTTAGTGTAGCTTGTCTATCAGTTGCGGAGTCTTCAGCTACAAGAAACAGAAACTTAAATGCGGCTTAAACAATCATGCAAATTTATTACTTCTCACACAAAGTCCCGGAGCAGGAGGGCTCCAGCGTGGCTAATTCAGTGGCTCAATGACACCATTAAGCTTCTTTTCATTTTTTTGCTCTGCCATCTCCTTTATTGTTCAAGTCCATTCTCAGTGGGGGATGGGGGCAAATATTTGTCTTTTAATAGCGAAACTACTATTTTCTGAAATAACCAGAAGCCACATAGAGCCGAGTGGTGAGTCATATGAGTAATCAAGGGAAGTGATAGCATTTGGGGTCACAGTCAAAGAAGGACCATACAGTAATGAGACCGAACTTCTGGTTTTGCCGGTGATCTGGCTCTAAGAGCAAGTTTAGAAAAGGCATCCCAAACATCTTGAGTTACGTCCAAATTGTTTGTGAAGCACGTGGAGTGTGAACACAGAGAGTTACTGTTTTCAAAGCTGGCCCCACTGGATGTTTACGTTTTAATTTGCTTGTTGAAAAAAAAAAAAAAAAAAGGAACAAATTAAATTTTTAAAAGGTTCCTGGTTACCTAGCAGAGAAGAAAAAAACCATGGAGTGGCCGCTCTTGCCTTCCCAACACCTGCTCACATGAGGAGCTTCAGATGCTGAGATCTGGGACACATGAGTTTCCAACATATAAAGAGAAAGGATTGCAGAGAGGCCCCTGAATGCTGAGTCTGGGAGGTCACACCATGGTGGCGTCCCATGTGTGGATGGCACTAGGGGACAGAAATTAGCTCGGGGTCAAGGAAGCCAAACTCTAGAGACAAACCTGTTGCTCTCCCACTGGAGCACCTGTGTTGTCTCTCTGGCTTATTTCCCTCTAAATCCGAAAGGGTGTTCTTTGCCCCGCAGCCCCTTTCTTCTGCCTCTTGGCGTCCTCCCTACAACCTTTGTCCTTCCTTCCTTCTCTTCCATGTAGATCTTAAGTAACCAAGAGGAGTGGTTCAAGGCGGAGCTTGGGAGCCAAGAAGGATATGTGCCCAAGAATTTTATAGACATCCAGTTTCCTGAGTAAGTATTTCCAGCCTGCTGACACGGGCCTACCCACTCACACTCCCCTTACTTTTTCAGCAGTCGCTAAAATTATCCATCCATACCCAAGACACTGTCAAAACCGGTTGCCTCTGGAGAGGGAATCACAAAGCCGAAGGCCAGGGTGGGAGGGAGATTTGCATTTCACTGCATTCCCTTTTGAATTTTATACCATGTGCGTGTTATCGCCTATTTTAGGTTTATAAGCTAAACTCATCTATAACCGCAATCCCAGGGTTTCCACAAATTCCACCGGGGGCGCTGTTGGCCACCCGTGTCAGAAGCTGCCTCTTCAGAGCGAGTCTTTTCTCCCAACCTCTTCCACCCTCACTAGGGACCCCACACAGCTCCCTGCCTTGCCTAAACCGTGCTCAAACCAGTGAGAACAATCAGAGTGGGGGGAAGAGGAAATTCCTTTCCTAAGGAGGAAACAGAAAAATTGAGATTGGGTCTCGTTTGTCTCAAGAATTGACCACAAAAGTTCGATAGAAATCTAATCTGGTCCGCGAGTCACAGTCTAGCCCAAAGAGCAGAGGTCTGTTAGAAACCCCAAGCGGTGTGGGCGACCCTGTGAACCAGGACTGACCACTGAACCGACAGAATGACCACTGACCTCAGCCCTTGATGTTGCCCTGTAATCTCCTCAATGACCCCCTCACACCTTCTCGCTCCTCAAGGCTCCAGCCCCTCCCCCACGGCACTGTTGACTCAGGGCCTTCCTTCCAGGGTCACTGGGACGATCAAGCCACCGGAAAAGCCCCTCTTGCCCATCCCCCCACCTGACTCACTGCACCCACCCACCTCCTGCAACTTACTGGGACACGGCCTTTCCTGCAGCCGTTTGGGAAGAATCGTCTGTGCCTCTGGCAGAAACTCTCCCCTCTCTCTCTGTCTCACGTCAATTCTCTCTTCCTCTCTGCTGGGTCACTCCCATCCACAAAGATGCTGCAATGTCTCCCGTCTAACAAAAACAAAACAAAACAAAACATTCTTGATCCCAAGTCCCCTTCCAGCTACCACTCCCCTTCTTCAAAAGAATTGTGTGCACTCTTATCTCTAACTTCTCTCCTCCTACTGAAACCTTTTTATCAAGGTCACAGTGAACAACTGGGTCCACTGGTGGGTCCCACTGTCTCAGCATGGTAGAACATAAGTTCCGTGGCAGCAAGGGTTCTTGTCCACCTTGCTCACCACTGTATCCCGAGTGCCCAGAAGCAGGTCAGCGCATAGTAGATATTTGATAAAAACTGTTGAATGAACAAGTGAATAGCTTTGGAATGATGCGTAATAACGTAACCCTGCCCGCCCGTTTAACATATAGCGTGTGGACGTTTTTTGCAAGTCTTGAAGTCACGTGTCAAACTCCCATCAGAGGATAAGTGTGTACTTTCTAAACAATCTCCTAACTGCTGGCTGCCTCTTCCAAAATATTTCCATTGAGGTATGGCTGCTGAGGAGCGTGGCCCATTCCTCTGCCCGGCCCCATTACATTTCCTGCACAAGGCAAAAGCTGTGGCGGGCAGTCCCTTGTTCAGCCCTGCAGCAAAGCACGACAGATACCCTGGCAGGATCTCTAGGCAGGTGACCACCAGAAACCCTCTGCTTCCAGCCCCTCGGAGCCCAAAGAAACTTCGCCTGCAGCACCAGGTCTGGAATAAGGTGCTCCTGTCTGGAGTCTAGGTTCCTCAATTCCAGAGAGTGTAGAGAATTGCTCACAAAGGAATCCAAAGAGTGTGGGACATTCACCTTAGGGGGACGCGCATACTAGCCTTCCAGGGGCAACAATAGAGCAGCCGCCTTGAGGAAATGGGGCCAGTCCCACTTAGGGCCGCTGAGTGATCGCAAACACTCATTTCACTCTTGTGTGGTTGAGAGGTTTCTGGCCACCTGCCCTGAGGCTGCAGCTACTGTTTGCCTTGCCTCTATGGCAGCTCTTGGCCTTCACACGCGCTCTGCCACCTGCCGCGACACTTAGAGGCTGCCTGCCACCCTGACTGTTCCCCTGAAAGTGTAGTTTCTTCCCTGTTTCTTCTTTTCCACCATAAAGATTATCTTCCTGGATTTGGGGGAGGGCCCCGGAGCTGGCTGTGTAGACGCTGCTCTCTGGTCGCTGCTAGCCTTGCTCCATGCCACCCGGATCATGAGGGCCCCTGGGCTCTCAGGCGGGCCCACTGAGCTCTCAGCCTGGAGCCTGGGGGAGAGCCCACGGCTCCCCAGCTCCGGTCCCCCAGCGCCTGAAGGGGCTCCTGTCTTGCTGGCACATCATCTGTCCCTGCAGCGCTCTTTCCTAGTGACATCCCTCACATAGCTGCCAGCAGGCGGCCGCTTCCCGCAGTGAGTCACTCCCACACTGTCCCATTTTGGTGCAGTGGCACATTTCCATGATTCAGGTTTTCCAAGCAAGAGAGAGGGAAGGAACAAAGGGGGTGCGTCAGGGGAACACTCACTTGCCTTGCCTGCAAACTGCCTAGAACACGTGTTTGGTTTCAGAGGCCCCGGCCCCCCCTTCGGCCTCTTTCTGCTCTCTACTGACCAGAGTCCCCGGCCTCTGTCCCTTTGGCTCATCTCTTCTCCCCTTCCCCTCCATCGCTCTGGCAACTCACCAAGATCCTCTGGTTTTATCTCATCTAATAGATGGTTTCACGAAGGCCTCTCCCGACACCAGGCAGAGAACTTACTGATGGGCAAGGAGGTTGGTTTCTTCATCATCCGGGCCAGCCAGAGCTCCCCAGGGGACTTCTCCATCTCCGTCAGGTACTGGCCACCCCCAACCCAGACTGCTAAGGCCATGAGGTGACCTCTTGAATGTGACCTATGTATTGCTCAGGAGCATGGTGGCCAAGGGGCCCAGGCATCTTATCAACTGGGATGCCGTCCATTTCCTTCCCATGACACATATATATAACTCTTCAGTACGCTGGTTTGTGGCCAAATTATGTAGATGTTCATCTGCTTCCCCTTCCAGCCCAAGTGCTTCTGGAAGGACAAGATTGTATTCTATTTCATCTTTGTGCCTTTAACAGTGCCTTGCACCCAGTAGGTGTTCAATGAGTATTTGTGCAAGGAAGTGGGGCAGGAGAAGGAAGGGAGAATTCCCAGTTGTCCACATCTGTCTTGAGGTTTAAATCTGAACCTTTTCTTTAATTACTGATATATGTCGGAAGAAGGCTCCGAGGACAATTAAAATCCCAAGTCACTGCTGTAGGGGACAGAGGTAGTTGTACGTGGTGGCACAAAAAGTTGTACGTGGTGGCTACGTCAACACACTGTAACGCAGCAAGCTGACAGCAGCAGATGGGAGCCGAGGAGGGCTGGGGTGAGGGACGGTAGCGGCAAAATCTCACTCGTGTGCATGCCCGGGAGGAAGTGAGTCAGTCCAGGCATAAACATGACACAGCCCCACACTCAGAAACCCCAAGTCTGAGCACACCGCGTGTGGTCAGCCTGTCTGGAATCGCGAGTCCCATATCAGGCGTGGTGGCCACATGTGAAAGTGCATAAATTAACACTGATTTCCATGCAGGAGGAGACGTGTGTGGTGGGACCGCCTGTCAAGTTCATTGACAGAAAATGTTGGTTCAGATTGTTCAATACGCTTTGAAAGGCATACAGCTTTAGTGCTTTAAGCGCATAAATCCAATCTCAGGTAATGAACTGAGGCCACTTTACTCTTTAGAAAGAATGGGTATTTTAAGGAATAGGTAGGAAGGACTTACAAATAATGGGTCAACCATTCATATGCACGTATGCCTCTAAAGTGCTCAAAAATAGCTCGGTCTCATTAGCTTTGCCCTTGCAATCTTACTTAAACTCTTAATTTTCCTTAACTAAAACTTTTTTTTTTTCACAGCTTAGGCAGTAGTAAATTTTAGCTCAGGCCTACACTGATGTATCACAGATTCTAAATTTGTCAGGTTTTAATGCAATTTTGCTCTATTGATAAATCCTACAACCAAATCTCTTTCTTAAGGGCCCTGATTACAGACTGGACCCCGGAAATGGTTACATTGAAGGGCATCTCTTGGTGCCTTTGGTTTGCATGAAGTGGACTGTGGCTTTTCAGCTAGAAATTATGGTTTATATTTCCTCCACTAAGGTGAATTCTCCAAAACGGTCAGCCTTGACTTCTGCCAGTGCAGCTCCTTGTGAATATCGCCATAATCATGATTATATCTCTTGCAGAAATGTAGCATAATATATTCCAAAGCAAATCATTTTCATTTATTCATACATCTGCTTTCTGTCATGCAAAGATAATTAAGAGCTAATTGTAGTCCTATCACTTAGCATTTGTTAAGGGTCTGAAACACTAGGTTTTAGAGTCTGGAGCCCTGAGTAACATCCTTTTCTCGGCCCCTCTCTGAACTTGACACATTGGTGCAGCCACTCTCTCTCCATGGGCGCACATGACCAGCTGCAAGCCTGACATCCAGTCCTCTCAGCTCATGAGAGAGCAAGGGTTAATGCTTCTCTCTCTGTTTCTTTGACTAAGAGGTGGTAGATGAATAATTATATCACAAGAATATTTCCTCCTCCACGCACAGATGTGAGGAGTAATGACTTAATGAATTAAGCCATGTGGTGTTAGAGTGAAGAAAGCATCTGTTAGGGGCCACCTCCAAGGGGAAGGCCATGCAGTGATTGCAAAGTCAGTTCTACCCCAGAGCAGTCCAGCAGAGGTCACTGCGCAGGCTCACCTGGCTCTGAGCAGAGCCCAGCACATAAGAGGAGACTGAAGATCAGTCAAAATTCCTGTCCCCTCTGAACATGGACCACTGATTCCATCCTTAAGAAACCTGCACTAACCTTCCGAGGTATCTTTACTCTCCAACTCTCTTTAAATTCGTGACCTTTCTGTTGGATCAGGCAATTCATATCATTAGTTTATTTTTAGACATAAATGTATGTCTGTTTGACAAATAAACTTGACATCCAAAAGAGAAGGACTTGGTGATGGAGAAACACTGAGAAATTGAGCTGTTACTAATTGAGCTATTAGTAAAGGCCAAGGTCCCCCTTTCCAGATGAATAAAATCCAATTTCTCCAATCCTGGTACAAATATTTCCAGCTGGTGCTAAAAGGTGCCGATCTAAAAGAAGTTGGCATGTGTACATGGTGTGACAAGCCCAATTCGCTAGACTGGAATCAGAGAGCGAGGTTCTTGCCTCAGCTCTGCCACTCACTCACGGTGGCCTTGGCCAAGCCCCCGCCATCTCTCTGAACCAGCGTCCTCCTTCATCTGTAACATGGAGACAAGGCTAACCAATCTCAGAGGTCCTTTACAATGAAAACACCACATCGCTATATAACTTTTCTCCCCTAAAAGTTCAAAATCTTCTGTAACCTTACTTACGTAAAACGTAAACCAAGACCAAGAGATCACCTTTATATAGAGAACCGATTGTGACAAATTTCTCAAGGTGGTCTCTTACTGTCCAGAGCTAGTTTATGGGCTTAAAGGAGCTGGTTCAAAGTATTTCTGATAATGGAAAGGTCACAGGGGTGAAAAGCCCTCCCCTCTGAGTCTTGTCAGAGTTCTTAGCATAGTACAGAACTCAGGGATCGCCACGTTTCAAACAAACATTGTAAAGAGTCCTTAACCTTGTAGTCATTAAAGCACTCAGAACATTTTTTTTCTTTCCTTTTTTTTTTTAAAGAACTTTTTTTAAAATATTTATTTTTGAGAGAGAGAGAGTGTGTGCGAGCTGGGGAAGGGCAGAGAGAGAGAGAGGGGGGCAGAGGATCTGAAGCAGGCTCCAGGCTCTGCGCTGACAGCAGAGAGCCCGATGCAGGACTCGAACCCACAAACCGTGAGATCATGACCTGAGCCGAAGTCAGACACTTAACCAACTGAGCCACCCAGGCACCCTGGAAACATTTTTTTTCTTATGAAAGGTCGGCTCCAGTGTCAGAAAATAGATTATCTTCTGCTGATGTAAAAATCCTTTCTAATGCAGCCTGTGTCCTGAGCGGTCCCTCCCACAAATGTCCCCTTAGAATTTAACTGAGCCAGCTCCACCTGCCACTGGATGGGCAGGCACTTGCGGTTCCATTTCCTGCCCAAACAGAACTCCAGCATCCCTGGAGGCAGTCAGTCCTGGGGGGTGGGGACATTGTCGTGATGTAATATACAATGTGGATTCTCCTTGATCTGTAGGCATGAGGATGATGTTCAGCACTTCAAGGTCATGAGAGACACCAAGGGTAATTACTTCCTGTGGACAGAGAAGTTTCCATCTCTAAATAAGCTGGTGGACTACTACAGGACGACCTCCATCTCCAAACAGAAGCAGATCTTTCTGAGGGATAGAACCCGAGAGGATCAGGTACACCTCAGGCCCCGATCAGCCCAAGTCTGGAGATTTTAGGCAACATGAGTCCTATGTGACCCGTCAAGGCAATGCATTTGATGGGCATGTCCTCTGAGTATTCTGGAAGACAGAATCTCAGATCTGGAGGTCAGATCTCAGTTAGACCCTGTCTTAACACTTCCTAGCCATGTGACTTAGGAAAGTTGTCCAGTCCTGAGTTTACTGATCCGTAAAACCAGAAGGTGGTGATACCTAGCCCACAGGATGGTTGTGAAGGTTGGAGAAGATAATGTATCCCCTCCCCTTACGTCATTCCTAACAATGCTACAAACAACACTCAGCAAACATCAGCTCTTACCTGTAGATACTTTATTTTGTTATTATAAATACTACTACATCATAGCTTTCAGCCTAGCTTAGGAGTTGCCCAGAGATGAAGGCCAGGGGGCCACACACAGGGATGTTGGAGAGCAGCCTGGAGTCTAGGACTAAGGCAGTGGGGAGAGCTTTGTCACAGGAAGGAGGGTGGGGGTGTTGGAGGAAAAAAATTGACCTGGAATTCTTGCTCTTAGAACATTATGAAATATAAATATTTTAATAAATTATTTTCTTAAGTTTATTTATTTTGAGAGAGAAAGAGAGAGAGCAGGGAAGGGGCAGAGAGAGAGAGGGAGAGAGAGAATCCCAAGCAGGCTCAGTGCTGTCACCGTATGATCACAAACTGTGTGATCATGACTTGAGCTGAGGTCAAGAGTCAGATGCTTAACCAACTGAGCCACCCAGGTGCCTCTAGAGTATCATTTTAATAGAAAATGCATCAGACAAACCTAGCTTTAAATCCTGACTTCAGGGGCGCCTGGGTGGCGCAGTCGGTTAAGCGTCCGACTTCAGCCAGGTCACGATCTCGCGGTCCGTGAGTTCGAGCCCCGCGTCAGGCTCTGGGCTGATGGCTCAGAGCCTGGAGCCTGTTTCCGATTCTGTGCCTCCCTCTCTCTCTTCCCCTCCCCGTTCATGCTCTGTCTCTCTCTGTCCCAAAAATAAATAAACGTTGAAAAAAAAAAAAATTTAAATCCTGACTTCATCACTAACTGTCCTTGTTGCCTAGCCAAGTTAAAAAACCTTTCTGAGGGTCAGATTTCTCATCTGTAGAGTGGAGAGAAAAGAATACCTCCCTCCCTGGACTGTTGTAAGGATTAAATAAGACAGTATAGTGATAGCACTTGCCATAGGGTCTGGACAATAGTAAACACCAAGGAAAAGTTAAGTTGCCTCCTGTAGGTAAATTCACCGCCCCTCCCCTCCCCCGCGCGCGCGCGCGCACACACACATATTATAAAATATCTTTCAAAGGAAATGGCATGGTTATAAGAAAGAGGTGGGTATTATACGAAGAAGTCTTCTCTGGAATAGTTGAAATCCCAGAAAACAAGTTATCTGAAAAGGCATTGAGACTTTCAAAGCAACACATGCCCTGGGGAAGTAGAGAAAACCATTTCAGGTAATTGGTTAATTGTAAGTTTGAGAAGTGACAGTTCTAGGAAAAAAGGGTGTTCCCGGCAAGTGCCCATAAAAGTTCAGAAAGAAAACAAAGGTTAACTAAAGACCTTGTGAGTTATTTTAATCAAGAAACAGACAGAGGTATTAATTTACTAGGATGTGCATGCAGAGTTAAAAGAGTTAGCATAAAAGTGCATTAAACTAGATTAAACGAGTTCATATTCGTAAAGCACTTAGAGGGGCGCCTGGGTGGCTCAGTCCGTTGAGCATCCAACTCTTCATTTCAGCTCAGGTCATGATCCCAGCGTCATGGGCCTGCTTGGGATTCTTTCTCTCCTCCCTCTCTGCCCCTCCCTCTGCTCAAGGGCACACACTCTCTCTCTCTTCAAACAAATAAACTTTTTTCTTAATTAACAAAATAAATAAATAAACAAATAAAGCACTTAGAATAGCGCCTAGCATATGTGAAGCCCAGGGCCCTGTGTAATTGTTAAATAAAAATAACAAGAAAGGACCTCTGAGTCACAAGGTTATGGCCACATTAAGCAAAAAGCCTTGCTCCTTCCCAGCATGCCCAGCGGCAGGCCTGGTTTCCATGGTGCCGCAAGAGGGTTGCTGTGTGGGTCTCTATCACCAGGCTATAAATGACAGTTAAAAATCACGCAAAGTCAATAGCAGAGCTTATCGGGAGGGCAGGCTGTCCCGTGGTGTGGCAACACGAGATAAGGAGGGGTGGCATTGTGTCAGCGAAACAGAATATTTAGCCTGATTACACAGAGAAAAACAAGCCCGCTAGGAAGGGACTGACTGGGTAGCACGTGGAAAGTGAACCAAAGGCCCGAAATCCCCAACCTGGGAGAATCTGAGAACGTAAAGGCCACTTCTGAAACTGCGAGGGCCCGAACTGTCACCGGTTGTGTTTAGGCTGCCTGCCCCCCGCCAGCTGTTTCTTGGAGCTGTCTGTCCAGCAAAGTCTGGAAACAGCTGCCAGAAGGGTGGGGTGGGGCCGGGAGATTCGGGAGGAGGATGGAACCACATCACCTTCGTGCTCTCCCAGGGTCACCGGGGCAACAGCCTGGACCGGAGGCCCCAGGGAGGCCCACACCTCAGCGGGCCTGGGGGAGAAGAAATCCGGCCGTCGATGAACCGGAAGCTGTCGGATCATCCAGCGCCCCCTCCCTCACAGTACCCCCCGGCACCGCCACAGCAGCAGCGCTATCTACAGCACCCCCACTTTCATCAGGTACCTCCAAACAATGACGTGGGCACAGCAAGGTAGGGAAGGGGAGGCTCAGGCCACTTAGTGTGGGAAAATTCCCTACAGTGTCACGTACAACCGTCCGTGCTTGGGGGTCTGTCGTGGTCCTGGGACTGTGGGCGGGGGAGGGCCATCTGAGGCCCGGCCTCATCAGGGCTGACGAAGTTCATAAAGACCCGGGACCTCCCAAATGGCAGAAATATGATAACGTGATGTAGGAACTGCTCTTGGCAAAGAAGTCTCTGTGAATTCGTTGGCTCCCCGCCTGAACACACATACACACGCGCACGCACACACATTCCTACCCTGAGGATTCAGCGAACCGTTGCTCCATTTTCCTGTCAGCCCCTTAACCCATCTGGCTGTGGAGATCCACAAGAAAAGCAGTTTAACACCCACAATAGAGCCTTGCTTATTTATTTATTTATCCCCTGCCTTGTTCCAGATGGGATTTGGGGCCGCTTACCGAGACGGACAATACAGCCAGATAACATCGTTCCTAAATTCCTCAGTAGGGCATACTAAGCCCTTTGTGAGCTGTTTCCCCAGCCTCTCTCCTGCAGACTCTCCCCAAACCCCCCCCACCCCCCACCCTCCCCACTCCTGGAGCAAACACACATTCCAGCAACACTGCACTGTCTTTAGTTACCGGAATGATCGATTGTGTTTTCTCTCATACCTTGGGGGCTTTTTATATGATGTTTCCTTGGCCTAAAATGCCCTCTCCCGGCCTGATCCTTCTCCTCCTCTAAGCTGGAGGCCAAGTATCACCTCCTCTAGGAAGCCTTCCTTGATTACCCTGGCAGACTCAGACATTCTCTTTATACTTACATGTGTATGGTTTCCCCTCTAAACTGACCCTCCATGAAGACAAGGACCTTTTCTTTCCAGCTACAAATCCCCGGTGATTAGGACAGTACTACACATGGGGCAGGTGCCTGATAAATATTCTTTGATCGAATGAATGAAATCTGGCATGGTCTTCACAGCCGAAGGTCCCTTTGCTCTCCTTCCACCTCACCCCACCAGCTGGGGCTTATTGTCATCAGCAGCAAGTATTTTTGGAACACTGGCTGTGTCCATGGCATCTGAGCAAGGCGCGGGGTTTGGGGGAGGGGGGGTGCGGGCTGAGAGGGATGTGGTGCAGTGACAGGGTCCTCCGTTACATGTGTTCCTAGGAACGCCGGGGAACCAGCCTTGACATAAACGACGGGCACTGTGGCGTGGGCATGGCCAGCGAAATGAACGCCGCCCTCATGCACCGGAGACACACAGACCCAGTTCAGCTCCAAGTGGCCGGGGTACGTGAACCTTCCCTCTCTGGGCTCAGTGAAGGCGGCAAGAGGGGCACTTAGGGAAATGGTCGGTCCTCCAGGAGAGACACGCTGCTGGGAGCTCAGAACGGAGGTGGTGGGAACCCAGCAAGTGAGGGCGGAGAGGTGTCCCCGGGGCAGAGCCGATCCCGGTCTGTCGTCGTCTGGCCGCAGGGCCTTGCCCTGTCCTGGCTCCGGCTCTAGCGGAGGGAGATCTGTCGCCTTTTTCATTGCGATCCATCTGCCTCGGTCGCGCTAGCACCGTGGGCTGTCAGCTTGGGCACGCTGCCATCCTCTCTGTCCCCTGAAGACAATAAAAAGACCACGTATCGATGTAGGGAGAGTAGTTGTCCAGGATTCTCTTGGGGCCTCGGAGAATAACATCTCCGCAGGTAAAAGTCCTGAGTCTCGGAGTTCTGATATCGTGCAGCGAGGTGTGCTTGCAGCTCCGGCGGGGCTTGGGGCGTCTCTGGAGAGCCACAAGCCAGCCTCCAGGGCAGACTGCTCACGGAGGACTCTGTCTGGCCGCAGAGCCTCCTCCGTGTGACCGTGGCTCCCAAGGCCAGCCCGGCCGCCCTGGCTCGGCAGGACCCCTCTGTGTTTCCCCGACAGCGAGTGCGGTGGGCCCGGGCGCTGTACGACTTCGAGGCCCTTGAGGACGACGAACTGGGCTTCCGCTGCGGAGAGGTGGTGGAGGTGCTGGACAGCTCCAACCCGTCCTGGTGGACCGGCCGCCTGCACGACAAGCTTGGCCTCTTCCCCGCCAACTACGTGGCCCCCATGATGCGATGAGCCCCTTCCGGTGGGGCCCGAGGCTTTCGTCTGAAGCTGCCTGCAAGAGAGGGGGCAGGGGAGAACAGCTGGAACTACGTGTACATCCGTGTATATGCGTGTGCACACACACGCGCCTATGTGTACGTGCATTCGATAATAGTAATTTATTGGCGATGCGGTCGGTTCATTAGTTGATATGAAAGGAAGTCAGGTGGAGAATTCTATTCGTACTTGTTTTTCTGCTCTCCCCTCAGCGGGTGTGTGGAAGGCAGGGGGGAAAGTTGGGGTGGGGGGGGGCAGAGACATGAAACCGAAGTTCTTCCTGTCCTTAAGATGGCACCGCTTCCTCCTGGTCTTGGGACTTTCACGGAGACTAGCCGAGCAGAGATCCACATCCCGGCGTTGGACGCAGAACAACAGGGTGGAGCCGGACTCGGTGGGGCCACGTTTCGGCTTTCCCTCCGAGCCCCGCTCCCCTTGAGGTTTTGCAGGGCAACGTCCCTCCTGTGCGACCAGGGTGGGCACTGCTGGGTTGAGACCAGAGGAGCAGCCACACGGGACTGGAGCAGCGTGTGCCTGGAGGCCTGGGCGAGGCTGGCCTCCTGCCCCATGCTCAGCGGAGACCTTCGCCTCCCTCGCCGGAGTGCTCCTCAGCCCTGAGAAACAGAGACCGTGAGGAGCCCAGCACTGGCAAATGGCGGGTTTTTCACAAATCCCCAGTGGCTTGCTTGGGTGTCACCTCTATTTCCCCGGATACCAAGAAAGCAGCATCTGACATTCTGTAAAGTGCTCGGAGAAGCCCTGGCTGAGAATGCGGGACTTTAAAGCCATTGTTTTATGACTCCCAGGGTGTCTCTTTGGGTCTCTATTGGTTTTCCGTTGTCCTGAGGATGCTCTGCCCAGTGGCAGAGAGGGAAGCCCACTCCACAAGAGCACTGACTAGCAATTGTTGATTGGTTGACTGATTGACTGAACTTGACCCTGGGAGGGAGCCGGCTTTGACGGGAGCTTCCTGTTGGATCTGGCCGTAGAGTCATTGCTGGCATCCTCTCTCCAGCCTCGACCCAAAGCTGCACCTGGGGAGGGGACCCCATTGCCCCTGTCTCTCCTGCCACCTCAAAATAGAATTATGTTTCCTTGGGCTCAGCTGGGGGTGTGGAGCACAGGCTGGCCTGGCTGGGGAGAAGGGACCCTGGAGAAGGAAACAGTGTTTTGGCGGAGACTGGGAGCAAACACATCTGCGCCGAGAGACCTGAGAAGAGGGTGTGTGTGTGTGTGATGAGGCCTAAGTGACAGGCCGGGTGCATGTGTTGGTGAGGGAGAATGATGGGGGGTGAGGTGTGCCTGCTCCTTTGTCTTCTTCCCCAACCCTTCTTGCTCTAAGGAGTGACGGGGGCAGCCGTTATCGGGGGTGAAAGGAGAAGAAGAAAGAGTGTCTGGCTCAGAAGCAACTGTCGGGGTAACATGGGCTGCGTCCCTTTGACTCTGAATGCTACGATTCTGCGATCCCTCTGTTGTCTTTAGAGAAAAAGGGGAAAAGAAGGCACTCCACGGCGAGTCTTGGAAGGGAAGAGAAAATAGCCTGAGAGAGGCAGGGGGAGTCAGGTGACGGTAAGGAACATCTGGCTCGCAGCCTTTAGAAATCAAAGAACAGAAAGGAAAAGGTAGCAGAGATGTTTCAAAAGATCAAGGAGCAGCGTGAGACACAAAGGGAGGGAAAGGGAGCAAGATGGTAAGTGGGACAGGCGAGGAAGACGTTGGAGTAGAGTCAGCAGGCCGGCCGGCGGCTGACAACCAGGGGAAGGAGGGATCCAGCAGGTGGGGAAGGAGGAGTTACAGCAGAGCCGTGAACGCCACGGAAGGCAGGGACCAAGACACCACAGGAACGAAGAGGAACGAACAGGAAGAAAAGCAAGGCAGAGAAGACCTAAAAGCTATTTTGGTGCTAGGTAATGCGAACATGTTACAGTAAATAAAAGCCAAAAGTGATGTTTGATTTTACAGTATTTACAAACCATATGCTTTAAACAGCCCACAAACCTCATCCATTTGTCTGATTATGTGGGAGGACCAGCCCCAGTGAAGAGAGAGGGAGCTGATTTGGTTCTGGCCTGGATTTTGTGCCTTGAAACACGTCTCGAGAAAGCAGTGATACGCCCAGGGCCCTTGTTTGGCCAGGCTGTGTCCTGTGTCTGTGTCACACTCCCCTCCAGGGGCAGGGGTCACTGGCCTGCAGAGGTTGACCGCACAGTGCGGGCAGGGCTTCCAGAACCCCTGGAACTGGATGTTCTGCTCCACCCCGGCCCGAGTCTTTAATTGAGGTGCTAAAACAGCCTTGCCCCTGCACATCACGTGGCTCAATGCAGAAGGAAGCAAGAATCATCCTAACCACCCACAGGGAGCTAAGGCCCTTAGGGACCAGGCTAAGAGGACAAGGACCAAACTATCCATATTGGGGGGGGGGGGGGGGTTGGGAAGCAATGTCCCTGGGCCTCTGGTGCTGCCCCGAGGAACGCATGAGGAGCTGCTCTCTACCTGACAGCATTTCCAGTCCACTCGGCCCTCCTTCCAGCCACAACACAATCAGGGAAACAACACCTCGTCTGTGACTTCAGCTGAAATGCTCTGCATGACCTGGGGGCAGGGAGCTTCCAGAGAAAGTCTAGTTCTGGCTGAACCAGTTCGGTTTTCCTAACGCCCTGCTGAGGCTCGCCGCATGTCAGATGTCTGGTACCTGCCACTGCCCACCCACTTTCAGATGGCCTTAGGCATCTGATCTAAGGCAGCGCTTCTCAAAATTAATGTGCCGGTGAGTTGCCCAGGGAATGTGGTAAAATGTAGGTTCTGATTCAACCCTGCGTTTCTACCAAGCTCTGAGGTGATGTTACTCCGTCCACAGACCACACTTTAAGTAGCAAGAGCAAAGAACTTCGCAGCTAAAAAGCTACAAAAATCTAATTAGATCCTTTTTCTCGGGATATTCGGGCACTTCTCTGTGTTGCTCACAAATAAGTCACTCTAAGCAGAGACAGGACTCAGAACTGTCATTATGACGTCATTCCTAGTTGATGGCCGGGTGACTTTTGTCAGCATCTTCATCTCTACCAAAAATCAAGCAACTTTAGAGTGAGAGGCATCCAGATGGAATACAAACAGGGGTTGCCCAGTAGTGATTATTTTAAAGAGAGGCAGAGGTTACAGAAGTTGTGAAACGTCTTTCTCAGGATTCTTTGAACATAAAATGGACTCGCATCAGGTGTGGTCCTGCTCGGAGGCAGGGGGATGGCCCATGTGACGGGGGCACTGTCAGATCTCATTCACCCAAAGCGAAGCAGGTCACAGGGGGCACTGATTGGCATGAGTTAACACTTCAGCCTGTGTAGACCAAAACAAGGTCACAAGAAAAACATATTGTCTCGATCCTACTCAGGGTCCTCGTCTCTCCCAACACCACGGCTGTGCCACCATCACCTCTCCCTTAGGCAACTGAATAAGCCTTGACACGTTTCTCCCTGCATACTCTCTCATCCCCAGTCCATTCACACAGATGCCAGAGTGATCTTTGTAAAACACAAGTCTGATCACGTCACTCCCCTGCCACTGTGCTTAAATTTGAATCCAAGTCCTGATGTGGCCCCGTGAGGTCTCGCATTGCCTCCCTCTCCAGCCTCCTCTGCACCCCTCCCCTCCTGGCTGCCATGCCTCCACCCACTGGCCCTCTCTTGGCCTTCAGATGCCCAAAGATCAGTCCCCAAAGCCCTCATACCTCTTGTTCCCTCTTCACCTTAAACGTCACTTTCTCAAATTGTCCTTTCTTGGCCTTAATCTAAAAGAACCCTTCCTATTGGACTATCTTGAGGTTGCTGGTGCTTTCCCTGATTAGCACATATACCAGTCTGTTGGACTATTGACTGTAAGCTCCCTGGGGGCAGGGATCATCTCTGTTTTGTAAACCACTGTAGGTGCAGCATGTAGCACTGTGCTTGGCACACAGAAGGCTCAACAAGTATTTGTTTCATGGATGAGCAAGTGAAACCTGCCTCATGTCACCTAGCATTCATTCTATAACCCAAAGGTCCTGGGCCTTATGGACCTGTAGGTGCAAACAAGTGATATTCACATTGATGCCCAAGTTACAGTAGCTTTTAGCCAACGGCCCTCAAGATCTCCAGTTACTTCCTAGAGTCCAAGGGAGGGAGGCTGGTATCTCTCATGTGTTTAAGCATCAGTCAGCTAATGTCTCCTACTCTGGCCATGTTCCAATGTCCCTGAACATCTTCTGCAGAAAGTGTCTTTCCTGATGCTGCCAACCTACTGTGCACCTGTCTGCTGATGAAATGGCCCAGTCCTTCAGAAAACCAAATCTGCCCTGCAGTCCACGTGGCAAGGCAGTCGTGGAAGAGGAAGCGTGGAGAATGGCCTGTACCTACTTCTGAGTAGCCCTTGTCCCTGACCCCCAGAGAGGCACTTCCTAGGTCAAGGGACCCTCACAGCTCATTCCCTTCTCACCAGAGCCCTCTCTCCATCACACAGGACAAAGGAAGCCACCTTCCCCGCCATCTCTCTTGTTTGCCTCTCTCCCTATTGCCCCTTCCTCCTTCAGCTGAAAAGAAACGCATTTGTACCTGTTTGTTTGTGCAATAGATATCACCTAGGATGCCAGGGGACATGTACCCTGTTGTACAATCTGGGCTCAGCTCTAATTCACTCATTAAACCAACAACTATTTACGAAGCATCTCGTAGGGGACAGACACAATCACCCAGTGGGTCCTCCACATCTCTTTACACTGCCCTCTGTCCACATCTGTGCCACAGTCACTGCCTCATTTCAATCCTCTCTTGCTTCTCTCCCAGGCAACTGCAATAGTTTCAGAACGGGTCTCTCCACCTCTGGGTTGGCCCCCTCTAATCCAGCCCACTGACTGCCATTGAGATCGTATTAACATGCAAAGTTGATGACATCAGGCTTCTGTTCAAAAGCCTCCAGAGGCTCCCATTAGCTTTCAGGCTAGAGTTTAAACTCCTTGGCTTGGCACTAATGACATTTTGTGATCTGACTGCTGCCTGTTTGTTTAGCCACAATGCCCATCTCCCCTCAGAATGAGTCATGTTGTCTCAGAACTCTGGGTTTTCCCATTCAGTTCCCTCTGCCTGGAATGCCTCTCCCCTACCTTTTCGTCTAGATCAGTGCTGTCCAATAGCACTTTCTGTGATGATGATGGAAAAGTTCTCTATCTGCTCTGTCCAACGTGGCAGCCTCCAGACACTTGTGGCCCTTGAGCATTTGCAGTGTGGCTGGTGTGAGTGAGTTAAATAGTGAGACATGGCAAGTGGCTACCTTATTGGGCAGTATGGATCCATGCAACTTCTACTCACTTTGAAATACTTAGCTCAGGGCTCAAGTGGCCCACTGGGGAGCCATCCCAACTTCATGGCTGCTGAAGATGTTCCTCCTTCATTTTCCTATAAGCATCCTTGTTGTGCTTCTATCCCGATATTCAGAACTCTGTAATATGGTCAGTGATTCATTGAGCCTGCCTCCCCCACTGGACTGAACATTTTTTTTAAATTTTTTTAAAGTTTTTATTTATTTTTGAGAGAGAGAGAGACAGATCATGAGCAGGGAGGGAAAAGGCAGCAGAGAATCTGAAGACAGAATCCAAAGCAGGCTCCAGGCTCTGATGTGGTGCTTGAACTCATAAACCGCGAGATCATGAGCTAAGCCAAAGTTGGACACTTAACCAACTGAGCCACGCAGGAGCCCCTGAACATTTTTGAGTGCACAAACAGTTCACCCAATAAATGGTTGATGCAGACATGCATTGGTATACTGATAAATGTTTAACAACTGCTCTCTGAAGGAAAGCCCTGATTTGTCACATTTGCCGGTTCTGTGTTGTGAATATTCCTACCATGTGTCAAGAGTATGAGAAGACAAGCCACAGAATGAGAAAAGATATTTACAAAAAAACCTATGTGATAAATAACTGTTATCCAGGGGCGCTGGGGTGGCTCAGTTGGTTGAGCTTCCAACTCTTGATCTCAGCCCAGGTCTTGATCTCAGGGTTGTGAGTTTGGGCCCCACAGTGGGCTCCACACTGGGTGTGGAGCCTACTTAAAAAAGGAAAGAAAAGAAAAGAACTGTTATCCAAAAAAACAAAGAATTCTTAAAACCCAACAATAAGAAAATGAACAACCCAGATGAAAAATGGGCAAAAGGGCTGAACAGACACCTCACTGAAGAAGATATTAGATCACAAGTAAGCACATGAAAAGATGTTCAACACTATATGTCACTAAGGAAATGCAAATTAAAATGATGAGATACAATGACACAGCTCTTAGAAAATCTAAGGTCCAGGGGCACCTGGGTGCTCAGTTGGTTAAGCATTCAACTCTTGATACTGACTTAGGTCATGAGCTCATGGTAGTGAGATTGAGCCCTGCGTTGGGCTCTGTGCTGACAGCATGGAGCCTGCTTGGGATTCTCTCCCTCTCTCTCTCTCTCTCTCTGCCCCTCCCCTGCTTATGCTCTCTCTCTATCAAAATAAATAAATAAGCATTTTTTTTTTTTTGTAAATCCAAGGTCCAAAACACTGACAACGCTAAATGTTGGTAAGGATGTGGAGTAACAGGAATTCTGATTCACTGCTGGTGGGAACGCAAACTGGTACAGCCCCTTTGGAAGACAGTTTGGCAGTTTCTTACAAAACTAAACATAGTCTTAACATATGATCCAGCAATCATGCTCCTTGGTATTTACCCAAAGGAGCTGAAAACACATGTCCACACAAAAACCTGGACATGAATGTTTATGACTGTCTCATTCATAATTGCCAACTCTTGGAAGCAACCAAGGTGTCCTCCAGTAAGTGAGTGGATAACTAAGCTGTGGTAGATCCAGACAATGGTACGGTATAAAGTGCTAAGAAGAAAGGAGCTATCCAGCCATGAAAAGATATGTAGAAACCTTAAATGCCTAGCACTAAGTGAAAGAAGCCAATCTGCAAAGGCTGCGTACTGTATGATTCCAACTATATGACATTCTAGAAACAGCAAAACTCTTGAGGCGGTAAAAAGATCAGCAGTTGCCAAGGGTGAGGTGGGAGGAAGAAAAGAAGAGGTGGAACACAGAAGATTTTTAGAGCAGTGAAACTATTCCCTGTGATACTATAATGGTGGCCATATGTCATTACAC
Organism: Leopardus geoffroyi; assembly: GCF_018350155.1. Taxonomy (NCBI): domain Eukaryota; kingdom Metazoa; phylum Chordata; class Mammalia; order Carnivora; family Felidae; genus Leopardus; species Leopardus geoffroyi. The sequence continues at coordinate 133,879,017 of NC_059341.1, forward strand.
ATTTGTCAAAACCCATAGAATGCACACCACCAAGAGTGAACCTGGGGGTAAAGTATGGGCTTTGGGTGATAATGATGTGTTGATGTAGGTTCACCAGCTGTAACCAGTGTACCACTCAGGTGGGGGTGATTGATAACGGGGGAGGCTACGCACGTGTGGGAAGTGTAAGGAAACTCCGTCTTCTGCTCAATTTTGCCGTGAACCTAAAAGTACTCTAAAACAAAGTAAGTCTATTAAAAAATTAAAAAAGAACCCCCCACCGTGGCTGATTTCAAACTACCAACAAGACATCAGTGAATCCGGAGCAGGGATTAGATGTGCACAGTTGGCATGAGACATGATGTGCACAGTTGCTCATGAGACATGAGCAGAGAGGAACCAGACTCAGCACCACTGCATGAATAAATGAATGAATGAATGAATGAATGAATGAATGAATGAAGTGTGCTAGGCACTGGCAGTGTAAGAGAAGCCTCCAGGTCCTTCAGGAAGAAGTCTATTCAACCTTCAAGAAGCTGGTCCTGTAGTTGCAGGTTCCGTCTTAGTTCCAACCTAGGAGACAAAGAACCAAGGAGTCCTATCTTTGACTTACTCAGCGAGAGGGACATTTGTCTCCTTTGGGTCTTTTACTTTTAATATCAAGCCTTGTCCAGGCATCTATTGAGCGCCCACTCAGACTGAGCCTGAGGCCACAAAAGCAAGAGTATCCATCAGGAGGATGAAACCCTGACTTGAAGTATCTCAGGCAACGGGAGTTTATATCACATACAAGGCCGGAGGTAGGGCAGTTCCTGGCTTGCTGAGTTCAATGGTTCAACGATGCCATCCTTTGAACATCAAGGGTGTCTCTTCCTAGTGGCTGTTGCAGTACCAGACATCCTGTGCGGACTGACAACGTCAGTTTAAATTTGTGAGGAAAACCTTTCCCAGAAGTCATATGGCAGCCATTCCCTCGGATCCCATTGGCATGACTAGATCACATGCCATTCCTAAACCAGCCATTTCCAAGAGAATGAGACCACCGTGACTGCCTTAGACCAATGGAAGGGACCCTGTAGGGGGCAGAACCTGAGAACCCAGGCAGAGCCCTGCCCTAAAGGAGGAAGTGGGTGGGGTAGGGTGACAGTGGGCAATGGCCTTCAAGACCAAATCTACAGGAAATGTTAGAAGAAGATGCACAAATCTTACGACCAGGGCATTCCGTAAACGTTTCTTGGGATAACTAAGGAACAAGAAGGCAAAGTGAGGCAGCATAGCTCCTCGGCTTTCCCCTCGAAGTTGAAATGCCTACATGGACACACACACACATACACACACACACGCTTCCATCAGCCCCCCGCAATGGATTCCCACGTGCGTATTAAGCCAGCATGTTAGTGAGGACAGCTGCCATGCTATTCACAGAAACCAGAACCGTACATAGTGAGGCCCTGGGTCTGCTCTGGGGACAGAGGCCCCGGCCAGCCAGGTCTGTGCCACAATCCCGGCAATATCACTGATGTTGGCGTGAGACTTCTCCACTCAGGGGCTTCCGGGTTTGCCTCTATCCAGGGTCATTTGTGGCCATGTTCTGACGTGGGCAATCCCACTGCAGCGGGACTGAATTCCCCAGGGTGGGCAGCACATGGTTCCTCCCTCCCCCTGCTCTGACCTGGTTATGGGGAGTTGCTAGGTAACGGCTACGCAGCCTCTGCTTCCCACGCTGGAGGAGGCTTGGTTACCATGGCAAGTCCAGATGAGGTGGGGGATGCAGGGGAAAGGGAGCATTGGCCGGGGGGTCCCTAGCCTGGACTCTGGGCCACTGGACCTTCAGGAAATCTCTTCACCCCTCTGTGCCTTGTTTTCCTTGTCAGTAAAATAAAGGAGGGGCTAGGTCTCTTCTTGCTCTAAACCACTGATGCGTGCAGATGGCATATACTAAATAGACACTGATCCTCAGGCTCCTTTTAGGTAAGAATGACTCAAGACGGGCACAGAAAAGGAATGGACTGAGTTGTGTTTAAGATAAAAGAGAGAAACTAGCAAGCCTGTGTCTCTAGTAGGACAGATAAAAGTCATGGACATCCTCCCTTCTGTTGACAGTAATTTAGCTTCTGAAATTGATACTCACGTGTCCCTGGGACTCCCTGGGTCCTTTACTGAACCTAAACTTCCTAAGGAAGTCCCATAATGGGTGTGTCGCCTTAGGGTACCCAGCTTGCTAAAGGCCCATCCCTGGGCTCTGCTGGCTTTTCTGTCCCCTGGAGCCATGTCACAGGCCCAGCCCCCTGGGGCCAACTCTTGACTTGTGGGGCTCTGCACAAACCTCTAGGATTGGCTACTTGATCCTGCCCTTGATCTGAGCCCTGGCCCCAGCCTCTTCTTTCATTCCTGTAGTGAGATCCCTAGCCAGGCCCAAGTGCTGGGACGTCTGTGGCACCCAAGTTCTCCCCTCCCCGTCTAGTTCATGCCAGTCCCCTTCCAGAATCCAGATCCCCACTGCTGGAGTCTCTTAGCACTGGCTGCCATCCTGCCTGTGGACATGGGCTGCCGCTCTGTTCCCTGTCTGTGCTTCACCCCCTTAACCCTCCATTGGCCTCATGCTGGGGCCCCCGAAGGCAGCTGGCTCCCTGGGACCACCACCACCATCTGATGTCCATTGTCACAGGTGGCCCCTGTGACCCCAAAAGAGAGGTTGGACCCTGCCCATTCCACCTCCAGCAGCTGGTCTGCTTTCCACCTTCTTCCTCGGACCCTGCCTCCAGTGCTAAGTCTTGGCAGCTCCTTATCCTTCCCCTGCCATATACACGGGAAGAACAGGGGTATGTCTGAGTGTGGCCCAGGGTGCTGGAGTCATATCAGGGAACATTCTCCACACCCACTCAACAGCTGAGTTTCCCGCTTCCTGGTCAGGAGCAGAAGGAGGAATCCGTGCCTTGTGCCTTGTATGTAGGGTATGAGAACGAGTAGGGTGTCAGGGCGAGTGGCCTTTCAGCTGCCAGCTGTGATTTGGGGCACTCTAGAACTTCCTAGTCCCATAGAGAAAGTACATCCTTGAACCATGTACCCCAGTCCCCCCTCCCCTCTAGCTCTCCCCTACTTTCCCCTGCAGGCAGTGTGGAAAAGTGGAGAAAGCACGAGCTTTCTGGACGAGACCCACGTCTCTGTCTAGACTCTGCCACTGACCGTGTGAGCCTGGACCAGTTACTTGACCTCTCGGAGCTAAGCTAGAGAACCAGAGACAAAAGCACTAAGTGTCATGAGACATAAACACAGTTATAGGAACTGCTTGGTGAGGGCCTAGCAAATAGAGGGCGGCCCCACTACAGCTTCCACTGTGGCAGAAACAGCCTTCTTCGCCCCACCCCACCCCCAGCGACATGTTGTTGCAAAGGCCTCCTCTCCTTTGAAACTTGCCTGTCCTGTACTCAGCCCTCCTCAGGGCGAGTCTCTCTGCACCTATCACACCGATAGCCTGCTGAGGTAGTAAATCAACTTTGGGAGTAGACCTTGCCCGCCTCCTTCCAGGGGATGGCTGCCCTGTAACAGTGGCCTGCAAGGGACAAAATGCTGAGGGTTTGGGCCAAATAAAGGAGGGATTCTTGAAGGGAGAATGGGGCCGTTACTTCCTCTGGCTGCTCTGCCTGCCTCCAGGCTCTCTGCTTCTTTACACATCATTCCACGCAGATCAGGCACCTTCTCTACTAAAAACTACCCCACCCCCAGCCCCGCCACCATTTCTGGATTGAGGTTCAAGCTGCCTCCCAGAGACGGGGCAGTGAGAGGGAGGCAGGACCTCTGGGTTACTCTCTGCCCTGAACCCTGCAGATTCCTCCTTTGCTGACTCAGCTTGCAGGTCCCCCACCTGGAGCCTCCCACCCTTCCTATTGCCCCCTGTCCATGTCCTAGCCAGTCTGCAAGGCCAGGGAAAATGCCACCTCCTTCACAAAGCCCTCCTGGATTCCACCCTCAGAGAGTAACTCTTCCTCTGCCAAACTGTCTCCTGACACGGCTCTTCTGGCCTTGCCCTGGAGAGGTGGCTGGGCTCAGCACCTGTGCCCTGCGGTCTAGTCCCCAAAGACAGGGATGAACAAACACTACATAAGTCATTCCAGCCCAGGTCCCTTGGTTGGGACCGGAGCTGTTTTAAAATTTGTCTAAAAATGTTTCAGACACACCCCAGTTCCCGGCACTGCGAGCTCTTGGGAGGGGGAGGCGGTTCGTCAGCAGCTCCGTGCCCTACGGGGGTGAAGATTGCTCAAGCTGCCCCACGCTGCCTGCACCGCCTAGCAGGGCATGCCACTTCAGGAGCTCTGTGCCACTACCAGGAAGAAGGGAGAGAAAACCCCATCCCTTCCCGTGACTTCCTTCTGAACCCCTCCCCAGCCTTAGAACTGGAGCAGCCGGCTTTCCCATGTTGTTGGAGCACACCAGGGGCTCTTTCTGCCTCTGGCCCGTCCCCTGCACTCTGCCAGGCACATCCCGCCATTTCCCAGCTCACACACCATCTGTGGCTCCCAGCTGCCAACAGAGCTAAGTTCAAACTCACCCTGGAATTCAGAGATTCAACAACGTTCATGAGGCAACCTGTATTTCTGGCCCATCGCCTCTCCCTGTCCTTCCCCCATCCCTGCAACATGCACATGTACATATTCCCATGTGTGTAGTCACATGTACACACACATGCACACACGCGCACACATATATACGTGTGCACATGTATACACACCTACACATGTACACACAAACACAAGACCAAATACACTTACACACACACACCATAATCCAAATTAATTTGTCAGTTTCGCCTGTATTTGCCTTGATCATTACACTCATTTACTCATTTATGTATTCGTTCATCCATTCAACATTCCCTTAGTGCCCTTATGCAAATAAGAAGGGTACGATTTCCCTGTTTCTCCTGGGAGTCGCTGCTGCATCCAACGCTCTGCCATCTCCTCTGTGTGTTTTAAGTCCTATAAAGCCCAGCCCAAGGTCCACCTCCCTGCACAAGCCTTCCTAGCTTCTCAGCCCTGGAGTAGCTGTCCCTGCATTTGAGTTCCTATAGCAATGCCATGTAAAAGAACTTTCCGGGCACCTGGTTGGCTCCGTCGGTTTGTCTGTTGGTTTCGGCTCAGGTCGTAAACTTGCAGTTCATGAGTTCTAGCCCCACATTGGGCTCTGCAATGGCAGCACGGAGCCTGCTTGGGATTATCTCTCCTTATCGCGCTCTCTCTCTCTCTCTCTCTCTTTCTCTTTCACTCCCTCTCTCTCTCTGCCCCTTCGAAGCTCGTGCTCTCTCTCTCCCCCCCAAAATACATAAATAAACATTTAAAAAATATTCTGTGATAATGGAAATGTTCTATATCTGTACTATCCAGTATGGTAGCCATTGGTCCCATTGGCTATTAAGCACTTCAGATGTGGCCTGTGTGACTGAGGAACTGAATTTGCCACTCTAGAAACTCTGTTTTTCAAAGATTTTTTTTAATTTGTTTTTTTAAGATTTTTTTAAAGTAGACTCCATGCGGGGCGTCTGGGTGGCTCAGTCGGTTAAGCATCCAACTTCGGCTCAGGTCATAATCTTACTGTTTGTGAATTTGAGGCCTGTGTAGGGCTCTGTGCTGACAGCTCAGAGCCTAGAGCCTGCTTTGGATTCTGTGTGTGTGTGTCTCTCTCTCTCTCTCTGCCCCTCCCCCACTCACGCTTTGTCTCTCTCTCTCTCTGAAAAATAAACATTAAAAATTTTTTTAAATCAATTAATTAAAATAAAGTAGACTCCATGCATAATGTGGGGCTCAAACTCATGACCTCTAGATGAAGAATCATATGCTTTACCATCTGAGCCAGCCAGTCACCCCTAAATTTCTTCCTTTCGTTTAATATTGATTAATTTGTTTTGTTTTGTTTTTTAATGTTTATTTATTTTTGAGAGAGAGAGAGGGATCGGGGAAGGGGCAGAGAGAAAGGGAGACACAGAATCCGAAGCAGCCTCCAGGATCTGAGTGGTCAGCACAGAGCCCGACATGGGGCTCGAACTCACAAACCTCAAGATCATGACCTGAGCCGAAGTCGGATGCTTCACCGACTGAGCCACCCAGGCACCCCAAGCATATGACTCTTGACCTCAGGTTCATGGGTTTGAGCCCCATGTTGGGGCATACAGCTTACTTTTAAAAAAATGCCCACTATGTCATGTACCTACCACACATATCAGATTCTCTCTCTCTCTCTCTCTCTCTCTCTCTCTCTCTCTCACACACACACACACACACACACACACACAGTCACACTGTGAAACAGAATGGCTAAAGAAGGATCCTATTCATTTGAAATCGCGTTTTGCATTCCAGGCTCTTCTTGTTATGTTCTTACTGTATGCCAGGGGAAATGAGAAGATCCTATCCAGTTTTAAGAAGGTATTCCCAGTTAGTTTGAAGTAAAATCGTGGTGGAGGAGTGGGGGGACCAGGGAAAAGTCCAGCATTTAAGGTACAATATCTGGGAACTCCTTGATGAAGAAGACCGTCCTGCCCTCAAGGAACCTCCCACCTGTGGGGGGAGACAAACCATTACCATACAGAATTTGAGTTTAACTGAGGCTAAGCATGAAGTGAGGGCACTAGCCCAGACCTGGAGGGCCAGGAGACACCACGGATGGAGTGACCAAACTGAAGACTCAGAAAAGTAGCTGGTGGCCTGGAAGGGAAAGCATCTCAGCAGGGGGAGCTCCCTAAGCCAAGACACCACATGTCAAGGAAGGGGGAGTAGACAGAAGGAATCTAATTGGTTTGGACCATAATGGTGGGCCATAAATGGCCACAAGGTGTTTGGGCTTTAGTGTATGGGTAGTGGGGAGCCCCGGAAGAGTTTTATGCAGGGGAATTATCCTTTATATTTGCATTTTAGAAGGGATTTGAGGGGGAGAAGGCTGAGTTAGGAGGCTCTTGCAAAAGTGTGGGGTGGTTGGGGGAGCTGGGGTTGGGCGGCAGTGAGAATGGAGTGAAGAAGACTAAAGAGAGAACAGAAGAAGCCTCTTCTGGCCTGGTAGCAGTGAGAGAGGGAAAAGAGCCAAGACCCATGCACGTTTCCCACTTGGGCAACCAGGCAGATGGTGGTGTCATTCTGGAGGAGAGAGATCCAGAAAGAACAGTGGGGGAAGGGGGTTGAAGAGAAGTGGTGTGGGTTCCTTTGGAGACTTCCCTGGCGGTGGAGGTGCCTGGGAGGACATCCAAGTAGAGATGACCAACAGGCAGCCGGATGAGCTGGTATGGAGTCATGGAGACTGTCCTAGAGCTGAGATGGAAGCATGAAAATCATTCCAGCCAGGGAGAGGTGGGACCGCCCTTGAGCGTGGGTGGCCCAAAGGACAAGAAGGCCAGAGATGAGCCCTCGGGGACACCGGCCTTTGAGGGGTGGATGAAGCAGCCTGGGAAGGAGTGGCAGGGAGGTGCGGATAAACCAGGGAACCCGAGTGTCTGGGAAAGTGGGGGCAGTTGCAGAGGGATTGGGGAGAGGAGCCTCTATGCTTCCAAGGCTGCAGACACAAAGTCCCCAAGTCTGGAAGTTCTGGGAGGACAGGAACTTGCCTAGTGCCCAATCAGTACTCAGCAAACCATTCATGAATGAAAAGATGAAGCTTTCAGTAAGTCATGACTGGCCGGGGAGAGGCCTTGCTGTGTTCCTTCCTGTGGGCCAGCAGAGCTGGTCAGGGGTGAAAACAGTTCATTTAGCTCAGTCCTAGGGTCTGTATCCTCCTCTCCACGGTGCCAGCTCCAGCCACCTCCTCTTATTCTCTCATCTTCTCTGGGCATAGGCAGCAGGCACGAAGGGTCCCCAAAGGGTCTTTTTTAATGTTTATTTTTGAGAGGGGGGAGGGGCAGAGAGAGGGAGACACAGAATCCAAAGCAGGTTCCAGGCTCCGAGCTGTCAGCACAGAGCCCGACGTGGGACTCGAACTCACGGACTGTGAGATCACGACCTGAGCCGAGGTCGTTCGCTTAACCAACTGAGCCACCCAGGCGCCCATGAAGAGTCCCCCATGTTTTACAACAGGCGCTCATGACACAAATTCCCACCGAGGAGAAAAAGTCAACCCTGGAGAATGGTATCTGATCTAACATGAAGTGGGCTATTTTGGGACTCGAATTACACAGGAGGGCTAGACACACACAGAGATGAACACAGTTACAATTAGCATTAACTACAAGGTGTCGTATCTTTGCTGCACACACAGCCGGCAGCCAGCAGCGTGCCCTGGGGAGAGAGGAAGGTGAACGAGTGCCAAGATGGGAGGGGGCAGCATCTGCTGGAGGAGGAAGCAGCATTTCTCAGGAAGGCACAGTCACCTTGGGCAAAGTGGCCTCCGATATTGGAAGTGCCAGTTTGACAGGCTCCCCCTAGCTCAGGGAAATTCCAGACCCAAGAAGGAGGGACTGGTACAGGGCCAGAGGCTTTCTCTTAGGGTGTCACCGCCTCATGGACCATCCCCAGACACAAAGTAGATAGAACCTGTCCATAAAAAGGAATCAATTTCCCCATGGTTCAGGCTTTTTAAAAATCTCAGTGAAGATGCACGGAGTGTTTGAAGGCCTGGGGGTCAGGCTTCGAGGACAGGTGCCCTAGAGTTTCCACTTGCCAGCTGATAACCTGGAACAGGTCGTCCAGGGCCTCAGTTTATTCGTCTTTAACACCCCTCTGGAATCCTTTTTCACAGTCTATTTCACCAGATTAGGGCGGATCAGATTAGATGATTATATGGTAAAATGCCGTCTCTGAGAGCAGCCAATATCCCCTGCTTCGTAAAGAGAGCTGTGGGGATCTGACTCCCAGCTAAACAAGGCAGAGCCACCAGGACAGCTAGCTATCATGTCTGAATCCTCTTTTTTAATCCCCAGTGGCGAGCATGTTATCTAGGACACATTCACAACTCAAAAATGTTAGTTGAATAAATAAATCATTGGTTCCTAAAGGGGAATATTACAAAAAGACCACAGTGTGCTTCATATCAGTTACATCTAGGAAAGATTTTTTCCAGTGTGAACTAGTATTCTGTTCTGATTCTGTTCTGTTCTAACCTCTGATAAAATATTCTGTTCTGATTCTAACCTCTGTCCAATTCCAACTTATATCACGTAACATTTGTACTCCTTGAGAACACAAACCAGGTCTTAATTTTTTTTAACGTGTATTTATTTTTTGAGAGATAGAGACAGAGCATGAGCGAGGGAGGGAGGGGACAGAGAGAGAGAGTCACAGATTCTGAAGCAGGCTCCAGGCTCTGAGCTGTCAGCACAGAGCCCGATGTGGGGCTCGAACTCACAAACCACGAGATCATGACCTGAGCTGAAGTCAGACGCCTAACCGACTGAGCCACCTGGGTGCCCCAACACAAACCAGGTCTTAATCATTGCATTTCGACAGGAGCTCTACGTGAGCAAAGACCTGGTTTTGCTCAGAGCTGCACCATCGTACCTGGAACAGAGCCTTGTGCTTAGTAAGGCTCAGTAAGGATTTGTAAATGAATGAATGGTTTCTAACCCGTAACACCATGCTAGGCATTCAGCAAATATTTGTTGAATGAAGAAATGATTAAGCAAGGAGAACACTGTCTCTTACTAATGCCCCTTTCTAATATTCTCAACTGAGGTGGTATAGCAAAGTGGGTGGGTAGGCAAGCTCTGGAGTCAGATGATCTGGGTTTGAATCCTGACTCTCCTACTCACTAACTAGGTGACCTGGAGTAAGCTACTGAACCTCTCTGTGCTTCAGTTTTCTTACCTATAAAATGGAGATAATAGAGGGGTCTACATGGCTCAGTGTCCGACTCTTGATTTCTGCTCAGGTCATGATCTCACACTTCACGGGATCGAGCCCTGAGTCAGGCTCTGCTTTGACAGCCAGACAGCCTGCTTGGGATTCTCTCTCTCCATTTCCGTCTCTGCCCCTCCCCTGCTCACTCACTCACACTCGTGCTTTCTCTCTCTCTCAAAATAAATAAATAAACCTTTAAAAATAAATAAAATGGGGATACTAATAATTTTTTAAATAGGGTCACATGAATTCATTTGGAGGATCCATCAAACATTTAGCACAGTGTCTGGCACATAGTATTGCTGCTGTTTTTTAATGACCATATCCATCTCTTAATAACCTTCAGTGCCTCCCCTCTAGCTACAGAATAAGATAAAAAATCAAGGTCCCCACAGTTGGGCTCCAATGTCCCTCTCTTTCCAGTCCCATCTTCCCACACTTTAGCGCTAACTACCCTTTCCTGGCTTGTCTGCTAGGCTAGACACTCCACTAAGCAATAGGTACCCATTCACTTACTTCCCTTTTCATGAAGGCCTGTAAGGGAGGACATTTTATTGCACATATTTCACTGAAGATGTGACCAAGGCTCAGAAAAGGGAAGTGACTTTCCCAGGGACACACAGCTTATCCCAAGGAAGTGAGATTCCATTCCAATTCCGCCCTGACCTGAAAGTTCATGCTTTTATTCCCTGGACTCTGAAACCTTTGCTATGCAAAGTGTGGTCTGTGAACCAGCGCTACCAGCCTAACCTGGAACTTGCTAGAAACAAAGACTCTCAGGCCTCACCTCAGACCCACTGAATCAGAATCTGCATTTTCACAAGATACCCCAAGTGATTTCTATGCCCAGGAGTTAGAAGCACTGTTGTAAACCCCTTTCTAGGGGCGCCTGGGTGGCTCAGTCAGTTAAGTGTCTGACTTTAGCTCAGGTCATGATCTCGCAGTTTGTGGGTTTGAGCCCCGCGTCGGGTTCGGTGCTGACAGCTCGGAGCCTGGAGCCTGCTTTGGATTCTGTGTCTCCCTCTCTCTCTGCCCCTCCCCCCACTCGCACTGTCTCTGTCTCTCTCAAAAATAAATAAATAAAAGAAACCCTTTTCTACCAGTCAGACACAAAAGCTAATGAAATCAGTACTAGATCTCATTTAATCCCAACAACTATCTGGGAGGTATCAGGAGGTCAGCATTGTTATCCCATTTTGCAGAGGAGGACACTAAGGCTCTGAGGGTTAAGTATCTTGACCTGAAGCCACATATGCCTGATGTCAGCATGATGCTCTGGCCATCTCCCTCTGCCTGGAGTGTCTTCACTCCCTCTGTCCCCTTGAAATCTCATCCTTTAGACTCTATTCAAAATCCCCTCCTGCTGAGTGAAGCCTCTCTCATCCGCATCCCATTGGGCAGATTAATGATTCCTTCCCCCATAGTCCCTGCAGCTTGCGATGCACATACCTTTCTCTTGGCCCTAATTCATTCTGTTTTAAAGAACTATGTGCTAAGTGCATACTGCATGCCAGGCACATGGCGGGCGTTGAGTAAATGTCTGTGCCCAAAGCACTGCAGCTTGAGTTGATCAAAGTACTTTCATCACACCTGTGCTATCCTCCTGGGCATCCCTGTTCCTCCCACCTACGCCCCCCCCCCCCCACCAACTCCCCTATGCCCCTGGAGCACAGTCTGGCATCTCTTAGTGCCTCAAAATCACTAGGAAGCAAACTAAATGCTCTCCATTCTAAAGGTGAAATATGTTTAAAGATTAATTAAGAGTAGAATGCTGCCAGGAGTGAGGCCTGGGCAATTCCTAAGGGTGCCAAGGTGATAGGCAGCTCACGGCCCAACACCACCAATCTTTGGGCTGACACCAGGTGGCAGAATGACCAACTGTCACAACAGTGGCAGATATTTGAAAATCTAACCCTCATTTTCTCACACCATCAAAGGAAGGCCCAGAAATAGTAAGCAACCTCTTCAAATACCCAGGGGTTTAAAATCAGGTCCTCAGGAACCTTCTGTCATTTCGTAAGCAGAAAGGGCGAAGGTGGCTGAGATGTAGGGCAAAGATCTCTGAGACACAGAGAACCCAATAGTCCCCATGCACTGCCTCTCCTTTTCTGGGAGGCCTGGTAAACCACGTGCTTCAAGGCCTCAATTTCCTCAGCTGTAAAATGAGGGGGTTGGACTAGTTTCTAATGCTTCTTCCAGTTCTGAGATGCTGTGCTATAAAATGGGAGAAATGTGAACCTTTGGTTGCTATGATCTGAAAATATTTTGAATGTGGAGAATCAAATTGTACAGCGGTGCATGAACAAAATAATATGTTAATGACTAAGAAGATTGTATTTAATCCAATGGGAAACAGCAGAGCAGCCCGCTGCTGATGATGTGTGTGTGTGTGTGTGTGTGTGTGTGTGTGTGTGTGTGTGCATGCGCGTGCGCGCACGGCTTTTTTCCTTGAGCTCAAACATGTACTTTGAAATCACTAATACAGTAATCAGGCCTCTGGCAGCCTATCTTGCCCAAACACACACACACACACACACACCACACGCACACACACATCACTTCAAATTAAAATGGGGGGAAATTAGATCGCTGCTGCTTACATCCTTGCAGTATTTGGATTTTTTTTTTTTTTTTTTTTTTAAGAATTTTTTATCGTGGTGAAGGTGCTGTATTGAGAGCTTCTGGAGCCCTCTGATCTCAGAACTGGGACATGCATGTGGGTCGGGAGCTGGGGGTTTTATTAGCATTTTGCTTTTGCACACCGACTGCCCCCCTCAGCCGTCACAATCCCGTCTGGTTGCAGGGCCCCCAGACCCTCAACGAGGGGAGTGGTCAGATCCACCGCCCCAGAGGCACCCTGGCCAAAGCACGTGCGCGCGGCCATAACCGCGGGGAAAATGAACGCGCGCCGCCTGCTACGTGTCCGGCCGGGCGAGGCGGCGGGAAGGGTTAGATCGCCACCGAAGGGTCGGGGCCAGGAGGCAGAAGCGGGCCAGAGGCCTCACGTGCGTCTAACTAGCACACACACCACCCCCCCCACCCCCCCCACCCCGCCGCCCGCCCCTGCGGGTCCCTGCCCACCCTGGAGCCCCGGACCCGGGTCGGGCCCAGCAGGCCTAGGCCCCGCCGCTTCCCCTGGGAGCCCCCCAGGCCACCTGCCGGGCTAGCTGGCCCGCAGGCGGAGGGCGCGGCCGCCCCTCCCCACCCGACGGCCGCGCCCGCGCCCCGGCCCGCTCGGATTGGCCGACCTCGCGGCCAGGTGAGGCAGCCCCGCCCCTCGGCTCCAGGTGCGGCGGTGGGACCGGGGCCGCGGCCCGGGCCGGGACGGGCGGCCGAGGCGCCATGGCCGAGTCCCAGCTGAGCTGCCTGGACGAGGCGCACGTGAACGAGAGAGTGACCGAGGCGCAGGCCGCCTTCTACTACTGCGAGCGGCGGCGGGCCGCGCTGGAGGCGCTGCTGGGCGGCGGCGAGCAGGCCTACCGCGAGCGGGTCAAGAAGGAGCGGCTTCGGGACTTCCTCTCCAGCCAGGAGCGCCAGGCCCTCCGCGCCGCCTGGAGCCCCTATGAGGATGCCGCCGCCGCCGCCGCCGCCGCCGCTCGGGGCAAGAGCAAAGCCAAAGCCAAGGCCCCGGCCCCGGCCCCGGCCCAGGCCTCTGCGGAGCCCGGAGAGTCCCTCGCCTACTGGCCCGACCTCTCCGACACCGAGGTGCCCCCGCTGGACCTGGGCTGGACCGACACCCGCGTCTACCGTGGCGTGAGCCGCGTCACCCTCTTTACCCACCCCCCCAAGGAGGAGAAGGCGCCCCACCTCAAGGAAGTGGTCAGGCAGATGATCCAACAGGCACAGAAGGTAGGCCGCGCCCCCGCCCCCACCAAGTGCAGCCCCTTGGACCAGGCCCAATATCAGAGGCAGGGCCTGGGGCAGGACTTCCTGACCACTCCCAGGAAAATGGGCCCAGAACTTTCCCTTAAGTCAGGGGGACTGGTGAGGCCTCTAGAGAAGATGGATGTGAACCTTGGTGAATTACAAGGTGCTGGACAGTGGTTTGTCATCATTATTGCAGTGTCCAGAGGGCTGGCTTTCCTCTGCCCTGTGCTTTTCCTTCCCTGTCAGGTTCCTCTCTGTAGAGAAGGGTGGGGGCTGTAGGGTTTTGTGGGAAAGTGGGCCACTCCAAAGTTTTGATAATTACCCGTGTGAGGCCCTGGGATTTACAAAACATATGTTAGGCCATTTTTTCATTTGGTCTTCAGTCATCCGGAGGAACTGGGTAGTGAGACTTGTACACCCCTACCCCAGCCATGCTGCTCTGAGGAGGCCCCCCAGAGTCAACAGGGGCCTGGCATTCACACCCCCTGGGGACCAGTACTAGAAGTCAAGCAGCCAGGAATGAATGAAGAAATGTATTTTGAGCACCTGCTCTGTGCCTGGCTCTGTGCTGGACACTTTGGACTCAACAGCTGAGGGTGGGGGGAAGCTCTCACTTATTGTGGCTACTCTGCTTGGGGGTTGAAAGGAGGGGATGTTCAGAGTGGCCGGTTGCAATACTGATGGGCCAGTAGGTTGTGGGGCAGGGAGAGAAGTTTAATCTTTACTCTGTGCCCTTGGGTAGGGGCACCTGGGTACGGTTTTTAGATAAAATATAGGCCATCCCATTAAATTTGAATTTCAGATAAACAACAAATCATTTTTAGTATTAATATGCCTCAAATATCGCATGGGGCATATTGATATTAAAATGTTATTTGTTTATCTGAAATTCGAATTTAATGTGGCATTCTGTATTTTTATTTGCTATATCTGACCCCCCCACACACACAGAGATTTGTTAAGAAACACCAGCAGCTTAGGGGTGCTTGGGCGACTCAGTTGGTTAAGCATCCGGCTCTTAGTTTCAGCTCAGGTCATGATCTTACGGTTCGTGAGAGCCCCACATCAGGCTCTGCATTGACTGTGTGGAGGCCTGCTTGGGATTCTCTTTTCCTCTCTCTGCCCCTCTCCCCTCTCAAAAAGTAAATAAATATACATTAAAAAAAAACAAAACACAGCAGCCTTTAGTGCCCAATTCAGAATATACAACAGGAGTGACTTGGGTTCACCATCCTAATTCAACTCAATGGATGTGGTTGGAGTCCTGTTACCTCTGGAGGCTGAAGTGGCCTGGCAGGGAAGGCTAATCTAGAAAGACCAGTCCTGGCGCTTCTCTTCCAGGAAGGGGGATGCTTCCTGGAAGAAGGAAGGAAGGGTTAACTTTCCCATACTCCCTAAGAAATTCCTCCCTATCTGCCTGAGCTTTCTTTGTATATTGCATTCTGCAAAAGAGAAAAGCCAGTTTGAGAAGAGGAGAAAGGACCAGAATGGCAGTGCTATGCAGCAGGCTGCAGCTGGCCTAAGGGGTCAGGTGTCATGATGGGATACTAAAAGCCTTGATTTGTTAGCCCTTTATATGGGCCAGCCACTCTGCTACTAATTTGCTTTCATTTTCTCGTTTGCTTTTCACAACAACTAGGCGAGATGGGTATTTTCCTTATTTTTTATTTTTTTATTTTTATTTTTTGGTTCAGAGCAGTATTTGCCAAAGGCCACACAGCTAGTAAGTGGCTGCACCAGGACTTGAAAGCCAAAGTCCTTGCTCTTAACCACTGTGCTACCCTGCCCTGCTGTCTGATGACATTGCAGCAGGATTAAACCAAGCAGCTTGAACGGAGCTAGCCCCGTCACAACCTGGGGGTGTGTGCCCTGTTACCAAAGGGAGAGACAGGACACCTGCCCACTGGGGCTGCTGGTCCCATTGGGATGTCAGGAGTCCCCTGTGTCATGCAATGTTCTTAGCTCTTTAAATATTTAACAACAGAAACTTTAACAATTGTGAACACATCCAATATGTACATATTTAACTAGTCGCTATTTCCTGAGTGCCCTGTGTGCCAAGCACTAGCCATAGAAGGATTTAAGCTGTGGTCTTTGCCCTCCAAGAGTTAACTTAAATGCTGAGGGATGTGCTGGAAGAAAAAAGCGTTTTTGAGCCTGATGTGCCTAATCTAGGAGGGCTTCCTGAAGGAGGTGAATTGCAGAGTTGAAAAGGGGAAAGAGAAGGACACTGGAATGGGCAATTTCTCCGTTAAGGAATTTAGGAGCAGGAATGAGAGATTTTTCCTTCAAAAGAGAAAGCAGCTCTGGCAGGAGGAAAGGGCTACCCTGGTGGGAGCTAGGTACCGTGTAGGGCCTACGTCGAGGATCTGAGTCCAAAGCAGGTGACCAACCCCCTGGAAGAGGCAGCTTCTGACCCTGCCTGTGCCCACCCAACTCCCAGGCCTTCTGGGCCCCACGTATTCACTGTCGCCCACGTCTGTGCGGCACCTTCTTCTCAAAGACCACGTGAAATAGGCAGGCCAGAGAGGTTGGCCTGTTTCACAGGTGAGGAAACTGGGGCACAGAGGAGGAAAAGGGGCTTGCCCAAAGGCCATGTTGTTGGTTATGGAAAGACCCAGATCCCTGGCTTCTGCTCTACAGGCTACACCCTCTGACCCCTGTCTGCTTCACCCTCACCCCAGCTTGTTTACACTAGATTCTTCCCCCTTCCTTTTCACCCTGAGGCAGGGAGTTTCCTTTGTCTCCAGGGAGAGTCAGCCTGCTGTGAGGCCAGAAGGGGCAGCCAGAGATGGTTAGATGAGGGTGACTATGGAGGGGATGCACGTCCAACTGTGTCCCAGACGCTTTCCTATTTTATCTCATTTAATCTTCAGAATAACCTCGTGAGATGCTGTCATTTTTACTCCTGAATGACAAACGGGAGTGGCTGGGACATGCCCGCAGCCGAAGACCAGTGAGGGTTTTGAACCTGGGCCTCAGAGATATGGAGAAAGGAGCCTAACTAGGGGACACTTTGAAAATCTGATGGGAGGGGCGCCTGGGTGGCGCAGTCGGTTAAGCGTCCAACTTCAGCCAGGTCACGATCTCGCGGTCCGTGAGTTCGAGCCCCGCGTCGGGCTCTGGGCTGATGGCTCAGAGCCTGGAGCCTGTTTCCGATTCTGTGTCTCCCTCTCTCTCTGCCCCTCCCCCGTTCATGCTCTGTCTCTCTCTGTCCCAAAAATAAATAAACGTTGAAAAAAAAAAAAAAAAGAAAAAAAAATCTGATGGGAGGTGGGGCGGGGGGGGGGGGGGGGGGCAGGCAGAGGCAGTGAGGACACAGCCCAGTGGGTGGAGGTGTGGCCCGGGAAACTGGGAGGACGGCCTTGGAAGCAGCAGTCAAATTACCTGCTCTCTAGGCCTCTGTGGATGGAAGAAGGCCCTTGGGGCTGTGCTAGATAGCTGGCATTCAAACATTTGGCCCTGTTTACCTTTGGGGTGGGGTTTTGTTCCCCGCTGTTCTTTCCCCCTTGAGTGATCTGCTTGTTTTAGTGTCACTGAACGATGGACTTTGCTTAAACTACAGGCTGAAAAGCTGCCTTCAGGGACTGAGAAATGAGTCCCTAGCCTGTCCCACGGTGGCAGAGATGCCCAGGGGAGACGGCTACTGTGTGGACTGCTGCGATCATCTCATTGTAACTGCAGAGAGCTGAGGGGAGGGGGGGGGGGGGTGGCGCGGTCGACTTCGAGCAAGACCACGTGTGGACCGGGAAACTTTTGCTTCTTATCTACAAGGGCAAAGTGAGAGGACCAAGCAGGTGCAGTTTGGATGAGCTAGTGATTTGGGAGGAGAGTGTTCATCCGGTCATGGGACAGATATCTCCAGGTTACTGTGTGCTAAGCACTTTAGTAGAAAACAGACACATAAAACGCACCCCTGCTCTTAAGTAGCCTAATGGTCCACTAAACCATCATTAGCGTGTACAGTTGGATGTGTGCCTAACAGCGGGCGTGGCAGCAGGGACAGAAACCCAGGCCCGGGTTAGGGAAGGGCCTTTGATGCCGGGGCCTGGCTACAAGCGTGTCTGAACGCAACAGGAAGGCTGAGGTTGCACCTGCACACACCCATCTTTGCACCCAGGCTCCCCCGTGCCCGGTGGTGTCCATTTTTGAGGCTGCTGGGTGGGTTTAGAGAGATTGCCTATGCTTCAGGAATAGAAAACTTACCGGTCCCCCCAATCTCCTGGACTGACCCTTGGCCCTGCACTCCTGGGCCCCGCATCCAAATGCATTTCACTGCCTACCACAACCTTTGAACCTCAATCATCATGTGAGGCAGAATATTATCTTCATTTCTCAGATGAGGCCTCTGAGGTCCAGAAGGGTGAGAGGACTTATCTTTAGACCAAGGACAAGGAGATTATACAGCCTCCCCAGGTACCTGGTCAGGGAAGATGACAAACACAGCCCAAGAGAGGGAGGCTGGTGGCCGAGGCAGCTTTGATTAACCAGCAACTCTTCATTCCTGTCACAGTAAGAGGACCAGACCTGCCTGGTTGGTGGGGGACAGAGGGGCGTGAGCCACAGGCCTGACCTTACCCTCCCCTGCCTGCTGACAGCTCTGTCCCCTTTCCCTCAGGGCCCGGCTCAGGCGCCACCCCTTTCTTGGCACTTTATCAAATTTTCAATCCAAAAGTGACCTTTTTGTTCTCAGACGTGGCTCCTTGTTTGTCCCGCCTGTGTGTCTGGCACACGGCTCGCTTTGGGAGAGCCCATTGTATCCCTGGGGGCCCAGAGCTTTGGAAGAGCCAAGAGTCCACCTTCCTCCTCTTGGTCTGCCTCGCTGGGCCTCAGCAGTCACAGAGGGCCAGTGATGTGTATGAGTGACTGGCCACCCATTTCTCTCCATCCCTCCAGCAAAGCAAGTGTCTAGAGAAGTCTCCTGCTGAACTGCACGTTACCCAGGGGACTCCTTTAATCCCCATTGTCATAAACTGTCTGGCAGCAGAGAAAAGAATGCTCTAAACTAGGGAGGGGCAGAGGGATTTGGGAGAAGGCACCAGAGCAGGAGATGTGTGGTTTGCCAGGTCGGCAGCTTGGTTAGAGGTCTGGGCAGCTGATGGGGGTGAACAGCTGGGAACACATGACCTGGGGGTGCAGCAAAGTCTTAGAGTCTCTGGCTCGTGGTGCCAGGAGCCTCACCTTTGCAGGTGGCAGCCTGTGCCGCTGGGTAGAGCTCACTGTTGGCCACCGTTCCCCTATTGGCCTCAGCCAGTGCCTCCCTCATTCAAGTTCATCCAGTAGATAGTACTGAGCACTGTCTCTGTACCAGGCCCCATGCTTGGCATTGGGATATAGACGTGAAGCAGATGCAAAAACAAAAAGAAAGAAGTCTGCCCCACCTGACCCTTCCTCCTTACACATAACCGTTCCACACGGGCTTTCTTTCAGAGCCCCGGGAAGCTCCTTGTCCCACCGAGGCTGGTGGATAATGGTGCAGCTGCCGCTCCAGGGGCTGGCTGAGCGCTTCACAGCCCTTCCGGGATCTTGCCCCAGCCTGTCCTGGCATCCCCGCCAAGCCCTGAGCTCTTTGGCCATTGGATTCTGAACGGATTCTGAATGTCTCTCCTTTATGCTCAGTCACTGATCCCGGGAGCCAGAATTTCTGAGCAGTGGACACCCAGCTTCATGTCAGGGTCAAGGACAGGCTCCTAAGTTGAAAGGTCTTGGTTTCTCTCCACATCTGGCCAATTACTGGCTGTGTCCGTTGGGTAAAGCTCTGGGGCTTGCTTGCTTGCTTGCTTGCTCTGGGGCTCCTGGCCTGCAAAATGGGAGGATAATGCCTAGATTTCTGGATGGTTTTGAAAAACAAGGAAGAAATTTGTGTGAAAGCTAAGGATACCAATTAAGTATTCCACAAAGGTCAATTGCTGGAAAGTAACTGCTGCCTTCTCTGTCTTCTCACAGAGCAAGGGAGGGAAGTGTGGCCGAATTTCCTCCCAGGAAGTGAGGGTGCCGCATCCAGCAGATGAGTTAGGGGAGTTAGGAGTCACCTCTCATTGTTGGGGTTGGGCATCCTGTGCAGGTGTACTTCCCGTTTTCCTCCTTAGAGTGAGAGAGGACCGGCTTCCCACCGTCCCCCAGCCCCCTGCATTTACCTGTTGACTTTGATTTGGTAGCAGCTGTTTGTGGGGCTGGGGCATCTGAGTCCTCAGCCAAAGATCTTCTCTAGGATCTGCCATGGGCAGAGACAGGACAGGATGGTGCAGAGGTGCCCTGGTTCCTATACGGGGGATCCCCGAGGGTGTTCCCCTTGCACTGTCATCCAGAAGGGCTGGCTGGCTGTGAGACCCAGCCCAAGGAGCCTGAGGGCAGTCTGGAAATATTCCTCAGCACTAAAGCTTTCCTAGGTGGGCAGTAGGGCACAGGGGGACAGACCATGTTTCTCTCTTTGGAGGAGAAGGAGTCCTAGGCTTGGTTCCTCTGAAATCTGACACTTTGGGTCCCTGAACCTCTGAGGACAGGTGTTTCCCAGGGAGCTCAAAGGTCGAAGATGGGGCCTCAGTAAAGGGGTGCCTTCTTCATGACCTTCTCTTGGTCTTGTAGGGGAACAGATCCAGGTTTATCAGGCTCAGTCTCAGGAGACCAGGCCACGGCCAAGGGTAGGAGTACCCAGTTGGGATCCAGGAGCCAGAGTGTCCTCATTCTTGCCCAGGTTGTCTATGTCCTTGCCCACTAGGTGACCTTGGGCACATCATTTGACCTTGCTGGGCTTCTGTCTCTGCATCTCTAAGTGGGGATAATTCTTGCCTTCTAACTTTCACAAGATTGCTCTGAGACTCTAAAGCAAGACTGTGAGACAGCACTTTGAAAAAGATGAGTAATGTATGCAGATAAAAGGGATTTCTATTAAGAGGGGCTAACATTGTTGAAAGATAGGTGCTACGCTATTTCCTTTAATTAATCCACTCCTCAACACCTCACAAGGGAAGCGCTATCTTCCCAGAGGCGCAGGGAAAGTACCAGATCATAGAATTCATAAGAGGCTGACTGGGATTCCACCCAGGTTTGAGTTCAAGACTTGTGTCCTTCTGCTACAAATGCCATTACCCTTGGGTACTGCCCTCTGGGGCCACCTCTTCCCTCTAAAACTTTCAGAAGCAAAGTGTATTTGTTGCCAGCCAGGCTCTGGGAAGCTCACAGACTAGTTTGGAGACGGACAAGTACACAGCTGCTAGGCGCTCTGACCTATGCCGAGTGGGTGAGAAGTTTCTCTCCACTTGGAGATGTTGGGGCAGGCGTCACCTGGAAGCTGAGGGTAGGTAGCTTCCAGGGACCTAGATTGTCCTCTTTTTTGTTTGTTTGTTTTTTATATTCTTCCATTTCTTTAATTTAATTTAATTTGATATTTGTTTGTTTGTTTTTAAATCTATATCCAAGGTAGTTAGCATATAGAGCAATAATGATTTCAGGAGTAGATTCCAGTGATTCATCGCCTGTGTATAACACCCAGTGCTCATCCCAAAAAGTGCCCTCCTTAATGCCCCTTACCCATTTAGCCCATCCCCCCACCCATAACCCCTCCAGCAACCCTCAGTTTGTTCTCTATATTTAAGAGTCTCTTGTGTTTTGCCCCCCTCCTTGTTTTTATGTTATTTTTGCTTCTCTTCCCTTAGGTTCATCTGTTTTGTATCTTAAATTCCTCATGTGAATGAAGGCCTATGATTTTTGCCTCTCTAATTTTGCTTAGCATAACACTCTCTAGTTTCATCCATGTGGTTGCGAATGGCAAGATTTCATTCTTTTTGATTGCCGAGTAATACTCCATTGTCCTATATTGTCCTCTTAATGGCCCCCTGGGACTTGTGACCTCACTGGCAAGCTGAGACCTTGATGGGGTTCCCAGCCAGCACCCCTAGTCCTTCCACACTCTCACCCCTAGCGTGCTGCCTCACCTTGGCTGGTGGCCAGGTCCACCTCCCTTTTCTCAGAGTGTACAAGGCAGAGCCTGTTCTTGGGCAGGATTCCAATCTGGGGGGGCAGGTGGGGAGCAGGGCAGAGAGCAATCGAGCGGGGTGGGTCCTGGCTGATTGCCTGCCTGTGCTCCTGGCGGTGTCCTGAGCAACCCCCACCTCTCTGAGTCACTCTAGCGATCCCTGCTAGATCCCTCCCCCACCGCACCTCGCCTCCCAGGTGCTATGACCAGTCAGCTTTAGCCGGCTTTTCCTTCTCTGAAATCCGTGGAGTCTGTGGACTTGCTAATGATCCCAGAATCTTAGCCCTGGAATAAAGCCTATGGCTTTTCTAATTATTAGTCTCTCTGGCCCAAGTTTCCAATTATCTGGAAGCTCTTCCTGGCACTGCCTGTATGGTGGTCATCACTCTGTTGGGCCCCTCAAAGTACTGCCTGGGCATGTGGGAGGCTCCAGATAAATATTCTTTTTGTTCTCTTTTCTAGCAGTGAGTCAGCAGATGCTTGGGGAGGTGGCAGGGATCAGGGTGCTTTACCTTTTGGTGGGTCTCTGAGGACAGACTATGAGTGTTCTTAACTCCCTTTTCCACACATTTGTTCATTCAATATGTTTTACTGGGGACCTACTACATGCCCGGTTCAAGAAATATACAGTGGAATAAAACGTGGACCCTGACCTTAAGTCTAATGGAGCTAAAAAGACAAACTGTAGGGCATTTGGGGGAGGGGTCGATAGCTGTCATTTGGGCACTTAAATGTCAGACATGCAGTGCCAGCTCTTTTAGAATATACTATTTCATTTAGTTTTCACAACAAGCCCGCACCTCTCCATTTTACAGATGAGGGAACTGAGGCTCAGAGAGGATAAGGTCACACCGCTGGTAGCTAGCGGAGCTGGATGGAACCGAGTCTGATTCCCACGGAGCTGCAGGGGAGCAGAGGCCTCCCAGGAACTGACAGCCAAAGCAGCCAGTCTGGGAGGGCGGGCAGGCCAAGGGCGGGGTCGTGCAAGGCCAGAGGCCAGGGAATGCATGGATTCACTTCATTCCCTGCACCCCAACGCCCTCCAGACAGCACTCCCCAACGCACCCCTCCCTGCACTCTCCATGTGCCTCTCTGGGGAAGCCCTCCCAGGTAGCATCACCTGGCAGTGGCCACGAAGTTATCCTTTCTGCTGCTCAGAACCTCCCGGGTAAACTGCCAGTTCCAGTTGCCTTGCCTTCTTGGATGATCAAGAAATACCTCAACAGGTACTTTCCAGTCCTGCCTGGCTCCACCCACATATTGTCTAGCCCTCAGAGCTCCAGACCAGCAACCCAGACCAGCAGCTGATCCTAAAAATCATCTGTGTATCTTCACCGGAATTTTGTTTTTTTTAGCAGCTGATTTATCTTCCTAATTATGTTTAGCTTTAAGCTAATGTTAAAACGAGCTTGTATTAGATAATTTTCACTAATTAACACCAACTTAATGCAGGGAAGTCATCCCAGAAGCCCGCCGTGGGGCACGGAAAAGCTGGCCTAGGATCTTAAGAAGAATTGCCATGCTTACTCCCTAGCGGGTCACATATGGTTCTTCACGGCTGAATTAGTTGACCTTGCTCACGTGGGTACAGTCTTTTCTCTGTCTCTGGAGAGCCGGCCTGGGTCTCCTTTGTATCGTCCCCTTCATCAACTTAGTTTGGGGTATGGGTGTTGAGAGGGAGACGGTCTCATAGGGTCACATCAACGGGGAATGAGTCCCAGTGGCACAAGCAGGGAGACATGACCTGCGGGGTCGGGAGCAGAGCCTGGCACAGAGGCCAGGCGGTCTGGGAGAGGAGGCAGCCTGGCCGGGTGGAATTGGGCTCCTGCGGCTGCCAGTGCATCCAGGGAGCCTGGTGTTTAATGACGACTAATTAGTGAGCTTGAAACAATGTAACATGGCTACAGACAGCTGGGAAGCTTCAGCTGACAAAGCGCACATGCCCTGCTGGCGGATTGGGGGCAACTTGGCCTCCAGGCGGAGAACAGGGCCCCTTCTGGTCTTGGCTCTGCCCTCTTGGTAGGCCAGGGCTCTGGTCCAGACTGCTTCCTCAGCATCCCGAGGGGAGTCCCCTACTCCGGAGGTGTTGTTGGAACATTCAGTGTCAGGTCCTGGATTGGAAGGAATGACAGGTCTCTGCCCCCACCCGTCAGGTGCTCAGGACGGACACAGGCCTGAGCAGACAAGCATCTCGGGGAGGGCAAACACCGCCCATCCTCGGGACTGAGGACAGGAAATGATCCTGGGAGCGCCTCTGGGAAGAGTGAATTAGGGCCCTCAACAGCGGAAGGGCGGTCCGGTCACCCCAGGGATAGGGTGGTGGCAGCATGAGTTAGGGCACGAGTTGTGGGGGGGGGGGGGGGAGGGGGTTGCTGGTGTGGTTGGAGAGCGTAGAGCATCTGGTGTGGTGGGAGTTTATTGTCGGGGGAGGGAGTGGGTTGGAAGCACGTGAAGGGTCTTCAGCTAAAGGCTTAATTCTGTAGGCAGCCTGGGGCCAGTGTTTGAGCAGAGGAATGACATGTTTCGGGTTGTGTTGTTGGGTCCACCTGCCAGGAGGGAGAGGGACTGAGTGAGCTGTATCCCATCAAGCTGACCCTGAGTGCCTACCGTGTGCTCAGCGAGAAAGGGCAGGGCCTGGCCAAACGGGGGAATCTCTGCATTCCTGTGCTTCCCCACAGGAACCGTGGGGTAGAATTCAGAGGTCTCGCCGCCAGCGTGGGATCCCTGACTCCAAAGTCTGCTTGCCCCCTTGCAATACACTCTTGGACCAGGGATTTAGCAGAATGAATCTGGAGCCCAGGGTGGGGCAGGGCGAGGCCAGGCAGTGTTCCTCTGTGCAGGCCTCCCCTGTTGGCTCTGCTCTCCTTTTACCCCAGAGAGCTCAACACGAAGCTTTCTTATTCAGTCGTTCACACCCTACGCGTGCTGAATTGGTGATAATTCCAACGGAGCCTGTTGAAGCCTTGATGACAACAGTAAGTCTGGTGTATCCAGAGCCTGAGAGCCCCCCCACCCCCCACCGCCATCCCCGAGGGAGTTTCTGTCCTGCCACAGCACAGCACGCATGCTTGCAGGGCTGCATTAGCCCCTATGACCCTGAGATTCCCGGGGGCCACTTCCAGGTCCTCCCTACTCAGGCGGTTGTTGCTTACGGTGTTCCCGCTGGTCCGTTTGCAAGTACAGACACCCAGCACTGCTCGAGGAACAGTGCACTGCACAGGCTCTTCACTTAATTGAGCTGCCCTTCCCCTCAATTAGCTCAAGTTCTGACCTTTCTGCAAGTGTAGTGTTGTCTAGGCTTTAATCACCACCCCAGGCTGGGCCTGCTGGGCATGGTATTGAGCAAAGGAAAAACATCTCCACCTTGATGTCTGAGCCTACGGGCGGCTCCTGGCGGCCGGCTCCCTGGGAGCTCGGCCCCCCCCCCTCACTGGCTCTCTCCTCTGTCACCCCTCCTCTGAAGCGGTGGCCCCTTTGTTCAGGGTTCAGTCTCTGAGGAGAGAAAACGGCACCAGTATTTACCTACTGCTCACAACAGGCCAAGCGCCCAGCTCCTTGAGCCGCCCACATTATCTCACTAAAAACCCAGAACAACCCAGTGAAGGCATCACCTCCCCGTTTCAAAATGAGGAAACTGGTGCTTAGATGAAATGACTCGCTCAAGGCCATACAACCAGTGAGACTTTCTGCTTCCAGAGAGCAGATTCTCTTGCAAACAGCAGTCAGGCCATCCACCACCTGCGTTCAGATCCCCTGCAGGGGAAGGGTGTTGCTAAAATGTATTATTTAAGGACCCGCTGGATCCGAATCTCTGCGGATGGGGCCCTTGAAGCTGCACATTCAACAGGCACATCCCCGTCCCTAACCCACCCCAGATGATCCTTTATACGCTGAAGTCTGACAACCACTGCCCCGTAGACCTTCGTCCCTCTGCGGAGATCAGAGGAGACTGCTGGCTGCCCGACCCAGCACTACCCTCCACGGGAAAGGGAAGGACTGCTCACTGTTACCAGACAAACTGACTCCCCTGGGCTGCCAGACAGAGGGCCAGCTGCTGCCCTCCCTACCCCAAGGAACCTTAGGGCTTTAGGTGTGGGAGTTAGCCCCCTTCACCCTATAGTGAGTTTAATGACCCCTCATAACCACGCAGCTTTTTGGTGGGATTTTGTGAGCATGACCTCATCTGAACCTCCCAGCAGCCCTGGGAGGTAAATGTCGGGCCCCAGGCTCTCATGTAATCAGTGGGAACCTGAACGACCTCTGTGCCTTGGTGGGCTTCCTTCCTTCCTCCCTCCCTCCCCAGAAGGACATGACCTGCAGCTGGCACCCCCGCAACGAACAGGCCTGGCCTGTGCCCCTCCCTGCCCAGTGCCTACAGCTCCACGTCAGCAGAGCCCGGGGGGGGGGGGGGGGGGGGTGGGGGAGGGAGGGAAGCAGTGAGGGAGAGAGTGGCATTGTCCCGCTCTACTGAAGCATCCTGGTTTTGTGTGACTGCAGGTGGCCTGGGGTCCCAGCCAGAGTAGATCCGTGCCCAGAGCTGCCCTGTCCCCATCACTTGGTGAGAGGGCTGGGGACAGCTTAGTGCTGTAGGGAAGCTCAGGACTGGGGTCAGGCCCAGGCTTTAGTCCCATCTCTGCCCAACAGAGTAAATTAACCTTGGAGCTGGGCTCTAACTGTAGAAGTTTCCTTCTACCTCTGAGATTCTTTGCGTCTGAAATGTCCTTCAGTGGGGGGGCTAAGTACAGAGGTGCAGCCTGTGCCCGGCACGCAGGTACAACCGAGAGGCTTTGCAGGACTGACACGCAGCCCAGGCTCCACTTAGGGCCCTGCATCTCATTACGCGGAGGACAGGCTCTCTTTTGTAATTTTCACGAAGGTGCCTGCTCTACGTGCTGGTTGCAGCCCTGCTTCCTGGCCTGATGTACTTGGTGCAGACTTCTACCCCTTGGTTAAGAACTGTCCTCACTTACGGACTGGCTGCTCCTTTAAGATCTTGGGTGGGTAGAACAGAGGCAAAGAGATCAGACCTTTGAGCTGTCGCTGAGGTGGCAGTCCTAGAAGGTTCCAACTTCTTTCCCCTTCTCTGCACCCCTGAGGAAGATCTTTTTTTTTTTTAATGTTTATTTTTTATTTATATTTATTTTGAGAGAGAGGGAGAGAGAGTACAGAGGAGGGGCAGAGGGAGAGGGAGACAGAGAATCCCAAGCAAGCTCTGCACTGACAGTGCAGAGTCTGACGCAGGGCTTGAACTCACGAACCATGAGATCATGATCTGAGCTGAAACCAAGAGTCAGATGCTTATCTGAGCCACCCAGGCATCGCAGCCCTTGAGGAAGATTTTTAACTCTGCCTTCCAGCAAGATGATCTAACCAAGAATATTGCTCAGTATTATTTTTTTCCTCCACCCCAGTGCCTTGTCATTAACGAAATAAAAGAGATAACTATAAAGCTACATCTGCACCCCACAAGTACATTCAGATATTCATTCCACAAACACAGAGAACTGACTTGGTGTTGAGACGGCCCCCAAGGGTAGAGATTCTGAGGGAAATCAGATGGTCCCTGCCATCCAGGAGCCCACAGCCCAGTAAGGGACAGAGCTGGTCAGATGTTACAACAAAGTGTCGGACCTCTGACTTGCCTGGAATCCAGTGTGGGCAGGAAGCAGGGAGTGGCAAGCATTGCTGGGTAGGGAGAAGTTCGAGAAATTCTTGCCTGAGCCTCGAAAGCTGCATAGGAGTTTCAAAGGGATATGAAAGGAGTAGGAACAAAAGAACTCAAAACTGCCTGATACGTGTAAAGGTTCTCAAAAGAGAGTGGGGGGTGAGGGAGATGCAACTTTGCCCCCAGGAGACACTTATCAGTGTCTACAGACATTTTCGGTTGTCGCCACTCTGAATGACACTGCTACCACCATGCTGCTAAATATCCTGCCATGCACAGTACAGCCCCCACAGCAAAGAAATATGGACCCCAAAAGGTCAATAGTGACACTGTAGGGAAACCCTGTGCTACGGTAATTGTAAGGACAGAGGTGAGGTGGCCTAAGATGAGGCTGGAGACAAAGAAAGGGGCCAATCATAAGGCCCTTCAAGTGCTGAGCTAAGGAGGATGGAGGGCTCTGGGACCCACTGGTTCATGAGGCCATTGTCTGGGGGAAATCCTTGCCCTGGAGAATGAATTGGAGCACAGAGACTCGTAGGAGAGACTGGTTAGGAAGCTGTTCCAGAAATTTGGTAGGAAATGAGGGGGCCTGAGTGGGAGCAGCAGTGCAGTGGGAACAGAAAGTAGTTGACCCAGAGCAGGTGCACGGAGCAGGTAGGACCTGCTGGACCTGGCGACCAACTGGATGTGGTCAGTGGGGAGGAGGAGGAGGCCAGTAGACTCGGGCTTGTGGCCAGGGTGACTCAAAGGATGTTGATTTTGGAAGTGCCTGTGGGGCAGGCTGGTGAGATCCACACCACACAGCTAGACTGGGTCATCCAAACACAGGAGGGGTCTTGAGAGGAGCTGCCTTGGAGTGCCTGGGGAAGGTCGGGTCCTTTTTGGAGTTTTATTATCTCACGGTAATTAGGGAATCCAGACAGAGCATCTGAAAAGCTGGCAGTTTAATTAAAGGCAAATGACAGAGAGAGGGAGATTCTGAGTCTCCCTAACCCTCCGTGATCCCCTGCCTCTACGCTGAGGCAGGATATCGGAGGAGGAGATGTTAAGCTAACCAAACACCTGATGAGCAGTATTGCAGCCTCAGAGCCTCTTTGCCAGTGCCTGCAACAGCTTCTAAAAACTCCTGCCACCTCAAATTAACCTCTCTCTCTGGGTGCTGCACATCAGTGGGTAACCAGGGAAAGGACACTGGGAACCTGCTGGGGGCGGAGGTGACTTTTCTCTCCTGATGAAATCTGCCTCCCCGGGTTCTGAGCCTGTGACGTCCTTCTTTTAAAATCCCATTTTCCATTGGCACTGGGAGTCTCCAAGTTGGGTTTGGTGCGGAGGATCACGTGGCCCGTTAAACACCACGGCAGAGAGATTTGGGAGCTGGTGTTCCCGGGGTTGAAGCTGAATGTCAGGCAGTGCCCGCAGGGACCAAAGCGGAGGGTAATTATCACCTCTCCTCCACAACGAGATTGCAGGAGTCAGAGAGCAATTGATTTCTCTTCCCACTACAGATATTTCACTGTTTAATTGGTAGTGACACAGATGGCTGGCTCTCACCAGGGTGCCGCAGACCAAGCCTCCTGAAAGGGGGGGGAGGGGCCTCGGCAATTGTGGTCTGTTCACATCACATCCTCCACTAGGTGGGGGTGGGTTGCCATGAGGGCTTCCAGCTCCCTGCTTGCTTTTGCAATTACGAAAGGAAAGCAAGAGTGTGAATCCAGAAGCACCTTAGAGCCAGTCAAGCGCTCCCCAGCGATACATTGAGGGCTGCCTCTGAGCTGGACACTGTGCACAGCTTGGAAATGAGCAACGGCCTCCGGCCTCAGATGGCACTTGGGACGTAAGGTATCAGAAGCCCTGTGAGATGGGGGGAAGCGTGTTCTGATGCAGCGGAGCCTGAAGCATCCAGTTCAAACCCTCCATGATCCAGCCCAACCCTGTTATACTCACCACTCTGAACTGCTCTGGGCCAACTGGTGTGTGTGTGTGTGTGTGTGTGTGTGTTGGACCTCCAGTACAGAGCTGCCATCATCAATCCACAGAAAGTCCCTTCCTGTTTTTATTTTCTCCCTCATTCCTTCCCCCCTGCACTGATAGCCACTCTAATGTGCTCAGAATACGTCCCTGCACATGTCTGTATCTTTGAAAAACATATGCAGCGTTGGGGAGCCTGGGTGGCTCAGTTGGTTAACCGTCTGACTTCAGCTCAGGTCATGATATCACAGTTCGTGAGTTCAAGCCCTGCATCGGGCTCTGTGCTGACAGTTCAGAGCCTGGAGCCTGCTTCACATTGTGTCTCCTCCTCCTCTCTCTGCCCCTCCCATGCTCAGGCTCTGTCTCTCTCTGTCTCTCAATAATAAATAAAGTTTGTTTATATATATATATATATATATATATATATATATATATATATAAATAAAATGTATGTATATTATATATATATATAAATAAAATGTATGTATATTATATATATATATATATATATATATATATAACATATGCAGTGTTATTTTATGTAGTGTACTTTTATTTATATAGTTGGTATTAGGCTGTAGATCTCATCCTCTGACATCTTAAATCAAATTATCCATTTCCAAAAGAACTATCCAGATTCTGCACTGGAACTAGTATGTTGCCTCTGTCGGCTACCTAGTACTCCGCAATGTACATTCCTCACATTTTCCTTACCCATTCTTCTGGAGATGGACATCGAAGCTGTGGCCAACTCCTTGCTATCCCAAAGAAAGCTGCAGTGAATGTCTTTGTTCCTGCCCCTTTATAGCGTGTTGCACAGATCCAAGAGATCCAAGAGTGGCATTGCTGACTCGAGTTATGCACCACTTAAATTTTCCTTAAATCCACCAAGCTCTGCCCACTGCTCTAGGGAATAGCTGCACCCAGGTCCCCTCCCACCAGCAGTGCATGAAGCTTCCCCTTTCCTCACATACCAACATTTAGGATTATCCAGATTTCTCATTTTTAGTTAATCTTATAGTTGTAAAGCAGTATCTCTCTCTCCCTCTCTCATCTCTTTGCTTTAATTTGAATTTTTCTCCGATTACTAATGAGGTCTGTTTCTCTTTATTTACTTATTAGCCATTCAAGTATCTCCTCTAGGAATTGCCTGTTCCTACCCTTTGCCCATTTTTCTAATTAGTTCCTTGTCTTTTTCTTGCTGATTTGCAGGGATCCCTTGTAGAGTATTAATTCCTTTTGATCATAAACATTGCAGTATCTTTTCCCTGTCACCAGCCAGTTACCTTTGTCTACAGCATTCTCCTATGAACAGAAAATCCTAATTTGTCAAATGCATTATTTTTTTATTTTTTTTATTTTTTTTTTAATTTTTTTTTTTTTTCAACGTTTATTTATTTTTGGGACAGAGAGAGACAGAGCATGAACGGGGGAGGGGCAGAGAGAGAGGGAGACACAGAATCGGAAACAGGCTCCAGGCTCTGAGCCATCAGCCCAGAGCCCGACGCGGGGCTCGAACTCCCGGACTGCGAGATCGTGACCTGGCTGAAGTCGGACGCTTAACCGACTGCGCCACCCAGGCGCCCCAGATGCATTATTTTTTAAATTTCATTTGCCTTTTGACTTGTGCTTTTAGACTCTTAAGAAGTACTCTTGGGGAGCCTGGCTGTCTCAGTCAGAAGAGCATGCAGCTCTTGATCTTGGGGTCGTGAATTTGAGCCCCATGTTGGGTGTAGAGATTACTTAAATAAATAAAACTTAAAAAGAAATACTCTTACCTATCTTATCAATTCCTTTATTGGTTTTATCTTTCCCATTTAGGTATTTAGCATAGCTGAAATTCACCTTTATATATAGCGTAAGGCAGGGATACACTTTTTCTCTCCATAGTAAGCCAATTTCCCAATAACATCTGCGTAGCAACATCCTTTCTCGACACTGAATTGCGATTCCACCTCTATCAGACTTAAAGTTTTATATGTTTATAACACATAATTGTTTCTGGTCTCTCAGTTCTGTTCCATTAGTTTGTTTTCTAGTTTCTTCCTGCCTCAGCACCTCAATGCTTATTACTATGGCTCAGCAGTATGTCTCACTATCTGGTAGTAGAAGTGTCCCTTCTAGATTTTCTTTTCAAAATTGACCTCGCTATTGTAGATCTTTAGCCTTCCCTGCATCGTAGAAGTATTTGAGTTCTTCAAAAATACTTACTGGACTTTCACTGGAATTGCGTTGGATTTTATTAATATGGGGAGAATTAGATTTTTCAAACATTGAATCATATTATCCATGAACACAATTTTATCTCTTCATTTATACACATTTTTAAATATCCTTGAATAGAATTTTCTAAACTTCTTTTCTAAATTTCTTTTTTTAATGTTTATTTGTTTTTGAGAGAGAGAGTGAGTGGGGAAGGGAGAGGGACAGAGAGAGAGGGAGAGAGAGGATCCGAAGCAGGCTCTGCACTCACAGCAGTGAGCCTGATGCGGCGCTCAAACTCACAAACCTGAGATCATCGTGACCTGAGCCGAAGTCAGATGCATAACTGTCAGATGCTTAACTGACCGACCACGTGCCCTAAACTGCACTTTTGGTCTTATTTTCCCCTCCCCTCTCCTTTTTTTAGTTGAATGACACTGTAGCAGAAGAATGCTATTGTAAGTTTTTCTTATATCTGGAAATCTTGTTAAATTCTCCTGTTAATTCTAATAGTGTTCCTCTGCATTTTACTGGGTTTTCTGTAAAAATATCATCTCCACATGCTGGTAGTTTTGTCTCTTCTAATCCTTCTATCTCTTCTTCCTCTCTTCCTCTCCTTCCTTCCTTCCATCACATTGCATTAGTCAGCACCTCCGATACTTTCTTCTCCACAGCAGTGGTGACAGTATTATTGATGTTCTTGAGACTTAAAGGGAATGTATCTAAAGTTTTTCTGTTCAGCATGTCTCATGTGGCTTTTTTGTAGATAGCCTCTATCAAGTGAAGGAAGGTCCCTTCTTCTATGCTTGGTTTTTTTGAGAATTTTATTCACAAGCAGGGATCTCATGTTATCAAATACTTTTTAAAAAACTATTAAAAAAACTGTTAATATGTGATTTCCCCTCCTTGACCCCATGAATGTTATAAATTAAAACAACAGATTATCTGATGTTGAATCCTCCTTACATTTCTAGGATAAAGCTTACTGGATTGTGCTGTATTATGTTTAATTTGCTTTTAACGAATTAACCATGTCACCTTCATTTTCAAATTCATCAAACTATAAATAGTCCTAATATTCTTTTTACCATTTTTTACTATTTCTTAAATAGTACGATTTCTTAAAAAGTAAATATTGGTATAGTTATTTCTCTTTCTTCACTCCGATTTTATTTGCATTTCCTGTTTTTGTTAGTCTTGTCAGAAGTTTGTCTCTCTTATTTGGTCTTTTTAAAGAACCAGCTTTTGATGTGATGTCTCTAAAACACTTTACAGCTGTCCCATCTCTGTAAAGCCTGTATGATGCAGTGAAGGGAAGACTCTGGAGTCAGAGAGACTTGAGTTCAAATCCCTGTTCTGCTACGTGCTAACTGTATGACCTTCGGCACATTATTTAGCCCCTTTGCATTTTCTTCCTCATCTGTAAAATGAGAACAGTCCTCCTCGTTGTGAGGATCAATTTAGAAAATTTACTTAAAGAGAGGCGACTAAGTGGCTCAGTTGGTTAAGCGTCCAACTTTGGTTCAGGGCATGATCTCACGGTCCATGGGTTCGAGCCCCACGTCGGGCTCTGTGCTTGCTGACAGCTGAGAGCCTGGAGCCTGCTTTGGATTCTGTGTTTCCCTCTCTCCCTGCCCCTCCCCCACTCATGCTCTGTCTCTCAAAAGTAAGTAAACATTAAAGAAAAAACAATTTTTTAAATTTACCTAGGGGCGCCTGGGTGGCTCAGTCAGTTGGACGTCCAACTTCAGCTCAGGTCATGATCTCCTCGTTTGTGAGTTCGAGCCCAGCGTCGAGCTTGGTGCGAACAGCTCAGAGCCTGGAGCCTGCTTCAGATTCTGTGTCTCCCTCTCTCTCTGCCCCTCCCCTGTTTTTGTGCTCTCTCTCTGTCTCTCAAAAATGAATAAATGTAAAAAAAAAAAAATTTAAATTTACCTAAAGCATCTGGAACTGTGCACAGCACATCGAAAGTGTTCAGTGATGTTAGTCTCTGTCCTCAGTGCCTTTGTTTATGCTGTGTTTTTTGCCTGAAATGCCCACTTTGTAGGCTTCTGCTGGCCCACATGGAAGTCTTGTGCAGATTAGGAAAAGGCATCCCTTCCTCAGGCAGGCACATCTTCCTCTCACTCTGTCAGCCCAGAGCCCATGTGCAGTGCACAACCTGCATACCCATGCACGGCAGCTCTGCCCACTTACCTGCTTGGTTTTCCTCCCGGTTCATTTCTCATTGTTCCCGAGGCTGCCCATTCTTCAGGTTTCAGCCTCCTTGATGAAGCCTTTCTTCTCCCTTGGCTAGAAGTAATCACGCAATCTCTTTCCTTCCCTGCCTCCCTCCGCCCCTCCTTCTCCCCTGCCCCCACCAACCTTGAACTCACATCACATGTCATTTGTACATCTCTTAAGGCATTTATCTCATTTCGCCTCATGTTTTAGTTATTTTGTGCAAACGTCTTATCATTCGAGGGGATTAACCCCTTGAAGTTAGGGATTATAATTTGTCTTTAGATCCTCCCTCTGCCTGTGAAGCTCAGTAAATGTTAACTGACACGGATGATTGAGTCTGAAATGTAGGAGCTGAGAATAGTCTTAAACAATATTGTGTGAATGGTGTGATGGGGATGGGGGGATGGTCTCTAGAGGCAGAGGTAATGGTAGAGCGCACGTGAAGGTGGTGGGATGAGAGGTACTACTCATTGAGCTTACCACGGGCCAGTACTGTGCCAAGTGCTCTCATGGTTCATCTCCCTAAGCCCTCACAACAAGCCTTAGAGGCAGGTGCTAGTATTAGCTGGGGCACTGATAAGTCAGTGGCGGAGCTGGTACACTAGGCCTGTTCTGTGTGACTTGAGAGTTGGGGCTTTCAATTTTGACTGACAGACTCCCTCAAGCATACAGTGATTACCATTTATTTAGGACTTACTACATACCAGGCACTGTGTTTGATGCTTTATGGACGTCATCTCTAATCTCCACGGCAAATGCGTAAAGTACAGGGTACAGGGTATCCCCACTTTGCAGATGAGGAAACAGAGGCTCGCCAAGGTTAAGTGACTTGCCTCAGGTCACAAATATAGGAAGTTGTTGTAACCAGATCTCTTGACCCCAAAGTATGCCCTTTCCCCTGCTTTACACACACAGTGCTTGGGGTCAGCAAGAAAACCCCGCAGCTGGTGCGGAGAAAGGTTTGCATAGGAAAATGGAGGAAGCTAAGGCTAGAAAGGCGGTTCTGTCTCGGGCCACAGAAGGCCTCACTTTCCAGGACTAGCTTTTAGAAACCAAGAGTCCTGGGCTGTGACCTTGACTCAAGGGTCGTGTCGCATGACCTGGCCACTTGGAGGCCAGGGGAGTTTGAGCTACCTGGAGCCCTGCCTGGATCTGCACCAAGGGGAACATAGAACTTCGTGCAGCTATAGGGAGATCAGAACAAACCAGGCCTGCAAGGAGGTGGGTGTGAAAAGATCTACAGTCCAGCCCGTGCCTCTCAGTGACCTCGTCTTCTTCCGCCTACTTGTTTCCCTAGGTCACTAGGACCATCTCTCCTCAGCCTCCTAGATTGCCCTGATCTGGCTTCAGAAAAGCTGCCGGAGAATGCCCAGGGTGGGATGGTGGAGATTTGTCCAGGGAGAAGTACAAGTAGCACAGCCTGGACCCCCAGGCATTTCTCAGAGCAGAGAGCCCATCTCCGGGTTCAGACGTGCTCAGAGATGGGTAGGGACGTGGAGAACCCAGGAGTGGTGCAGATGGGGTATTTGACTCTTGGCCACCGGTTACCCAGGCCCCGCTGGTCCTCTCTGGGCCACACCGTATCCCTGTGGTTGTGGAGTCACCACGTGCCTCACCAGTGCCCTTCCACCTCCAGGTCATTGCTGTGGTCATGGACCTCTTCACTGATGGTGATATCTTCCAAGACATCGTGGATGCTGCGTCTAAGCGCCGGGTCCCGGTGTATATCATCCTGGATGAGGCAGGCGTAAAGTTTTTCCTGGAGATGTGTCAGGGCCTGGAGCTCGCTGACTACCGTATTCGGGTAAGTTGTACCACGGGGGTGAGGGTGAAGGGTGGGAAGAAGGGCAGGAGGTGAGATAGAGGCTGCCTCTCTCTCCTGCTCTACTTCCTCCCCAGTTCAGGGACACAGATGAACATCAAGACCTCAACCCCTTTCTTTCCGTCTAAAGCCTTGCCCTGTGACTTGATAACCCTAAATTATATGCCCAGCTTAAATTTTATCTCAAGACGGTTGAGGCTAAAGAGGCAGCTCTGGCCCAGTCCCGGGGAGCTCACGCTGCAGAGTCACTGTCAGGGTCAAAGCTAGGACTGTGATTCTCTTCTGGGGAGCTTTTGGAACAGGAAGGAACTACTCTGGGCTCATCCATATTCAAAGCAAGATTTGCTAACTTCCTCCTGCTCTTCAAATGGGGTTCCAGTTCGAAGGCTGTAGAAAGTAGAGTCTAGTATAGACAGGAGTCAATAGGCAGGGTTCCATGAACAAGAGGGTTCTTTCTCTGCCCACACAAAACCTCAGAGGCCCCCAGCCTGAATGACAGTGCCTTTCTCTTCTCAACAGAACATCCGTGTCCGCTCTGTGACAGGTGTTGGCTTCTACATGCCCATGGGGAAGGTCAAGGGGACCCTGTCATCAAAGTTCCTAATGGTAGATGGTGAAAAAGTAGCCACTGGATCTTACAGGTGAGTTGGGCCAAGACAGAGAATGGTCCAGGAGGTCTTTTTTTGTGTAACAAATATACAATGTGGAAGACTGGGCTGGAGTCTCCATAGTCATGGGTTTAAGACATATTGTCTGATCTAATGACAAGAGCCTCCTGGCCAGTCCCTTCCTTCAAAATTTCTGGATACTGGATTATTCCAAAAAGAGGGTCAACTCTTGGCATCAAGAACGGTCTGCCTTTCATGGTCCACAGCAACGGGTTGCATTTTGAGGCTAGTTGTTGGGACAAGTAGGAAGCAGAATGGACCAGATCTGGGAAAGAAATGTGAGGGTGTGGTCTCTTTTGCCCAGGCCCGTGGTACCAGCAGGATGGGTAAACGTTGCAGTCTTCATTCTGCCAGGAAGCTCCATAGCCACCAACGGAGATCAGAAATGACATTGTGAACAGGACAAAGAAGCCCACTTGGGCACAGCCCTGAAGGCCAAGCCTTTGCAGGTGCTTCCCATGTAAAGGGAATCGTACTGGGAAAAGTAAGGGTTGAAGCCAAGTAGCCAAATTCTGCCATCAGGAAGTATGTCAGGGTCCATTTGGTCAAGAATGGCAAAAAAAAAAAAAAAAAAAAAAAAATCACAGCCTTTGTGCCCAGTGGTAGTGGTTTGAATTTTATTGAGGAAAACGATGAGGTTCTGGTTGCCGGATTTGGTCGCAAAGGTCATGCTGTCGGTGACCTTCCTGGTGTTCACTTTAAGGTCGTCAAAGTAGCCACTGTCTCTCTTTTGGCCTTTACACAAAGGCAAGTAGGAAAGACCAAGATCGTAAGTCCTGCTAGTGAAAACATGACAATAATAAATTTTCACAGGGGGTACCTGGGTGGCTCAGTTGGTTGAGCGTCTGACTATGGCTCAGGTCATGATCTCACCACTCGTGAGTTCAAACCCCACATCAGGCTCTGTGCTGACAGCTCAGAGCCTGGAGCCTTCTTCTGATTCTGTGTCTCCCTCTCTCTCTGCCCCTTCCCTGCTCATGCTCGCTCTCTCTCTCTCTCTCTCTCTCTCTCTCTCTCTCTCAAAAATACATAAACATTAAAAAAATGTTTTTTTACTTTTCACATGCCAAAAAAAAAAAAAAAAAAAAAAGGTAAGGGTATGGTGTGGAGGCAATGTCTCCCAAATTCTGATTCAGAAATAAATTACCAGGAACACGAGAGACTATATCTCAGCAGTCTTTGCCCTCCAAATGTACTAAAATCTGGGTGAGGAAAGAGACCTGGGCACAGGAAACAATCAACAAATGTCATAAGTCTTCTTACATGGTTAAAGTGTAGTGGTTTGCAGACATTAAGTGCTCTAAAAACCTAGAGAGGAGCCAATAATGGAATTATTGGAATGATATTAACAATAGCAGCAGCTCCATTATCACTTATTAAAATGTGTGTGCCAGGGACTGAACTAAATGTTTTCTACATGGTATCACACCTGAGCCTCACAGTACCTTTGTGACTGTATGTCCTATGAGCCCCACGTTACAAGGCATACAAGGGTACAAACCAGGTTGTTGGGAATGCAAACTGGTGTAGCCACCCTGGAAAACAGTATGGAGATTCCTCAAAAAAGTTATAGAACTACCCTATGACCCAGCAATTGCACTATTAGGTATTTATCCAAAGGATACAGGTGTGTGGTTTCAAAGGGGCAGGTGCACCCCAATGTTTATAGCAGCCCTATCGACAATAGCCAAGTATGGAAAGAGCCCAAATGTCCATCGACAGATGAGTAGATAAAGAAGATGTGGTGTGTATATATACAATGGAATATTACTCAGCAATCAAAAAGAATGAAATCTTGCCATTTGCAACTATGTAGATGGAACTAGAGGGTATTATGCTAAGCAAAATTAGTGAGAAAAAGACAAATATACGACGTCACTCATATGTGGAATTTAAGATACAAAACAGATAAACATAAGGGAAGGGAAGCAAAAAGAATATAAAAACAGGGAGGGGGATAAAACATAAGAGACTCTTAAATATAGAGAAAAAACTGAGGGTTGCTGGAGGGTTGTATGCGGGGGGAATGGGCTAAATGGGTAAGGGGCATTAAGGACACTTGTTGGGATGAGTACTGGGTGTTATACGTAGGGGGTGAATCACAGAAATCTCCTGAAATCATTATTGCACTATATGCTAACTAACTTGGATATAAACTTTAAAATATAAATAAATAGATAGATAGATAGGTAATTAAATAATTAAATGATTAAATAAATAATATGTATCTAGGAAAAAAAAAAAAAGAAACCAGGTTGGAATCCAGGCCTGACTTCCCATGCCTTTGCCTGCTTTCTGCATTTGAGGCCAAGACCTGGAAAAGAGGGAGGAAGGATGTGGGTCGATAGAGGGAGAGCACCCCAGCGAGAAGGCCAGGAGCTGTCTCCCACCGGCCAGCAAGGCATCTGGCCTCAGCGGTAGATCAGGTTGGGGCAGGGGCAGTGGGGTGTTGAGAGGGACTGCCAAGGGACTGCTGGCAGAGCGAGGCCACGGGCTGGGCCTACATGTCGTGTTTTTCTGTCCCCACGTTCCCAGGTTCACCTGGAGCTCCTCCTACGTGGACAGGAACCTTCTCCTCCTCCTGACAGGGCAGAACGTGGAGCCCTTTGACTTGGAGTTCCGGGAGCTGTATGCCATCTCTGAGGAGGTGAACTTGTACCAGGAGCTGAGCCTGGCGGGAGGTGGCGAGAGGCTCAGCCCCAACTACTCCTCCACCGTGGCTCGCAAGCTGATCAACCCCAAGTACGCCCTGGTGGTAGGCAGCCGCCATCCGCCGGGCGAGATGATGCGCTGGGCCGCCCGGCAGCAGCAGGATGCCGGGGGCAACCCCGAGAGGCAGGAGGAGGGCAGCAGAGGCGGCGAGGCGGCCCGGCGCCTGGAGAACTTCCTGAGTGACCTGGTCACGCTGGAGCAGGTGCTGCCCCCCGTGGAGCCCGTTCCCTCTGGAGAGCTGATTCGGAAGGACGGCAGGGCGATCTCCCACCTGCGCATGGACCTGAAGCCCAAACCCCGCGAGGCGCTTGTCCGAAACGGCAAGGGAGAAGCCGCCAACGGGGAGGCCACTCCGGCCAAGGAGGGCAAGCGCTTTAGCAACAGGTTCTTCAGTCGCCGGGCCAAGAGGCCCACGGCACCCAATGGCACAGCCAGCTCCCTCTCCACCGAGACCTTTGCGGAAGTGGAGTTTGTGCCGGGGAAGAAGTCCAACGAGGGCTCCAGCGCTGACATCTCAGGTGAGCCCTCTGCCCTCTGCCCTGTGCCCGGTGCTCCCGGGGCCTCCGGGCCTCGTCCGGGAGCGGCGCCTCCCATCTGCGGAAAGGCAGCTTGCTGTATGCAGAGAGCGGGAGCTCTGAGGCCAAGACGGTCCTCAGTTCCCACCCGACCCTGGCCTTTCTCTGCCTTGTGATGGCGAGCCTACCACCACGGGCCCGGGGTCACGTCCTCTTGTCTAAAAGCCGGGAGGGCACCTGCCTCGCTCAGCCGTTCTGAGGACAAAGTGCTCAGAGCAGTGCCGCACGTGGAGTAGTCTGAGAGCCGGCCTTTCTAGTACTGGAGGCTCGGCAACTTTCTCCTCTGTCAGGGAAGAAGCAGGCACAACGCAGCTGAGTGGTCTGACCCACGCCTGACCTCTGCCTCTGAGTCTAGGACTCGTTCTCGAAAACGTGTTCCTTGCCAGATCACCTGTCCTCACGATCCAACCTGGGCAGACACACCCCGCCCTCCCTGTGCCCCACCAATGCTCTGACCCACTTTCCTCCTTTCTGTTTTAAACAGTTTGACTTGGTTCTTCCCTGTGCTTATTTGGTTAGTGGTGTTTGCCATGCTGCTTACATTTGGGAGAGATCGTTCCTGCTGGCAGTGTCTCTCTGGGATCCCCTAGAGGTCTGGGCCTTCATCTTTCTCCAGAGCAGTCTCCGATATGGCCTTTCCAGAGGCTGGTGGTGACAGCCGGGACGGCTGCTGGTACCTTTTCTCATGGCAGCGTCTTTGAGTCGAAGGGGGCTCCATGTTGGGATTTCTCCTGTGGCCGGGATTTCTCACTGCAGCAGTGAGCCTGGCCTCCCACCTGGCCAGGTAGCTGATGGTGGGACCTTGCCCTGGGCGGCCCGAGTGCCTCCAGGACTCCTGTGCCCCCCACACCCCCAGCTTTGACCTGTTTGTGGCTTCAGCATAAGAGTCACAGCTATCTTCCCCTCTGCTGATTCCCCCGCCCTGCTACAGAAACTGACACTCAGTCTGTGGTTCTTAAAGTTAAGACAGGCCCGGGAGTCTCTACAAATTTGGGGCACAGCAGGAATGCCAGTGCCATACTTCCACTTGGCTGGGAAGCATTTATGGGGCACCTGCATGTGCCAGGCCCTTCGCTAGATGCTTTCTCTCTCACTTGGCCCTCACAACAACCACAGGGGGGGCTGGCGGAAGCTCGGACAGGTGAATTAGGTGGTCCCAGGGCACAGGAAGTGGTAGTGGGGCCAGGACTCAAACCCAGGCCAGGGCCCGTGTCCTGTCAGGGAGGGGTGGCTGCCCCCCCACACCCATCCCATTCCCTCCTGGGCTCCCCGGCGCCCCCAACACCAGATGCTTTGCTGCTTTGCACCTCTTGTTTAGAGGGAGGGTTGCCATGGTGAACACCTGGCAGGGAAGGGAGAAGGAGGGGCAAGCCCAGCCACAAAAGGGCCATTTCCCAAGTCCTAACTGGAGGTGAAGCTGGAAGTGAAGCTGAAGCTTCCTCTCCCTTCAGCCCCTCACCCTGAGGTGCTGTTTCCATAGAAACGCAAGGCCCGTTGTCTTGTCCTCCCTGCTGCCTTTCCTAAGTCTCAGCAGCCAGTTCCCCTGCTTGGAGACTTGGACGGTCGCTGCTGCTGCCCTCTGAGTGTTTGCACGTGGTGCCCGGGAGCCAGCCGAGCACGTGCAAGTGCACCCTGGGGAAGCTCCTCTCCTGAGTGCCCGACACACGGCGCATGGTCAGGAAGGCCCCAGGGATGCCCGGAGGATCACACTGGTCCTTCTCTATCCTTCAGAAGAAATACGGACTGGCCTCACGCAGCCCAGCCTCTGCCCACCTGGCTGAGTATCCAGTTCCCAAGGGCCTGAAATTCAGGTTGCTAATGAGACCTTTCCTCGCCCTGCTGCTTGCTTCCCTCAAAGGCAGAGGCGAGAAGCCGGACTCCTCTCCCCAAAGGCCCTTTTATTGGCCTCCAGCCTCCCAAATGTTCGGCTGCATCTGGACTGTCCTAGTGCCTCGTCTCGGGCAGAAGCTAAGTCACTAGGACTCTGTGTGCCGGAGGGTGGTGTTCCTGACGTCATGGGGCCCCCAAGGCTGGGACTAGTAATTTCAGTACTCTCGGAACGTCACCTGGGAAGGAATCACTTTAGCTTAGGGCCCTCATCTAAGGAAAGGATCCTTTTCCTACAGTGAACATGCAGAACATCATCAGAATAGATATCAATGTGGGATCTCAGCTCCCAGTACTTTGCTCCCCATACCCTGGACATATCCTTCCCCTCCCTGGGGCGGTTTCCTGTTCGAGAAGAGGAGGAGTTAAGCCAGGGAGGGTTTCTGAGGTCCCTTTGAGCTCCTGATTCTGACTGTCTGCTCTCTCCCTGCCACCCTCTTGTCAAGGGAGAGCCTGAGCTGATGGACAGGGTGGGTGGAAGAGAAAAATAGAAAGCTAAGTGCTGGCAGCCTGTAAAATTGCTTGGTAAGAAGTATATAGTTGTCAAACAGCATGCAAATGTTTGCAAGCCCAAGTGTGGCCCTTGGGAGAACCTTTGGAAATTGCTTCCTTTAGGTCTGGGGATCCAGGTGGGGGGGTACATGGGGTTGCAGCCCCCACCCCCTTGCCTCGTGGTGAGAAGGCTCATTGCGCCCTCTACTGGTAGAAGCTAAACTCCTTTTCCTTCTGGTTTTTCTCTCAGCTGAGACCTTGTTTCTGTGCTGGATGCACTTAGCACCTTTTCCCAAGCCTGCCACCAGTGTCCATCCAGGAGCTTGGGACAGGCCCTCTGGGCAGAGATCCCAATCTCAGGGAGCAGCATTCACTGGACAGCCTTATTAAAACCCAGTGAGGAGGGGTACCTGGGTGGCTCAGTTGGTTGAGAATCCAACTTCGGCTCAGGTCATGATTTCATGGTTCACAAGTTCGAGCCCCACTTCAGGCTCTGTGCTGACAGCTCAGCACACCTGGAGCCTTCTTCAGATTCTGTGTCTCCCTCTCTCTCTGTCCCTCCCCCACTAATACTCTGTCTGTCTCTCAAAAACAACAACAACGACAACATAGGAGTCTCTACCACTGGCCTGGGCTCAGGAATCTGCATTTTAAACAAGTGTCCTGGGTCCATGTGGGGAGTCCCCAGAGCAGCAGATTATGATGACACTTGGACAAAGCCCTGCTCTCACGAGGCTACCAGCCTAGGAGAAGAAGTTCCAGGTGATGTCCTGGGGCCACTCCCAGCCCCTCCAGGAAGATCATTGGGAAATGGCCAACACTCTTGACCATGGTTAAGGGAAGAAAGGCACAGACGTTCCCTGAGCAGATGCTGGGTGGATACATGCTAAGTGCCTTCACACAGAATTCACAACCATCCTGCCTGATGACATCGTTTCACAGACAGGAGGTGCAGAGAGGCAAGCCTCTGTGTCCATGGTCATGCAGTGAGAAAGGGCATTGTGATCTCTTGCCTCCCAGGGCCTTGCACAAAGCATCCTGGTTATCTCTGGAAAGTTAGGGTTGGTGCCATTTCCCTACATCTTTAAAGATGTTTTGGAAGGGGCCAGAGGCTTCTTACACAATGGATTGTCCCCCTGGTATCCCACCAGTGGAGAGGAAGAAGAGAGTGGCCATTTACAGCCCAGAGTGCCTCTAGGTCACCAACTTCCAAAGTCCTCTTGCCCATGCTTTTCCCATAGTTCTCTGAGGTGACTGCAGCAACAGTTGCACTTCTAGAACTCTCCTCGATTCCCGTGATTCATGCATGGGGGAGCCACCATAGCTGGCAATGTGGTCTGGTTCCTAGTGCTGTGGCTGCTGGGCTCCTGGATTTGGGACTTCAGGCTCTTCTGTGTCACCCCCAGGAGCTGGAGGTCTCAGATATCTCTCTGGGAAATCTGGGCCCCTGTCCAAGATAGAAGGGTGGGAAAGTGCTTCTGGGGTCCCGAGCTCCATAAGGGGCCTGTGGGCCTCCAGTTCCAGGATAAGTCTACTCAAGAGCTGTCTTATGAAGACAGAGTTTCAGAATTCAGTGTCACTCTTGAGGCGCATGGGTCATGCCCCAGCTGTTGCTGAAGGTCTGATTTGATAAACCCAAGCCTGGTTACCAGCCAGGGCCCCAACCACACAGCAAGGTGAGGGGAGCCAGGTGAGCATCCTTCGAGGAACTGATCCTGCTCAGTTCTGGAAAAGAGGCAAGCATCCTTATTCTCACCGGCATATGCCATAATCCCTATGCCCCTCCGGGTTCTCTTGGGCCTAGCCAGGGCTTTCATCACCATCTAGGTGAGTGAGGGCATGTACCTCACCCGGTCAGTATCTATTGATGCCGCTATTATTGTTAGTATTGGTCTGAACCTTTAAGTAGCTTGCCGCTGCCTGGTCATACGTTTTACTCAACAAGTACATATCTACGCAATGTCTGCTGTGTGCCAAGCACTGCTCTAAGTTCCTGGTACAACAGTGAACAAAACAAGCAAAGTCCCTGCCCTTACGGAGTGAATACCGTACTAGAAAGAGAGGGGCAGAGGAGGGCAATGACCCTTTCATAAAGGGTCATCGGGAAGGCCTCTCGGACAAAGGGACAAAGGGGTATTTGAACAGAGACTTGAATGAAGGGAGGGAGACAGCTGTGTGGACATCCAGAAGACGAATCTTCCAGAAAAGGGGAATATGAAGTCCTGAAACCCACAGGGAGGTAGAGCCCACAGGTCCTTGGCTGGTGCCCCAGATGCCTCCTCCTCCCCCACACCTACTTTCAGTCTTACTACAGTGTTATCTCCCTTTGAAGTTTGACCTTCCCTTTGGGCTGCCCACGGCCGTTCATGTTTTCTTCCCTGTGAAGCTGAGCAGGTCTGATTCTCCCCAGTCTCACCGAACACCTGCACGTGGTGGGCTCTTAGTCAGTGGGAACTGAAGGAACGACACTGAAGTAATGACGGAACACGGAGAATTCGCCCTCAAAGCAATTTCTCTGTCCGAGGCATGCGAATGAATCCTGTGTCCAAAGAACCTCTGCAGGCATCTGTCAGCTCTCTGGAACGAGTGGGAAGCACACCCAGGCAAACTTGGGCTGTCGCCCCTGCCGCTCCCGGCTTCTCTGAGCAGGAGAGCAGGAGCGGGGGCAGAGCTCAGTCTTAGGAAGCAGGCTCCTCTAAGCCACACTCCTGCCCCTGCTTCCTGATGCAGGGATCGATCCACTTACCTGCCTCTAAAATGCTG
Source organism: Leopardus geoffroyi (assembly GCF_018350155.1). NCBI lineage: Eukaryota > Metazoa > Chordata > Mammalia > Carnivora > Felidae > Leopardus > Leopardus geoffroyi. The sequence continues at coordinate 133,923,627 of NC_059341.1, forward strand.
CTGCCTCAGGGGAGGAACTCAGCATCTGCTCAGTAGGCCAAGCACATAAAACAAGCCACTGCAGAGAGGAAGCCGGGATGGCTGTGTCCATTGCCGCAGCAAGGGGACTGCGGGACAGCAGCAGTAATCACTTGGGCAGAGCTGCATCAGACACAGCCCGGCTCGGAAGATGACCCATGCTCCTTGACCCTTGGAGCCCTCAGGGAGGGGGCGGCACAGTTGTCCTGCTCCCCTCCCTCCTCCTCTAAGCCTTAAACGCCTCAGGCTTGGTCTCCAAGGAGGCCAGGCGGGACCTGTAGCAAGTCGTGAGGAGTGAGTCCAGTCCACACAGACCAGGTGGTCGTTAACCTGGGAGCTGGGGGGGGGGGGGGGGGGTTTGCTGCAGTTGAACCTGTTCAGTGTCTCCCTTGCTAATGGCCCAGAGAGGAGGCAGCCGCCACCTTAATTAAATTCACAGCTGGAGTGATCTGGGAAGGTGGTGTGAACGCAGGGGAGGTGACCCTTGCAGTGTAGAGAGGGACTGGCAGGAAATAACTCAGCAGCTCCCACCTGGGAGGAAGACAGCCAGCGCCCCTGAGGACAGAGGCCACCTCGGAGGCCAGGGCTGCCTCCCAGCTCCCTGCTTCCCCCGCAGCTCCCACAGCAGAAATCCAGCCAAAGGAGCCCCAGGCCTCTGCTTGGGATTATAAAGAAAGCAAAAATGGCTGGAAGGGGGCTGGGAGAAACGGGCTTCTCTGGCCAGGAGAAAAACAGCGTTCTCTCCCCCTTTCCCCTCAGTGAAGTGCGCTCCCTCATCCTCTGTTCTCAAAACCACCCCTCTGAGCGTGTGGTCTGTGCCACGGTACCTGGCTCTCAGTCAGCCTGCTGACCCTGGTGGCCCCTTCCCGGGACGCCTGCTCAGTGGCAGGAGCTGACGCTGGATGTGGAGGACTGTGGCGGCTGCCGGCCCTGACTGACTCCGGGAGCTGGTGGCCCCCCGTCCCTCGCTGTAAGACAGGGCTAATGCGACCTTCTCCAAGTGCAGCCGCCCAGGCGGGATTACCCGAGAGAACGACTGGTTGTGCTTTGTAAGCTGTGAGGCTGCATACAGTATTAGCTTCTGGCAAACTGCCTCTTGGAGAGACTTTTAAGTCATTGACTGTAGCTGTGGATTAGGGTTCTGGATCCTTCCCCCGCCCCCACCGCTGAGGTCAGGAGATGGCAGATCCCTTTGATATCCCAATCAGTGACAATCTAGCTGAGACGACCAGACCGGGAGAACCTTTCCTTTTGCTTTCCTGGGGGTGGGGGGGCCCTACTGACTCCAGATCAGCAGCTTGGCAGGGAGACAGTGACCCCAGCCCCTAAATTTGAGGCTTGAGCTGTGCACAGGAGAGGAGTGGGAGGCGAGTCTGCTGAGCACTTCACTTAACGTCCTCCTTCGCCTGTGTCCCTTGTCTCTGCAGGCAAAACGAATCCCAGTCCTTCCAAGGCCAGCAATTGCGTGATCTCCTGAGCCACACAGGCCAGCAGTGGGCAGGACCTGTGGATGCCCCAGCCCTGTCCTATGGAGAATACAGGTCAAACCCTGCGCCAGTTTGCACTTCAGACCCTTACTTGCTTCCTGCCCAACAGCCTCCATCCTGGCCTCAGGGACCCTCAATCCCAGATGTGAGAGTCGGCAGCACATCAAGACAATCACACGCCACCGCCGTGAGACTGTCGCCGCCGGGCAGGGGTCACTCCTTCTTGTTTACATGAAGTGGAAGCTTGACTAATGTCTGCTCTCCTTTATGCCAGACCCCCTCCCTCCACTGGGCCAGCCTTGCCCTGCAGGTCCCCAGATGGGGTGAGCCCAATGCGATAGGGTCTCCAGGGCAGCCCCAGCCCCCTAACTTCTCCTTCCCCGGGCTTCCTGGTGCTTCTGGTCCCCCAAGAGGCTTGGTGGGATATGAGGGAAGAGGATGGGGCTCTGAGCCAGGGAGCCAGTCTTCCCCAAGTCTCTGGACTCAGGGTGGAAGGGGCAGCTAGGGCAGCCGGGGCACCGGCCGCTGTCACCTTCCCAGCCTGGTTCCTGCAAGGCTCCCGTACTAGACCCAGAGTGAAATGAGGGGAAGGCCTCTCCTCAGCCAGTGCCAGGATCTGACTCTGCCATTCAGAGGGCTCTTGTACTGGAGTCTCCTTCCCCTCCCTCCCCACTGTCTTAGCCGTCTCCGCGCCAGTGGTCCAGACCTCCTTGGCTATTGCCTGCTGCAAGCACATACGGGGGTTCTTCTAGTGCCTTTAGCTGGGGCTGCTGCTTCCCTTTAATGTGCCTTGATTTGCAGCCCAGGGCAGGGAGAGAGAGCTTGGTTGGGAGTGGGAGGCTCAAGCAGTATGGGAGGTTGAGCCCTACAGACAAGAGCGTTTGTCCTTTCCCCCACCCCTGAGATAGCCCTCAGCCCCCTTCACCAGCCAGTGTGCCTGCTGTAGTTACAGTCCAGCCAAAGACCGGCCTTCGTCTCCTGCCAAAGGACAGGCTGCATTTAGGAGCCTTAGCCTCCCCTCATTGCCACAACATTGGCCAGGGACAGCAGCCTAAAGTCGCACATTGCCCCCTCCCCACTTGTGTGACTGATGGGGTCTGAGGAGAGATTTCTGGAATGGACAACGGAGAAATTGCCAAACTTCAGGCTCTGAGAGCCGACTGCTGGGGGGCCCTAGCCACAGGGGGGCGGAGGGGCCCCCGCATCGCCCAGTGGAAGCGCCCCCAGGTGGCCTCTTTCAGCCTCTTCTGAACCAAACTCTTGTCTTTGTGTCTTTCCTTCTGCAAAAACCCTGGGGAACCAGCAGCACCTGGGGGAGGAGCCCAGATGCTGGCTTGAGGGAGGGCACTGGGGGCACTGAGGCAAAGCGGGAGGTGGGATGGCCCAGTGCAGTTGTTGGAGAACCTGGCCTCTTGTGGTAGGAGGGGAGGGAACAAGGAAAGGAAAGGTGAGCCTGGTTCCCAGGGGCTCCTCTCTATCTTGAGGCTAGCTTCTAGGGTGTTGGGTGGGGGGGCAGGGGATCTCCAACCCACCTCCCTGAGCTTCTATGAGGATTAAACACTTCCTGGGAAGTGCTGGCAATGTGGCACGTGCTTGTTCTGGAGGGGAAGGAAGGGAGAGAGGAAACCGGGGGAGTGGAGGGTGGTGGTAGGGGGACAAGATCGCCCTTGGTGGGGAGAGTAGACGCCTCTGGGGACAAGGCAGGAGGCCCGGGGAAGGGACCAGATCCTAAGGGCTCTTCCCAAGGGCTTCCTGTCTGTGCCCAGCCCCCCACAAGAGAAGCTGGCCTACAGCACCCCTTCCCCTCTCCTGACCCAAAGTGGGCCCTGTTCTTTCCCAGGCCTGACATGTGGGAGGATCCACACTGGAAGCTCCCAGTCACTGCAGCCTCGAGCCCGGCCTGCCCTTTCTGCCTCAGTTTCCCCACGTGCCAAGACGGGATCTTCTCACTTTCTTCATAGGCACGGAGGTGGGAGAGCACGAGGAAGCACCACCGTATAGTGGGCAGAGGGCTGGCGGCTGAGGCGGGACACCTGCCTCCACCACGGCCTGTCTCCTCCTCCCCTTCGGAGGTTTGGACAAGATGGCCTCTGAGCCCCTCCGGCTGTGAGGGCCTTGGAACGAGACAGCAGTCCAAAGATTGCTGGGGATCTTGAAGCGCTAAAATGAGGCTACTGGTGTTCGCTCCTCTGCCCAGGCCCGGCCCACTCTCCGTTCTGCCTCTGGGCTTCTGGCTTTTAGTACATCTGCCGTCTGCTCCAGCAGTTGCACACACTTGGCGACGTATTCTCCCTCTCTCCTCGCATCTCGAGGATACATCGGGCATTCTCAGATGGATGATAAGTTCAAGGGTGGATCATGCCCTTGGTACCCACGCTGCAACATTCACAGGCCCGGTCACGTGGGAAGGCCTCCGGGAGGGGCAGGGATGAAGCAGGACTCTCGGTATGGGGCCCTCCCACACCCCCCCCCCCCCACCACCACCAAGTTGCCCACTCTGCGTCCAGTTTCCGTAGGCTGAGTGCCAACAACTGACACAGCTCCTTGGGCACGCTGACCTCTGATGAGCAGAGGCAGCTGAGGGCCGAGACCCTGGGGTGGCTGCCACCTGGATCCTGCCACGTGGGAGCGGGAAGTACAGGACCCCTGCGCAGGGCTGAAGGCTCCCCCTTGAGAGTCAGCAGAACTTCCCAGTCTCCTGTGCCATGTGTCCCCTGGGGATGGTTAGTCCTATCCCTGGTCATTCAAGGGTGCTTTCAACACAGCCTCTCCTAACAACACTACCTCTGCCTATGTAAAACTTAATAGAAGAGGCAAAAAAGGTGCCCTTGAAAGTGGAGAAAACAGTCCAGAGAGGGGAAGTGGGCCTTTTTTTTTTTTCCTATGATGATTTTCTTTTTAATTTACTGAGCCCCTACTATATGCCAGTGACTGTGCCAGATGCTTCAGTCACCTGCAGGCTTCAAACTAAGAAGACCTCAGGAAAGATCCCTGTTGCAAAAACGTTTTCCTGGGCATTTGGGGCTTGAGCTTCCCAAAGTCGTGTGATGAGCAGCCCGGGCCTTATTCCCATTTTTCAGATGAGGAGGTACATGGGATTGCCATGTCACCTAAAATGCAGATCTAAGCCTGCTCCTCTAGCTCGGGGCTCCTCACCTTCAACACTGGTGACACTTTAGAGCCACAAAATTCTCCATTGGGAGAATGACACATTGCAGGATGTTTACAGCACCCCTGGCTTCTATGTACTAAATGCCAGTAGCACCTCTCCTCATGAGACAACCAAGAATGTGTCCGGACGTTGCCAACTGTCCCCAGGAGGTGAAGTCACCCAGTTGAGAAAGACTGCTCTGTGTAGCCTTAATGCCCAACGGGCTGCTTCTCTGACGTGCTTTCGTGTGCATGCCCCTATAAAGCAGTTGCCTTTGTTTGCCAGAACGCCTTGGCCCAGAGGCGTTCATTTGCCAAAGATTTTCCTTTCTGTGACCGACATGTATCTTCTATCTTCTATCTTTGTTCCCGTTACCTTGCTTAGCTCCTCACTGCCTTGTGCTCCCTGGAACAGGTGTGTTTATGTGCGCACATCTGCCTCACTCCACAGAGCACCCCGTTAACGTTTCCTTCCAATCTGTTCCCCTCCCTTTAGCGTCAGTCAAGTCCTACATGGAAAAGCACCATTGGACATTCCCGTGTGCTTGCCCAACAGTGTCCTCACCCCCAAAAGGCAGCCAGGGCCGACAGCAGAGAAACTTCCACGCTCTCCAAGTCAGGCCAGGTGGGAACTGCTTACCTGGAGCGTCACAAGTAAACAACAGCAAAGCCCCCTTAGCAGCAAACAAGCCCTGCCATGCACAGTGGCTGTAGTTTATCACCTGGCTGTGTGCCACAGTCATTCCTCCTTGCCCAGAGGGCCCAGCAGCTGTCACTGTAATCGTCCACACTGCTGTTCCAGTGGCAGGAGGTTTGGTGCAGAACAAGCACCCCAGGCTTAGCAAGCTGAGCCGGACCGAGGTTGAGAGCATATGCACCCCAGAGAAGGCCGAAAGCTGGCAGGTGTACGCGTGAGTGATCAGCCAGCAGCTGATAGGTACCCGTTCTGTCCTTGGGGTGCCTACCCAGAAGTTGTAGTTGTAGTTCTGTCCATCTGTCTGGGTCACTGTTGTAGCCACAGTATCTACTTCATTGTTAAATGATTGAAAACTTGACAACCACTTGATACAGATAATAAACCAGGCTAATCAACGTGGGTGGTGTCAGAGGCTCCAGAATTGATCATGACCCTCTCAGTCTTGTTCCCAACATTCTAAGACCGTGCATGGAGGCCAAACAGGATTCTGCTCTCTGCTACCTAATTTCCTGGGAACTGCTACGTCTTTCATGGGGCGCCTGGGTGGCTCAGTCGGTTAAGCACCCAACTTTGACTCAGGTCATGATCTCACGGTTCGTGGGTTCGAGCCCCACGTCCGGCTCTGTGCTGACAGCTCAGGGCCTGGAGCCTGCTTCTGATTCTGTATCTCCTTCCCTCTCTGCCCCTCCCCTGCTAACACAAAACTCTCCTGTGGAAAACAAATCTTTTCCTCAGGGAAGACTTCTCCTTTCAGCATGCGTCCTCAGTGGACAGTCTTCCTCTTCCAGTTGCTCCAGACTGGGTGGGCCGCGTCTCCAGGCCCCTCTGGCAGCTCAGGGGTGACGGCATGCTTCCTTTCAAATTGCTAACACAAAGACGGGACGAGGAAGTGAGGGCCTTGAGGTGAAGAAATTTGTCCCAGCCACCCAATAAGTCATGAGTAGGGCTAGGATCTGGTTAGGTGGACCCATCTAGAGCAATGTTACTGCACATGGCTTCTCCAAGTGACAGCCAGTTGGAGACAAGTTTTCATCCAGTAAAGTGGCTAGAAGTTAGGTATTGTCTGCAGCCACTACAAAGCAACTCCAGGAACAGACGTCCACGTCACAGGAGACCAGCTAGGACCTGCCACAGAAACCAGCAAGAGCATGGGGAGTCCAGAGGAAGGAAGGAGGAAAACGCAAGAAGAGGCAGCATGCATGCCTGCAGTGGCCACGGTCCACTGAGCACAAGCAAGGGAGAAGCGCATGCCATCCTGTGCTAAGAACCCAGAACCAGGCCTGTGATTCCTATTTCCTGAGTGCAGCTGGAAGAGCTGGCTCATCTCTTTCTGGAAGGTCTTGGAAGTCAGGTGATTGGACAAGGAGAGGCACTTCACTATAGCACGTGGAAGACTTTACTCATTTGTTCCTTCAATTGACTGTGAGATAGGCCTGAGGATGAAGGGTGGGCAAGGAAGGCCCTGGTAGAGCTTGTGTTTTGGGGCATGCCGTTTGCTTTGACCTCAGCTGAGGCATATGGTGGCCAGAGGATAGTCCTCAGGATGGACAGTTTGGCGCTGGATTCCCCACCCTGCCACGTGCTAGCTAAGTGACCCAGCAAACTGCCTCCCACCTGGAACTTCAGTTTCCTTATGTGTAAAATGGGGATAATCTTGGTGCCACTTTCCAGAGGCTGAGGGGAGTAAAGCACTTAGCACAGCGGCTAACATTCAGGGAAGCTTAGTTACCAGCTCATGCTTCTGGCGGTGTGTTCTAGGGAGGGATTTATCATTTCCCTCTTAGGACATTCTCTCCTGGATTCTCTGCCTGCTTTCACATTGAGTGGTTGGCACACAGGGCTAAATTCCCGTCAACTGGAAGAAGTTTCAAGGCTGAGGGTTGGGTTTTTGGGGGTTTTTTTGTGTTTATTTTTGAGAGAGAGAAATAGAGAGAGACACAGAGCGTGAGCTCAGAGAGAGAAGGGGACACAGAATCCAAAGCAGGCTCCAGACTCTGAGCTGTCAGCACAGAGCCCAACGCAGGGCTCGAACTCACAAACCGCAAGATCACGACCTGAGCTGAAGGTGGACGCTTAACCAACCGAGCCACCCAGGTGTCCCTCAAGGCCCAGGTTTTGAAAGAAACCTGGAGAAACCCTGCCAGAGATGCTGTTTGTGAGCAGCTTTGCTTGGCAGGGCCCCATGTTCCCCGGTGCATACCCACCCCCACCCCATGGCTGCGGGTTTGTTGTTTCCAGGCTTGGAAGAGGGCCACAGTCTTATGTAGTTGTGAAAAAGTCCCACAACTATTCTTGATAGTTTTGGATAAAATAAACAATATCAGTTTGTTCCTTCATTTATAGAATACAGATTAAACCCAAACCAAAAAAGAACCCCAAATAAAAAAAACAGCACATCCAGAAAAGCCTGCCAACCTGTATCAAGCCACTGGACTTCCCAAGCCAGTCCTATACCCTATGGGCTCCAGATCCTCCCTAACTTTCTTCCAGCCTTTACGCCAAGTCCTCTGCAACTACATCCAGGCTGGCTCCCCAGGGGGACTGGGAGTTGCTCAAGGGCAGGGGAGGGCCTGAGGCCCAGAACCAGTAGTCCTGGCTGTGGTTCCTTAGAGGAGCCCATGTGTCTGAAAGCACCGTGGTGAGATGCTGACACCTTGTGGCCAGCGGGCAGCACATTTCTTTTCCTCCTCGGGGTAAAACTAAGATGGGGGGTGGGAGGGCAAACTTTTTCTGTAAATGGCCAGATAGTAAACATTCTAGACTTCGTGGACATGTGGTATGGTATCCATCGCTGGTGTAACACTAAAGCAACCACAGCTGGTATGTAAATGAGTGGGCGTGGCTATGTTCCAATGAAACTTTCTAGACCCTGAAATTTGGATTTCATATGATTTTCACGTGTCACAAAATATTCTTTTAATTTTTCCGATCACTTAAAAATATAAAAATCATTCTTAGCTCGTGGGCTATGCAAACACAGGCAGTGGCTAGATTTGGCTGGCAAGCCCTTGTTTGCCAACCCCTGACCCAGGACACTTTTCTGCCTAACGCTAACTCCCCACTGTCACAGCTGGGATCCTTTATCATTATTCTGTCAAGAGGAATCATCCAGGGGTGCCCGGGTGGCTCAGTTGGTTGGGCATCCGACTACAGCTCAGGTCATGATCTCATAGTTCGTGAGTTCACGCCCACAGTCAGGCTCTGCGCTGACAGCTCTGAGCCTGGAGGCTGCTTCAGATTCCGTGTCTCCCTCTCTCTGTGTCCCTCCCCTGCTAACGCTCTGTCTCTGTCTCTCAAAAATGAATAAACATTAAAAAAAAATTTAAAAAAAAGAGGAACCATCCAGATTGCTGCTTTAACCAGATTGCTGCCACCAAGCCTACTTCTTCACAGAAATTCTGGAGTTGTTGGTTTTCACCCATTTGGTAAGTTTACATAAACAACCATCAGGTGCCCGGCCCTGTGCTGAGAGCCATAACAGAGCCTGGAGTTTTAACCAACACGTATTTAATATTTACTTTTCTTCATTCATCTGTTCAAACAAACTTAGCGTGATAAGGCAATGTAATAAGACAGACCTGGTCTCTGCCCTCAAGGTGTTCATAACCTCATTGGGAAGATGGACACAGGGAGGAGAGCATTATAATGGAGAAGGATGGGAGGGTGGTGCGGAAGCCTAAAGGAGGCACTTAATCCATGGGTGGAGGTCAGGAAAGGCTTCCTAGGGGAGGAAGTGATCTCTAAGCTAATACCTGAGGAGTGAGTGAATGGGAGAGGAAAGAATGAGGTAGGACGTTCCAAGGAAAGGTCCAGAGCTGAGAAAGAATTATTTCAAGAGAATTAGAAGTATCAAAGATGTAGTGAAAATTCAGATATAGTATTTGCCCTCAAGGCCTGCCAGTCTGGTGGGTGAGACAGGCTATCATAAGCTGTTATAAGGTTGAGGAGAGAGATTTAAAGAAGTTTTCTCTCTAGCCTTGTAGAACTGGTCATCAGTGAGCCTTAAGACAGTAAGCAGTGGGCAAGTGAGTGCTCCGAAGGCTATAAATAGTCCCATGACCAGGCTAGGGGTGGCTCTGACTCTACACAGGGTACCTAGAGACTCTGGGGGAGGAGAGATTGCCTGAGTTCTCTGCTCCAGAAGCCACTTAGAGGGGAGAGGGGACTGGAACTGAGCTTTGAGGGAAGTGTAGATCTTGGTACTGAAGGAGGGAGGGGCATCCAGGGCAGCAAAATCACAGAGGAAGAGACAGGCGTGGCCGTTCAGGGTCTCAGGGAAGGAAACCATCCTTTACTGTGTGACTCACAACAGCAGCGACTAACGGGTATTTTTCTCAGCTCCGATTAAAAAACATGATCTTGGACAGTTATTTAACCTCTCTTTGCCTTAGTTTCCTTATCTGATTCTACCTCTGAAGGTTGTCATGAGGACTGATTGCGTTAACACATATAAAATTGTTAGAATAGTGACTGGCACTGGGGCTGGCTTCTCGGACAGCCAACCCCCACAGTCCCATAGGGCCCCACACTTAAAAGCTGAAGGGTCCCATGTTGGTTTAATGTTCTGCTGTTGCTGTCTTGAAATTCTTAATAGTTTTGGAACAAGGAGCCCCCTCCTTCCATTTTGTATGGCCACAAATTATGTAGCTGGTCCCGCCTGGATGGTATGTGCTTAAAAACTCCAGGCTTCCTCATTATTGTAGAGTCGACTCTGATTCAATGTATCCATTTCAGAAGGCAAGAAATGGACACTCAGTTTACGTGACTTGCACAAGATGAGCAGCAAGCTGGCTGCAGAATGAAAGCTGGAGACAGAGATGAAAATCTGCAGTCCTAGAGGTAAAGGCAGGACAATGGCCCAGCTCCCCCCCCCACCCCCATGCCCCCCCCCCCCGGAAGGCAACATAAGGAGAGAAGAGTAGACAGACTCCTTTGAAGGAGCTTAGAGAAAGAGGTGGTATGAAAAAGAGCCTGGACAGTTGTAGAGGTAGGAGGGAAGCTGGCTATTTTGGGAAGCCAAGAGAAGATTCTCTGAGTACAACGTAGTGGTGAAGCCATGGAAACAAGAACTGAGCAAGTCTCTTGGATCTTGGCCACAAGAGGTCACAGATGAGCTTAGAGAAAGGAGTGTCGGTAGAGAGTTAGGGCCCCCAAGCCAGGTTTAAAGAAGGAAGGGGCCCCGGTGGTGATGGCCTCAGGTCATTATTTAAGAAGCTGAGAAAAGGAAAATAGAAGAAAAAAGGGGCAGGAAGAGAGGAGGCCGCTTTGAAGAGGGTGGGAGGAGAGCCGGTTCACAACCAGGAGGCAGAAGAAAGACCACCAGAGGCAAAAAGTTAACCAGGAAGAAGCTGACTCTTTCCCCGAGTCTGTAGGGCAGCCGAGCATGGAGTTGACATAATAAAGGCTATGAGGGCAACTGTTCCTTTGGAGGCTGGTTGTCTCCCCGGCTGCAGTGTTGTCTCAGGGGCAACACAGCAGCGAGGAAAGGAGCTTACTCATTGGAGTCAGACTGTCTGGTTTCAGCTGTGAGGTTATTACCTGTGGTGACCTGGGGCAAATTAGTCAGCCCTTCGGTGCCTCAGTTTCCCTATCTGGAAAATGGGGATAACCAAGGTTGCTGTGAAGATTAACTGCCACGATCCACATAAAGCCCTCAGTACCGCGTCTGGCACACAGCAAGCAAGTGTTCATGGAAGGGTAGCTATTGTTAACAGCCACTTCTCCCGGTTCTCTTGTGAACCTCCTGTGGGTCTAATGTTGGCCAGCAAACAGGAGCCCAGTGCTTGCTGCTTCACTAGGAGCTTTTCAGGAAGTGTGGTCATAAGAAATGAGAGGTGATTTAGAAGTGGCACAGCGTCTGTCGCAAGGGCTTTGCTCCACAATAAATGCTACCAGACATGTAATAAATGCTTATGAGCATGTCCTCTGTAATCAGCACCCTCTAGAAAATTCCCCTCCCCCACTGCTCTTGACCTTGGCTCTGGCCACACCCACCGCTCCAGAGAGCATTACCAGCTGTCAGTAGGTTCCTTTACAGGGATCTTCCCATGGTTATACATTTGGAGAAGCGGAGAATGTTTTACAAACACTTCCAAACGTCTCATAGCAATGAGAGGCCAGTGAGAAGGGTGGATGGAGTTCTCCTGTGCCACAGAAATCGGAGCTGGAGCGGATCCAGCTGGCTATGTCACCCCAGGCTTGTGGGTCATTGCAGAATCGTTCGCAGAAATTCCCGTTGCGTTGGATTTTGTCCAGGCCAGTGCAATGTGTTCAGGGATCACAGAGCAATCTCTCAAGGGAAAAAAGGAAGGCCTGTTGCTTGGAATGGCTTAGAGCACTTTTGGTAGCCATCCAAGGCAGCTATCACTCATTAAATCTGCCTTCCCTTCCAGCAAAAAGCCAGCTGTATAGAATACCACATATAGAGCTCTAAGAATAGTATAGCACTCCAAGAACATACTGCACTTGGCCTAAATACAATTGTGCGGGGCTTGACAAGTTTTTTTTTACTCTCAAAGCTGGGTGAGTTGGAACAAACAAACAAAAAATATTTTCCCTGAGTAGCATGCAGAGAAGAAATGAGAAAGACAGCATAGGGGAGCACTCTAGCATGCTGTTCTCTGACCTGGGCTGCCTTTTCAGGGCATGGATTGATTCCACAACCACCAAAGGATACCCATAAACCCCAGGGCCGTGGACATAGTGAACCCTCCCCCCCAACTCACTGACTTTACACTAGCCTGAGCAAGCCCCAAAGTCCCATAACAGGTGGTAATTTGTCATTTGCTACAACAGGAATTTGAAACCATCATCCTCCACAATAAATTTTTGGTTGATTTATTGGCCTCCTTCCCATAAGTATAGAAAGTGAGGATGGGCCCCACCCAAAGTTGCAGTTCCGAGCAATAAGATCTCAGGGTGCACACGTTAAACCACACTCCACTGTTTGTTGGAAGAAGAAATCCATGTGTGGGTCTATCCAGAAGAATCTGGGAAGATACTCTTTTTAAAAGGAGTCGGCTCTGGGGCGCCTGGGTGGCGCAGTCGGTTAAGCGTCCGACTTCAGCCAGGTCACGATCTCGCGGTCCGTGAGTTCGAGCCCCGCGTCGGGCTCTGGGCTGATGGCTTGGAGCCTGGAGCCTGTTTCCGATTCTGTGTCTCCCTCTCTCTCTGCCCCTCCCCCGTTCGTGCTCTGTCTCTCTCTGTCCCAAAAATAAATAAACGTTGAAAAAAAAAAAAAAAAAAAAAAAAAGGAGTCGGCTCTTGTAGGGATTTGAGAGAGCTTTTCTCTTCTACTTTAAAACTTTCTATACTGTCTGAGATCTTTTACTCAGTGTTACCTTTGTGATCAGAAAAACAGCAATCTTACTTGGAAATCATTTTCCTTTTCTCAAGTGGGCAAATATGACAGGGTTTCCAGCTTTCTGCTTTCTCCGGGGGGCGGGGGAAAGTACAAAGAGGTGGAGGGGATAGACAGCTGAAGGCCCTCAAAAATCAAGGTTACGGGGAGACCAGACTTCGACCATTCCTGGATATTCGTCTCCTGCTCCCTGCCGCAGAGAGCAAACGTTGCAGATCACTACACATCATCAGCCCCTTGGCTAGCTAACCGCATTTCATCCTTCAGTTCTCCTCGTAGATGTCACTTTTTCCAGGAAGCCAGCTCTGCCCCGCCAAGCTTGAGTCCCATGTCCCTCCCATGTTCTTCCAAGCAACCTGCACTGTGATGATCTGTTTACATTTTGGCCACCCCACCAGATTTGCAGTCCCTGAAGGCAGAGGTATTTTATTCATCTGTGTAGCCCTTGTACCTTAGGAAAGTGCCCACAGACACAGTAAACATTTACTGAATAATTATTTGTTTGGGGACCTTTTATAATCAGAACCATTTAAGGGATACAAAGATGAAAAACAGGGGCACCTGGGGGGCTCAGTCAGGTAAGCGTCTGACCCTTGGTTTTGGCTCAGGTCATGATCTCACTGTGCGTTTGAGCCCCACATTGTGCTCCATGATGACAGCACGGAGCCTGCTTGGGATTCTCTCCCTCCCTCTCTCTGCCTCTCCCCCACTTATGCGCTCTGTCTCTCTCTCAAAATAAATAAACTTTAAAAAAAAAAAAGATGAAACCATTTGTTTTCAAGGAACTTATAACTGAGTTGGGGAGACAGATATGTCCAACAATTAACTATAAAACCAACCCCTGGTTTAAGGGTTAAAAGAGTTACAAAGAACCAAATATGAAGATAAGGAAGGTTTTGGACTCTGAACATTTCTCATTCATTGTGTTTTCTGGTTCAGAATCCCCATACTGGAATGCTAGTATGGGGTATGTGCATGTAGTTATAAGGATCAGGTTCTTAGGACCTTTGTTAGAATTTGCCTCATGATCTTTCTTCTGTCCTTCTGCTGGCTGGCAGTTGCCCTAGGAATACCTGCCATTTAATCTTAATTGATGTTTGTGAAATGCCTTGTCTTCCTCTGCTGAAAGTCTGTTAAGTGTTGAGCATTACAGTGTTACAGTGGTTGTTTTATTACTAAAGCAGTGCCAACAAGGTTACACAACAGCTTGGATCAGGAAGCGAAACAAGGGCGGTGATCCTACTGAAGCTACAGGGGATGGGGATTTGGGATGGTAAAATGTTAATTACCCGAGACGGAATGTGGGCTGGAGTCCAGAACTGTGCTTCTGGAGATCCTTTCAGTCCCAGAGGCTGGGGCCGGCTCTTTGGCATTGGGTTCTAAGCATCCTGCCCTCCCCTGGCTGGAATGTTGGATTCACTTCGCTGAAAGCTGCCACAGAAAAAGAATCTAGTGGCCACCAGCCAGGAGCACACGTCTTGCCACTGCATCAGGGGCCACTCTGGAAGCTTCCCAGGAGCTGAAGGGCTGTTCCATTTGCATGTAATAAATAATTTATTTCTAAAGCGATTTATTCATTTCTCTTTCGACTCTCTTTCTTCTTGTTTCTGGTTCTTGAGGTCTCTCTCTAAAGAGTGAGCTGAAGATGGATGAGTGGGGGTTGAGGAAGGTGGCTTGGCACACAAGGATGTGGAAATGTTCATTTATAGAGCTAAGAAAATAAACATAGAGGTAGATGAGCTTCTGGTCAGGAAACACCAAGACGGTTTCCTTTAGGATAGGGAAGAAAGGGTGCCAGAGGAGAATGCGGTGGTGGCAATGACAACCTCTCCATAGCTTTAGTCTCCCACAATGTCACCTCTGGAAACTGATGGGGGAACTTGCATTAGGAATGAAATATTTTTAAGATATGTTGGCTGGCAGGTAAGATTCTGGACGAAGGGAGAGGCACTACAGTAAAAAGAGGGTAGGCTCTGGAGTCAGACCTCCTACCCTCCAAATGCCGGTTCACTAATTACTCTCTATCTCGGTGACCTTGGGCAAGTGTCCTAACCTTTTTGGAGCCTTGGTTTTCTAACTGTAAAATTTAGACAATGTAAAACTCACACGGTTAACCAGATAATCCCTGCAAAGAAATCAGAACGGTAGTTGGCACAAAGTACGCACAAAATAAACGATGGTCATTATTATCGTCAATTATGGGCCAAAACGACCAGAGTCACGCAAACCCCCAGCCAACAATTAACTGTAGCACAGGGAATCCAGAGCTGACTGACGCGCCTATTTGCCCAATAAGATACCAGGAAAGAACTCTGTGGAGTCAAACCAATGGCACTAGTCCTTGTTGTTGGACGGGTTTTCTGGCTGTTCCACCAATAGCTTGAAGATTTGACTAGGGAGTGACATTCTGACAGTCCAATGACGTACAACCAGCCCACACTCAGCACTTCGAAGGGGATAAATCAAGGAGCCGGCGCGTATAGATTCCGTTATTAGGCAATACTGGATGGAGAGAGGAGCTCAGTGGAAGCAGCGCGAGAGCGAGGCACCAATGAGCTAAAAAAGGAAAAAAGACGATGGTTGCGCCAAGTGAGCTCGGCCGCCATCATGCTCTAGTTTCCCCTTCGCCTCTCCGGGTCCGCGACCAAGGAAGCGGCCTCTGGGATGCTGAGGGGGTGTGTCCCCGAATGATTGGCGCAGGCAGTTCAGCCAATCGTAGCTCGTCAAACGGGAAGCACTTGACCAATGAGGGGCGACGGCAGCGGCGAGGAATTGGAGGGGCGGAACAGCAGCTTGATGGGCATAAAAGCCAGCCAGTGAGAGCCGGAAGCATCCTCCCTGTGGCCAATGGAGTGGGACTCTGGGCGGGCCCCCGAGTGTTTGTGTTGTGGTTTTGGGGGAGGGAGGCGGAGGGGAAAGTTTGTTTATTTTGTTTTTAGTTTCTGGGGTCCCCGTGTTTCTGGGAGGTGAAGCGGGAGGGAGTGACCCCCCCGCGCCCCTCAGTCCCCCTACTACGTCGCCTCTATAGCCTGCGGAGAAGCGGGGACCGCGCGCATCGCAGCGCATCGCCTCACAGCGGAACGCCGCGCACTCGGAGCCGGCGCGGCTCGGCGGTGAGTGAGGACCGACGGCCACTGCCGCCCTTCCCCTCCCCCCGCGCACCGCCCAGTCAGAGCTGGAGGGCCAGGTGGGCGAGGACGCCCGCGGGAGCGCGCGGCGCGGGCCGGCCTGTCAAGCTGAGTCGCAGCGTGTGCGTGTCCTCGCGAGTGAGCGCGCGCGGCGGGGACAGGGCCGGAGGGGGGGCGGGAGCGCGCGCGGGCCCCGGCGGGGGCGGGGGCGTTGAGCGCGCGCTCCGTGGGGGCGGGCGTGTGGTGGGTTTGACCCCGGGGCGGGGAGGGACGCGGGCGACGTCCGGCGTGCAGGGAAGAGGCGCCCCGAATGGCAGGGCCGGGGCTGGCGGGCGCGCGCGGCTCCGGGCGTCACGCGCCAGCAGGTGTGAGCTGGGGGAGGGCTTCCGGGTGGGCTGGTCGAGTTGGGTTCGCTTCCCGTCGCTGGGGGGCCTCCGGGCGGGGAGAGACGCCCCGTCGCGGCGGAGAGCCGGGCCCGCCGAGGCACGTCAGGCCCCCTGCCCGGCGGGTGGCAGAGGGAGGCGTCAGGCCTGTGTGGGACCCGCGTGTCGGCGGGAATGCGTCCCCCTGCTTAATCCCGGCCGGGGGTGGGGGTGGGGTCCCGCTCCCGCCCCTCACCCCAGAGCCCTGCGGTGTGTGGCCACCTTCGAGAGGCGATTCAGACTTTCCACAAGGAAATGGGACGAAACAGCACGAGGAGTGTTTTCGGGCTTCCTGTGGGCTGGCTTCCCTTAGGTTCAAGCTAGCGGGCTTATACCGGTGGGCGGAATACCCTAAAGTGACTAAAGATACCCAGTAACGGTAGCTTCTTAAAGACCAACCTATCCTCAGTTCTTTAGGCACAGTGTACCAGTCGGGCTTTTAAGTTTCCTTGCCATCTCATGTGTCTTTTGGCTGTTTTATTACTTTTTAGCACCTATGCGAAAATTGTGCGAGGAATAAGGGGAATTTCAAGTTGGTCATTTGTATTACGATAGAAGCAAAATTATGCAACACAATTGGCCAGAGATATTTCTCCATAGTGAACAAAACGTCATTGGTTGCCTTTCCTCACCCTAGTAGTTAAGCGTACGGACATAAGGTGTATAAATTTTTGCATCTTAGCATTTTCTGAAAGTTGAACAATAGAGGCTGTTTCCTTCATTGTTGTGGGGAATTTCAATGGATGATAGCTTCCTGTTGATTGGGAGAAGCATCAATGATCTTGGCTTTGAAACTGTACATACTTGGTGGTGTTATGTAAATGCGTCTTTAAAGAACTTTTAGCACATAGTCTTGCATCTCTCCATTGTGCAGTTTTGCTGTAGGTAGGTAGTGGGAGGGGTATGAATGTAGGTAGATCCCTGCACTAAGGGATCCAGAGCACAAATCTGACCGGTTTGTCCCACTGGGGAAACAGCGATGATAATAACGATGCCTTTATATTTTCTGGGTTCTTGGCCGTTTTTAAGTGTTTGTCCCCAACATCATGTATTTGAGCAGAATAGTTTCTGATAGGACTTAAGAAGGAGTTACCAAGCTGCATTTCTAAGGTAGCATATGAACATCATGCCCTTGAAAAAATAATTTTTTTCCTCATTCAAATGGAAGCCCTTAAAAATGTTTTAAATCAGAACAATACCACTTGTTCAAATGATAGTAACGTTAACCAACATTCACTGCCTGCTTCTCATATGCCAACCTCTTTATATTTTTTCCTAATCCTTCTCTCAAGCCTGTGGGGAAGGTGTCATTACTGTTTTATGGATAAGAAAAAGATCCTCGAAGAACCATGTTTAGTCTCAAGCCTGTCTGTTTTCAAAGTCTGTGCTTATTCCATTTTGCCTCCTAAATTATCCATGGGAAGAAAGGCAGAAGGTAGACAGGAAAAGAAAAGGCAAGTGCCACTGATGATTAGGTTGCCCATACCTGACGTAAGAATTTAACGTTAGGCCACCTGGGTGGCTCAGTCGGTTGAGCCTCCCGACTCTTGGTTTCAGCTCAGGTCATGATCTGGCGGTTCCAGGTTGGTAAGTTTGAGCCCCGCATCGGGCTCTGCGCTGCTTAGGATTCTGTCTCCCTCTCTGCCCCTCATCCCTCAAGCTCTCTTTCACTCTTCCAAAATAAATAAATAAAAAATAAATAATTTAAACAGAATTTAATGTTAAACTCATTCTTAGTTTTTAGAAATTAACATTTTTACAAAATTGCATCCACGCTTTGTCTTCATTTCTTCCCTGTTTGGTTTTTATAAAGGTAAATAGAAATGCATTTAATTCAGAAGGTCAAGGCTTTCAGAGCCCTTTGTGCAGATCTCCACTCCAGTACCTTGTGATTGTGATAAACCCTGTGTGCTCTTCCAAGGACCAGGCCTTACTCACTTTTGTATCTAACACGGTACTTGGCACATAGTAGGAGCACAGTAAATGTCAGCTAACTAAGGAGCAGAGTTAAAAGTGTAATGATTTTGGGTTTGTTTTAGCGGTTTTAGTTTAACAGGACAATAATAAAGTGAATAATTCATATGCAAAATGTACGTTCTAGAAGAATACGGAAATGGAGCAACTCGTGGTG
The DNA here is from genome assembly GCF_018350155.1 of Leopardus geoffroyi. Lineage (NCBI taxonomy): Eukaryota > Metazoa > Chordata > Mammalia > Carnivora > Felidae > Leopardus > Leopardus geoffroyi. The sequence goes on from NC_059341.1 coordinate 133,942,020, forward strand.
TAGAAGGTTGGCTCTGCCAGTTTGCTGAATCTTCCAGTTGCCCTTATCTCTTTGAGCTGTGTGCCATTCTGTTCTTCCTTTCATCCCCAGAGTTCTAAAAGAGGAGGCTGTACTGACTGCTTCTCTTCACTGCTCAAGTTTTTCTTTGAACCTTTGCAGCCTGGCTCCCAGCCTTACCACTCGCTGAGGCTTTTTCCAAGGTTGCCAATTACCTAATGGTTAAAATTCCCAGAGCATCTTTTCGGGATTTATCCTGTTATGTCTCCCTGCAGTAGTCCTTTTGACTATCCCTACCTCTTTAAAAAACGTTATTTAAAAGATTACATATAGTGGGGTGCGTGGGTGACTCAGTCAGTTGAGCATCTGACTCTTGATATGGGCTCAGGTCATGATCTCGTGGTCATGGGATGGAGCCCCACGTCAGACTCAGTGCTGAGCATGGAGCATGGGATTCTCTCTCTCTGACCCTCTCCCCCATCCTCTCTCTCTCTCTCTCTCTCTCTCAAATTAAAAACAAAAATAACATACAGTAACATTAACTTTTAGTATGTGTACAGTTCTATGAATGTTAACACAGGTATAGATTCGTGTAACCACCACGACAATCAGGATGGTTTCACCATCTCCCAAAAAGTTCCTCCTCATACTGTATTCCTTTTGACATAGTATGAGGACTTCTTTCTCTCCTGACTTCTAGCCCAGAGATAAACACCAAGGATCAGACTTAGGCTCCTTTTGTTGTTGTTTTATTTTTCTCTTTCTACTCCTGGAAAATGTTATTTACTTTTGGGACTTAAACTGTCACCTTTGTATCTGCTAACCTGAATATCCACGTCTGACCTCTCTTCCCATACTCCAAAACATCAATATTTACTGCTAGAATTCTTCACTATTTGTTCATATTTCATATGTTTAAAGTTATGTTTAACTTTGCCTCCTAAGCCAGCTCTTTATCCGATTTTTCTGTATTTTTTGGTGATGCCATCCTCCTCCCTGCTGGCGACCCTGGAGCACTCGGAGGGCCCTATAATAAACTCTCTTATCCCAGACCTGGAATCCTGCTACTCAGCTACAAATATTGGCTCCTGCCTCTTTGCTGCCAAGCTGGCTCCCATTCAGTAGTCTGAGCAGAGTGTAGGTAATTGGAGTACTTAGAACGCCATGGGGATCAGACCACTTCTCTGGTCAAAACCCCTGTGGCTTCCCGCTGTACTGAGGCCCGTTTGGGATTTTATTTTTCATCCTATGAGACTCTGAACGATTGGCCTCTGCCTGCCACTCCAGCCTTCCCTTACCTCTTTTATGGCCCACCCCCCTTTCTGATGTCCTAATTACGCAGTCTTTCTTTCAGTTCCTTGAATTACCCAGACCTTTTCTTCGCAGCCCCAAGGTTTTTGTATGCACCACTCTCCTGGTTTGGGCTGTTCTTCCCCCCGCTTCCCCCTTAATCTTCACCCACCTGCCTCCAGGGTTGTGATTAAAATGTCACTTCTTCAGAGAGGCTCTCCTTTATGGCCTCCCACCACCACCCCAGTCCACCCTCAGTCAGGTCTCTCAGATCTCTTGTTCCTTTTTCGTAGCTGTCGCCACAATTTGTGATTCAGGACCACGTCTGTTTTGTTTCTCTTGTCTCCAGAGCCAGCCAAGCTTCAGGCTCACGGCAAACCCCCAGTAAATATTCGTTGGCTGTGTTGTGAGTCTGGGCTTTGCTTTTATAATTTATTGCCCTCTTGTAGTTTCTGGTAGCCTTGCATTCTACCTCCTACCTTCTCTGGGACTTGATCTCACTGTTGGAAGTCTTGCCACACAGAGCTAGATCTGAAATTGCTGACGAGGACACTGATCCTGTTCTTCTGAATTGTACCTCTGCCTGGGAGCCCTGACCCCTAACCCCTGACCCCCCACTAGATCTAACCTAAACTGTGGCTGACCTTGCTCAGTCCGCTCAGCAGTGCACCTTGGTTATCCAGGCTGGGCCAGGGCTTGCAGCTCACTCTTCCCTCACCTCACCCTGCTCTGGATTTCTCCTCTCTCCACCCAGCGTGTGACTTCCAAACACCTTGTGTACCATCCAGTTGAGCCTGCTTACCCTTCGACCTTTGCCAGCCTTTTGACATTGACAACTGCCTCTAGGGTCTTGATCCTACAGATTGCCCCCACACTAATCTTCCTGAAACAGCACTTTCTGTTTCCTGTCCCCTCCCCAGATCTAGCACAGGCACTTATGGTTGAAAACCTTCAGTGGTGTTTCATTGCCTAGAGGGTTTAAACTCTAGCTTGTTATTTCAAGTGCCTCAGACTAGTGTTGTCCAGTAGAAGTAGACTGCAGGCCACAAATGTGAGCCACACTGAAAAGGTAGAAAAAGTGAAATAGATTTTCATAACATTTTATTTACTTTAGTATACCCCAAATATTTTATGTAAACATGTGATCAGTAAAAAAAAAAAAACAGATGCTTTACATTCCTTTTAGTTTTGTTTTGTTTTGGTGTTAGGTCTTTGAAATCTGGAGTGGATTTTTCACTTACCCCATCCCAATTTAGACTAACCACATTTCAGGTGCTCAGTAGCCACACGTGGCTAGTGGCTACTGTGTTGGACAACACAGCCCTAAGCTGTGTGCTCCTCAGAGTTGGAGAGCTCTACCTACGTAGTTCCAGCTGCTGGCGTTTGATAACTGTATTCCCCGTATCTACAGCCATCTCCTCTCCAAACACCCAAACCTTCCTTGCTTGGGGATCCCAAGGTATCCCTAAAGTTCAGTTCTCACCGTTTCCTCTAACCCTTTAACATTATTTTTGTGTGCGTGTCACTGTTTTTTCATATAGTAATTACGGTAATTCTCATTTTGCTTATAATTTGAAGTAAAGTTAAAAGGGGCGCCTGGGTGGCTCAGTCAGTTGGGCGACCGACTTCGGCTCAGGTCATGATCTCGTGGTCTGTGAGTTCGAGCACCGCATCGGGCTCTGTGCTGACAGCTCAGAGCCTGGAGCCTGTTTCAGATTCTGTGTCTCCCTCTCTCTCTGACCTTCCCCCATCCATGCTCTGTCTCTCTCTGTCTCTAAAATGAATAAACGTTAAAAAAAAAAAATTTTTTTTTTTTTTTAAAGTAAAGTTAAAATATTTTAATAACTGGGGCGCTTGGGTGGCTCTGTTGGTTAAGTATTCGACTTCGGCTCAGGTCATGGTCTCACAGTTTATTAATTTGAGCCCCACATTGGGCTCTGCTGACACCTCAGAGCCTGCTTCAGATCCTCTGTCTCCCTCCCTCTCTCTGCCCCTTACCTGATTGCGTGCACATGTACTTTCTCTCTCAAAAATAGATAACCATTAAAAAAATACATTTTAGGGGCTCCTGGGTGGCTCTGTCAGACAAGTGACCGATTCCTGGTTTTGGCTCAGGTCATGATCTAGCAGTTTGAGAGTTTGAGTCCCTCATTGGGCTCCGTGTTGACATTGCAGAGCCTGCTTGGGATTCTTCTTCTGTCCCCCACTCTCGGCCCCTCCCCCACGTGCGCTTTCTCTCTCTTTCTCTCAAAATAAATAAATAAACTAAAAAAAATAATAACATGAAAAATATATGCATATTTTAGAGGCACCGGCTCAGTCAGTTAAGCATCCAGCTTTGGCACAGGTCATGATCTCATGGTTAGTGAGTTCGAGTCCCGCATTGAGCATTCTGCTGTCAGCACGGAGCCCACTTTGGATCCCCAGTCTCTCTCTCTCTGCCCCTCCTCTGCTCTCTCTCAAAAATAAACATTTAAAAGAAAATAAAAGTAAAAAAGATATTTTAATAACTGATATTTAACAAGGGATGGGCACTGACCAGTGGAAATAAGTGCCTGACGAACTAGAACTGATGGCGATTGTACACAGCCTCTGTGTTCTCATCTGTGTGTACCTGCTGAATAGAGCTCTGATCATTCGGAGTTACTGTATTGTTGGCCTCCCCCATACAACTATGAGTTCCTCAAAGGCAGGCTATTGTCCTACTCATTTTTGCATCCCAAGACAGCTCCTGACCTGGCCTATATAGTAGGCAGTCTATAAATACTTTAAATGGACAAATGCTGCCTTATATGTTGTTTTATTCTGTGTTCTATATTTTATCTTTCCAAATAGAAACTAGAATATAAGTCCTTTGAGGACAGAGATCATGAATTATGAAGGAGTACATACAATATTTTCTCAATGGTCTTCATAGGAACATTTCTTCTCAATGAAGATTTGCTTTAAAAAAAAGTAACTGGGGTGCCTGGATGGCTCAGTCAGAAGAGGGTGCAACTCTTGGTCTTGGGGTTGTTTGAGCCCCACTTTGGATATAGAGATTAGTTCAAAACATAAAATCTTAAAAAATATAAAAATTAAAAAATAACTGTTCAGGGATACCTGACTGGCTCAATCAGTAGAGCATGCCATTCTTTATCTTGGGATCCTGAAGTTGGGGGCATTGAGATGCCCATGTTGGGGGCATAGAGATTCCTTAAAATGTTTGTTACAGCCCATTAGTGATATTTAAAAAGTTGCATAAAGATTTTAAAAAATAACTGTTTAGATATTTTGGGTTTTCAGGCTGGGTCAGAAATGAGGTTTGACTTTTTTTTTTAATGTTTATTTTTGAGAGAGAGAGAGAGAACAGGGGTGGGGAGGGGCAGAGAGAGAGGGAGACACAGAACTTGAAGTGGGTTCCAGGCTCTGCGCTGTCAGCACAGAGCCCGATGCGGGGCTTGAACTCACTAACTGTGAGATCATGACCTGAGCTGAAGTCGGATGCCCAGCCAATTGAGCCACCCAGGCGCCCCAAGGTTTGGCTTTAATGAGACTTATTTTCTTTTGTGGTTTGTAAACTGGCTCGGAAAGCAGCTTCAGAAGAACTCCTTGGAATTAATGCATACCCTTCCAGAGTTAGAAGCGCAGTTGGTTTTGGAAAGGCACTGCCCAGGAGTTAAAAGTCCTGGGTTGGTTTGTATTGCAGACATTTGCTTGGGTACCTACTATGCTTCAAGCACAGGAATGAATGAGAATTAAAAACTATAATAGTGTGAAAGAAATGCTCTTTTAACACAGAGATGAAATGATTAATTCTTCCTAGGAAGATTTCATTTTTCTCTGCTCCGTTTTATTTTACCCATTTCTAGCACGGACTGCCCTGTGTCATGTTTCTAGGTCTGTCTCTCTCACTAGATTATCACTTTCTAAAGAGCAAGACTGTTGTGTTCATCTCTGCATCCCTGAGTACTCACTGTACTGTGCCTGCCATATTGTAGGCTCTCAAGTGTTTATTGAATAAATAACCTCAAATAAATTACTTAGCTTTGCAAAACCTCCGTTTTTTCTTTTGTAAGCAGGGAATTCTCTGCCTCAGAGAATTGTTGAGGCTGCAAAAAGAATAGTTTTTTAAAACCAAATATCTATTCAACATACGTTCTACCTCAGTATAAGACACTCAAAACACATGTGTAAATCTGATCATATTTGTCCCCTGCTTAAAACTGTTAATGAGGGGGCGCCTGGGTGGCTCAGTCGGTTAAGCGTCTGACTTCGGCTCAGGTCATGATCTCGCTGTCCGTGAGTTCGAGCCCCGCGTCGGGCTCTGTGCTGGCAGCTCAGAGCCTGGAGCCTGTTTCAGATTCTGTATCTCCCTCTCTCTCTGACCCTCCCCCGTTCATGCTCTGTCTCTCTCTGTCTCAAAAATAAATAAACGTTAAAAAAAAAAAAAAATTAAAAAAAAAAAAACTGTTAATGAGTAACAAGAGCCCTGCCATACCCCTTTTCGAATATAAGCTTCAGAAATCACTGGTCTCTCTTGTTCACTGAATACCCAGTGAACACCCTACCTTCTTTCCTGCCACTCTCCCCTTTGCTGCCTGAACTCTCACCACAACGACCCCCTTCTGGTTCCTGAAATGCATAGTCCTCTCCACTCAAAGTTTTTTCCTTGCACTTGCTGTTCCCATAGCTTGGAAGCCCCCCTCCATCCTGACCTTAGTTGATGCCTCTTCAATCCTGTGAGCTCAATTTATGACACTTCCTTAGTGACTTGCTAATCACCCCCACCCCAAATTAGATGTGCTCCCCCCCCCGTTTTTTGTTTTTTTTTTTTTTAATTTTTAAAGGGCGCCTGGGTGGCTCAATCGGTTAAGGGTCCAACTTCAGCTCAGGTCATGATCTCACGGTTCGTGGGTTCAAACCCCGCATCAGGTTCTGTGCTGACAGCTCGGAGCCTGGAGCCTGCTTCAGATTCTGCGTCCTCCTCTCTCTCTCCCCCTCCCCCACTCATGCTCTGTTTCTGTCTCAAAAATAAACATTAAACAAAAATTTTTTTAAGGTTTTATTTTTTAAGTAATCTCTACACCCAGCGTAGGGCTTGAATTTACAACCGCGAGATCCAGAGTCACACCCTCCACGAACTGAGCCACCCAGGTGTCCCTCGATGTGTTTCTTTTAAACACTCAGAGCACTTGGGGCGCCTGGGTGGCTCAGTTGGGTGAGCGTCCAACTTCAGCTCAGGTCATGACCTCCTGGTTTGTGAGTTTGAGCCCCGAGTCGGGCTGTGTGCTGACAGCTCAGAGCCTGGAGCCTGCTTCAGATTCTGTGTCTCCCTCTCTCTGTCCCTCCCCGGCTTGTACTCTTGTCTCTCTCTCAAAAATAAATAAACATTAAAAAAATTTTTTTAAACACTCAGAGCACTTAATAGAATTGTAATGAAATAATCATTTCATTTATATATTATTTCTTTGCTAGAACATAGCTATGTGAATAAAAATACTTCGATTTTTTTCACGTTTGTATAACCAGTATCTGGCATTGTAAGTTACACATAGTAGGTCTTAGTAAATCTTTTTCACATGAAGTTAGGAAAGAGAACTAAAACTAAAAATAGAATTAAAAGAAGTAGTCATTAAAAAAAGTAGTCATTCTAATGGTTTAAATATATGGGGGTGGAACAGGCTTTCCTTTTTAAATTGTCTCCAGGTTCTTTTCATATTTTTTAAATTACTGCTTATAATAGATAAACATTTTAAGATTACAGAAAGAATATTGTTATTAAAATTTTTAATATGTCTGGAAATCTTAGTTACTAATGAGTGTCCTTTTAATCCTTATTAGTAGAAATGATCAGAATGGTTGTTCCTGGCTCAGTCAGTGGAACACGTGACTCTTGATCTCTGAGTTATAAGTTCAAGCCCTATGTTGGGTGTAGAGATTGCTTAAGAATAAAATCCTTAAAAAAATTTAAAAATTAAAATCTTTTTATATGCTAGGGACTAGGATGGCTATAGTTTCACTGAACATTTGCATGTGTACATGTGCTGAATGCTCTTAGACACTAGGACTACAAGAATGGGATGAGAAGAGATCTTTGCTCCCGGGGAGTGCACAGCGAAGTGGGCGTGACAGACTTGGACACAGATGAGTTCCAGTTGGTGTAATACATGCTGTGAGAGACAGTACAAGGGATGGGGCAGGGGGGGTGGAAAGGAAAGTCATCAATACAACTGGAGGTCAAGAAAGCCTTTCCAGGGAGGGAGACACTCCCCGTAAGTCATGGAAGAAAAGGGCATTTCAGGCAGAAGCAAAGGGAACAGCCTGTGCAGAGGTACAAAGGAACGTATTTAGTATATGGAGAAGACAGCTATATGGAGAAGTGGTATGCTTTATAAAGCTGGTCTTGGGGTACAGGGCCAATGACTGACTTACAGGCTGTGACATGCTACACTCAGATTCTTAGATTACGTTGCATTTCAGAACTGGAAATGATTTTAGAAATAATGATGCAATTCTGTATATTTGAATTCATAAAAGCATTATAAAGTACCATTCAGTGTCAACTATACTTAAAAAAAAAAAAAGTACCATTCAAAGAAGATTAGTCATAAACCAGAATGGTGCTTGTCACTGTACCTATAAGCATGCAAATGATATCAGATGGAGTTAGAAAGTGGTGACTCATTTCAGCTTATCTGTAAGAGCAGAGTAAAGGAAGTGACCTCTTGCTTGACTGCCTGAGGTGAGTGTTGATCCATCTCCCAAGGGCCAGATGATGAACCAGTAAAAGGGATGAGATCAGAAAGCGGTATCTAGAAGAACCTCTGGATATGTGTACGTTTTTACAGCTTGAAGGTTGTTAAATTGGCTGGGGCCCCTGGGTAGCTTAGTCAGAAGCTTCCGACTTCGGCTCGGAACATGATCTTGAGGTTCGTGAGTTTGGGCCCCGCATCGGGCTCTGCACTGATGGTGCGGAGTCTGCTTGGGACCCTCCGTCTCCCTCTCTCTCTGCCCTTCCTCCCCCCACAACCTCTCAAAAATAAACATTTTTTTTTAAAAAGTAACGTCTGTAAGTCTCCAATTGGTCTATTGAACTAGCATTAGTTTAATTTAATTCTCAACCATAATTAAGAAAGGAAGATTTGTTGAACATAAATCTAGCCCATTTTCCTTCATTTTATTCCTCTTTAGTTCACTGCTCTTTGCTTTCTTGTCTTCCTTCCATACCTTTTCCTCAGCTCTGTTACTTTTTTTTTTTTGAGAGGAGTAGGGAGGGGCAGTGGGAGAGAGAGAATCCTAAACAGGCTCCACGCCCAGTACAGAGCCCCATTAGGGCTCACTCTCACAGCCGTGAGATCATGACTGAGCCAAAAATAAGAGTTGGATGCTTAAATGACTGCCCCCCAGACCTGTTACTCTTTTTTTTTTTTTTTTTTTTAATTTTTTTTTTCAACGTTTTATTTATTTTTGGGACAGAGAGAGACAGAGCATGAACGGGGGAGGGGCAGAGAGAGAGGGAGACACAGAATCAGAAACAGGCTCCAGGCTCTGAGCCATCAGCCCAGAGCCTGACGCGGGGCTCGAACTCACGGACCGCGAGATCGTGACCTGGCTGAAGTCGGACGCTTAACCGACTGCGCCACCCAGGCGCCCCCAGACCTGTTACTCTTAAGTATTGCCTCCTTTCCCCCAATCCATTCCATCTCTTCCCATCTTTTTTTATCCATTATCAGTAAGCTGTTTTCAGTTACAGCTGTGGGATACCTGTACTTTGTTGGCTTATACAATATTTCTCAGCTTTGCATTTTCAGAGCTTGATATTTTTCAGAATGATTGGAGGTTACGCTGGGGAGTGCTGGTTGACACTCAGAATATGCTAATTGACCATTTCAATGTCAATTGCTACAAATTCTTTTTATTTATTTATTTATTTGTTTACTTTTATATGAATACAAATTCTGTGTGATCATTTGTTGATCTAGATTACAAGGGGCAAAAGAGATAATGGATGGTAGGAAGAATGACAGCAGTGAGTGTAGTTTATTTCAAGATGTTTGGAAAAGAAAGAAAGGAAATAATGGAATCAGGGCCAGGTTGAGAAAGCAACCTGTTAAGGTGAGAAATTCTACATAAAGATGAATTGAAACTGTTTGAATGGAGATGGTAGCAGGTAATCCACAGGGCAAGGCCACCAGATTCCTGTCAAGGGCATAGGTGGCATGATAATCCTTAGAAGTTCTTGTAGCTCCTCAACTAGAGAAAAGGGAGAAGTCAGGGTTCCTCTCTTGGTACTTTGAGCTCAAAACAAGTTTATACTGCTCTGGCTCCCAGCAGAATGGTTTGCACATAGCAGGTGTAGACATTCTGAGAGAGAAATTCACAGGATCGAAAGAAAATACTGGTTATAACTTGAAACATGTTCTAGTTACTAGATCACATTGTGTAGTTTATGACAAATGAACATGTTTATTAATCCTGTGTCTTGTGAATAGGATGGGTTACATTGTATTCTTTTCCTAAAAGTGTTCATTTATCAAATGTATATACTTAAAATATACCACAATTTTTATAATGCTGTTTTGGCATGTCTTTATTTCAAAAACACACTGAGAACCTCAAAAAGTGGAAGTAGACAAGGTTTCCTCATTTAGGCCCAGGTCAGCATAGCAATTGAAATGTTTTGAACATCTACTAGGTTCTGGTGAGGAAAGAAGAAAAGAGAAACAAAGTAGAAGGATGAAAACTGAGACCCTCCAAGGACTAGATATTTATCCTTCCTGGAAATCTTACAAGATGGTCTGTCATACTCAGCAGGGAGATCTTTTACCCAGTTGTATATTTCAGTGGCACTTCTGAATATAGAATCTCTCCACTTAGATGTACCAACAGATTTTAAAATAAATCTTTTCCCAACTAGTCTTTTGTCAACCTCTTCACTATAAAACTTTCTATATTTTTGTACCAAAGTGTTTAGAATTTATGATATTTTTATTTTGTAGTTTGGCTGTATCTCCTTAAAAAGACACGCTAATGACTGATTCCCCCTTAAACCATGCAGGTGGGTCTGTGGATAAAGAGAGGAGTTTTTTTTATGCCCACACATTCCCATTCCTGAAACAGCTCAGTGGGGAAAACATTACTTTTAAAACACAGAGAGAATTAGTGAAAAGGCTCTTTGTAGAAATAACAAAAACAAAACAATAGAATGGAAATGCAAAACACATCACATTTCGAGCCAGTAAGGGCTGGTTTGAAAACTTTAAAAAGGGGACCCTGTGCCCCACAGGCAGCTTGTGGCTCGGCCTCAGCATATTGTGACACCGCCCTGCGCTTCCTGAACCTGCCAGAGCCCAGGCTCAACACTGATGATGTTTTGTGTTTGCTTTGGAAGCGGATGCTCTCTAGACTTCTATTTACTGTACTTAAAAATGAGTATTTAATGTCATTTTCTCTTGTTTTCCTTTAACACCCCCCCCCCCCCACCACCACCAAGACTTGGGAATTGTCATTCAGAGTGCTTTTTAGGAAGGTAACTCTGGAGACTGGAGAGGGGCCTCTGCTTCACCTCCCTTAAAAGTTGTTGACTCTGTTGGGTCCCCTCATTGGTAACCCCCCCTCCCAATCCTGGGTCACCAAAGCCTGAACCACTGAATCTTGGAGCATTGTCATCTCCCTTAGCGCCTTTCTCTGTGGCTTTGGACCTTGAGCCTCTCCTTTTTGCTTCCACTCCGCCATCCTGATTCTAAGTCACCCTCAGCTTGTGGCTGGATTATTAAAATAGCTTCCTGTCAGTTGCTCTGTTCCTAGTTTCTCACCAGAAAACATTTCCTACATACTATTTTCTTTATCAGCCTATGCTTTCTTATTCTGTGAAATCCAAACACCTGTGTTGGAGCCAGGCTCCTTCACTGCTTCCAGCTTTCAACTGTCATCCCCTAGTTTTGAACCTTTGCCTTTTTTTTTTTTAAATGTTTATTTATTTTTGAGAGACAGAGGGACACAAAGCATGAGTGGGGGAGGGGTAGAAAAAGAGAGGGAGACACAGAATCCGAAGCAGGTTCCAGGCCCTGAGCTGTCTGCACAGAACCCAACGTGGGGCTTGAACTCACGAACTGTGAGATCATGACCTGAGCCGAAGTCGGATGCTTAACCGACTGAGCCACCCAGGCCCCCCTGAACCTTTGCCTTCTATACAATCTTTTCTCTATTTTCCATATGATTCTCTCGCTTTTTGTCCTCATACCTTATAAAAGGCTATTCCTTATGTAAAATATCCTCCCTGTTTCTGGCTTCCAAACCATTTTGCTTCTCACTCTCAGAAAGCCTTCTCTAAAGTTTTCTTCCTGGAAGCCTTTCTTTATTAAAGCCCTCTTTCATTTGGACAGTTTGTTTTCATTGATGTGATTGAATACACTAAATAAATAAACTTTCCTAATTTCATTCATTACTTTCAGTGGCATTTTTGTCCGTTCTTTTGTGGTTTTTTTTTTCATGTACAAATGTATCATTTACAAAGAAAGTCAATTTTATTTTCTGACCTTTGAGTTCTAAATCTTGCCTTATCGAACTGGCTAGGACCTCAGGTACCATGTCGAGTGGAGGAAGTATGAATGGGCACCTTTGCTTTTTCCTTGGATGTAGGGGGAAAACATCCTACTGTTAAGTGTGATGTTACCTGTGTTTTTCCTAGTTCCTTAGCTGCTACTCAGCTGAATACTGGAGGGATCCCCCTACAGATCTCGAGAGTTCTTCCTCTGTGCGGCTCTTCCTTTCCAGTGCTGTTCACTGCAGACTCTAGCTGCCTCAGCCTTCTGGAAATCTCAGCTGCATCTCCTCAATTCAGGGAGGTCTCTGAGTTCCACTTGGGTTTCCCCTCCCGGCGGCTTGGTGGCCTGGAATCTTTCCCTAGGCAGCAAGCTAGGGCAATTGTAGGGCTCAGCTTGTTTGTTTACCATCTCTTTAGGGATCACTGTCCTTCCTTGCCTGATGTCCAATGTTTTGAAAACCGTTGTTTATATATTTTGTCCAGTTTTTTAGTTGTCTGTCTGTTTGTTTTTTTTACCTGCAAGGGTACATCCGACTGCTGTTACCCCGGCTTTTCTGAAAGTGGAAATACTGTCTTTTCTTAAAACATCTGAGGAATTATTTAGGAGTTGCTTCCAGAATAAGAAATACTCTTTGGAATTTCCGTAGGGAAAAATCTTCATTCTTTCAGGGTGGATTTGATTTAGGGGAGCAACCAAGAACCATTTTTCATGTCTGGTTAAGTGATTTGTCTGGGCAATACTGTTTGGGGTCCAAAATGAGTTCAAAGTAATGAGGCAGATTTCCTTGTGTGATTTGTAAATTGGTCTGGAAGCAAAGTAGGAGTTGCAAAGTATTTTCAGTGATGGCAACCTGATTGAGATAATTACCTATGTAACTTCTTAGGAGTGTGTACCTTGAAAAATAACTTCCATTTGAACGTTTCTATATATTGATTGGTATATATTTAGTATCAGTTTATATTTACAGCTTGGACTTAACTGCTTCTTATAAGGTTTCTTAAATTGTTTTTATGTGATACTCTCTCTCCAAATTGATTATAAACTCACTGACCTCTGGATAGTTTTGTACCTCGTCTCACCATGCTGCACTCAACTGTGGAAGCTCCTTAAATCAGGATAGTTAACTAATTTCTAGTTAACTGTAATCACCTGATAGTTAACTGATTCATAAGGAAACAAAGATCACTCTGTCAAAATATGCTACATGATATAAAGGATATAAAATTGGGTTTTGATACCTGTATAGCATTATTAATGCCTTCATAATTTAAAGTTACTCATGTAAGATATTGAATTCCAGTAGCATGAGCGCATATCTGTATCTGTCTTAACCCTGCAGGAATTATGTGAATGACTTAGTTCAAAGAGATGCCTTGAATCTGGATCTGTTATGCAATTAACCAAGGAATATCCTTAGAACCTAGTAGATTGGTATATGTGCTACCTTAGTTGAACCCTATATCACTGGATAAAATTCTTTGCAGGGCGGTGGGGGGCGGTAGGGGGCAGAGGAAGGGTAACAGTCTTTTCCCACAATCTTTGGTTGTTGTTTTTTTTTTTTTTAATTTTTTTATTTTTTAACGTTTATTTACTTGAGAGACAGAGCATGAACGGGGGAGGGTCAGAGAGAGAGGGAGACACAGAATTGGAAGCAGGCTCCAGGCTCTGAGCCATCAGCCCAGAGCCCGACGGGGGGCTCGAACTCACGGACGCAAGATCGTGACCTGAGCTGAGGTCGGACGCTTAACCCACTGAGCCACCCAGGCGCCCCGTCCCACAATCTTTGTTTACTGGCACCTGCAGGTCCCATTAGTCCCACCTCCGCTTCCCATTAGAGAATAAGGGCTTTTAGAATATATTCTTAATGGATTAAATTCTTAAATTTTTGACTTTCAGTATATTTTTTAATTTCCTGTTTTTAGTTAATTGATTTTACAGCTTTACAGTTCTTTCATAGTCAATCTTGTAATAGAGACTTTTGTTATTCATACTTACATGATGTCCTCTTGGCTTGCTCTTTACCCTTGATATTCTAGGGCCTTACGATCTTGTTTTCTTTGTTCTCTTTTCTTCCAGTTCTGCTTTGTTCAAGTAAAAGGAAGATTACAGTGGGAAATTCTCTTTTAAATTCTTATATGTGAGATGGACTTTTTTTTTAAATTTATTTTTTATTTTAGAGAGAGAAAATCTTAAGCATTCCACACTCAGCACAAAGCCCTACACAGGGCTCCATCCCATGACCCTGGGATTATGACCTGAGCTGAAATCAAAAGTTGGATGCTTAACTGACTGAGCCACCCGCACACTGCTGAAATGGAGTTTTGAAATCAAAATTTACCCTGAAGTTTTTAATTTTTGGTTTTAATTAATTTAGAATTCCATTTATCAGTGACGTTTTCATATGTACTATTTCTGATGGCCACATAAATTTCATGGATAGTAAAAACTGTAATTTAGTAAACAATACTGGTAGAGATAACCTTATCCTTCCTTTCTAGGATATAGCAACAACTAGACAACCAGTTGTGCTACTCATGTTGCTTTAAGGAATATTTTGAATTATTTTCAATCTTTAGTTTTTTTTGAGTATAACTCTGTGAGAGCTTCCTTTAGGCAGAAATAATTCGGGGTTCTGCATTCTACACACGTGTTAAAAGAGGTTTTCACAGCTTTCATGTCTACCAGTTGTGAAACGAGGTTCCTGTTTGGTTGCGTTGTTTCTACCATTTTGTTAGTTGTGTGAGAGTGGGGGAGGGAGGGAGGATTGGTGTGTACTTAAAAAAAAATTCAACCAATTTTGTTTTAAGTAGATACAACAGTTTAAAAAAAAATTTTTTTTTAATGTTTATTTATTTTTGAGACAGAGAGAGACAGAGCATGAATGGGGGAGGGTCAGAGAGAGGGAGACACAGAATCTGAAACAGGCTCCAGGCTCTGAGCTGGCAGCACAGAGCCCGACGTGGGGCTTGAACTCATGGACCATGAGATCATGACCTGAGCTGAAGTCGGACACTTAACCGACTGAGCCACCCAGGCGCCCCTAGATACAACAGTTTAAAATGTAGTACTGTATTTATGTTTATTAAAGTCTTTATTCTTTCCCTATTTTTCATGTGAAATCTGCCAAATTACTCTTCATTGTAATTAATTATAGGTTCTCAGTAGTTTTATGTCTTAGTTCTTGCTTTAATCTGGCTTTACAGTTTTGTTTCTATAATAGAGAACTTTGAGTTTTGCAAGTTTCGTTATTTGTTACTTAGTCATATAATATAATGGAATTGATACGTAACGGGGCTAAAATACATAATTTTCCTTACTTGCACATGTTCTCTTTCTTGACTTTTATTTTGTGTTCTGTTCCTTGATAACTATTTGGATAATGTGACTTCATTTTTATTTTGATTTTTTTAAATGATTTAAATTGGTGCTTGTTCACTTTTAAAATCTGTGCCCCTCTTTGATAAATAAAAAAATCACTGGGCGCCTG
This sequence comes from Leopardus geoffroyi, assembly GCF_018350155.1. Lineage (NCBI taxonomy): Eukaryota > Metazoa > Chordata > Mammalia > Carnivora > Felidae > Leopardus > Leopardus geoffroyi. Next base: position 133,957,323 of record NC_059341.1, read on the forward strand.
CGTGGCTCAGTTGGTTAAGCATCCAACTTCGGCTCAGGTCATGATCTCATAGTTCATGGGTTTGAGCCCCCACGTTTGGCTCTGTGCTGACAGCTCAGGGCCTGGAGCTGCTTTGGATTCTGCATGTCCTTCTCTCTTTGCCCCTCCCTCACTTGCACTCTGTCTCTCTCTCAAAAATAAATAAGCATGAAAAAAAATTTTTTTTAAATCACATGCCCTTTGTTTTTGTTTAAAAATTTTTTCATGTTTGTTTATTTTTGAGAATTGGGGGGGCGCGGTGCAGAGAGAGAGAGAGAGAGAGAGAGAGGGAGAGGGAGAGAGGGAGGGAGGGAGAGAGAGAATCCCAAGCAGGCTCCGTGCCAGCAGTGCAGAGCCGGACTTGGCTTGATCTCATGAACCAAACCATGAGCTCATGACCTGAGCTGAAATCAAGAGTCAGAGGCTCAACCGACGAAGCCACCCAGGCGCTTTTTTTTCATCTTGAACACAGAAAGAAAATCACGGCATATCGACAGAGGTCTGCTTTTTTAACTTCACGATCTTTACCCCATTCTGGTACTACCCTCCTGCCAAAGGTGATAACCACCCTTCTGATTTTAATGTCACCTTCAGAGAGTGGTTGACTTAGAATACCTTGGAGCGGTATAAAATGTTGTAATAATAATACAGTTAAAGATTTACAGATATTCAAAGTACAACATTTCTAATAGCAGTAAGTTTCTAGAAAAGAGAAATTTATTAGTTCAAATTATGAGAACATTTTCAGGAAAAAATTATGTATTTTAGTGGAGGCTGACAGGACCATTTTAATAAAAAGCCATTTTGGGCTTCATAGTCCTTTATTGGAAATTGTAAGGGCCATCAGTATTTTAGAATTTAGAGATTTTCTTTGTTTTTAGAAAGCTAACAAGATGCTTTTACCGTATATTATGTAATGTCCCTGCACAGTCAGGGGCAGCACTTTGTAGTTGAATACGTTAATATTTCGGCAGCCAGAGCTATGACTGTTCTCACTTTAGTGGGGACGCTATAAATAGTCTCATGTCAGTTCAGGTCAGATTTGGCTGCCAATTAAGTTCAGATCAAGTATTTCTACCAGATGAATTACAGAAAACTGGTGGTTTTCAGAAGTTTTTGGATTTGGGAATTGCGGCTAAGGGATCATGGGCCCGTGTTTACTCTCTGAGCCCTAATGTTTAGTGTCTTTTGTTCACCTTCAGAAAATGAAACCTGCTTTCCTTTTTTTTCTCCTACAGAATACAAGATTAAATCTGTTTTCTACAGGCCAGTTAATAGAAATTAGGACACCTCTTCACAAAGCTTGATCCCTTAGGCGGCTGTCACTGTCACGTGGCGCCTTCTACACTCCTCTGGCTTTATGTTAAGAATCTTCTGGTTCCTTTCCCCATTCTCCTTTCAGAAGTGCTTTGTGGTAATAAATAGTACAGAAAAAGGATATAATGTGCTGTACTTCACGTAAGATATATCCTATCTCGTGTAATAAGGTTTCGGAAGAAGCAGCAAGCTTTTCTCTGGACTGACCTTTTCTACTATCAGCTAATGTGGTAGCTTTAAAAATAAATCTTTCTGAAAGGAATCCGCGCTTTTGGTAAAACAAAAATCCAGCGGTACAAAAGTATAAATAAAAAGTAGAAGCTTTCTCCTGCCCTTGGTGTTCCTCACCCAGCCAGTGTTTGACCAGTTGTTTTAGAGCTTTTCTAGGGGTTTGGATCCTTTTTGGTTTGTTTGGTTTGCTTTGTTTTTGTTCAGACATTCCAGAGGACCGTTTGGGAAATTCCAATTAGACATTAAACCCCACTTGGACTAAGTTTGTGTTCATTAAGTGTTGAACTATGGAGACGGCCTTTTCTGTTCTAGTTGGCATGTATAAATTTTATTTCGGGAGCTGTTTGTTCAAATTGCATCCTTATGAAATAAATGTTAATTAGATTTTTTTCATATTAATTGTTCCAAACTGAGAATATCTGAGTATTACCCACATACAGAAGTAGAAATAACAATGACTTAGTGATTTATTTAGCAAAAAGTAACTTTTTTACGTAAAAAAATCATATGTAATATTTGACAGTGCACACTTTTTAAAAAAAAAAATTTTTTTTTTTAACGTTTATTTATTTTTGAGACAGAGACAGAGCATGAACGGGGGAGGGTCAGAGAGAGAGGGAGACACAGAATCTGAAACAGGCTCCAGGCTCTGAGCAGTCAGCCCAGAGCCCGACGCGGGGCTTGAACTCACGGACCGCGAGATCGTGACCTGAGCCGAAGTCGGACGCTCAACCGACTGAGCCACCCAGGCGCCCCAATGTGCACACTTACTTTTAAGGAGCACTTTTAAGAAGTGGGGTGTGAGCTCATTTGCCAAGTCAGGGTTCTCAAGGTAAGCATGTGGGCAGCAGGATGCAGATGGGGTCCCAGCGATTATTCCTGAGAATATTACTGAAATTGTTTGTGTTTTTAAGCCCATGATACATGTAATATGAGCTTAATGCATTTATCCATGAATGCCCTTTGGGGGAACGTGTAAGTTTTTGTTTTATGTGTTTATATGGAATCCAGATTTTTTATTCTTTAGTTCAACAAACATTGATTGACTGCTAGTTACGTGAAGAACTTGCTTCATAATAGAGAGATAGAGAATGTTGGGACATTCCAGAGCACTGTCCAGAGAGTACTAGAGAAAAAAGCTGAGAACCACTTTTCCTAAGTCATAATGAGGCTGTCAGATATCCTTTTTTGTTTTTTAATTTTGTTTATTTATTTAAGTTTATTTTTATTTATTTAGAGAGCATGTGCATGCAGGTGGGGAGGGGCAGGGAGAGCGGGAGACAGAACCCAAGCAGACCTGTGCTGTCAGCATAGAGCCTGATTTGCGGCTCAAAATCACGAACTGTGAGATCATGACCTGAACCAAAATCAAGAGACTGATGCTTAACCAAATGAGCCACCCAGCCCCCCCTTTGTTTTTTAATTTTTAATTATTTTGAGGTAGCGCGTGCATGTGCCCACAAACCCATGAGATCAAGACCTGAGTGGAGATCAAGAGTTGGCATTTAACCAGCTGAGCCACCCAGATATACCTTTTTAAATGAGGGTGTGCCTAGTAAGTTTTGGCTGAAATGTATTCAACTGAAAGACATTCAGTCTCAAACTGCTTGGTACCGATTCTTTAGCTAGCACTTCCCCCACTGTACCCCCACTACCCCTGCCGCCCCTGTACACATAGGGTCTGGATTTTTTTTTCCTAGTCCTTGTACCTGGTACCATGTATGTGGGACAGAAGAAATAAGTAGTCATTAGTGTTCCAGGCTGCCTGTTTGCCATCTTAGAACCTCAGATGCCTTGTTTTTGCAGAGTACCTATAGACTATTGTTGTTGTTGTTATTGTTGTTAAGTGAAGGTCAAGGCCCCTGCCTTTGTCCTCTCCTTGTGGAGCATTGTTAGGATTCAGTACTACATTGAATAGGAGCTTCTCTGATATGGCTGGGAATTGTGGGAGCTAGAGATTTCTAAGGACTTATGGCAAAGATCTGGCTGGGGAGTGTCAGAATCTAGGGCCCCTTTCCTTTTAGTGGTATTTTGGAGGCGCTGGAAACACATGCTCGCCTTTGACATTACAGTCTCTAGTCATTAAATGAAGGAAAAATTGCCGGTTGATGAAAGGAAACTTGACTATGAAATGTAGTAGTGGAGCTCCTGGGTAGCGCAGCAAGTTGGGCTTCTGACTCTTGATTTCAGCTCAGGTCATGATCTCAGGGTCCTGAGATCAAGCCCCACATCAGGCTCCACGCTGGGTGTGAGCCTGCTCGGGATTCTCTCTCTCCCCCCTTTGTCCCTCTCCCCACATCATGTTCTCTCTCTCTTATAAAAAAAAAAATGTAGTAAAGGGGCACCTGGGTGGCTCAGACAGTTGAGCATCCAACTTCGGCTCAGGCCATGATCTCACAGTTCATGGGTTTGAGCCCTACATCGGGCTCTGTGCTGATAGCTCAGAGCCTGGAGCCTGCTTTGGATTCTGTGTCTTCCTCTCTCTGCCCCTCCCCTGCTTGTGCTCTGTCTCTCTCTCTCTCAAAAATAAGTAAACATTAAAATAATTTTTAAAAAATGTAGTAGAGGGGCGCCTGGGTGGCGCAGTCGGTTGAGCGTCCGACTTCAGCCAGGTCACGATCTCGCGGTCCATGAGTTCGAGCCCCGCGTCGGGCTCTGGGCTGATGGCTCAGAGCCTGGAGCCTGTTTCTGATTCTGTGTCTCCCTCTCTCTCTGCCCCTCCCCCGTTCATGCTCTGTCTCTCTCTGTCCCAAAAATAAATAAACGTTGAAAAAAAAAAATTAAAAAAAAAATGTAGTAGAAATAAAACTATTATTAAGTGGGACTGACGTAAAATAATAAGCAAAAGTTTGCTATAAAGTCAAGCAAAGAAAATAATCTTAAGTAGTAAAAAGCCAGTTAGCAAATTAAACAATAAAAAACATCACATTTAAAAATAGTGCTGAATATTTTAGGCAGTTAGGTAGAAGTTAGAAGAGTAATATAATTTTCCTCTATGATAGGAAATGGTAAATAATTCAAGATAATTTAAGGGTAATAAAGGATATAAATTTGGAGAAACTTTAGAGTATTTGAAACCAGTACATTTAAAGATGGCAAAGTATTCGTTATGAATTTCAAAAAAGGTGTTAACATATTACAAGTATGCTCTGTAGCTAATGCAGATTCTAAATTTTATGTGCATTATTAAACTAGTCAGATTTTCTATTTTGTTTTGAATTAATTTGGTAATTTCTGGCTTTCAAAGAGTTCTCCTATTTCATCAGAGTTGTCTAGTATATTGACTTAAAGCTGTTTATAACATTCTTATTTATTTATTTTTGAGAGAGAGCATGCATGTGCATATAGGAGAGAGGGGCGGGGGGGGAGAGAGAGAGAGAGAGAGAGAGAGAGAGAGAGAGAGAGAGAGAGGGAGAGAGAATATCTCAGGCAGCCTCCACACCCAGCAGGGAGTCCTAACATTCTTTTATTGTTTTAATCCCTATAGGATTTAGAGTGGAATGTTCTTTCTTGCATATTTGATATTGGTACTTTGTGTGAATTTGTGCTTGCTTTCTTTTATTCTATTCTAGTTATAAGTTTATCAATTTTATCAATCTTCTCAAAGAACCAGCTTTGAGTTTCATAGATTTTCTCTGTTGTCTTGCTGTTTGTTTTCTGTTGTTGTTGATTTCCAGTCTTTGTGTCATATTACTTGCTTTGGATTTAATTGGCTCTTCTTGTTCTAGCTTCTTAGAGATGGAAACTTAGGTCATCAACTTCAAACCTTCCTTGTTCCCTAATAGAAGCATTTAACGGTATAAATTTCCTGAGCCTGGGAAAGAGCCCAATGAGGGGCTTGAACCCACAAACTGTGAGATCTTGACCTGAGCTGAAGTTGGACGCTTAACCGACTGAGCCACCCAGGCACCTCAATGTCACACTCATTTTAATAGGGTTCGCTGGCCCCTCTTTGGGCTTTGTGCTGACAGCTCGGAGCCTGGAGCCTGCTTTGAATTCTGTGCTCCTCTCTCTGTCTGCCTCTCCCCCATTTGTGCTCTCTCTCTCTCTCAAAAATAAACATTAAAAATTCTTTTAGTATGTTTTTTTCGAAATAATTTCTAATTTGGTTTGTGATATCTTCTTTGACTTGTGTGTTACATATAAACTTTTTTTTTATGTTTATTTATTTTTGAGAGAGAGACAGAGTATGAGTGGGACTCGAACCCATGAACCGCAAGATAATGACCTGAGCTGAAGTTGGATGCTCAACCGACTGAGCCTCCCAGGAACCCCCTTTTTTTTTGTTACTAATTTCTGATTGAAAATTCTCTTGTGTTCATAGGACTATCTGGTCCATGTACTATCTGGTTTCAGTCTTTTGAGATCTATTGAAACTCATTATGATCTTGTTTAGTAAATGTTCTATGTGTATCTGAAAGGAATATGTGTTCCACTATCCTTGGGTTTAATGTGTTATTTATGTTAATTAATTGATAGTTGATAGTGCCATTCATATCTTACATATCTTTATTGATTTTATTTCTACTGATTAATTTCTGAGAGGAGTGTTGGCCATTTCCAGCTATAATTGTGGATTTGTCTATTTCCCCTGTCAGTTTGGTTCATTTTTACTTCATGTATTTTGAACCTCTAAAAGTAGGCATATGCACATTAAAGATTGTTCTGTCTTCTTGGTAAATTGAACCCTGTGTAATTATAAAATGCCTCCTTTTCTCTGTGGTAATATTCCTTGTCTTGAAGTCTACATTATGTGAGTCTGCTTCCATTTAATATAGTCACTCCTGCTTTCTTATGGTTAATGTTTGCCTAGTATATTTTTTCCTATTCTTTTAATTTTTAACCTATTTGTGTCTTTTTTTTCTTAAATGTTTCTCTTATTATTTTTTAAAATGTATGTTTATTTGCTTTTTGAGAGAGAGAGAGTGTGAGCAGGGAGGGGCAGAAAGAGAGGGAGACAGAGAATCTGAAGCCAGCTCTGTGCTGTTAGCACAGAGCCCTCCACAGGACTCGATCTCACGAACCATAAGATCATTACCTGAGCTGAGGTCAGATGCTTAACTGACTGAGCCACCCAAGTGTCCCTTAATTAAATTTCTTCTAGATACCAGATAGGTCCTATGTGTTGTTTTGGTTTTAAATCCAGTCTTACCATCGTTGCTTTTTAATTGAAGTGTTTAGACCATTTACATTTATTTGATATGGTAGCATTTAAGTCCGCCATTTCACTATTTGTTTTCTATTTACCCATCTGTTTTATGTTTATTCTTTCCTCTTTTCCTGGCATATTTTTTATTACTTTTTTACTATTCTGTTTCCTCTCTTGGCCTATTAGGTATACATCTTTGTTTTATTTTTACAGTAGTTGCTCTAAGGTTTAAAATATGCATGTTTGACTAATATTGTCTGTTTTAAAATAATATGCTGCTTTATTTATAGTGTAAAAACTTTATGGAGTATCCTTTCATCTTCCACATGCCTTTGGGCTATTGTTGTCATACCTTTTACTTCTGCATATATAATAAACCCCACAATACATGTTACTATTTTTGCTTTTAATGATAAAAATTCTTTTACATTTACCCACATATTTGCCACTTCCACTGCCCTTAATTCCCTTGCTTAGATCTGAGTACCCATATCTGCATCATTTTATCTTTAGCCTGAAAGCCTCAACACTTCTTGTAGAAAAGATCTGCTGGCAGTGAATTCTCTCATCTTTTTTGTTGAAAAATCTCAATTTCTCCTGCATTTCTGAAGGGTATTTTTACTGGCTATCAAATTTTAGATGCATGGTTTCTATCTTTCTGCATTTTAAGCTGCTTTTCTGTTGTCATCTATCTTGTATCATTTCTAACGGGAAGTCAGATGTTCTTAGCATTGTTCACCTGTGTCTAGTTTGCCTTTTCACTCTGGCTGCTTTATATAATCTTCTCTCTGGTTTTCAGCACTTTGGTGAGGACAGTGTATCTTGGGTGGTTTTCCTGGAGTTCTTGGATTTGTGGGCTTAGAAATGTCAACAAATTTGGGAAGAGTTTTAGTAATTATTTTTTAAGTATCCCCCCACCCACATTTTTTGGGTCTGAAATTACACATAAGTTATATTACTTGATGTTGTCTCAGAGGTTACTTTTTTTGTTTTGTTTTGTTTTTGTTAATAGGTCATTCCTTTAGTGTCTATTGTACTGTTGGGTTTAGCCAGTGAAGTTTTCATTTCAGTTATTGTATTTTTCTTCTCTAGACCTCGTGTTTGATTATTTGTCATATCTTTCATTTCTTTTCTCATTTTGTTGCTTTTCTTTCTTTAAATTTTGAACATATTTGTAATGTTTTAAAATTTTTATCTGTTGGGGCACCTGGGTGGCTCAGTCGGTTAAGCATCCGACTTCGGCTTAGGTCATGATCTCACGGTCTGTGAGTTTGAGCCCTGCATTGGGCTCTGTGCTGACAGCTCAGAGCCTGGAGCCTGCTTTGAGTTCTGTGTCTCCCTCTCTTTCTGCCCCTCTCTTGCTCGTGCTCTGTCTCTCTCTCTCAAAAATAAATAAATGTGGGGCGCCTGGGTGGCGCAGTCGGTTAGGCGTCCGACTTCAGCCAGGTCACGATCTCGCGGTCCGTGAGTTCGAGCCCCGCATCAGGCTCTGGGCTGATGGCTCGGAGCCTGGAGCCTGTTTCCGATTCTGTGTCTCCCTCTCTCTCTGCCCCTCCCCCGTTCATGCTCTGTCTCTCTCTGTCCCAAAAATGAATAAACGTTGAAAAAAAAAAATAAATAAATGTTAAAAAAATTTAAAATCTTTATCTGCTGATTCTATAATTTTCACCATTTTTTAGTCTGTTTCTGTTGACTGACATTTTTTCTTTTAATTATGGGTTACATTTTCCTGCCTCTTTGCATGTAATTTTTTATTGGATGTTGTATATTGTGAATGTTGCATTATTAGTTATCTTGATTTTGTTGTCTTCCTTTAAAGAGGATTGGATTTTGTTTTGGCAAGCAGTTAAGTCACTTGTGGGTTAGACTGATTTTTTTTTTTTTTTAAGGCTAGTTTTTAAACTCTTAGGTTGATCTAGAATTGCTTTATTTAGGCTTCTGCATTTAGCTCTCTAATAAGACCTGGCCTGTCTAGGGTCTCTGCTGAATGCCTGCAGTGTTCATTGAAGTTTCCACTCTGGCTGGTTGGAGTTCAGATGTCTCCCATATGGTTATCAACTCTGGGAATTGTTCAGTTTCAAGTCCTCTAGTTGTTTGTTTCACACACACCTGCCACCCTCAACAGTTTGGCTCTGCCCAGCCATGTAGAATTCTACCCTACAGGTTGGTATAGCCAAAGACTCAAGGAGACCTTCTACAAAATTTTGAAACTATTTCTATATGTGGAGCTCCTTCCTCTCTGATACTCTGCCCTGGCAGATTCCAGCCTTCTTAGCTCCCCTAAACCCTGAACTTTGTCACCTCAACCTGTTTAGCTCACTGGGCTCTGTTGTGGTCATTTCCACAGTGCTACAGTGTAGAAAGTACCTCCAAGCAGAAAGCCACAGCCTTCATAGGACTCACCTTTGGTTCCTGTCTCTCAAGAATCATAGTGCTAACTGTTGTTCAGTGCCTAAAACAGTTTTTTCCTATATTTTGTCCAATTTTCTAGTTGCTTAAAATGAGAGGGCAAGTCTGGTACTAATCGCTTCATCATGGCCTGAGCAGAAGTTGAGAGGTATTGTTTTTATTTTCAATTTATAGGTAAGGAACTCATGGCTACAGATGTTTAAGGAATTCTTCCTTCTGTACTCCTTTTAGCAGATGGATACTCTTTATGTTTGTCTCTTTAAAACCATATAACTTACCGCCAGCCACATTGACCCCTGTCTGCTCTAGACCTGGGTTTTGCTTTTTCTGCAAAGGTCAAGGTAGTTAGTATTTTAGACTTTGGGGGTCACATAAAGTCTATGTCACATATTCTTCTTTATTTTACAACCTTTTAAAAATGTGAAAACCATCCTTAGCTAGTGGGCCACACAAAACCACACCATGGCCAGATTTGGCCTGGGGGTCACAATTTACCACCCCAGCTGTAGACAGTGCCTTTGTATCTTAGACTTTCCTAGGCCCCCACTTATTCAAAAGTCATATAGTCTTTATCTTATTCCCTAGGGTCTTGCTGACAACAAGATTTATTCAGCTTTTGGTTTGGGGCAAGCATATCCATCATTATGTTAGTTTTCAAATGAAGAAACTTTGGCATAGAGAGGTTAAATGCCGGACACACAGTTAGTAGGTGGCAGAATAGAGATTTATTTATACTTAGGTCTGTCTGATTTTAAAGACTTCCCCCCGCTCACCATCCCCAAACATTTGAAACCATATGCTATACTAGCTCTGACAGAATAGCTGATTTGGTTTAAATAAAAATTCATGCTGATATTTTAATGGTTAATAATGGTGTAATATTTTTCTCACTCATGAGAATGACAGAATCGTAGCTCTTCAAGGTTGGAAGAAATACTGACTGTATCAAGTCCAGACTCTTGCTGATGTTGGAATCCCTTCAGCAGCATCTTCGTCAGCCATGCTATTTCCATTTAAATATCTTGACTGTCTCTATGGGCAGCCATTAGTTTCGGTCTTACCTTCTGGTAAGACCAGAACAAGCCTGTTCTGCACATTGAAGTTCTTCAAAGGCCCTCCCTTTCAGTGTCAACCAGATTTTTTTCAATGATTTCTCGTAGAACCTGGCATCCAGTCACCTCATGGCCTACTTTCTTTTCTCTTTATTTCAGTTTATCCATGGTCTTATCAATATGACACTCAGACAGTAGGAAGCAATGGACTACCGATGCACACACCAACATGGTTTGTTCTCAAAAACATGCTGAGTTGAAAGAAGCCAGAAGCCAAGAAAGTACAGCCTGTATGTTTCCATTTATATGAAACTCTAAAAAACAAGTCTGTAGTGACAGAAGGCAAATCAGTGATTGTTTGGGGTTAGATGTGGGGTGAAGGGGATTGACTGGGATGAAGCACAAGGACATTTCTTAATGGTGGTTGTGGTTGGTTATGTGGGTATATAAATTCATCAAATTTTATCAGACTGTACACTTTAGTGGGTACATTTCATTGTGGACATATCTCAATAAAATGGACTAAAAATATACAGTTCAGGGGTGCCTGAGTGGCTCAGTTGGTTGAGCACTGGACTCTTGGTTTTGACTCAGGTCATGATCTCACGGTTTGTGGGTGTGAGCCAAGCATCAGGCTCCACACTGCAGCGTGGAGCCTATTTGGGATCCTCTCTCTCCCTCTTTCTGCCCCTCCCCTACTCACGTGCATGCATGTGGGCATGCTCTCTCTCTCTCCCTTTCTCTCAAAATAAGCATTTAAAAAATGCTTTAAAAAATGTGCAGTTCTCAGAAATGAACGTGGTGCTCTAGTACTGGTTTTACCAGTATAAAATATAATAGAACTAATACTTCTCACCATCTGAATACTTTGAATCCCTATTAATAATTTACCTGTTTTAAGGAACTCCTTCATCGTGTTGATACATATTAAAATCAAACTTAACTAAAACCTCTCTCATATGTGTTATTATCAACCTTGATATAATTCTTTCTATTTAAAAAACACTCATTTTTGAGAGAAAAAGAGAGAGCATGAGTGGGGCAGGGGCAGAGAGAGAGAGGGAGACTCAGAATCTGAAGCAGGCTCTAGGCTCTGAGGGGTCAGCACAGAGCCTGATGCGGGGCTCGAACTCACGGACCATGAGATCATGACCTGCGCTGAAGTTGGACGCTTAACCAACTGAGCCACCCAGGCGCCTAACTCCTTCTACTTTTACAGTTGATTCTTTAAATGTGTTCTCTGTGTACCCAGAGCACTTTTTCATACATAGCACTGTGATAATAGCATTTATCTCGTTGTGATTTTTTGGTTCAAATATCTGCCTCTCTGATTAGTCAGTGAACTTCCCCTGCAGAACCTTAGTCCCTTTTGTATCCCTGGATCCCAGTATAATAATTGGGTATCGCAGGCACTCAGTAAATGTTCAGTTGAATACTGAAGAATGAGGGAATAGATTTTTTCTTCAGAGCCCATCTCAGATATATGTCCTCCAACAAGTGTTTCTGATTTTCTGCTCCTCAAAGCTAGGTTAGGCATTTCTGCTGGCCCTGTCACTAATATTTTGTGCTTGTCCATCCCATTATAATTTATACTGTTTTCATATTCAAGGATATTCACTGCACTATTATTTATAGTAGTATAAGTAGCAACTTACCTATCCAATAACAGGGAAATGGTTAAATTATGATTCATTATAACAGTGGAATCTAAGCTATCATTAAAATAATATTGTAAAATAATGTTTAAATGTTTATTTTGCGGGGGGCGGGGGTTAGAGAGAAAGGGATAGAGAATCCCAAGCAGGCTCCACACTGTCAGCACGGAGCCTGACATGGGGTGCAATCTCACGAACTGCGAGATCATGACCTGAGCTGCAATCAAGAGCTGGTCGCTTAACCAGCTATGCCACCCAGGAACCCTTGTGAAATAATTTTTTTTTAAAGATATGGTAGGGGTGCCTGGGTGACTCAGTCCATTAGGCATCAGACTTCAGCTCAGGTTATGATTTTGTGGTTTGTGAGTTCAAACCCTTCATCAGGTTCTGTGCTGAGAGCATAGAGTCAACTTCACACCCTGTCTCCCTATCCCCCTGCCTCAAAAAAAAACCCATAAAGATGTAGTAAAATGGTTTACAAGTGATAATGAGAGAAAACAAGACACAAAAGCTATATTTAGATTTCTGGTTTTAAGAAAAGTAAAATGTATATACACGTACATACATGGCAAAAAGACCAAAAGATTATACAGATGTTAGGAAAGTTTATCTCTTCACAGAGGATTATCAGAGATTTTATTTTCTTTTTCTTCCTCCTTTTTTTTTTTTTTTTTTCACTTTTCGGAAAACTTGTTACTATAAACAGGAAAAAAATAGTTACTAAAAATGTAATTGAGAGGAGAGGGAGACGTAACAACTAAGAGTAACAAGGGGTTGTGGAACAAAAAACAAAACTTTGCATATCTGCAAAAAGTGACAAAATCAGAGTAAAGCCTGTAGTTAATGTATTGTAGCAATATTAAGCTAGTAAGAACAGATACTACACTTGATCTTAGCCAAAAGGTGGATAACCTATGTATTGTAGCAATATTAATTTCCTAGTTTCACTGAGTGTACCACCGTTATATAAGGTGTTAATATTAGGGAAAGTTGGGGGAAGATGATATGAGAACGCTCTATACAATCTTTGCAACCCTTCTGAAAGTCCAGAATTATATCAAAATAAAAAAAATGTGATTGAGTATAAATAGGATTATAAACTCTTTAAGGATAGAGAGTAGGTCTTATTCATCATAGCACACCTTGGGCTGTATCAGGCATATAGTAGATGCTTATAAAATATAAAGGAATTGAGGTGAAATTGTATATTTTCTCAGTTTCTGCCATCCCAGTTATTTTGACTCTAGCTTCAGCCTTCTAAAGTGATATTGAATTTCTAGTGTCATCATCCATTCATATGCTAAATTTTTGTTGAGTATTTATCATGTAGTATATAATGTGCTCAGCCCCACAAGCACTCAAAGACAGTCCCCTGGCACTTGTGAGGTCACGAGGAGCTAAAATGTGTACAGAGATTTATAACAAAGGGTGATTGTTTTAAGTATTACACAAACTGTTACGGACATGGAGAGTCTATAGCAAATATATCCATTTGGGCGATTAAAGGATGCTTACCGAAGGAATGCTTATTCAAAGACGTGAAATTTTAAATTTATAAATATTTTTTAATGTTTATTTTTGTGAGAGAGAGACAGAGCGTGAGCAGGGGAGGGGCGGAGAGAGAGGGAGACACAGAATCCGAAGCAGGCTCCAGGCTCTGAGCTGTCAGTAGAGAGCCCAACAAGGGGCTCAAACTCATGAGCTGTGAGATCATGACCTGGGCTGAAGTCGCACCCTTAACTGACTGAGCCACCCAGGCACCCCTGAAATTTTAAATTTATGGTGGTAAAATTCTACCAGCATATTTCAAGAAGAAAGGTAACTACCTTTATATTTAAAATGTGGCCTTTGGGGCGCCTGGTTGGCTCCATCAGTGGAGCATGCAACTCTTGATCTTGGGGTTGTGAGTTAGAGCCCCATGTTGGGTATACAGATTAAACAAACAAGAAACAAACAAACATATATTAAAATAAAATGTGGCCATTGATTGCGATATTTGGAAAGAGGAGACCCTTTTATTGACTTGAGTCCTGCAAAGAAAACCATACCTTTGTTATCCACTTGTTCCTTGAGAGCAAGGACAAGGTGAGGAATGAGGTAGAAAAGAGAAGAGGAAGAAACTGAAAGGAGCAGGGACAGCCTTTCCCTGGGTCCCCATTACCTCCTGATGTGTATTTCAGAAGCCTGCAGAGTGCAGTCTATAGGTTATTAGATATGAATCTATATTGTGTAGTTCTAGTGCTTATTGTAACTAAGAGTTGGTGGGATGTTTTGTAGTGTTCGCATATATTTATAGATGTGTGAAAAACTTACTGTATATAGAGTGTTCATTCGGTCATCCCACAAATATTTATTGAGTGGTTTACAAAGGAAGATGATCTCATTCAGTTCCCACTGCAGGCTCCCTGTGGGAGAGGAGTCTAGGATTATCATCATTTTCAGTCTACGGATGATCAGGTTGCATTTCAGAGTTTAGTAGCTAAGCGAGTCGTTTAGTACCACACAGCTAGCTACTATGTAGTCGTTTCTAGAACCCATGTCTTCCACCTCCAAATTAAGTACTCTTCCCAGTATGCCTAGTACTTGCTCCGATATTGTGCTGAGTATATATGTCTTTGAGTGTTAAGTGAAATATTAAACAGTTTCAACTCCTGACCTTTCTGAACCCAATCAAGAGGTTAGACCAAGGAAATAATTCCTTTCCAACAATTAATTGCTATTGAAAATCAATGTGTAGTTTTTTTTAATGAAAACATTTATTAGAGAAAGATCTCTCTTTTAAGCCTTTCCTTCAGCCTAGAAGCTCTGGTATGCTTTTGGGGGTTTTACAAAGCTCCCCAGGTAGTTATGACTAGGAGAAAGAGGTGGGAACCACTGCTTTGGACCAGTGCTTCCACTGTTTTCCAACAAAGTGAACTTGGTAACTTTCATGTTGGTAAGCAAGCCACATTAGTTTGCCATTAAAACAAAATTCCTTTAAAAAAAAAAAAGAACAAAATTCCTTTGAAGTCTCCTGTTTTAACCAGAAAGTTCTTATATAATCTGTTTTCTATTTCATAAATGCTTGTTTATTTACTTAGAGAGAGAGAGAGAGAACTGGGGAAGGACGGGGGGGGGGGGGAGAGAGAGAGAGAGAGAGAGAGAGAGAGAGAGAGAGAGAGAGAATCCCAAGCAGGCTCCACACTGTCAGTGCAGAGCCTGATGTGGGGCTCAATCCCATGAGCCGTGAAATCATGACCTGAGCCACAATGAAGAGTCAAATGCTTAACTGAGCCACCCAGGTGCCCCATATATTCTATTTAAAAAATATTATTTTGTCTTAAAAAGATTTTTATGGTTCTGTATATAGATATGTATATATTTATACATATGTATATATATTTAAAATTTATTTATTTTGAGAGAGAGGGAGTGCACAAGTTGGAGAGGAACAGAGAGGAAGAGAGAGAGATTCCCTAGAAGGCTCTACATTGTCAGTGCACAGTCTGCTGTGGGGCTCAAACTCACAAACCAGGAGATATGACCTGAGCCAAAATCAAGAGTTGGACGCTTGATGGACTGAGCCACCCAGGTGCCCCTTTATTATTTATATTTAATCCCAAATCTAAATGAACTTTATTTCCTTACAAGATATGAAGGAGGGTATCCAATGTGGTTTTTTTTTCAATGGGTAACCAGTTGTCCCTGTAGCATTTATTAAATGATGTGTCTTCTCTTTGCTGATCTGAAATGCCACCTTTATTCTACAGCAAGCCCCAGTGTTCATAGTTATAGGTCTGTTTCTGGGTTATATATCCCTGTGTGAGGACCACGCTGTTTTAATAACTGTAGCTTGGAAGCATTTTTGTTAGACAGTTTTTTAACCTTCCAATAATCAACAGTGACATTGAAGATCACATCTGTGCCTAGCTGCTAACCTCATCTCTTGCCACTCCCCCTGTAATTCACTCCCTCCAAATCTGGCCATATCCAGTTCTCACAGTCCCCCAAGTGTTCCTTGCCTCATCAAATACCCATGTCTTGTGCAAGTCCCTCTCTGCCTGCCCTCTTCTCCTAATGTGGTTAATTTGTCCTCAAGATCCAGTGTAGGCTCCTCTTCTGAGAAACCTTCACAGATTTCCCACAGGCTGCAAGAAACCTTCCTCCTTTACGCTTTCAGAGTGCTTCATGCATAACTTTCTCATAGTATTTTGTCTTTTGTCTGGTATCCAAAGCTCCTAGCACAATGGCACTCATTGCACTCAGTTTTAAAAAATAAAACAGAAGAATCCTTGGAAGTAGCCTAGGTACACAGTGCTCCTTCAAGTGCCTGCATACTTTTTTTGCACATACTGTTTCCTTGGACTTCATTGCCTAGCAATTTCCTGCTTAAACTTTCAGACTCTGCTCAGGGGTCACCTCTGAAGGAGCCTTTTGGCCCTTTCTCCTCCTCAGAGTCCTCTGCTTACTCCCACTGCACCTTGTGCATACCTCTGTTAGAGGGTTTTTCATAGTGCTGTAGAGGATAGTGCACATCTGGACGCACAGTGCTATTTAGTGGCTTGGCTTTGGAACTGAATAGCCTAAGTTCTAAACCTGACTTTACCACTTTCCCAGCTTTGTATCCTGCTTACCAATTATTTAACCTTTATAAGCCTGTTTCGTTAGGTGTAAGATGGGGATAATAATAACTTTTTCCTTACGGGGTCATTATAGGACTAAATGAGACAATACCTCTGAAATGCTTTGTCTTGTATCTAGAACATAGGGGGCCCTGAGTAAATACTACTTGTTATTATATCTCCACTAGATTTTGTATAAGACTTTCTCTTATTTATCTCTGAAACTCAACACCTAGTCTGGAGCCTGGCAGGGAGTAGGCTGATGAATAAATTACCAGCTGTCCTCAAAACTCTCCCCTCCTGTTTTGCTTTTCTCAGTGGTGCCATCCATGTCTTTAGTGTCATCTCTAACTTTCCTTCTCATTCAAAACAAAACGAAACAAAAATTGTTGAGTGTTTATCATGAGCCAGGCACTGTGCAAGGCCGTGGATGAAGAAGAAAAAGATATAGTCTCTATCCATTGGAGCTTATAGTATAACAGGGGATATAGTTACAAAATAAAATAAAAATACAAGAATCTGTGAGCTCATTACTGTTTACTCTACTTTTGTTTATGTTTGTACATTTTCAAAATAAGTTTTTAAGTAAATAAATGGATAAGTAATTGTAAAATGTTACGTGCTGTGAAGAAAATGAATAAAGGCTGCGTTTCAGGAAGGACCATCATAGGTAAAGTGGTCTGAGGAGTTTGCATTCTAGCTGAGACTGGAGATTGAGAAGGAGCCAGCCAGAGGGGAGGGTGTTCCCGAGGGAGGGAGTAGCATGTAGCACACCACAGGAGAGCAGTCCTTAGCATGGTCCAGACACTGGAAGGTCAGCGAGGAAGACTGGAGAGAGACATTGGAGGGCAGAGAAGCAGAGAGCATATTACTTACGATCTTGAGGACAAAGAGGAGTCCAGATTTTATTCCTGTTACAGTGTGGTGCTGCTGAAGACTTACAAGCAAGGAATAGGCTGATTTAATTTTGTTTTTTAAAGGTGCATATCAGAAAGATTGAAAGGAGACAAAGATGGGAGCAGTTGGGAAGCTGTGGCAGTAGTTGAGATGAGATGAGAATAGCAAGGGAAGTGAAGAAAAATGAACACATTGGAGATGTATTTTGGAGACAGACTCAGGAACTTGCTGGTGGATTTGAAATGGGAGAGGAATCCAGATTCATGGCTTGAGAGCTGGATCTTGTGTTACTTACTGAGATTTACTAAGGCAAGAATGTTTTGGAAGGGAAGTCAAGAGCTAAAATTTGATTACATTAAGTTTGAGATGCTTTGAGGTGTCTAAGTGGAAATGTCAGTTAAGTCATTGAACACAGTAGAACCAGAGTCCCAAGCAGAGTTCCAGGCTACAGATATAAATTTGGGACATTTTCACTCTAAGGATAATAATTAAAGCCATGGAAATGGATGATGTCATTTAAGGAGACAGTAAAGAAAAGGAGACTTGGTATTAAGTTCTGAATTACTTAACATTTAGAGACTAGGTCAGAGGAGGATGAAGATGAGAAGTAAGAGAAGTGAAAAATGTAGAAAGGAAACTAGGAGAGCGAGGTGCCACGGAAGCACTTTATCCCAGGCCAGTGCCTAGAACGGTACCTGGCCAGGGCTGGTGCTCAGTAATCACCGGTTGAATGAAATCAAGAGATTATTCCAAAGAAGGAGGGAATGATGAACAGAATTTAGTGCTGCTGGGAGACCCAGTAGGATGAGGGCATAAACTAGATATTGGATTGGCAGAATGGATATTGCTGGTGATGGAGGCAGAAGTCATATTGGAATGGATTGAACAGAGCATGGGTGGGAGGTAAAAAGTGCAGACAGCATTTTTTTAAACCACTTTAATAAAGTTTGGCTGTGAAGGGGGTAGAAGAATGGAGTAATACCCAAAGGGGGATATAGAGTTCAAAGAAGAATTTTTATTTGTTTCTTAAGAGAGGTCATATATAACAGCTTGAATATACATAGATGGGGGATGATCCAGGAAAAAGTGGATGATGCTTGATGGAGAAAAAAGAGGGGATAATTATAAGATTGGAGTTCAAGAGTAGGGAAGAAGGGATTGGATTGGGTGCATAAGTGGAGGGATTGTTCCTTAAGAGGAGAAGTTCCCTTCTGTTGAAAAACAAGGGAAGAAGGGAAAATGGGTGCAGATTCAGGTAGGTTATACATGAATCTGGTATAGTCTGAAGATGGTTGTGAGAAGATGACAGATTTCTAGTTTTAATTTTAGGGTTTTTTAGTTCTCAATGAAGAATAAAGGACGTTAGCTAAAAGGGACACAAGGATTGTAGAGGAGGGAAAAATGAGTAAGAAAGAGCCTTCTTGAGGAGAGGAAAATTAGAAAACAGTGAAATCTAGTAGGATTACTAGTTAAGATTGAGTGTTTAGTGACCTTGAATTTATGGTGAATATAATTGGCCTAGTTGAATGCTTTTTCATCAATATTTTTGGTATGGAGAAGGCAGTTTCTTGAGTTCTGGGATTATAGAGTTCGAAAGAAAGAGACCTTGGAAGAAAGTTGAGGGTTCTAGCGAGGACAGGATTATGACTTTAACTATGAAATCTGAGCTAGATAAAAAGAAAAGTGAAATCTGAAGAGGGAGGATGGGGTCAAGGGATTGAAGGTCTCTTGGGAATTGAAAAGTTGTTTTCATGGGGCACTTGAGCAAGTGAACTAGAAGGATCAAATAGTGGATTGAGTTTGGAGGAGATGCAAGACAGATTGAGTTTGGGGTGACACTGGAGGGGTGTGGTTGAGGCAGAGTGAAGGAAAAGGTCCTTGGAGCTGACCAGTTTACAGAACAGAGAGGTCAAGGTGGTTGGCTAGGTTACCCATTTGGATGTTGAAGTTATGTTGAGTGTGATGACTAATTGGGCTGGAGAGTTTAACACTGAGCCAGATGTGCCTCAAGATCAGATAGTGATAAGTATTGTGCAAAGAATTAAAATTGGGTTCTGGGACAGAAAAGGGGTAGACAGTCCTTCAGGCTGGGTGGCTAGGAAGCCCTGTCTGTGGAGGTGACATTATGGTTAGATCTGAATGATGATAGGGTGAGTGGAGAAAATAATCCAGGCCGAGGGAGCAGCTAATACAAAGACTCAAACTGGATACAAAGCCCTCACCTTTGAGAAGCAGACAGGAAGCTGGCGAAGTGGAGCTTATAGGACCAAGAAAGAATAAAATGAAATGAGGTTGGAGTGCAGTAGGAACCAGAGATGATGAAGGATTTTGAAAGTCATGGTCAGGAGCTTAAGCTCCAAGATGGCCCTGATGATCCTCAGGTATTCATGCCTCATGGTATCCTCGTGGTATTCATGCCTTTGTGTAATCTTCTCATGTCGTATAGACTTGACCTGTATGACCAGTGGGATATTGAAGCAGTGATGGTACATGATTTCCGGTGTGAAATTATAGCTTCTGCCTTGCTCTCTTAGACCACTCCCTCTGTGAGAAGACAGCCTGTCTTATTGTGAGGATATTTAAGTAGCCTGTGAAAAGGTTCTTGTGGAGAGGAGCTGAGGCTTCCAGCTAACACCCACCAGGGGAGGGAGCCCTTGTGGAAGGAGATCCTTCAGCCCTAGACAAACCTTTAGATGACTGTAGCCTCTCGTGCATATTTCGTTCATAAATATTCTGGTGTGTATCTCTAAAAGATAAGGAATCTTAAAAAAAAAAAAAAACAAAACTCCAAGCATAATACAGTTATCACATCTAAAAACTTAATAATTCCTTAAAGTCACACACAAAAAATCAGTATTCACATTTCCCCTGATTCATAAAGTTGGTTTGTTTACACCAGGATCCAAACAAGTACCAACTTACCGTTTGGTTAGTATGTTTCCTAAGTCTCTTTTTATCTGTAGGGTCCCCTCTCTTCTTTTTCTTCTCAATTTATCTGAAAAATAAACTTAGCCATCGGTTCTATAGTTTCTCACCTCAGTTTTGCTAATTACATCCCCATGGTGGGCTTGACATGTTCTTCTGTTTTGTATTTTGTGTAAACTGGTAGTTGTATCTGGAGGCTTGATCTAGTTCAGCTTATTTTTGTTTGGCAAGAATACTTTCTAGGAAGTGGTGTTTACTTCCATTAGGAGGCATGTCATAGCATTTGTCTCATCTTAGTGTAACGTTAACAGGTATTGAAGACCAATGCCTAGCTGTGTTCATTTATGTTACAAAATGGTGGCATTCTGATTTTGTCATTTGTCTCTATTAGCTAGGGAGGCTTTCCCATATCAATTCTGTGGTTAATTTGAGGTATGCTTCAGGGGCGCCTGGGTGGCTCAGTCAGTTAAGTGTCCAAGTTCAGCTCAGGTCATGATCTCATGGTTTGTGAATTCAAGCCCTCCATCAGGCCCTCTTCTGTCAGCACAGAGCCTGCTTTGGATCCTCTGTCTCCCTCTCTCTCTGCCCTTCCCCTGCTTGCTCTCTCTCTCAAAAGTAAATAAACATTTTAAAAAATCTGAGGTATACTTCATTCAGGAAAGGCAGGTTAAATGCTTGATTCTTTCCCTTTACTTACCAGTTTTCTATTAACAATGTGGTTCCCTAGCATAGATGGGTCCAGAGAAGAACAATGATATTTAAAAATACATATATTATGAACTTCAGGATTTTAAGATATTTAATAGATGTGAGTCCATTGCAGTGATTTTTAAAAACTTATGCTTCGCATGTTCTGACTAGGGGGAGGAGCCTCTTCAAGTTGACTTCTGAAGACTTTTTATAGCATCCTTTCTTTTTGATATGGCAAGATGTCTTCTACACTTTCTGTCCCGGTCCTGAATCCGCCATTTCTTCAAGGAGCTCTGGTTCCTTTCAGTGGGAAAGGCTCTATGTGAATTTTGGGTGCTTGGTCATGTACAGCAGACTTTTAATAGAGGCTTATTAGAATCTAAGTAGAGTTCTAAAACATGTTCTAATGGATAGAGATTTCTAATGGATAGAGATTTTATTCTTAATGTACAAAAATAAGAAACACGGAGTGCTTTTGTTCATTTGCTTGCAAGGAAATAGGAAAACGAAGGCTTTAGATAGAAAAAACATAAAGTTTTTTTTTTTTTTTTTTTTTTAATTTTTCAACGTTTATTTATTTTTGGGACAGAGAGAGACAGAGCATGAACGGGGCAGGGGCAGAGAGAGAGGGAGACACAGAATCGGAAACAGGCTTCAGGCTCTGAGCCATCAGCCCAGAGCCTGACGCGGGGCTCGAACTCACGGACCGCGAGATCGTGACCTGGCTGAAGTCGGACGCTTAACCGACTGCGCCACCCAGGCGCCCCAGAAAAAACATAAAGTTTTAACTCCCCTTTTAAATTGTGTGTCCTCTGTGTGCCGTACTTTTTTCATCATGTCCACTGAAGAGAAATGGTAATAAGTCTTTCATATTTCTGGCTACATAAAAACCAGGTAGTGTTTAAGATTATCATTATAAGGGCACCTGGGTGGCTCAGTTGGTTAAATGTCCAACTCTTGATTTCAGCTCAGGTCATAAACTCACGGTTCTGAGATCAAGCCCTGTGTCTGGCTCCTCGCTGGGCTGGAGCCTGCTTGGGATTCTCTCTCTGCCCTACCCGACTCGTGGGTTTTTTTTTCCCCTCTCTCTCTCAAAAAAATAAAAATAAATATTATCGTTATAGCATTTGGTTGATATATTTCTTAAGTCTTTTTTTTTTTTTCCTTTAGATTCCACCTCCTTATGGGTCTTGGCATTTTTAGGAGGTTGTAATAATTTGTTTTGAAAATTTTTGTTTTGTCATAACACCCTCAGCTTATATCACAGCTTATATATCACAAGTGAAAAATCTTAGTTTTTGTGACAGGCATAGGGAATCCTTGTTTCTGGATATTTTGACCACTAAAACTCACTTATCACATATAGAGAGGGAAATACATTATACAATTTGAATATTTGTATACTTAAATTATAAATTAAGTTAGAGGGGACTAAAATAATGGCCCCTTAGAGAAGACTCTGGATTATAGATTTTTTTTCTGTGTTTAACAACTCGATACTTCCCTCTTTCCAGTATTCAGGATCTAGTTCAACAGTCTTATAAATGATGCTTTAAGCTTTTCATTCACTCCACACATATTTATTGAGCACCTGCTCTACACTAGGCATGGTCCTAGGAACTGGAGATAAAGAAATTAGCAAAACATCTGCTGACCATCACAGGACTTTTTATCTAGTGGGAAAAAGACAATCAAGTGGTTACATTACTACATATGTAACATCAAACCCTGATAAATGCCTTTTGGGAAAAATACTGAAGGCTGTAAGAGTAAGTGATTGGGGGATCTGAGTTAGTCTGGGAGGTGAGGGAAAGCCCCTCTGAAAAAGTAACATTTAAGCAGAAATTGGAAGGAAAGGTAGGAGTTGGCCAGGCGATCATTGGGAACAAGTCTTTCAGGCAAAGGGACTAACGTGTGAAGGTACTGAGGGAGGAAAGAACCTGAAGCCTTGGAGGAACTGAGGAAAGCTGGTTTACTGGAGACAGAAGAGGAAGGCAGGGGGTTAGGAAAGCTACAGATGTCAGCACAGCCAGGTCTTACAGGGGCACTGTTGGCCTCAATCTCTCTTGGAGATTTAGAGGTACAGCCACTTAACTGTTGGTGACCCAGACTCCAAGGACTAGGTTTCCACATGCCACTTCCCAGAACCCCTTGGTCCTTCTCGTGGGAGAAGCTTAACCTTCTGGGAACTCTGTCTGAGTTCATCTTCTCTCCCTGTACTTCTTGACGGTTCTTTCTTCATAGAGGAATAAGTTATTCCTGCTTATTTTGTACCTATGAGTAGAAGAAATTTTTATTACAAACAGAATGACTTTTGGCTAATCTTCAGAAAGCTTTACTCCAAGAATGTACTCATATACAATTATACCTTTAAAAGATTTTCACATCTTATCTGATCCTCATAGCAACTGTATAAGGTAGAAAGTTCTATTATGCTTTCCTCATTATATAGAAAATTGCACTGAAGCTCTGAAAAATTAGATAATTCCCCAAGGTCCACTAATAAGTAGTGAAACAGTAACTGGACACCATGTCTTGTAACTATAAACCAAGTGGTCTTTTTGCTGCGTTCCTCCATTCGCTCTGAATATGAGGGTTTCTAGCATATTTTGATGTCAGTATTTGCTGTCTCTCTCTCTCTATTTTTTGCTGTCTGTATTTTTTAAATGGAAGAATAAGTCATAAAAGCTTAAAAACCAATTTACTGTGAGAGATGAAGGAAGGGAAATAGGGTAGAGGGGACAGAGATAGGAACTAGACTGCTTTGAATATACAGCAGTTTATTTGTGGATTTGACATTATGCAATGATTTAAATGATTATAAGGCAAAGTTAATTAAAAAAATTTTTTTTAATGTTTATTTATTTTTGAGACAATGCGAGAGACAGAGTGCAAGCAGCGGAGGGGCACACAGAGGGAGACACAGAATCCGAAGCAGTCTCCATCCAGGCTCTGAGCTGTCAGCCTAGAGCCCGACGCGGGGATCGAACTCACGAACCGTGAGATCATGACCTGAGCCGAACTCGGACCCTTAAATGACTGAGCCACTCAGGCGCCCCTAGGCAAAGTTAATTTTTTTTTTTTTTTATAATATATGAAATTTATTGTCAAATTGGTTTCCATACAACACCCAGTGCTCATCCCAAAAGGTGCCCTCCTTAATACCCATCACCCACCCTCCACTCCCTCCCACCCCCCATCAACCCTCAGTTTGTTCTCAGTTTTTAAGAGTCTCTTATGCTTTGGCTCTCTCCCACTCTAACCTCTTTTTTTTTTTTTTCCTTCCCCTCCCCCATGGGTTTCTGTTAAGTTTCTCAGGATCCACATAAGAGTGAAACCATATGGTATCTGTCTTTCTCTGTATGGCTTATTTCACTTAGTATCACACTCTCCAGTTCCATCCACGTTGCTACAAAAGGCCATATTTCATTTTTTCTCATTGCCACGTAGTATTCCATTGTGTATATAAACCACAATTTCTTTATCCATTCATCAGTTGATGGACATTTAGGCTCTTTCCATAGTTTGGCTATTGTTGAGAGTGCTGCTATAAACATTGGGGTACAAGTGCCCCTATGCATCAGTACTCCTGTATCCCTTGGATAAATTCCTAGCAGTGCTATTGCTGGGTCATAGGGTAGGTCTATTTTTAATTTTCTGAGGAACCTCCACACTGCTTTCCAGAGCGGCTGCACCAATTTGCATTCCCACCAACAGTGCAAGAGGGTTCCTGTTTCTCCACATCCTCTCCAGCATCTATAGTCTCCTGATTTGTTCATTTTGGCCACTCTGACTGGCGTGAGGTGATATCTGAGTGTGGTTTTGATTTGTATTTCCCTGATAAGGAGCGACGTTGAACATCTTTTCATGTGCCTGTTGGCCATCCGGATGTCTTCTTTAGAGAAGTGTCTATTCATGTTTTCTGCCCATTTCTTCACCGGGTTATTTGTTTTTCAGGTGTGGAGTTTGGTGAGCTCTTTATAGATTTTGGATACTAGCCCTTTGTCCGATATGTCATTTGCAAATATCTTTTCCCATTCTGTTGGTTGCCTTTTAGTTTTGTTGGTTGTTTCCTTTGCTGTGCAGAAGTTTTTTATCTTCATAAGGTCCCAGTAATTCACTTTTGCTTTTAATTCCCTTGCCTTTGGGGATGTGTCGAGTAAGAGATTGCTACGGCTGAGGTCAGAGAGGTCTTTTCCTGCTTTGTCCTCTAAGGTTTTGATGGTTTCCTGTCTCACATTCAGGTCCTTTATCCATTTTGAGTTTATTTTTGTGAATGGTGTGAGAAAGTGGTCTAGTTTCAACCTTCTGCATGTTGCTGTCCAGTTCTCCCAGCACCATTTGTTAAAGAGACTGTCTTTTTTCCATTGGATGTTCTTTCCTGCTTTGTCAAAGATGAGTTGGCCATACGTTTGTGGGTCTAGTTCTGGGGTTTCTATTCTATTCCATTGGTCTATGTGTCTGTTTTTGTGCCAATACCATGCTGTCTTGATGATGACAGCTTTGTAGTAGAGGCTAAAGTCTGGGATTGTGATGCCTCCTGCTTTGGTCTTCTTCTTCAAAATTACTTTGGCTATTCGGGGCCTTTTGTGGTTCCATATGAATTTTAGGATTGCTTGTTCTAGTTTCGAGAAGAATGCTGGTGCAATTTTGATTGGGATTGCATTGAATGTGTAGATAGCTTTGGGTAGTATTGACATTTTGACAATATTTATTCTTCCAATCCATGAGCAGGGAATGTCTTTCCATTTCTTTAAATCTTCTTCAATTTCCTTCATAATCTTTCTATAGTTTTCAGCATACAGATCTTTTACATCTTTGGTTAGATTTATTCCTAGGTATTTTATGCTTCTTGGTGCAATTGTGAACGGGATCAGTTTCTTTATTTGTCTTTCTGTTGCTTCATTGTTAGTGTATAAGAATGCAACTGATTTCTGTATATTGATTTTGTATCCTGCAACTTTGCTGAATTCATGTATCAGTTCTAGCAGACTTTTGGTGGAGTCTATCGGATTTTCCATGTATAATATCATGTCATCTGCAAAAAGCGAAAGCTTGACTTCGTCTTTGCCAATTTTGATGCCTTTGATTTCCTTTTGTTGTCTGATTGCTGATGCTAGAACTTCCAACACTATGTTAAACAACAGTGGTGAGAGTGGGCATCCCTGTCGTGTTCCTGATCTCAGGGAAAAACCTCTCAGTTTTTCCCCGTTGAGGATGATGTTAGCTGTGGGCTTTTCGTAAATGGCTTTTATGATCTTTAAGTATGTTCCTTCTATCCCGACTTTCTCAAGGGTTTTTATTAAGAAAGGGTGCTGGATTTTGTCAAAGGCCTTTTCTGCATCGATTGACAGGATCATATGGTTCTTCTCTTTTTTTTTGTTAATGTGATGTATCACGTTGATTGATTTGCGAATGTTGAACCAGCCCTGCATCCCAGGAATGAATCCCACTTGATCATGGTGAATAATTCTTTTTATATGCCGTTGAATTCGATTTGCTAGTATCTTATTGAGAATTTTTGCATCCATATTCATCAGGGATATTGGCCTGTAGTTCTCTTTTTTTACTGGGTCTCTGTCTGGTTTAGGAATCAAAGTAATACTGGCTTCATAGAATGAGTCTGGAAGTTTTCCTTCCCCTTCTATTTCTTGGAATAGCTTGAGAAGGATAGGTATTATCTCTGCTTTAAACGTCTGGTAGAACTCCCCTGGGAAGCCATCAGGTCCTGGACTCTTATTTGTTGGGAGATTTTTGATAACCGATTCAATTTCTTCGCTGGTTATGGGTCTGTTCAAGCTTTCTATTTCCTCCTGATTGAGTTTTGGAAGAGTGTGGGTGTTTAGGAATTTGTCCATTTCTTCCAGGTTGTCCAATTTGTTGGCATATAATTTTTCATAGTATTCCCTGATAATTGTTTGTATCTCTGAGGGATTGGTTGTAATAATTCCATTTTCATTCATGATTTTAACTATTTGGGTCATCTCCCTTTTCTTTTTGAGAAGCCTGGCTAGAGGTTTGTCAATTTTGTTTATTTTTTCAAAAAACCAACTCTTGGTTTCGTTGATCTGCTCTACAGTTTTTTTAGATTCTATATTGTTTATTTCTGCTCTGATCTTTATTATTTCTCTTCTTCTGCTGGGTTTAGGCTGCCTTTGCTGTTCTGCTTCTATTTCCTTTAGGTGTGCTGTTAGATTTTGTATTTGGGATTTTTCTTGTTTCTTGAGATAGGCCTGGATTGCAATGTATTTTCCTCTCAGGACTGCCTTCGCTGCATCCCAGAGCGTTTGGATTGTTGTATTTTCATTTTCGTTTGTTTCCATATATTTTTTAATTTCTTCTCTAATTGCCTGGTTGACCCACTCATTCGGCAAAGTTAATTTTTTAAGGCAAAGTTAATTTTTTTTAAAAAAGCAATCTTTAAAAATTGAAAATAACAAAGAAACAAAGAACCCAAAATTTAAAACTCAGTAATTTGAGCTTTATATCCTTAGTGGTATCGACCCTAAGGATAAAAAGAACTGCAAAAAATGTAGCAACGACGACAAAACCCATATATATAACTGTGTGTCCATATATTATTGGTGATGGTGTCAGTATTATTATTATTCTTTATTCTGGGGTTGTGTGTGTATTATCAGATCATACATACGAGTAATTATGTTATATTTTATCATTTTGCTGTGTTGTTGAGACCCAGATTCTCAACATGAGTGAAAAGAGTTACAGATATAAAATAAAAGGTTAATTAAAACCCTGTTAACTTGGTTTTTTAGTAGACTTTTTTAGAACAGTTTTGGGTTCACTGTAAAATTAAGCAGAAATTTTACTGCCCCATCCGCCCCAGCTGCTGTCAGCGTCCCGCACAGGAGTGGTCCATTTGTTACAGGTGATGATCCTGCATTGATATTTCATTATACAAAGTCCATGGTTTACATTAGGGTTCCTCTTGGTGTTGTACAATCAGTGTTTTGACAAATGTATAAAAACATGTATTCACCACTATAATATAGAGAATTGTTTCACTGTCCTAAAAATCCTTTGTTCCCCTTATTTGCCCCTTCCTCTTCAAGGGCCCCTGGCAGCCTCTGATCTTTTTACTACCTCCTAGTTTTGCCTTTTCTAGAATGTCATATAGTATGCAGCCTTTTTAGATTGGCTTCTTTGACCTAGTAACATACCGTTAAGCTTCCTTCATGTCTTTTCATGACTTAAAGAGCTCATTTCTTTTTAGCACTGAATAACATTCCATTGTCTGGCCATATCACAGTTCATTTATCCGTTCACCTACTGAAGGACGTCTTGGTTGTTTCCAAGTATAGGCAGTTAGGAATAAAGCTGCTGTTAAGTATCAGTGTGCAGGTTTTTGTGTAGATATACAATTCCTTTGGGTAAATATCAAGGAGTGTGATTGCTGGATTGTAAGGCTATGTTCAGTTCTGTAAGAAACCACCAAGCTATCTTCCAAAGTGACTGTACTGTATTGCATTCCCTCCATCTGTGAAAGAGCATTCCTGGTGCTCCACATACTCTCCAACATTTGATGTTTTCAGTGTTTCAGTTTTTGGCCATTCTAATAAGTGGGTAGTGGCAATTTATCGTTGTTTAATTTGTGATCCCTTAATGACATACAAGGTCAAGCATCTTTTCATATACTTATTTGCCATCTGTATGTCTTCTTTGGTGAGGTGTCTGGTTCAGGTCTTTTGTTTGTTTTTTAACTGAGTTGTTCATTTTCTTACTGTTGAGTGTTAAGATTTCTTTGTATATTTTGGGTAATAGTCCGTTATCAGGTAAGTCTTTTATAAACATTTTTCTTTATTCTGTGGCTTGTCTTCTCACTCTCTTGATTAACTGAATTTTGAATTGGAAGTTTTAGTGTGAACTCTTGATATATTTTATCTTTAAAAAAGCTACCTAATACATTACACTGAAAAGGCCTGGAAACAATGGCCAACCCAGTTAGCAGCATGTAAGCCTAATGTCCAAATTATGGTTTTGAAATACCAATTCTCACTAAAAGGAAGAAGGATTCCTGGGATGGCTATTCCAGGTCTGCAGCAGGAATTATGCAAGATAAACGTAGAATTCCTTATTATACCATAGAGCAAGGAAGTCATCAAAGACTATGACAAGGGTCACATCAAAAAGATGTAAGAGTACACACACATGAGAAGACTCCCTTTGGCCAACAGTGAGACAATTAGAATACCAATAAAAACATTAACTGAAAAGTTCATGACTTCATAATGATACTTTAAAAAACTTGTTTAAAAAAACAAAAGCTTATTATTGGTTGCTATAAGCTAGTGCTACATTAAGCATGTACCTTCCTTTTCCAATACAAATTGATCTGATTTCTAGATCTCAGGACTAACTTACAACTTACTAACAAGTACTAACTTACAGAGGACAGAGCAACATATTTTACTTTCATTTCTTCAGAAGTGAATGTGAACTACAACTGAATGCCCTTGAGAGGGATTAAAATTTCCCGGTGACATTACTTCAGCAAGAAGTATTCTTTAACGTCGAATTGGTAGGCACTAGCTTTGGAAAGGCCAGATGTTGAGTGTAGAACATATCCAGTAAAGGAGGTTTAACATGCAGCTAGAATAGCAGCATTCTTCTGCAGGTGTTTTTTTTGAAATGTTTTCAATTTTCTCTTCCACTCTGGGTTTTGATTACCACTTCCATGTAGTTGAGAGGAGATTATTGCTAATTTTATGTGATCTTGGAGTTCATCTGTTTTAGTTGGTCTTATTGCTGATGACACTACAATATATGTCAGTGCAGTATACGCATCAACACACTTTCCAAACATTCTAATTTAGTTAGATAATCTCAAATCACTATTGAGCTGCTAGCTAGAGTGCTGTCATTTAATGATATCATATACCCTGGAATTATTTACAATTATATTATCACAAAGAAAGAAGACTACACTTATTCAGTTATTAGAACAAAATTATTGTTCTTTGGATTACTACAGTAGTCTCATAATTCTTCCTTCTATTGCTATGTACTTTTATCAATTAGGAATAAGTTAGACTACATGTAATGGAAAATTCAAGTTTGCTTTGACCAACTAGAGATTTATTTTCTCTTACACAACATAAAATTGAGAAATAAGAAGTCCAAGGCTGTTACTGTCCACGGTGGTGTTAATGTTTTGGATTCCTTCTACCCGTTCTTAGATGTGTCTCTCTTGATAATGGCAAGGTCACTTTTCTGCTTCCCTACCGGCCAACCCCTGGAAGAAGGGGAAAGAGTGACATACAAAAGGTATGCCTCACCTAAAGAGGTGCATCTTACTGACCAGCACTGTGACACATGGCCACCTCTATTCATAAGGAAGGTTGAGAAATCTGAGTACAGGGTTATCCCCAGCCAAATCTGGATTGAAACAGGAAATGTAGGTAACTACACATTTTGCCATGTGTCCCTTTATTGTGTAACCTATATTTTCTTAAAGCATATGCTTCATTAATTTAGCAAACATTTACTGAGTATTGACTTTGTGCCAAAGACTGTGAATGCAGATATGAGTAAAGTACCCCATTCCTCCCATAGTTGGTAGGGAAGGGAGATAGATGTCAAAACAAGCACTGTATTTATATAAGCACTATATAACCTATAACCTTCATGTTCAAGGCAGATGCCATTGACAACTACAGTGGTTTATCCATATCATTACCAGCTCACTGACCTAGTGACTTTAGCCTAGGTCTTCCATGTACTCTAGCTTCTCTGTACCCCTTTCATCTCTAACCCCAAGTATTCGTATTTTATCAAGTTAATTGTCTTAGAAACGCAAAAATGACTACCATACTGACTTCAGAAAGTACTGTCTGTCATATTGAACATATTGGTATCCAAAATAAATAGTCAACCACTAAGTGCCCTGATCATGGCCAAAATTTTATGAGACTTTGGATTCTAGATCTTTGGACACAGGGTACTACTGAAATGGTCACTTCTTTCTCAGGAGGGCTGTGAGGACAATTATCAGCCTTCAGGAGTGAGTTAGAATAAAGGTCAGATATTACCCAGTTAAAAGTCTAAGAAACCCTTACTATTATGGATGAGCAGAGAAGAGTTTCTGTTACTCAAGCTTAGAGTATTTTTGGGGAGCATCCAGATCTCCTGCAAAGACATGACGTTTTTGTAAATGAACTCTGAGTCAAATTTGCGCTGGCATATAGGTGTTGTGATATCGCCATACCTTGACAACTAAGTGAGTTGGGCTTGCAAGATGAATATAGTGGGACTTGATCAAGGTGTTGTGTGAGTACTTGATGGTCCCTCCACATTGCACCCCAGCCAAGATCACAAAGCTGACGCCACCTCTTGTGTCTTCTAAGAAATCTTGTCTCAATATTCTCCTGCTGCAGAACAGATGTAACTGTCAAAAACCACGTGTTATGTAGGATGTGGAATATATGCCAACAAATCGCTATGAAAACCAAACATTATTTCTTAGTATTTATTAGCCAAAAAACATGTTACATTTTGGTTTTCAGTGGTGGGGTTGTATTGGTCAGCCCATACATTGGCATGTGAACTTATTTTCCTACAAAAGCAGTTGAAGGAATCTGTTAATTTTTTTGAGCAGCTCTGGTGCTCGCTTCGGCAGCACATATACTAAAATTGAGCAGCTCTGTCAACATTGTTCTGAAAAGAACAAATTAGAATGCCATTCCAGTGTGCCTATCACAATAAAAGCTTTGATAATGGAAGGAAAGGTTATCAGAGGTGGTACCAGGCTTCAGCCGGAATACAATGAAGGAAGGAGAACAGACACCCCTTCCTAACTTGCCACATTAGGGGAGTTCACCTTGGTGATGGGTAAAGGCATCAGGTGGCATAGCTGGACCATTCTGACATCTGACTGAGAAGTTCGGACTATATTCTCTGTGGGCTGGGAGGCTTTAAAACTTTTGGACAAAGAAGTGACATCATATTTACTTTTTAGTGTAAGAGCAATTCATGTTCCTTGAAAGGAACTTGACGTTTATGAAGTAGAAAATGGAAAATTCCCCTATCTAACTCCTTAAGGTACCTATTTTTAAAGGTTGTTGTATATCTTGCCAGACTTTCCCTATACTTTTATGCTGGCATATAATATATATATAGATATCTATCTATATCTATATCTATGTCATATAGAGAGAGCATATACCTATATATGCTATATTATACATTGTATACATTACATGTATACATATGCTACATGTAGTATATTATATGTACCTGTTATATGTATACAGTTAACCCTTGAACCACATGGGTTAGAGGCACCAATCCTCTCCTGTAGTCAGATACCTCAGATACCAGTGAATAACTTTTTATCTCCATATACATAAAAAGTTACGTGTGTGTGTGTGTGCGTAATATGTAAATATAAGGTATATATATTATATATATATATATCTATATATATATTTTTTGCCATAAGAGATTAAACTATACATGATGTTTTATGATGGCTTTTCTTTTACTCTAACAAGATGTTGTGAACCTTGTCCATGTTATATAGCCTCCTTTTTAACAGCTACAGAATATTCTGTTGTTTCTATTACCAGTCTCCAAGTGGTTGACATTAAGTTCATTGAGGATTACTGTTCAGGATTGCAAATAGTAGGGCAGCAGCAGCAATGAACATGTTTATACAAATGTATTTGTACACTTATGAGTATTTTTGGTAGACTCCATTCTTAGGAGAAGTAGAATTGCTGTATGAAAGAAATGGATGTTTTAAATTTTGGTAGATGTTGTCATTTTATGCTATGAAAAGTAATGTAGAAGCTGCTTTTCTACCATCAATATGAGATGGTGCTGCTGTCCCCACACCCAACTTTGTCAATCTTAATCTTTGCCAATTTGCTAGGTGTAAAAATCTTTTTATTTTTAAGTATTAGACTTATGTTTTTATATCATTTATATTTTTTCTTTTTGTGAATTGTATATTCTTTTCCTTTCTGCAATTATCTAATTAGATTTATTTTTAAAATTTTATTAAATTAAGTAATCTCTACAACCATGGAGCTTGAACTCACCACCCTGAGATCAAGAGTTGTGTGTTCCTCTAACTGAGCCAGCCAGGCACCCCGTGTTCATTTTTTTTCTTAACAGTACGAGAGCACTCTTTTCTGTTATGCACTGCAAATGTTTTATTAGTATATCTTTTCATTTTATGATCTTTTTTTGGCCATAGACAAGTTTTAGATTTTTATGTAGTAAAATTTATTAGAAATTTCTTTTAAGCCTTCTGGGTGAAGTTATCATGCTTTTAGGAAGACCATCTACTGAAGATGATAAAAATATTTTTATGATGATTTAATCTATTGTGTTCCTTTTGGCTTTTTAATTAAAGTGTTTGATATACTTGGAATTTTATTTTGGTGCACAGAGTAAGATGCACTCTCCATTCCCACAACAACCAGCCAGTTCCTCCAAAACCATTTATTAAAAATTCATCTTTTTTCCACTTATCTGAAGGGCCTTTTATATCAGAATTTCTCACATGTGGTGCATTTCCTCTCTTCTTGACTGTCTAGAGCCCCAGCCGTGGAACCAACCAAATTGGTATATTGGATGAGGACTAGTGGGAAGAGAGATTGAATGTAGCGGTGTTAGAGGGTGGTGATACCAGAAGTGAATAGTACTTAGGGGCACATGGGTGGCTCAGTCGGTGAAGCATCTGACTCTTGGTTTGGGCTCAGGTCGTGGTCTCACAGTTAGTTCGAGCCTTGCATTGGGCTCTGTGCTGGCAGTGAGTAGCCTGCTTGGGATTCTCTCTCTCCCTCTCTCTCTGTCTCTCTCTCACTCGTGCTGTCTCTCTCAAAATAAATAAATAAACTTAAAAAAAAAGTGAATAGTACTTGAAAGAGCAGTTTGGAGAGCAGTTCTTTTTGGATAGGGTAGGTTGGAGATTGGAGGAACATTGTGGTAGAAATTCTTAGCCTGTTCTGATATTCTCTTGTCTTGGCCCATTCCTTCTTGTTCTGCTTTTTTATATCACTAACAATCAAACTTTAGCCTATATCAGAATCAGCTAGAGGGCTCATTACAAACATTGCTGGTTTTGCCCCCACAGTTTCTGATTTGATACATCTGGGTACAGCCTGAGAATTTACAGTTGCGTCTAGTTCCCAGGTGATGCTGATGTTGCTGGTCTGGGGACCGCACTTTGAGCACCACTGCTGGAGAGCAGGTCCCTTTCGCTTCCATCTTAGATTACTCTAATAGTCTCTAGTTTGTTTGCTTTTCCTAGTTTTCTTGCCCTTCACCCTTTCCTGACACCAGTTAGGATTATGGTGGTGAGAGTAGAGTGGAGAGAAGGAATAAACTTGAAAGACATTACAAAAGAAAGCTTAATGGTCTTTGGAGACTGAGTAGATGTGGGGAACAAAGGAGCAGGAAGCCAAAGAGACAGTTTCTAAACATTGCCACCAGATTTACTCTTGCAGAAACACTTCTTTCATCTTGTTACTTCCCTGTTCAAGAAATCTGCAGTGAGATAAATCTAAAATGAGATTTATCTGTGTAAAATACAACTGACAGTTGACACCCAACCCGTGTGGTTTCTCCTGGTCTAAATCCAATCTCATTGTGACAAATGACGTTGCAAGTAGATCTCTGCATTACCAAATACTTTCAAGCCCGAGCCAGTGACCTACTTCAAGCAATATCCAATTTAACAATTCCAGTTCAGCAAAAGAATTTGGATAGCATTTTAGGACTTCATGTAGAATTTAATCCGAAGTACATTTGTATAAAGAACTGTCGATTTCTGAGTGTTAATTTAAACTCTATTTAGAAATCCTGTTTATCAGATGTACAACATTTTTTTAATCTCATTATCCTCTGTGCTTTCTGTATTTACCTTTTTCTTATGCTTGCCATTTGGCTATAAGAGGGGGGCATTGTGCCAGATATTCATATTTGCAATTATAAATGCAGATGAGGCCAGAATGTGTGTTTGTACAGGTGGGGTGAAATAAACAAATGACAGTGAACGCCTGTTTATCAAGATCATCGTTTTGTTGCTACTGGATTGGAAAAGAAGTAAGGAGGTGGCGCTTTGGGTTTTTAAGATACTTTGTACATGACGTTTAAAACTTGCTTTGTTTTGGGGCGCCTGGGTGGCGCAGTCGGTTGAGCGTCTGACTTCAGCCAGGTCACGATCTCGCGGTCCGTGAGTTCGAGCCCCGCGTCGGGCTCTGGGCTGATGGCTCGGAGCCTGGAGCCTGTTTCCGATTCTGTGTCTCCCTCTCTCTCTGCCCCTCCCCCGTTCATGCTCTGTCTCTCTCTGTACCAAAAATAAATAAAAACGTTGGAAAAAAAAAAAATTAAAAAAAAAACAAACAAAAAAACTTGCTTTGTTTTTAAAAGCTAACTTTTCTTATTATGCTATACGCTTGTGTTCTTTGGTCCCATGTGGGGGTGAGATTTTAAAGATGTGAGAATTACAGCTAGCTGTAAAAAAGTGCCGAACATTTGTGTTTTTAAAAACACCTTTATTGGGGTATAATTTACACACCATAAAGTTCACCTATTTTGGGTGTACAATTAAAACATCTTTTTAAGTGTACACCGTTGTGTAATCATCACCACAGCCCCATTTTAGAACATTTCCATCAGCCCAAAGGGACCCTGCATACCCATTTGCGGCCTGGTGTTCCCACTCCCAGCCCCAGGCAACCACTAATTTACTTTTTGTCTCTATAGATTTGCCCTTTGTGGACATTTAATGTAAGTGGAATCATACAATATGAGATTTCTTGCGAGTGGCTTCTCTCACTGAGTATCATGTTTTCCAGGTTCCCCCCATTGTTTGTATCCGTAGCTTGCTCCTTTTTACTGCTGAGTAGTTTTCTACTGGGTGGATGGACCACAGTGTATCCTTTTGCCAGTTAATGGGCATTTGGGTTGTTTCCACTTTTGGGCTATTATGATTAATGCTGCTGTGAACATACATGGCTGTTTGTTTTGGTATTACCTAAATCATTAATAACCAATTGAGAAAATTGGAGACATTCTGTTGCAAAATATTTTAATTATTATTGCAATATATGCAAATTATTATTAAAAATAATAAATATTTAATGTTTATTTTTAAAATAAAAATCTTATCTTAGAACATATGAGATTGCATTTTTATATTATATTAATTCCTTGTTACTCCCTAAAGCCTTTTCCAGATTTGCAATTCAACAATAATCCTGTTGTTTTATTAAGGCAATAAAACCTCATATAATAGAGCTTCACACTTAAAAAAATATATTTTCATAGTTATTATCATTTGAGCCTCACAAGAGG
Source organism: Leopardus geoffroyi (assembly GCF_018350155.1). Lineage (NCBI taxonomy): Eukaryota > Metazoa > Chordata > Mammalia > Carnivora > Felidae > Leopardus > Leopardus geoffroyi. The sequence continues at coordinate 133,993,591 of NC_059341.1, forward strand.
TAGATAGGACAAATTATTACTTGTCTCATTTGTTGCTACCGGGGGAGGAGTCTATACCCATATTCTGAGGTAATTGTTGTGGGAATCTGTCAAGGCTGTGCTTCTAGTCTGTGGCATACACACAGGGGAGGGCACATTTCAGCACCAAAGGACAACTTTTATATGTGATATAGATCCATGTTTGGAGTCTTTGTGGCTTATTCATTCCACAGATATTTACTGAGCATCTACTGTTAGGGTTAGGGTTAGGGTTAGGGTTAAGGTTAGTGCATGCCAGGCCCTGTGCTAGATGTTGGGGATTGAGGAGTAAAAGATTTAGTTCCTGCTCTCAAAGAATTAACTGTCCATAAGGGCTGTATACAAGAGAATGAATTGTAATACTGAGCCATGGGACCCCAAAGGAAGAGTATCTAATGTGGAGGGGCTTCTGGGTATAGGGAGGGGGTTATCAGAGTGTATTGATAATAGTCATAATAAATAGCTAATACCTAGTTAATACTGGGTAATAATAATAGCTAGTCCCTAGTGCTTACTCTGTCCAAGCATGTTCCAAACACTTTGCATATATTTACTCATTTAATCCTCACACTCCCCAGTGAGGCAGATAATATTTTTATCCTATTTTACAGATGTGGAAGCTATAATAAAACTAAAGTTGGTAATTCAACCAAAGTCACAGAACTAGTAAATGGCAGATCTAGAATTTGAAGTAGGCAGTGTGACTTCAGAGTCTGTGTCTCCTGAAAAGATTTCTCATAGGAGATGACACCCAGGTTGTATCTTGAAAGACAGTTTGTACCTAGTCTGGCAGAAGGGTGATTGGGGTTTGTCTACATGGTTTTCTGGACAGAAAACTATCATGAGTAAAAGTAAAGAAAGCACCTGGTTGAGAGCGAATGTGGCAGACTACTTGTTAAAAAAAGGTGGATGGCAAGAGATGAGACTAGGAAGACAGGGCTTGGTAATGAAAGGCCAGAATGCCTTCTGAGGAACTGGGGTTCTGTGATCTAATTGTCAAATGAAAGATAGCACTTTTGCCTTTGTATTAGTTTTGTTTGCGTTCATTCTTGTTTATTGTGAAATAGAGCACACAGCGAGAAAAGTGCATAAAATACAAATGTCAAACTTAATGAATTAATTTAAAAATAACCACTCCTGAGGTCAAGAAATAGGATATTATGGGGACGCAGCAGCCTCTTCATAGCGACTTTTGCTAGTCAGAGTTTTCCCTTCCCACCTATAGGTAACCACTCTTCTGATATTTTTTTCTTTTTACGTTTCCCACCTGCATACCTCTACACATTATAGTTTTGGCTAATTTTGAACACAGAGTCACCTGGTATGTATTCTTTTGTCTGGTCATTATGTTTGCAAGATTCATCCATGTTGTTGTGTTTGGCTCTTGTTCCTTCATTTTCATTACTGTATGGTACCCTATTGTGTGAATATGTCAGAAGATATTTATCCATTCTACTACTGGGATATTTGGATTGTTCCCAGTTGAGGGCTGTTATGGATAGTGCCACTCTGAATGTTTTTGTATATTTCTTTTGGGGCATGTATGCATTAATTCTCCTGGCTAAATACAGAGGAGTAGAATTGCTAGGTCATAGAGTATGTCTGTCTTTAACTTTAGAATAATGGAGAATTGTATTCTGAAGTGGAAATAACAGTTTACATTCACATAATCAGTGTATGACAGTTCCTGTTGTTCTATATCCTTGGCAACTCTTGTTATTATCAGACTTTCATTTTCTGTTTTCTTGTGTTTATTTATTTATTTTTTAGAGGGAACGCATGTGCGTGTGTGCCAGTGGGGGAGGGGCAGAGGAGAGAGAGAGAGAGAGAGAGAGAGAGAGAGAGAGAGAGAGAGAGAATCCCAAGCAGTCTCCATGCTACCAGCGCAGAGCCAGCTCGAGGCTCGATCCCACGAACAGTGAGATCATGACCTGAGCCAAAATCAAGAGTCAGATGCCCAACCAACTGAGCTACCCAGGTGCCCTGATCAGAATTTTTAGCCATTCATGGGGCGCCTGGCTGGCTCAGTTAATACAACATGTGACTTTTGATCTCCGAGTGGTGAATTTGAGCCCCATGTTGAGTGTAGAGATTACTGAAAAATAAAATCTTTACTAAATAAATAAATAGTTTTTAGCCATTCTAGTTTATAATGGTATATCATTATCATTTTGCTTTGTATTTTTCATTGTGGTTTTCTTTTGTAGTTCTCTCACTTCCTATTGAGGCTAGACACCTTTTCATATGTTTGTTGGCCAGGTAGATAATGCAGTTTTTTGTTTTTGTTTATTTGGTGATGTGCCTCATCTAGTCTTCTACCCATTTTCCTATTGAGTTATCTTGGTTTTTTTTTCCATCTTAGAATCCTTTGTTATTTCCAATATGCACCCCTTGTTGGTTTTACATTGCCTGCTTTTTCATTTTCTTGAGGATGTCTTTTGATGAGCAAAAATTATGAATTTTTATGTCAGATTTATCTGTTTTTTAATAATAAGTGCTTTTTGTATGCTGCTTAAGAAATCCTTCTCTACCCCTAGGTCATGAAAACATCATCCCATATTATCTTCTAAAAGCTTTATTATTTGTTTTTCATGTTGAGTTATATAGTTCTCCTAGAATTGAGTTTTGTGACTGGCAATTCATAATTAACTTGTTAATGCTCCTCTGCCTTCAAGATATTTTTTATATTTTGTTCAGATTTTCTGGCAGTCTCTGCAGGATGGTTGGTCCGAATTACCTAGTTTACCGTTCCCAGAAGCAGAAATCTCTTTTAAAGTTTTAGTTTCACTTTGACTTAAAAATGAGCCATTCTGGTCTAGAAAGGGACCTTAATAAATTTGCTTACTAAAACAAACAAACAAACAAACAAAAACCCTGAAAAGCTGTATAGGTTCATGGTTGTTTCTATTTTTCATATTATTTTTTTTATTTGAGAGATCAAAAAGAAGCTTCTGTTTTGTATGTATTTCTCTCAGCTATAAAATACTTTTAGATAACTTAAAGCTTCCTACATAAAATGAACAGTTGTACCTACTGCAGGATAATTTTAGAACATTAATCACAGCAAAAATTTAAATTTAAAAATATACTATCAAACATTGACTTAGATGGTAAAAAGGTTTAACCATGGTCATGGCCACCCCTCTTTCCCTCCTGTCCATATATTTAAACCTCTTTTTTGGCCAGAGATGGACTGTATGCAAACCACATCCAGAATGCTTTTCGTTTGTGCCACAAAATATGAAGAAAATGTTTTCAGTTTATGGCAACTAGATCCATGACATATGACGCTCCAGGAACTGTTTTTACAGCGCACGAGATGCACAGGAACAGAATCGCAAACTCACAGGATTATTGGCAAGGAAAAACTGGCTACGTGGCTGATGTTAAATTTGCTTTTCAAGACAGCCAGATCAAGAAATGTCTGAAGAATCTGAGACTGCAGCAGTGAGATGATTTTGCAGCTAGTAAACACAGCCTCGGGAAGCCATGGCAAGGCAGTTTCTTATGAGCCATTTACAGCTTCGAGGAGGAGAGCGCAGTGTGGGCGCCGGAGAGGAAAACCTGACGTGGCCTCCAGGGAGTGTTGCCGCCGGGGGGAAGTGGAGCCTCTCCCGCCTGCCGCACACACAGCACAGCAGACAGGGAGGGAGAGGCTCCCGGCCCCGCTGTCGCTGTCGTGCACAACCCCACCTTGCCCTCCTGCTCCTGTCTCTGAGGTTCACAGTGGAGGAGGTGAGCTTGTTTGGAGCCAAGAGGTTCGGAGGAAGCGTGGCGTATGTAGAAGCTCTGCCTCCCCAGCCACACACTTCCTTCCTGCTTATACCCTTTGACCATTTTCTTTCTCTTTTACAGTCAGTAGTTACTTGAAGTGTGATCCAAGGATCCTCCCCCTTCCCCACCCAGACCCTTTCAGCAGGGGGTCCATGAGGTCACAACTCTTTTAATAATACTACCATGATACATGCCTTTTAAACCCATTCTCTCACAAGTGCACAGTGGAGTTTTCCAGAGGCTTCATGACATTCAATACTGCAAAAAACTGAATGCAAAAGCAGATAGGAGGATACAGCTGCCGGCTCCTACACCAGCCATTAAAGATATTTGCAAAAATATGAAACAGTGGCACTTTTCTCACATTTTTAATCCTCTAAAATGTTATTTTTAATTTAAAAAATGTTAACATACAATGGTGTATTACTAATATTTTTAAATGGATATTTATGAATATCTTAATTTTTTTCTGCCTTTAATTCTTAGTATGGTAAATCTGTCAATTATAACCTACATAAACAAAAGCTCTTAATGATTTTTAAGAATTGTGATGAGATCCTGAGACTAAAATGTTTGAGAGTAACTGCTTAAAATCCTGTCAATTCCGTTGGAATGCTAGTTTCTCTCCAAAGCCCGCTCGGATTGGGTGGCCCACTGTTTTTCTCTGCCCTTTTCTAACTGCTGTGCCACGCAGTTTAGTGCTCACTCCTTGTGGAATTGCTTGCCGTGCTCAATTTCTTCTCCTTATCAATAGCATAAGACCTCTGAGGAGGGGATCATCTGTGAAATGAGAGTTTTTTGAGATGTCCATGATGTACATTGCTGAACACAGCATAAATGGTTATTGGTTAATGGTTATTCATATTATTATTATTATTATTCCCATCTTCAATATAAATATTAAAATTTCCCTAACTCACTGGTTATATTGGCGAACCAATATGCATTTAAAATTTTGTGAACCTTAATAGAAATAGCTATTTGATAAAAAAAAAAAAACCTACATAAAATCAATATGCAATATGGAAAAAACAAAGGCTCTTTGATCATGGGTCATCAATAAATCCGGTACAAAAGCTGAACATGTTAATCTGTTTAATTCTTATGTGACCAACAATGGCAGTAAAACCTGGCCATAGGCCCTTGCTCTGCATACGCTAGCATTGCGCTGGGCGCTTAGTGAGCATTTAGTAAAGCTGGCTGAGTTGACTCTGCTGTTTCAGTAGCTGCCTCTGCTGTTGGAGTAGCCAGTCGTCATCATTCCCTGCGTCCCCACCCCCACCTGCGAGTGGTCCGTGCTTGTGCTTAGGTTCTTCAGAAGGTCCTTCCTGTTAAAGAATTGACAAGCCATCGTGGACTGAGCTAGAAGGCGTTAGTTGGTTGGCCAAACTGGATTAGTAGCTGAAAGTGAGCATCCTGGCTTCATACTGCGTTTGTTTTTCTTAGGCAGCCCTCCCTGACTCACAAGATACAAAAACAAATGTAACGTCTTTATACCAGTGTCCTGCTCTCAGTCCCCAAATTCCCTTCACAGCTTCTCCCTGGAAGTCTGTGGGTCCCACACAAATAGCACATTGTCCCAAGAGGCTAGCGTTACTTTACCATGGTGTTCCTTAGAACAGAGCATGAGGCCTGGCAGGTGGTTCAGTTGCCGAGGAAATGAATGAATGCATGCATGCATGGAGTCTGTACTGTGGCCCTGGATAGACTGTTAAAGCTGATAAACAGCATCCTTATTTGAGTAGACTAAGAATATTGTACTGAATTGACTTTATTTTTTTCCCCAAAATGTCTGTGTTTATTCCATAAGAGTTTATTGGAATGTCCTTTGCACTAGCACTGTTTTCAATGATGATAATGCAGTAGTAAATTAAGACTTAGACCCTGCCTTCAGGAACCTTACAACCTAGTAGTATATGCGGCACAAGTGGAAATATATACCAAGTACAGTCGCTAACTCAGAGGGGGGACCCAGCCAGACCACCTGTGGCAAGAGGGAGGCATCAAGAAAGACTTCATGGAAAAGGTTTCCATAAGCCTGCATCTTGAAGGTGGGGAAGAAATTTGCCCTGTGAGTGGGAAGCCAGTCCAAGTAGAAACAGCAGGTACAAAGCCACCGGCACATGAAGCCATGTGGTGTTTAAGGAAAACTGAAAGCACTGTGATTTTGTGAGATGAAGCCAAGAGATGAACAGGTACCAGGCCTTGAATACCATGTAGTGAGAATTGGGGTTTATCTTGAAGATGGATGAGAGACATTGCAAAGGCTATGTGGGATTGCACTTTATAAAGGTGATTCTAATGCCGGGGGGCGAGGGGGTGGGGGAGTCTCGAGATTAAGAAAACCAGCGGAAAAAGTAGTTCTAATAAATTGAGTAAGAAATTGCCAGAATTAAAACAGTGGCAGTAGGAATAGGGAAGAGCGTACATCCTGAAATATTCGGGCATTGGAATCGACAGAGTTTGGTGAGAAAAAGATGCTGATGATGGTGCCAGATTTTTTTATTTGAGTGGGATGGTAGTATTCCCAAGTGAGGCAGAAGGAGAAGAACATAGTTTGAGGGAGGGTTATTTCATCTTAGGTGTGTTGCATTTTAAGGACCATGTGGAACGTGAGATGAAAGGCATTGACATTGGGCAGTTTATAGAAGGCTCTGAAGATCGTACGAAAGGTCAGCACTGGAGCGATTTGGGAGTCATCAAGACGTGGAGTGTAGTTAAATCTATGGGAGAAGGTAAGGACATATGTGTATAATACAAAGAAAAGGAAGGATGAATTCCCAAGGAACATGCCAGTAATGAAAGGACAAGCAGAGAAAGACTCTCCAGCAAGAGTCTGCAAAGAAATGGTCTAAGCGGTGCCACAAGTAATGAATTTGGCCCCTTCTGTGGGGTAAAGGGACTAGACATGATCCATGATAGTTAGGGATCAGAACGAGGCTCAATCCTTGAAGCCAGGAGTTGAGTTCAGTTTCCTCACCACAACCCCTGTGCCCTTGTCCCCATGTACAGAAGCAGGAACTCACCCAGCACCACCCTGCCCCTGTTTGTGCATCTGAAAATCAACAGCGTTGACAAAGGCCTTGGGCTGGCTGCAAACCCAGGGAGATAGGAGGACTCAGACAACAGCTAAGAGACCAGAAACTAAAACAGGCTTCCCCCTGGCTCAATGACTGGACCTACAGTATTCTTTTCTTTTTTTTAAGATTTTACTTTTAAGTAATCTCTACACCCAACGTGGGGCTCGAGCTCACAGCCCTGAGATCAAGCGTTGTGTGCTCCACTAACTGAGCCAGCCAGGTGCCCTGGGATCTACAATATCCTGATATCAAGATAGGAAAGGAACACCCAAATGATAAGACTTAAAGATCATTCTGATTTTTAAATGGGAAAGAGAGGTTAAAACAAAACAATTGAATAATATCCATTGTATTTGATAACGGTATTGATAGGGAAAGATCTCAAATTACAACCATTAATAAGTAAATGAGAGATAAAGGTGTTGTGACCACAGATATAAACTTCTTTTAAAAGAAACTTAACTAGAAGAGGAAAGAGGAGGAGAACACAAAAGCTAGAAGAGATTTTAGGACTAAAGGGGATGTTTTTAGGAATGTGCGGACCAGAATATTTTACAGAACTTCCAAAGTGCTGAACTTAGGTAGAGGTGACCTGAAACTGCACAGGTAACATTTCCAGATCTTGGAACAATCGTTAACATTTGTGTATTGGCAGCTAAATAGACTCATCTGCCTGCAGCAGAGTTACCTCCACCTGTGCTGCTTGGGCTTTTGATACTATTATTTGTGTTACTTAATTAAATAGGTTCCTTCTGGCCCACTTGGGCTGGGTGCCCCACTTACAGAGCTGAACGTATGGTACCCTCCTGTCTGCCCCGATTCTCCTGGCATCTGTGCCCACCTCCTGGGAAGACCTTCCCAGCACCCTTGCTGGTGTTTTGCTCCACCCCCACATCTGCTGCTTCACTTAAGATGTTTCTTCCGGGACATCTTGCTTGAAATTAGGCCAGTTGCCAATGACGTGGGCAGTCAGGGTTTTCAGTGTGACTTGTGACTCAGTTAAAAGTTTATAGTAGGCCTGACCCTTGAGCAATATGGGGGTTACGGGGACTGACCCCCTGTGCAGTTGAAAATCCCCCTAGAACTTTTGACTCACCCGTTAAACATAACTACTAATAGCCTACTGGTGACTGGAAGCCTTACCGATAGTATAAGTAGTCAATTAATACATGTTTTGTATGTTTTATTTATTTTTTTTTAATTTTTTTTTCAACGTTTATTTATTTTTGGGACAGAGAGAGACAGAGCATGAACGGGGGAGGGGCAGAGAGAGAGGGAGACACAGAATCGGAAACAGGCTCCAGGCTCCGAGCCATCAGCCCAGAGCCCGACGCGGGGCTCAAACTCACGGACCACGAGATCGTGACCTGGCTGAAGTCGGACGCTCAACCGACTGCGCCACCCAGGCGCCCCAATGTTTTGTATGTTTTATGTATTACATACTGTATTCTTACAATAAAGTAATGTAGAGAAAATGTTTTTTTAAATTTTTGAAAAATATTTATTTATTTTTGAGGCAGAGAAATAGAGCACGAGTAGGGGAGGGGCAGAGAGTGAGGGAGACACAGAATATGAAGCAGGCTCCAGGCTCCGAGCTGCCAGCACAGAGTCCGATGCGGGGCTCGAACTCACGATCCGTGAGATCATGACCTGAGCTGAAGTCAGATGCTTAACTGACTGAGCCACCCAGGCATCCCAGGAAAGAAAATGTTTTTAAGAAAATCATAAGGAAGAGAAAATACATTTATAGTACTATCCTGTAAAAAATCCACATAGAAATGGACCCACGCAGTTCAAACCCATGTTCACTCCAGAGTGAACTGTATATAATAATCTGCATCCCAGAATTATGCCCGGAAATTAAACTGATAGCAATGGTGAGTCCTGGGTAAGGGTAGTGGGAGAGGGGACTTGTCTCTATCACTTGAATTTTTTTAAGTGAGAATTAAATTTAAAAGGATCGTCCTGAGTAATCAAATTTGAAAATTAAAACTATGCCATGTCAGAGGTGGTACTAGTACAGTGGATCTAATTTATTGGATATGTCTGTCTTTCAACTTGGCATATTCCCTAGGAGAGATGTAGGTCTGATCACGTCCCATGAGTAAGGTTAGGCACTGGGCTTGGAGGAGCTCTTGAAGTTTAGCAGGTCTGGCAGTAATCTAGTCCAAGGCCCACGGAATCTTCCCAACTGTGTGTGAATCTCAAGACAGTCTGGCTGCTCTGCAAGAGGACCGAGAAAACCAGAGAGCTTCAAATAGTTTCAGTGTTACTTGTGACTCAGTTAAGAGTTTATAGTACGGATGCCTATATATGATCCGGTGGTAGGATTATAGTGTAGTTCTGAACATTTCAAAATGACTTCTGAAAGAATTTGCCATTGCTTATACCTTAGAAGGAAAATAGTGCTGTAGATGACTTCAACTAGATAATTCAAAATGTTGATTTCAGAGCCAAATGTTATGTTTATCTTGAGTACGAGTGCATCTGATACAGAGGTTCACAACCCTGTGGGGAAAGTAAGGAAGCTGTTCTGCAAAAACTGGTTTCCAGAGTTCTTGAAAACTGCCCAGTTTCCCTCGCCTGCCCTTCCCGTGCTTCAACTCCTTTTCCCTCTCTGAACATAAGCAAGCATCTGAGCCCGCCTACCAAGCAAGCAAAGGACTGAGCTGGCCGCCGTATCCTTCTAAACTTGTCTGGCAACAAGATATGTAATGATGGGTTACTTTGTGAAGCTGGTACAGAATTTAGATACCTGGTGAGTCTAGAGAAGAAGTCATGTTTAGCCTGTGCAGAAACTAATCAGAACAGAGAACTGAAAATTAGGATTGTCCTCTTGATAGTCTGTAATTGACAAAAAAATGAAAGAATCGAATCTATCTCTGAGGTGCTGAGGGTCACACACAACTACATAGCTGTTATCCTCCGTGAGGGCCAGACCCATCTGGGAAGTTCCAGCCAGTTTCTTCAACTCTCCCCAGTGCCGTTTAATGGGAAGGCTCCAGGCTCTACACTGGCGTGCTGACTTATCAGGAACATGTCAGGATTTAGTTCAGCTTATGTTTATTGAACTGCTCAATACCAAATTCAAAGATGTGTCACCACAGAGAGCCTTTGTTGTCAAGGAGCCCCTGTTGAGTGTGGAAATCAGACCCTCAGACACTACTGATACTATATGGTATGTCTTAGGGGAGGGACACTTTGTGCAGCCAAGGAGGGTACAGAAAACTTTCAGGAGATAATACCTGAGGCAGATCTTGCAAGAGGAGTGGATGAGAATCAGGCTAAGGGCCCTCAGCAGACATTAGTGCATGTGCTGTGGGCAGGGGAACCACATGCAATTCCCATGAATAGGATATGAAGGATATGATGGGGCTAGAGAGATCTTGAATTTTGCCGTAAGGGTAGTGGGTAGTTATTGATTGAATTTGAGCAGTGATCTATTCAGAGGTCACATTTGCTTTTTAGAAAGAAAGATTGCTGGGACAACAGTGTCTGTAGTAGAAGGATAGGGCTAATAATGAAAATATCACCAATACTCACCACAGCTCAATTCCATCTGGGATTTATTTATTCAAACACTGTTAAAAAAATAAGCAAAGGGAGAGTGATGACAGATAAGAGGGCAGCAAGGTGCTTTCAAGATTCCCTGAAGCACACTCTCAAACACTGCAGCATGATGTGGGACTAAAGCTGTACCTCATAATCTGCAGCCTTGGGAAATGGGACGCACTTTCTCGGACAGAAACATTAAGTTTCTTGATCATGAGACAAGGGCACAACTTCCAAATAGCGACAGACTTTCAGACAGCAGTGCGGGTTCTAATCACAGGCGAGTTTCTGTTGGGCTTGTGCGGCCTTGTTTTGGCCACTTTTGCACACACACAGAAGTCCAACCTTAAGCAGGATCTCCTTCTGGTATTTGTTTCTGCCATTGTAAAAGGAAGGGACTGCCTTGGGACCTCTAAATGTCTGATATTAAGTGGCTTTCATTTCATATATCTGTATGTTCACATGTGAGTACATATTTCATATATAAAGAGAGAGACATTCCATCATGAAATAAACACGATTTTCCTTGCATTTATTAGCAACTTGCTATGATCTGATTTGATTTTGAAGAGGCCATTCCGGCCATTAACTGGGAACGGACGCACTGGGGAGGAGCAAGAGTAGGGGCAGGAGACCAGCTAAGAGGCCTCCACAAGTGAGGGATGATGATGGCAGTGGGAGAGAAGAATTCACATACCGTGAATCAGAAGTGACAGGTTGCTGACAAGCTGAGAGAGGGCTGGGATAGGGCAAGAAATCTAGGATGAACCCGAGGTTCTGACCCAAGCAACTGGGGGAGGATAAGACAGTGGAGATGGGAGAATGAAGTCCGGGAGGGCAGTGAAGAGAGTGCTCTTTGGGATGCATTAAATCTGAAGTGATTATGAGACACCCTCATGTCAAATGGAGAAGTTGGAAAGGCAACTTGGCATTTTCCTGATAGAACAAATAAGGTAAAATAAAGGATAGAGGTTTAATATAGGTTTTAGTGTTTCAGTTCACATTTTTAAAAAAAGATTTTATGTGTTTGTTTTGTTTGTTTTTAAGTAGGCTCTATGCCCAGCATTGAGCCCAGTGTGGGGCTTGCACTCACGACCCGGAGATCAAGACCTGAGCTGAGATCAAGAGTTGGATGCTTAACTGACTGAGCCACCCGGGCGCCCCTCAATTTTATTCTAAGTAATCTTTACACCCAATGTGGGGCTCGAGCCCAACCCCAAGATCAAGAGTTGCACACTCCACTGACTGAGCCACCCAGGTGCCCCTCAGTTCACATTCCTAACCACTTGCCTTTATTAAGCGTGCAGTTGGTGCCCTGCCCTATACTAGGTGTTTTATATGTATTCCATTTAAACTTCCAAAGAACCCTATGAGGAAAGTGCTGTTGTTGTTCTCAGTGTTGAATGAGGAAGCTGAGGCTTGAGAGGCTAGGCCGCTGGCCCTGCAGTCCGTGGTGGTAGACAGAAGAGCCCGGACTTGTGCTGGGCTGCCTGAATTCAGAACCGTGCGCTGCCATCTTGCTGTGAGCACGCAGCTCATTGTGATTTTTTTCTCTTTTCAGGGTTTTGGTTTTTTGCACTGAATGTAGTCTAGACTCATCTTCACGGGCTTGTGTTGCCCCAGAATACTGTCGAAGGTAAGTTTTTAAAATTTAAATCTGTGTATTGGCAGTGAGATGGGAGAGTCTTCATCTTAAAAAGAAGAAAAGTACATTTTGACGTTATCACTCCTTCCCCAGGTTGTTCCATGAGGGTCTTTAAAGTGGCCACCACATCATCACATCAATTGATTGCATTTCTACTTCAGTAGGTCCCTTTAAAAAGCACATCAATCTAAATGATTGACACTGACATTCGGTACCTCATCCTTTTTATAAAGCTAGAATTTGTCATTAGGATTTAGCAATCCCACAGTTTCCTGTGAGCATATTCCTAGCTTGTCTGCCTCTAGCCTGTCCTTACTCCGGTCTGTAGTCCACCTTACTGCCAGAACCAGCTTTCTAAATGATATATTTACCTGTGTCACTCCTTTGCTTAAACAGCTCTCATGGTTCCCAGTTGCTACAGATACCATCCTATAAACCACTTCAAAATCTAATTCCAATCAATGTTTCTGGCTGCTTTTTTAGTGAGCCCCTATCTGTTGTAAGCCTTACTAGGCCATTTTCTATTTCCCAAATATTTAGTTGTCTTTCATGGCTTTGTGCCTTGGTCAATGCTTTTCTCTTTGGTTAGAGTTTGGAATAAGAGGGGAAAACACAAGCTATCCACTCTTTTTTCCTGTATCTTTCCTACTGTCCCCTTCTCCCAGGCCCTCTGGGCAGAATTTCTTTTTCATCTATAGTCTAGGAGGGCCTGTTATTATTACAGTAATAAAGCAGCGTTTTACAGTAGAGTTATTTATTTGTCTCTGCCTCCGTTACTAGTCTATAAACCCTTTGAGACTTCTTGGAAAGGAGCTAACTGGCTTTTCAGTGCCTATTGGCTGCTCCTAGATACCTTGCTGAGTGCTATGCGTATAGTATTTAATTTAATCCTTACAACCCCTCCTCCTGACCAGTATTATGGATGAAAATAATGAAGATCAGAAAGTTAAGTGCCCAAGATTACACAGCTAATAAGTGACAAAGAATACTGATTTTGCTCCTTCAAAGCCAAAGCTCATTCTGCTACACCACTCCAGCTGAGCCCTGGGTGGCATGTGGTAGGGACCCAGTAGATATTTATTGAATTGATATCTATTGCAATTTAAATAAAAAGGACTTTAGTTGATTCAGTCACGCCTACATAGAAATATATTGAGTGTCTATTAAATTCCAGGTATACAGTTTTAAGCAAACTGTGTATACAGACATTAATGAGATACAGTATCTGGTGTCAGAGGGTTGACAGTCTACTAAGGGAGGCATCTATGTAAGGAAGTAAAGTCAGTGGCATGTTATAGATCACGTACTAGATTTCAGACAGGATCCGCTGGGGACACTGAGGAAGGAATCACCAGTTCTGCCTGGTGGTAGATCCGGAAGCACTTCGTAAGAGCTGAGTCTTGAGTGATGAGAGTAGGTATTCTCTGGCGGTACCCGGGGAGACAAAGGCAGAGGGAGTGGTACAAGCAAAAAGATGGAAACCAGAAACAATCTGGCATATTCGTGAAGCTGTAAGTAGTTCATTACGGCTGGAACAAAGGGAAGAAGAGGTCTGGCCCACGACACTGGAAGACACAGGTGAGGGCTGGATCCTGGAGGGCCTTGAAAACATTAACATATTTGCCAACTTTTAGAGAAGACCCGGCGCAGATGCTGTGTGATGTATGGTTTTACTCATATCTGGTCATTGACACTTGTCGAGTCCTGTCCCATGTGCGCTGAAGCACTGCCAGGTCATGACTGTCGGTCACTTACCATGGATGGCAAGCTGGTGATAGCTCTGAGGCGGAATCATGTGCTGAAGCAGAAATCAAATGCTTATGTTGTCATGTCATCTTTGACAACTTTACTACCACTTGTACGCCCCCTCCAGGGCCTTTTCACACAAGTGGACTTTGCCTTGACTTTTCATCAGTCTGGTAACACTGATACACTTGGCCCCTTTGTCACTTCACAAGTGGAACCCCTAACTCAACCATATACTTCCGCATTGCCTTCTTTATTTTCCCTCCATTTTGTCAAAAGGGCAGTAAAACTCAAGTAGACTGTTAGACACGACTATAAGCCTTGGCTTCAAACAAGAATGTCACCAAGGCTTTTTCAAGATACACCTTAAAAATATTAAGAATAGTTCCAAAACCACACACACACACACACACACACACACACGCATACACGCACACAGAGTAAATTAAAGAAAGAACAAATAGAAAAATAGGTGTTGATATGACATATAGTAAGTAGACAGATACATGGTGGTAATCAGGAAAGATTTTTCGAAATAAAAATTGACTGGATGCTAGGAGGATAGAGAGGCTGATTGGCAGTGAGGGGAAGGGCTTTCAAATGTGGTGTGGACTGCGTAGATAGAAATTAAGTTAGCAAGTTGTGTGCAGAGAATAGGAAGATTTTCCAGAGTGAAGTGGTATAGTGGGTGCACAGGGAGTAGCTAGAAATAGAGCTGAAAAGTTTATGAAGTAAAAGTCTGCTATTCATGTTATGGTAATGGGACAGTTGGGAAAATCAGACTGATGCAGAGGAGAGGTTCTGAAGCGGAGAAGTTCCAGATACTGGTTGGAATTGAAGGGACCTGATAAAAAACATTCTTTCTACTGCCTAAGTTCTAAACCACAGACATAGAGGGTGAGGGAGTAAGGCAGGTGGAGATCAAATTTTCACTTCTATTACTAATAAAGTTGACATAGAACTGGCTCGTTTCTAACAGCAAGTCGGTTTTCTAATACTCAGCTCTGGAACTTAACAGGTTTCTTTACCCAACAGCACTATCAGGGATAGACCTGCCTCCTAGAAGAAGGGAGGAGCAGAGCAAAACTAAGGCCCCCACGGGAAAAGGGCTGGAGGAGGGGCACGCCCAGTCTCCCTTCCAGACTCAATGACTGGACAAGTCACTTCACCCTGACAGCCTGCGTTAGGGATAGAAGGCCAACAGTAGTAAAGGGATATTGCCCCACATGGAAGGAAACATTGAGAGCCAGCAAGTTTTCCTCCCCTAACCCATGCTGGCTCTTGTCTCCTCATGCATTGGTCTGAAGTAGTAATCCAGGTCTTGTGAGGTGTGTCCCTCCCCTCTAGGGCAGAGGGGGTCTCAAGACAGTCCTGCTCCCACTTTCAAGAGGACAACCCTCCACTACCACCCACTCTTCTCTTGGGTATTCTCTTGGGCAAAATTGATGAGCCAAATAGATTTTGCCCCCAGGTACCCTAAAATGGATCAGAACAGTATATAAATTAACATCAACTCCAAGGGTCAACAAAATTGTTTCAGCACTGTCCCCACAGCCACCCAGTTAAGAAAGCACTGTCCTGGGGCGCCTGGGTGGCGCAGTCGGTTAAGCGTCCGACTTCAGCCAGGTCACGATCTCGCGGTCCGTGAGTTCGAGCCCCGCGTCAGGCTCTGGGCTGATGGCTCAGAGCCTGGAGCCTGTTTCTGATTCTGTGTCTCCCTCTCTCTCTGCCCCTCCCCTGTTCATGCTCTGTCTCTCTCTGTCCCAAAAATAAATAAACGTTGAAAAAAAAATTTTTTTTAAAAAAAAGAAAGCACTGTCCTGCTCAGGAGCAATAATTCCTGATCAAATTATATTCCCAGAACGCAGTACTCAGTCTTACTAAAGGCTGTCGCAAAGCCACGGTGGCATCCGAGGGAGGGATCTGAGAATCAATTTGAAGTCTGGAAAAGATGGGAAAGTGATTTCATAGGCAAAAGTAGTGAATATCCCAGGCGATACTGGATGATAAAGAACCTGTAAGGTTCTTTGATCTCCACCTGCCTTACTGAGGGAGGGAAGACGGCTGAGGTCCTCTTGTTTGAGCCTCTCCAAGGTATCCAGTTAGCCCATGCCAGTGTGCGCCATCCATGACGTGGACACTTCCACCCGATTTGGAAAACTCTGCCAGCAGGAGGTGAAATTTGGAACTGGGCCTTTCCTATGTCTGGAAAAAACCCAACCAATGTACACTGTCTTCTGCTTTAAAGATTAATCCTTGAAGCATCTCCTTCTTTTTGCAATATTTAGGGATTTATAGTAGTGGCAGCCCCAGGTACCCAGTTCCCTCCCTCCCTCTAGAAGTTCCCTGCCTTCCTGCCTTTTAGGAGTATAGTGAGAAACCTCTTCATTTCCATTGCCTGTGTAAGCCGAGCACAAACAATTCAAACGTAGAACCTCACTGGTTTCGTAGCACATGCGCTGTTTGAAATTCAGCTGCCTCACAGCTTATGCACAGCAAATAATTGTTCCCCTCATTAATATCTAAAAGGCCTGTATGAAGAAAGTCTCTTTTCCCTAAAGTCTAATCTTTGCCTCAGCCATGCCTGCTTAGGAAAAGCTGTGCCTGCATAATTCAAGGTCAGGCAGCAGTCTTCTGTACTTTGAGGCCACCCAAGCCTGCTAATGCTCTATTCCCTTTGCTGAGGCCAGCACGGCTGGCATTTGCTTGCTAGGCCAGAGTGGCCGATGTAGGCTGAGGCCGCTTGCACGGCTGACATTTCGATGAGCTTTTCAGTACCGTCGCCGCCGCCCGCCACCACCGCCACGACTGACTGTGGCCCATTTCTTTGCTGCCGCCAGCAAAGCCCACGTGCCTGGTGTATGCCGTCTCGTCTCTATAGAAACAGCCACTTACCTGAAGACAAAGTTACCATAACTACAGTCACCACTAATGTCAAAATACAGCGTGGCTGGTGGTTTGTAAGCTTCTAATTCAGCCTCAGTAGTGTAAACCTGGTATTTGACAGTAAAAACTCGTGTGGCCTGATGCAACCTCTACAAGGGTAAAGCATGTTGCTCTCTCACTAAAGACCAAGGCCCAAAGTCCTGACCCAACAGAAGCCTTAGAAATTCCATATGCATTTTATTTCACTCCTCCAATTTCCCTTCATGTGTGTTTACCAAAACTCTAGTCCCATGCACCAGATAGTATGGTCTTTGAGAGACCCAGTAAATAGCGCTCTTTTTCCCTTGGCTGAGTTCTGTATCAATTGAGAAATCAGATAAAAGAGTGGGGCATTTATTACTAATAAAGCTATAGTGGGGAATGTGGCTTACATCTACAGGCAAGTGAACTTCCTAGCACTGAACAGGCTTACCTAGTCCCAGGCAATTGTGAGGGGCCTTCATTTAGGGGAACTAGCACAGAAGAAAATGCATGCTCCTTGGGAGCAGCTGGCTTCCAAAAGGAAGAGAGAAGGGCTGACCTCACAGGCCTTGTTTCTCCTTCTGACATTAGAAAAGATCCATTGGGACGGGACTTGTGGAAGGTGGAGAGAGGAGCCAGAGGGAAAGCTCAGGAGAAGCGAAGGAGGGTTCCTCTTTTCCAGCACATTAAAATGGAAATGGCACAGAAATCATTGGGGTGTTTTTCTTCATCAGCTGTGCTTGTAATGTATCATCTATGAGATACAGTCTATTTCTGTAAAGCAGAATGAGCGCTTAAGGACATTTGTGAGGCAATTTGCATACGACATCTTTCTAGGTAGGTTTCCGGTGAGTGTTTCCGGTGCTATTAATTTAATTTTCATGGAAAGAACAAGTTTGTTTCTGCACAACTGTCATTAACAGATGAGGGGCAAAACCAGCTCAAGAAAGCCTGTTTCACTTGCTGGAAGCATGTGTTTCCCGCAAGGAATGGGCAGCGTCAGTTCGTCTGGAGTGAGTGAGGGGGGATGATTAGCAGACCTTCCACTGTACCAATTTTACAGTTCATTTCATGTCCCATAAATACACATCGGTTCCCCAAAAACCCCATTAGGTGAGCACAGTAGATTTTTTGATGCTCTTCTCCCACCCAACAGATGAGGAAACAGATTCCCACACCAGAACCACATTACCTGCCTCCCAAGGTGCTGCGTTTTTCAAGAGATTCTCTGCCCACACAAAAGATAGTACGTGCCAAGCTTCTTTCTAGCTTTTAGATTTTGTAGCTATGAACCTTTTAAAGTATTAGAGAGGTTTTACTTTTTTTTTTTTTTTTTTTTTTTTTTCAACGTTTATTTATTTTTGGGACAGAGAGAGACAGAGCATGAACGGGGGAGGGGCAGAGAGAGGGAGACACAGAATCGGAAACAGGCTCCAGGCTCTGAGCCATCAGCCCAGAGCCCGACGCGGGGCTCGAACTCACGGACCGCGAGATCGTGACCTGGCTGAAGTCGGACGCTTAACCGACTGCGCCACCCAGGCGCCCCTAGAGAGGTTTTAAATTATTAGTTACCTGTATTACATGGAGATTTGTGTCAGTTTGAGTAATTATTGTTCAGTAATTACATATTTAATGAATTAATTTGAATGTTACATATGCTTTTAGTAGTTTCCTTTTGGTACACTTTAATTCATAAAATTTTAACCAATGATTCATTTTATTCTTAGGGGAAAAATTAGTACTTTTTATTGTCTTGCCCTAGGATAGCCCATTCTCATGTAAAAGTAAATTAACTGATATTTAGCTTATTAAGCAAATTCTCTTAAAATAAAAAAGTGGGATCAACCATTAACGTGTACCCTTATTTCAGTTATAAAATACAGTGAGGGGCACCTGGGTGGCTCAGTCGGTTAAACGTCCGACTTCAGCTTAGATCATGATCTCACGGTTTGTGAGTTCAAGTCCAGTCTGGCTCTGTGCTGACAGCTGGGAGCCTGGAACCTGCTTCGGATTCTGTGTCTCCTTCTCTGTCTGCCCCTCTACTGCTCACGCTCTGTCTCTCTCTCAAAAATAAATAAACATTAAAAAAATTTAAAATATATATACCACGAATATCGAACATAAACTATAAACCTAGGAAACCTGGACAATCTCAACGGCTTAGAATGCTGTGCAGACGGGCCCACTTCTTAGGTGGACGTCCTTTCTCTCAGGTCACTATTTGTGCGGTGTGAATTGCTGAAGATTTTCACTATCACGTCTGCCAAAAGTCAAGAAAAAAGAGGAAAGAAATCTAGAACTGTGTAACACCCCAGTGCCTTAAACCTTTCCTAACTATCCTACCGTAAGATGGTGAAAATTCCCTCTTACCTCTCTGCTTTCTTTCTTACCGAAGATGCATGGGTGTACTTACACGCACACGCACGTGTGTTACTTACGCTCATCACTTCACTGTATCTATGGTCTTGGTGATACAATTTCAATCTAATCTTTGAAAAACCGATTTTTTCACTGAATTCCTTATTTTTTTTCTCTTCTTACCTCTTCCAGGCGGTATTTGTGTGTTTCTGCAGAGTTTTGCACAGAGTCTGTTCCAATGCAAACCAATGAGGGAGAAGTGTCGGAAGAAAGCAGTTCCAAGGTCAGTGGACTACTAAAGATGCAAACGGTTGGAGTAGGAATTAAAAACAGAGGCAGAGGAGTGGGTGTTTTGTTTTAGGTGAATTTAGGAATTAGCTTGATTTAGATTCAAACCTAACCTAAGGTTGAGAAGATTTTTTTTTCTTTTTGATCTCCATTTTTGTTATGCCCCATGAGCAATTTAAAACAAATTTTACTGAACTCACAGAGAACTTTATGCTTCATTTGTACAACGGTAGCACTTTATCTTTTAACATTTTATTGTGCAAGTTCTGTATTCTTATTTTAAAAATTAAAATGAGTCAGAAGTATTTGAGGTAAAAAGTAAAAGCCTGTCCCTTATTCCTGTCTCACAGAGACATTATTTAGACAGCTATTTTTAAATTATTTAGACAGTTTTTTAAAAATTTTTTTAACGTTTGTTCATTTTTTGAGAGAGAGAGAGAGACAGAGACAGAGCACGAGTGGGGGAAGGGCAGAGAGAGAGGGAGACACCGAATCTGAAGCAGGCTCCAGGCTCCGAGCTGTCAGCATACAGCCTGATGCGGGGCTCGAACTCACAAACCGTGAGATCATGACCTGGCTGAAGTGGGACGCTTAACCAACTGAGCCACCCAGGCGCCCCATAGACAGTTTTTATTATAAATGTTTAAACAATAATTTGTTAGGTTTGGTTTTTCAAACTAGGGCTTGAATGTCACCATGTGTTTATGTATATCTCTGTGTCTGACTCCATGTCCTGACTCATTCTCTACCTGGTCACGTGGGACTGTCAGTATCACCTTCATGTCTCTCTCCTTTCAAAATTGTCCCTAGTCCTTCCTGGGCACACCAAGGGTATCTCACCCTGTGTCCTGGACAGTGCCCAGCACCTATCACTTCATCTGCTGCCCTGGACCTTCCTGAGGGGAGTCTTTCTGTTGCTGCCAGTGCTCCTGGTACTCTCTGTGGGAGGGCTTTTCCCTCTGGTCACTAGAATGCAATTTTGTATGACCTAATCGCTTTCTTGCAGAGACTTCAGCTGATTTAGTAAAAGCCGCTATTGTAAATACTGAAAGAAGACAAGTTGACAGAGTTATTATTAATATAAAACTTCAGAAGCCCTTGAATCCTTTGGAGGCACAGTGACTATTTCTTATATTTTTCCCAAGGACCACTTCAGGGCTTATTTAATTTCCCTGCTGTGTACGTAAGAGAGAAAATTGAATAGCGCTAACACAGTTACCCATGAATCTGTCTTATTGTTCCACACTTTAGAAGTTAAATATGAAAATTATGTTCTGTAAAAAGTCTTTGATGACATATCAAGAAATCCCAAGGCGAGGAAATGTACTTCATTGGCCTGATTCCCTTAGAAAGAGACTCATCTGATCTAATTTATTTAGTATTTATGTGCCCATGTTGTCGCACGGATCTGAAAGCAGATACTATTTTGTCTCTTATATGTGGCTTTGACTCATTGAATGCAGTGATCAGTTTTCTTAGTGTCCAGTCCATATTATACAGTGGAGCTGTGCATTACTAGGGAGATTCCAGTTCTAGTGTGGATTTACATACACATCCTGGGCTATAGCTGTTTATTTATGTTTTCTCTTTTATTCTTTTAAAATGAGGTATTATAAAAAATGATACACATTTATAGTCACTTAATTAATTAATTCACAAACACTTATGGGATGCCAAGTATGTACTGATGTCCTAGGTGGCATGCAGAGTTACATAAGGTAGGGTCTCTGCATGTTGGGAACCTCTGGTCTCGTTGAGGGAGTTAACCATAGCATAAGGTGACAATGGTGGTGTTAACTGTGGTATTGGCAGCTGGGTCAGAGCAATGAATTCCTTCTGGAAGGAAGCTTCCTGATAGAGGAGGTAGCACTTGGGTTTTGTTGGGAAAACAAGAGGTTCTTTGTTTTTGTGGGTTGGTGAGTGGTGGATAGGAATAGGAAGGGCACTTAAGTAGAGTGAACCCTATGTAGCACATGTAACTGTTCATGAAATCTAATAGGAAACAGTGAAAAGGTTTGAGTGTGTTTTTTAGATATCTTGCTGTGTATTAAACCACACCAAAAATTAGTGGTTTAAAACCACCATTACAATCTCCTGGGCAGAAGAATTCTGATTCATTTATGTAGATTACTTCACCCTCAAGGATGCGGAACATAACTTCCCCTTCCTTGAGTGTGGCTTCACACAGTGGGGAGCCTGACAAGCAGCATCTCGGCCAGGTGGTCAAGGTCTGCGTCGACAGGATAAGTCATGCTTATAGATAGGATGGACCTTTGATGTGATGTGCTGAAATGGCACCTTACTTCAGTGGTCTTCTTCCCCCAAACCCATTACGCCACCCTAATCCTGAGAGAAACATCAGGCAGATCCCGATAGAGATCTGCAAAACACCTGACCAAGAGTACCCTCAGAACCGTCAAGGGAAAACAAGATGTGTCTAAGAAACCATCATAGCCAAAAGGAGTCTAAGGAGACGTGACGATGAAATGTAATGCAATATCCTGGATGAGATCCCGGAAAAGAATAAGAATATTAGGTAAGAAAAGAGAAAATCTGAATAAGGTATGGATTTTAGCTAATACTAATGTGTCAGTATTGGCTCATTAATTGTGACAAAGGTACGGAGATAAGATTAATAACAGATACATATATGGGAAATCACTGCAGTGTTTTATCGTCTCTCGTGATCTGTGATTCACTGAGCTCTATAGGGCAGTTCTGCTCCAAAGTGGTATTGGCCGAGGCTGTAGTCATCCGGAGGACCAACTGGCTAGAAGTGTCCAAAATGACTCACTCACATGGCTGGCAGCTGGCAGTTCAGCTTGAGGCTGTTGACCTGAGCATCAAGGATCCTCTCCACGTGACCTCCGTACAGGGCTTGGGTTTCTCACAGCATGGCGACTGGGATCCAAGAGGGAGTACTGCATGCGTGCAGGAGCCGCAGACTCAGAGGTCACACAGCTCTGTTTTGTCTACCTTGTGCTGAATTAAAGCAAGTCACAGGGCCTCCCCAGATTCAAGCCGAGGAGCCCTCTCAGGGGCATTCCACCTCTCAATGGGAGGACTGGGAGAAAATTTGAGGTCATCTTTCATCCACCCCATAGTGATTAGAGTGTTGGGTGCCAGTTGAAGAGAAGGGAATGACAGAGACCATTAGTCAAGATTGTCTTAGGCTAAGGAGGTTCAAAAACAGGCAACAGATTTCTAAAGCATGGAGGTGAGATGTGCATTTTACTTTTATGATTTGCTCTCATAACAACTAGTGTTGATGTACAGGAAAGACTAGAATATCTGTTTCTTGACACTCAAATTCCCTAAAGGAAGAGAATCTAATTGACCTGGCCCAGCCTGTGGCCTGATTTCCATTGGGTCTTGAGTTCTCTGAGTAGGATGGCAGGGACCACAGATGAAGAAGGAGACACCATGAAAGGACACGTGAACCAGGAGGCAACAACCAGCCCTCCTAGGACAGTCCCCAGTCAATGCTGATGTAATCTTGCACTACATTTCTTACCAAGGACAGACTAGAATTTTTAATTTCAGCTCCACAGCTATTTTTCACTTTCCATTTAGTATAATTTAGGTTGATATTCTAAACGAGTTGGTGTTGGCTTACTAGTTGTAGAAATTCTGTAGCTACAGGCTTGGAATGTTTATTTTGTAAGTGAAATCTGGCAAGCATAGTAAAATCATCATAAAACGGAGCAGTGGAGGGTTTGTGATCTTCTTCTCTGTACTTCTTTGTGTAGTTAAGTGTTTTATAATAAAAACAATAAAAAGATGCTCTAGAGTTTAAGAATTATAGCTATGGATTTAAGCGCCCATGTGTCTTTATTAATTACCATAAATAAAAAACACTTACTGAATCAGGAAGCCAACATTTTAGTTATAATATTCTCTTTATTGTTCTCAGAGGTAACAAATGAATAAATGTAGTCTTCGTCTACAAAGGATAAAGTGATCTATTGATTGGCTTTACAACAAAGAGTTCAATGAGGTGATTTAGACTGTCTCCTGCTTAAGTTTAGGATCCCTCCATCTGAGACTGAATCCTATTTAACAAATTATAACAAGATTTTATGGCTTTTGGTATTTGAAGAGCAGACTGGGAAAGAAACCATGCAGGATAAGTATTTTTCCCATTTGTTTTCCTAGCTGGCAAACAACATAAATTAGATTGGATTCCAGGTCTGGCTCCAAAGTCCATGCTGACTTCAGTCCTCCATCCTGAAGAAGTTAAATGCGGAGTAATCGATTCTGATTACTTCTATCAGAGAAACTTCTTAGATCATTCACCTGGGTGTGCTAGAAGGCCTACAAAGGGAGTAGGTGCTTTGTGCATTTGAATAATTCATATAGGTTTGGTGTGGACACAGGCTTTCATTTCTCTTGGGTGAATAACCAGGAGTGGAATTGCTGGGTCGTATGGTAACTTTGTGTTTTATTTTTTGAAGAACTGCCAAACTGCTTTCCAAGTGGCTTCACCGTTTCCTATTCCCCCCAGAAATATATGAGGGTTCTAATTTGTCCATATCCTCACCAGTTTATTATTGTATGCATTTTTTATTCTAGTGGATATGAAATACTATATCATTGTGGTTTTGATTTGTACCTGGCATGCTTTTTAAAATGGAAATGAAAAAAATAATAATAAAGTGATAATAAGATGAGGGTGACCAGGCCCCACACTGGACTTACTGAAAGAGGATCTCAAGAGTTGGGACCCTGGGATCTATTTTTTTTATTATTATTATTTTTTTTAACATTTATTCATTTTTGAAAGTGAGAGAGACAGAGCATGAGCAGGGGAGGGGTAGAGAGACAGGGAGACACAGAATCCGAAGCAGGCTCCAGGCTCCGAGCTGTCAGCACAGAGCCCAACACGGGGCTCGA
Source organism: Leopardus geoffroyi (assembly GCF_018350155.1). Lineage (NCBI taxonomy): Eukaryota > Metazoa > Chordata > Mammalia > Carnivora > Felidae > Leopardus > Leopardus geoffroyi. The sequence continues at coordinate 134,017,852 of NC_059341.1, forward strand.
ACTCTCTGACTGCGAGATCATGACCAGAGCCAAATTCGGACGCTCAACTGACTGAGCCACCCGGGCACCCCCTGGGATCTATATTTTTCACAAGCACCCCTGGTGATCCCTAAAGCCAGTAGTACACAGATCACAGCTGAACTAAGGGGCCCTCAGAGGAGGCAGAAACCATGAATTCTTAAATTTACCTCTGAAAGGTGAGACCTACGCAAGCTTCATAGTGGGGTTCCATCTGGGGAAGGAGGATGGAGATTGAATTTGGAAAGGCTGGCTACAAGGGAGGGGGGGCTCAACTCTTCACTGCACCTATATTTTTATTTCTTTAAAAAAGAGATGGGGGAGGGGGGTGCCTGGGTGGTTCAGTCGGTTAAACGTCCGACTTGGGCTCAGGTCATGATCTCACCGTTCATGAGTTCAAGCCTCAGGTCGGGCTCTGTGCTGACAGCTGGGAGCCTGGAGCCTGCTTCGGATTCTGTGTCCCCTTCTCTCTCTGCTCCTCCCTCACTCATGCTCTGTCTCTCTCTCTCTCTCTCAAAAATAAATAAACATTAAAAAAATAATAAACATTATAAAAAAGAGAGAAATCTGAAGCAAATGCTATGAAGCAAATATGTTAAATCTGAGTGGTGGTTACATAGGTGTGTTTGTTATTTTATTTTCTGGACTTTTTTCTAGATCTTAAAATTTTTCTATAAAAATAGAAAATTCTGCTTTCTCTGTAGCCTCAACCATCACATTTGTATTCCATTTAGCAAAAAAAAAAAGAGAACTTGTCACTTCCCTTGGAAGTTGCACACTCAACTGTGCTTTTGTATTTCTTTGACCAGAATTTAATGACATGGCCACAATAAGCTTCAAATGATGTTAGAATTTGTGTTAGCTAAAATTTCTAGGTCTTGTTGCTAAAGAGGAAGTGCTTCAGTGTCTCAAAGTCAACCACATTATCCACTACACTGCTTTTATACTGGTCTTGCCCATCCTGTAGTTGTACAATTGGTTTTTTTTTTTAACTTTACTTACTAACTTTGAGGAAGAGCATGAGCAGGGGAGGGGCAGAGAGTCTCCCAAGTGGTCTCTGCACCACCACCACCAGTGCAGAGCCCAGTGTGGAGCTTGAACCCATGAATGCTTGAGATCATGACTTGAGCTGAAATCAGGAGTTAGATGTTTAACCGACTCAGCCATCCCAGTGCTCCTGATTTTTTTTTTTTTTTTTTAAGTAGACTCCACACCCAGTGAGGAGCCCAATGCTGGGCTTGAACTTAAGACTCTGAGATCAAGACCTGAGCTGAGATCAAGAGTTGGACGCTTAACCAACTGAGCCACCCAGGCACCCCTACAATTGATTCTTTTAAACCTAAAGTATAAGACTTCAGAATTTTAAAAAAAGGTTTTTCAAAAGACTAATTCAGTAAGGGAAAGGAAGATCTTTCAACAGATGGTGCTGGAGCAACCAGGTAACCATATGGAAATACATGAACCATGATTACTGTGTATGTGATTATGTGTGATTACATCACACATAAAACCTAATTTGAGATAGATCATAGGCTAAAACTGTAAAGCTTTTGGAAGACAACATAAGAGATGTCTCTGTGATCTTAAGTAGATTGTAAAAAGCACTAACCATAAAAAAGAATAGTGATTTAGGGGCGCCTGGGTGGCTCAGTTGGTTAAGCGACCAACTTTGGCTTAGATCATGGTCTCGTGGTCCATGAGTTCTAGCCCCACATCTGTGCTGACAGCTCAGAGCCTGGAGCCTGCTTCAGATTCTGTGTCCCCCGCTCTCTCTGCCCCTCCCCTGCTTGTGCTCTCTCTCTTTGAAAAATAAACATTAAAAAAATTTTTTTAATTCTTTAAGAACAGTTCTTCAGTTGAATTTCATTACAAAAAATTAAACATCTGCTAATATACTGACAACATTAAGAATGTGGAGAAGCTACGGACTTGGAGAAAACACTTGCAATACATTTATCTAATAAAGGTCTTATATCTAGAATATATATAGAATTCCTAAAAATCAATAAGAAAGGTAAAAACTCTGGACAAAAGACATAAATAGATATTTCACAAAATAAGATATGCAAATGGCCATAAAAATAGGATATTCAACATTATTCATGAAGGAAGTGTAAGTTAAAACTAATGTGGTATTACACACTCACCAAAATTTGAAAGATTGACCATACCAAGTGTCAAAGAATGTGGAGCAACGGAACTCTCATACATTGTTAGGAGTATAAACTGGTATAACTACTTCAGAAGCTTCCTCAAATCTCTGATCAAGTTAAACATATGCCTACCCCTACAAGCCAGATGTTCTACTTCTAAGTATGTACCTAATACACATGACTGCATATGTCCACAAAGAGACGTATGAGAATATTTGTGGTAACTTTACTTGTAACAGCCCCAAACCAGATATAGCTTAACTGTCCATCAACAAGTAAATAAATAAATGAATTATAGGATGTTCAGTGAAATACTACCAAGCTTAAAAATTAGACTTTTGAGGGGCGCCTGGGTGGCTCAGTCAGTTAAGCGTCTGACTTCGGCTTGGGTCATGATCTCACAGGCCATGAGTTCGAGCTCTGTATCGGGCTCTGTGCTGACAGCTCAGAGCCTGGAGCCTATTTTGGATTCTGTATCTCCCTCTCTCTGCCCTTCCCCCACTCACACTCTGTCAAAAATAAACATTTAAAAAATTGGACTTTTGATTCACATAAAAACATGCATGAATCTCAAAAACATTATATTGACCGGAAAAAGATGGGAACAAAAGTGTACATTCTCCCAGATTCTAATTATATAAAGTTTATGAACATGTAAAACTCATCCTCAGCGATAGAATCATTCCCCGGGGTGTGTATGAGAGTATCCAAGAGAAGAGGCTTGTGGGAGTATTCTGGGGAGATGGACATCTGCTCTCTTCATCTGTGGGGTAGTTACACGGGTACAATTGTATCTAAAATCCACTGAGCACTACACTTAAAGTTTATGTATTTTTCTGTGAATTGTACCTCAGTTTAAAAGAGACCAATATTAGGAGCTTCTGCCCTTCCTCGTAGTCTGCTAAGACCATCTTGAATATTGTTCCTGTCATCCACTATATTAGTTGTCCTTTGCTTTATAGTTAGGAAATATCTATGCTTTCCTTTCTTTTTTTTTAATGAGATTTTATTTATTTATTTATTTATTTATTTATTTATTTATTTATTTATTTATTATTTAATGTTTATTTAGAGAGAGAGAGAGAGAGCAGGAGTTGGGGAGGGGCAGAGAGGGGGAGGGAGTCACATAATCTGAAACAGGCTTGGGGCACCTGGGTGGCTCCGTCGGTTAAGCGTCTGACTTCGTCTGCAGTCATGATCTCACAGCTTGGGTGTTCGAGCCCTGTGTGGGGCTCTGCACTGACAGCTTGGAGCCTGGAGCCTGCTTCAGATTCTATGTCTCCATGTCTCTCTCTGCTCCTCCCCGGCTTGTGCGCTCGCTCTCTCTCTCTCAAAAATAAACATACATTAAAAAAAAAAAAAAAAAGAAAGAAAGAATCTGAAACAGGCTTCAGGCTCTATGCTGTAGCACAGAGCCCAATACAGGAATCGAACTGAGGAACTGTGAGATCATGACCTAGGCCAAAGTCGGACACTTAACCAACCGAGCCACCCAGATGCCCCTAAAGATTTTATTTTTAAGTAATCTCTACACCCAGTGTGGGGCCCAAACTCACAACCCCAAGATCAAGAGTCTTATGCTTCACCTACTGAGCCAGCCAGCTGCCCCTGCATGCTTTGTTTTAAAAAAAATGGATAGGATTTAGCAATTAATTTGATGTGGAGGAAAAAG